>NW_023425449.1:16871751-17544251 GCF_014108245.1 Pipistrellus kuhlii
CATTTTTTCCCCCCATATGCCTTTTGGCCATCTGTATCTCTTCATTTTTCAGGTGATTGGACAACTCTTTTATCCATGTTCAATTAGATTTGATTTATTCTGTTATTGGGCTCTTAAAATTCTTTATATTTTCTGGATATAAGTCTCTTATTATGTATATATTGAAATAATTTCTTTCAGTCTATAATTTGTCTTTTTATGTATTTTTCAATGTGTCCTTGGCTGACCAAATGTGTCTTTTTTTTAAAATTTTTCTTCTAAAATGTCTTAGTTGGTTTGCGCTGTCATTATAAAATATAATTTACTGGGTGGTTTAAAACACATGTAAATGCTTCTTTCTCAGAGTTCAGGATGCCAGGACTCGTATCCTGGCTTACAGACAGCTGCCTTTTGCCTGTATACCCGTGTTTCCCCGAAAATAAGACATCCTCCGAAAATAAGACCTAGCACAGGGAAGGAGAAGACATCCCCTGAAACTAAGACCTAGCGCAACTTCGGGAGAAAAAAAAAATTAATAGAAGACACTGTCTTATTTTTGGGGAAACAGGGTACTTACAGGGCCTGTTTTCAGGACAAGTAGTTGAAGAACCGGGGCAGACGCTCTGTGCTCTCTTCTTATAAAATCACTCATCCCAACATGAAGTCTTACACTCCTTTAAACTAAATTCCCTCCCTAAAGCCCATCCCCAAATACCAGCACACGGGGGTTATAGTTTCAACATATAAAATTTTGGGGAAAACTTTTCTTAAAATAAGATGACTATTCTTTTCTTCCAAAAGTTTTACAATTTTAGCTCTTATATTTAGGTCTGCTCTCCATTTTTAATTAATTTTTGTATACTGTATTAGGTAAGAGTTGTTGGGATATTTTTAGGGGAAGAGGCATACAGCTATCCAATTGTTTCAGTACTATTTATTAAAAAATAAATATATCCCCACCCCACTGAAATGTTTAGGACCTTTGTTAAAAATCACAGGCCATATGTATATGGATCTATTTATGAACTATTCATAACAAAAATTGTAAGGCAGAAAACAGAATAAAAAACATTTTACACTCATTTTTTTCCATTATTCCCACAAAATTATTTCAGTGTCATAGTTAATCGTGAAAGAACCAAGAAATTTATGCTACACATTTCAATCAATCTCATAACATGATTTGAGAATAAAACAAGACTAGGACTGCTGCTAAGCTAAGATTAATAAATAATTTTCCCACTGGGAAATACAATGTTAGTAGAAAGTAATTATAGAACTCTTGTATTTCTGTTTTCTTTCTTGAGATAAAGCAATAAAGTATTAAATATTACTTACTCAAATATAATTATTCCTTTCTGTGAGTACATATTCTCCCTTGGACCTGTCTGTAGTGTTTTTCTATGATAACATCTTTTTAAAAAAAGAAATATATATGATTTTGAAAGCATTAAACTATAATATAAACATTGATATTCTTTTTTGTCTATGTTGAAAGAATTAAATAATAAAGAGATGACAGTCATGGTTCATTGATTTATAAGTGACAATAATTGAACTTGCTGTGGCTTAAAAAAAGGAAAAGTTTATAGTCCCACACAATTGGAAAACCAAGGTACAGTGTTCCCTGCAGGCATTTCAGAATTTCAATTATGTCCACAATACTGTTTTCATTCTTTCCATCTGTTGGTTATCCCCTGTCTCTCTTGGCAAGATATTGACATAAGGTAACAAAAGTTGACCTAGTTTAGCACCAAGTTAAATGACCCTTAGGGTTTACAACCTCAGAAAACATTTCTTTCACCCAGAATCTATATCAATTGGCCCACATCTTGGACTGATAACTGTATCAAAAGAAATTTTGATTAGTTCAGCCAAACCTATAGAGCTGTACAGATTTAGAAGAGATAAGGTTCATCAAAGCCTAGAATAATTCAGTTACTAGAAGTGAGAGGAAGGGTTGCTGAGCAGCCAGAAAAGCAGATACAGGCAAAGAGGAAAAAATTTAGTCCTTGGAATTAATATATATATATATATATATATATAAAGCCAGCAACCAGAACTCCTTAAGGACTGGAACAACCAGTCACTATGACTCCCACTATGGCCAGTGAACTGGCCTGATTGGGATGGGGGGGCCTGCTCAGCCAACCTCCTGCGGCCCCTCTACCAAGCTGGCCCTACCCCTAATCAGCCTCTCCCACCCTGATCTAGGGTGGGGTAGCTGTCCAAATGCCCCATACCCCTTCCTCCTGGCCTGCCCTGCCCTCAATCAGCCTGCTCCACCTGGATCAAACCAAAGCTCTTCTTTCCAGCCTGCCCAGGCACTGATTGTCCCCAGACCCCAGTAGTGGGTAGGGCTGGCGGGCCAACCTCCTGCACCCCCTATTCCCAGCCATCCCTGCCCCAGATGGGCCCCCACCACCCAGATCAGCCCACAGCCCCTCCCCCCAACCAGCTCCACCCCAGTTAGCCTCCCTACTTCAATCAGAGACAGGGCTGGCCAGCCAACCACACATGGCCCCTCCCCAAGCCATTGGTCCCCAACTGGCCACCTAACCCAATTGGGGCCCACCAGCCAATCACCCTTGGCCCAACTTCCCAGCCAGCCCAGCCCTGATTGGACCTTGATTGGGGTGGGCCAGCAGGCCAATCTCCCACCATCTCCTCCTCCAACAGGCCCAACCCTAATCCTCTCCAACTGGGGTAAGGCCAGCCAGAGCCCTCCTTGCACAAATTCGTGCACTGGGCCTCTAGTATATACTATAAATAGAGCACCTGGGAAGATATCATCATTATTATTTAGAAAATGTTTTTTCTTTAAAAACAAAATACATATGAAGTAGCAACATGTTTGAAAAGTAGTATCTATAACCTAGAAATTTTTGAAACAAAATATAAATGACCAACATTAATCTATGAAAAGATTTGAAAGGACATAACCATAGGATAAAAATTTAAATTAGATAAGCATTTACATTTAAGTAAAAATGACCAAATTATTTTGTAGTTAGGTTCTCTTACTCTCAAGGACATGTAACTTTTTTGCTTTTATATCATTCAGGCTTTTCTATGTCATTCAGACATTGACAAGCTTCCTTAGCAATTCTTAGAAACTGCAAAAAATTCTCTAACCGAACTTTGACGAAATGAACATAAAAAGAAACTATATTTCTGGGTGAAAAAGATGAAGGGATTAAGAAGTGCAAATTGCACGTACATATGACACACTCTGGTAATTTAAAAATAAATGTTGACTTGCACATGTGTGACACATATAAAGTTCCTGCTGGCACCAATTGCACATAATGCCAGGATGTATCTGAAGACCAACTATTGACACAATGTGTCTCTGAAGCTGAAAGAAAGCAGCATTGTCAACAGAGTATGCCTGAAGACCAACTTACTGGCACAAAGGATTGCAACCTAACATAATCCACGCTGAAGTATTAAGAGGATCTGTGGAAGGAGAGGTTGTTCTGATTCCAAGAACTGATTTGTCCCTGTCTGACGCTAGCCTCCCATTTAAATTAATTCGAAGACAGTTTTCCATGATGCCAGCAATTACAATGACTATTAATAAATCCCAAGGACAAACTCTAGATAAAGTAGAAATATTCCTAACTGAATCCATTTTCGGACATGGTCAGTTATATGTTGCTTCTTCTCTCTCGTGTTTGAGGAAGTGTGTGACTTAAAGTTGTAAATGTTTCATCACTAGGGAAATTAGTCAAGCACACTGAAAGTGTTTAACTCTTAATATGGTGTAGAGGGAGATATTAGAATAAGTTTAATCAATTTATCAGTCATTGTTCTTATCAATGTTGTTTTTGTATCATGTTTTTGTCGTTTTTATATTATGATTTTGCTTTATATGTCTTTGTTGTTGTTATATATTATTGTTGCTTATTTATTAATCAATTTATCAATAATTGTTTTGTATTTTAATATTTTCTATTTTAATTTTATAATACTATGTTATATATACTATTTTGACATGTAATTTTTTTGCAGTAATGTCACTACTGCATGAATCTTCTAATTAATTTCCATTCAATGTGCACGAATCTATGCACTTGTCCACTAGTCTATATATATATAAAAGGCTAAGTGACTGATTGTCCATCTGCCCAACAGTCATACTGACCAACCAACTAGCCAGTACATATGACATGCACCAGCAATCCTATTAATAAAAGTCTATGTGGTCATCACGTCTCAACGAGTGATCTCCAGGAGGCTGTGTGCACAGCGGATGTACATAGTTGGGTGGGGTTGTGACCCTATACAGGTGGGCAGGGACTTGATGCTGCATGTGCCCTGCAGAGGCGGATCTCTTGGCTCCACATGGTGTGGAGGCTCCAGTCTACCTCTTTGGGGCAATCCATTGAGGAGCCCTGGATGGGTGGTGGGGCAAACCTCTTTGGGATGATCAATCACAGGGCTCCTGCACTATGAGAGGTCACAGGCCAGGCTGGGGGACCCCTCCCCTCACCAAGTGTATGAATTTCATGCACCAGGCCTCTAGTTTAAAAATAACCTTTGACTCACACATGCACACAGAGCTCTTACTGGTGCACAAATCCATGCATCTGGCCACTAGTTTAACTATATGCAAAAAAATTATAATCACATTATTAGTAAATTGTATCCAAAAATATGTTAAAATATTTACTATCGGTTTCAAGAAGGTTTTATTGCAATAATAGAAGTTTGTCTCAGCATTAGAAATTGATGAACAGAGTTAAAGAAGTGACACAGTTAATTATATGACTGTGCAATGAATGCAAAATATGTTTGATTCAACAGCCATTCCTAATAAAAATGCAAAATAAAGTAGGTCCGAGAAGAAAATCCCTAGACTTGATAAAGACTCTTTTCCACATATCTGAGTCCAATATCACGTTAAATGTTGAAATAATAAATTTATGAGCATCAAAAGAAGAACCAGACAGAACTGCCAGCTTTCATCATTACAGTTTAGCAGGGTTATTAGTTCTAATCTATTTCTGCAATTGATATTTGGCAACAGTGATGTTACAACTTTGTCAGTAAAGATAAATATGCTAAGGAAGGTAGAAAAAAGGATGCCTCTGAGTCTCAGATGACAATGTTAAGAAACCATCCCAAATCTCCAGACATGCCATGTGAAAATAATAAAGTTTTTATTACAACACCATTATTTGTGTTTTCTGTAATTTGATGATTAATGCCTTTTCAATTATTACAATTCCCAATTATAAAATAATTGAAAGTACTAAAAGTATTAAATATATGACCAAATACTACACAGGCATGAAAAAATCATCTTTATAATAGAGATATAATATTATAATAGTCCTTTATAATGAGTTATAAATGGAAATATAAAATAAATATTCTGTTAGAATATATCAAAAATTAGAAAATACTTAGGAATAAAGCTATCATGTATAATAAAGAAGCTGTATTGAAAATAAATAACATTTAAATTTAAGAAGACTAAAGGAAATTTGAAGAGAAAACATTACATAAGAATATCAATATTATCCATAGTGATATATAAAATTAATGCAATTCTAATGAAAATTACAAATAGTTTTTATATTATTCAACAATGTTATTTCAAACAGGTGTAAATTAAGTGTAAAGGATTGTCATGAAAATTTTGAGACTGAAGAATAGTATTAGCTTTATCCACAAGATGCTTTAAAAAATAAAACCTCAAAACTTGTAAAATTGTAACAGTATGGTTTGGGCAGCAAAAACAAAAGCAGCTACATGAATGCCAATTTATATGAAAACTTTTACTATTATAAATGTAAGAATGCAATTCTGTGGAAAAATAATGACTGATTTAATAATGTTACTAGCAAAATTTTCTCTAAAACATTCATCCAGTCCACATATATAAATTCCAGATATATAAAAGTTTGAAGTATAAAAAAAATTGCAACTTTGATTAACTCTTTAACTACTCATAGATAAGTCCAGATTTCATAAATAAAAGGAATGAGATATTTGATTAGAACAAAAACTTGGTATGAAGAATTATTTTATAGACTCAAAATAGACTAGAAGAAAATATTTGCAATGCATGAGCCAAAGTTAAGGGTTAATGCTTCTTTTGTGCCCAAAGCACCTACAATTTGATAAGAGTAAAAGGACAAAACAAGAGTAGACTATCATATTATGTATCAGAATAGACTAGGTTATGCTGGAATAACAAATTAACCCTGAAATCCTAGAGGTTTTGGAAGGAATTTTAGAGACAGGACAGGGAGGGGGAAAGAGGTGCCCATGGGAGAGGAATGCATATGTGATGGGAAGGAGATAGCTCCAGAATGCTTATCTTACTTTCATGAAGGACAGAAATGTTACAAGAAGGCATACATTCACAGAGGATAGAGGACTGTTTCAAGATAAGAGGGAGGAAAAAGGGGAAGCACCCGGTGTGCTTTGACCATTGAAACTCATACTCTGCAGAGTGACTGATTAGGAAAGCACAGGGGTCATATATTAAGGAAGAATCCAATTAGAAAGGTCATGAAGAGACAAAGAGCTACCAGCATATATAAACCAGCCACAACGAGATTCAGAACAGATTGAGATTTACATTTTTTTCCAATTTAAGAGGTGGAGGGGACCCTCTTCCCAGTGGATGTCTATATATGCTTCCAACAAACTTCAACATTTTCATTTAAAATCTTTTAGTCCCCAAATGTATTCTTCAAACTTCGTGGATCAAGAACCTACAGGGAAAGTCGGCTTGCCCAACCCCACATTACAGTTGAACAAAACAAAGGTTTATTTCTGGTTCATGCTGCTTATACTATATGTTGAGAAAATGGGGTGGAGGTAAAAACCTCTATTCTCTATGGTAGGGGTGTCGAACTCAATCAGAGAAGGGGCCAAAATCTAAAATCCAGCCTAAATCACGGGCCGAATGGTTTACTGAACAGTCATAAACTGTCATTGTGATGGAAACGCAGCGGAGTGCAGTGATGACAGCGCGGTGCGGGCCACATTGCAAGGCCTGGCGGGACGGATTTGGCCCGCGGGCCTTGTGTTTGACACATGTGCTCTATGGAGACACAGGCCAAAGGAAGCAACACCCTCTGTCACTGTATCACCTGGAAGATAAGGCCTCAGTGTTTCTTTTGAAAGAGAACATCAATAACTTCATACATGGGCTTAGAAGTCACTCCAACCACTTCGAATTGAGTTTTAGTAGTCACATGACCACCCAACTTTTAGAGGACATGAAAGTGTAATTCTCTCTGTTCACTTAGAATTAGAGAAAAATCATATATTGTAAAAATTAATAATGACTTCCAAAAAGCATGAAGCTGAAAAATGTCAAACATGATAAAATCCAGATGCAAGTAAATCTATAAAAAGATTATAAAAAACCTTGTAACTATTAAATACAATAACATTGCATTTATAACACATCAGTTTGGCAAACATCTGAAAGATTAGTAGCATTCTATTTTAGGGGAAAATGTCATTTTTACACATCTGGGAGATGGGAAATATGAAACTTATGAAATAATTATTCAGGATACATTATTTAAATCTCCATATTATTTATTTAATAATTGGCTTCTCATTATAATAGAAGAAAAGTGTATGAATACTTGTTCAAGAATATTTATATCAATGTTGCAAATTAATAAAGGCAATGATCTAAATGACTACTAATTCATTTTAAATCATGATGTATTCATTTTGTGGACTGTTTTATAGTTATTTAGAAGAATGCCACCTATCTATATGAATTATGATATAAATTGAAATAAAAAAGGATGCACCACTCAGTCCAGATGTCATAAATAAAAGGAATTATATATTTGATTAGAACAAAAACTTGGTATGAAAAATTACTTTATAGATTATATTACTTTATATATATATGAAATAAAAAGCAGTTAAAGTGCAACAGATAGAGTATTATCTCATATAAAAAACTTGATATGAAGAATTACTTTATAGTCTATATTACTTTATAGATATGAAATAAAAAGCAGTTGAAGTGCAACAAGTAGAGTATTATCTCATATAAGAATAAAGGTAAAAGAAGAAAGGAGAGAGGAAAGGACACATAAGAATAGAGAAAAGTGAGGAAAAATTTAAGATTTTAGTACATAAATAAATATTTATGATCATCAGACTCTGCAAATGTTTTTATCAAACACCCAAAATATTTGTTGATATGTATAAATGACATCTCCATCATTAAATTATGCATTTTAAAGAAATTTATAATTAAATTTGAACTTATATTTGAATCAAACACTTGCAAATCATTATTTAGTGATTAAATATTTTGTATCTATCTTATCTCTGGCATCTGTCCTAATTATGAAAGACCTGCATTTGATTAAATAACGAAAATTCTATTCCTTAGTTCTTTTTTATGTACTTGATTTTTTTTAAATTGAATTTATTGGGGTGACAAAGCAAAGAAAAAAGAAAGACTCATATCCCTAAATTCTAGTAAAGGAAAGGTATTCTGAGTTTCCTTTAAAATATAAAAATAAGTGATTCTAAATATTTAAGAAAAATAATCATTTTCATGAAAATGTCACATTTCACAAATTTAGGTGATCCCATAAAGCAGATGGCTATGCACTTTAATTGAGAAGTTTTAATATTTAAATACTAAATAAATTTAACTTCAAGCTAAGATTTATGGAAATAATATGTTTCTAAAAGGCAACAGTCTAAAAACATAGAACTTAGAGTCATTCATAATTTGCCGCATACTAGCCATATGATCTTGAACAAATCAGGTAACTTGCTTTGCCTCAGTTACTTCATCCATTAAACAGGGATAATATTATTACTTGCCTGGTAGGTTTGTTGTAGTTAATTAAATGAGATGAAACAAGCTAACAATTGTACATAATTACTCAATAAGTGCTTGCTATTAATACCATTGTTGAAATTGTATACTATTAGACAACTGGGAATTAATCAAAACATGTTAGTTTTCAAAAAAGAGATATTATCACTTTCATAGCTCCATAAAGGCTAGAGATTTTTCTTTATATGCCTCTGCTAAATATCCTTAAGGAATATTAACTAAACATGTTGAACTAAATATGTAGGCATTTGAAATCAAGTGTTGTGTGTAGCTAATGAGACACTGAGCTCTAGAGTCTAATCTTTTTCTACTTTGAGTTTCTAACAGAATTGTCTTATGCTGAATGAACACAGAGATACATGTATCTTTGTGCATAAATGTATTCAAGTTTTTTGGGGGGTATATACCCAGAAGAAAGGGTGCTAGATGATATGATAATTGGATCCTCAATTTTTTGAGGAACCTCCATACTGTTTCATTCAGTATTATTCATAGTGTTCAAGATATAGAAAAAAAAAAACAAAGTGTCCTTCAATAAATGAACAGATAGAGAAGATGTGGTACACATGTACCATGAGATATTACTCAGCCAGAAGAAACGATGAAATATTACCATTTGAGACATCATGATGGATCTTGAAAATATTATGAAAACTGAAATAAACCAGGGAGAAAAAGTCAAGAACCATATGATTTCACTCATATGTGTGACATAAACTGAAAGCAACAAGTGAACAAACAAGAAAAGCAAATTAAAACTCAGACACAGTAACAGTATGGTGGTTATTAGACAGAAGGGGTGTGATAGGGAAGTAAAGGGTAAATGGAGGCCAATATATGGTACAGAGATTTGACTTTTGGTGGGAACATTATACAATACACAGATGATGTATCCAAATTGTATACTTGAAACCTATATAATTTTATTAACAATATTACCCCAATAAATTTAATTTTGAAAAATACACTGTCTTAGGTAATTAGCAAAGCATAATTTAAGAATTAAAATATATTGTGAAAAACAACATATAAATTTCATATTTAGTCACTACATTTAGTTTTTTTAATTTAGAAGAGAATATATACATATACACACATAAACACACACACATATATATTGCAATATATGTTTAATTTATAGGAGAGCTACATCTAATGCTATATTATGCAAAATCTATAGGTGACTATATATATATATATATATATATATATATATATATATATATGATGTGGAAAACTCTTTTAGCAAGTGTTCCATTTAAAACCAACACACTACTTAACGGGGAGCATGATAATTATGAAAATTATTTTTAGTAGGAGAGGTTGCTGAAGCTATCTTCATATCAAAACTTGAAACTTCTTAAAATGAACCCCACTTCAACTTTGAGCTGAGGTTTTAAAATTATGGAGAATGTAAAATTAAGATTTTTTTTAAATATATTTTTTATTGATTTTTTTACAGAGAGGAAGGGAGAGAGATAGAGAGCTAGAAACGTTGATGAGAGAGAAACATCAACCAGCTGCCTCTTGCATATCCCCCACCGGGGATGTGCCTGCAACCAATGTACATGCCCTTGACTGGAATTGAACCCGGGACCTTTCAGTCCACAGACCGATGCTCTACCACTGAGCCAAACCGGTTTCGGCAAAAATTAAGATTTTTCAGTGTAAAAAAATCATGATAAATTAATTTTTGAAGACATATTTTACCCTATGTTACATCATGTTATACAGGTCAAATAATTTGTCCAGCTTTATTGAACAATAACTAATCACCTGCGATGACAAATCAGGGAGTTACTTTTGGAAAAAATAAAGATGAATATGATATACATGAAAAGGCTTTAAAACACAGAAGTGTTCTTTTGTGATGGGTAGAGTTAAGGAAAGCTGCACAGAAGAAAATATATTTGAACTTCATCTTCAAGGATGAGTAATGTGATGTTGAATTAAAATTAGAATAGTGGTGCAGGTAGAATTTACTGAATATCCAGAGGGCAGGTGTAAAACAACTTGCTGAGTTCAGAGAATTATGGATAATTTGATAAAAAATGTATTGTAGGAAAAAAGAAAAAAAACAAGAAGAAGGGAGCTAGAAGATGCGATCTATGGAGGTTTTGTTTTTAACTCTAGACAATGGAACGTTATGGAAACACAGTAATAGGATTCCCTCTCTGCTACTGGGAGATCACTGTTAGTGATGAGGTGCTTAGATTGAGGAGAACAGATTGAAGGGAGGGATAATAAGGGCATTATTCACCAAGAATCTTCAGGGTTATTTCAAATATCTCATCTTTGTGGACATTTGTGTATGAATACTTAGGTGCTTTTTTTCTATATCTGTATTATGATCTTGCTGAGAGAGATCATATGTGGGTGTTCCTTCTATTGAATATATTCAACAACTAATTCTGTAGCTGACACAGAGCAGATCCTTAGGAAATATTTCCTGAATTATTCTTGCTGACAACGGAGCAGAAAGAAAGCAAAGCATCACTGATTTTTGTACTTTGAACTCTTGAACTGCAGTGGAGGGAAGAGCTTTGTAAACACCGAGAATGCGCGCTTCCGCTGCTCCAACCTGGTCATGAGCTTAATAACCGTGCTCCTTGCGGAAGCGCTGTCAGTGATTAATGTCGTTTCTAAGGTTTAAATGAACGTAGGTTTTCCTTCACAGGGTGAGGAAAAGAATAAAACCAAGAGGAATATAATGATCCCAGGTTCAATGAGTCACTTAGAGGAGGGAAAAGAGAAATCATGTAGGTATTTTCAACATGAGCTGACCATTCCATAAATTTTGTAACATTGTTTTATTCACTGGGGACAGATGTAGATTTTTTTAAATGGAAGAAACATATATTTTAAAGTATAATCAGGGTAACCTTTTTACTTTTAAATCGGCATTTATACAGATTTCATGAACTATTCAAATTAATATAGAACCGATATAGTCAAAAGTTAAAAACACAGAATGCCTGTGTCCTGTCTCCCTGACAACATCATGCATTCATTTCCCTGTGTCTGGATACAAAGGCAAGGCAAGCCAATGCCGAAAAAGGAAACTCTTATTAAAAGTCATTGTTATTCAAGTAAGAGACTTTTGTACAGCCACTGTTTAATTGATAAGCTAAAGAATAATAATTGGTACCACAATAGAAATAATAAATTCAAGTGACAATGCTCTTTTATATGTTTTCATATTCTAAAACATGGATTTTAATTGAATTTATTAACATTTATATATTTCTTCAGTTAGAATTCCAAATTGCCATTTCTAATATGTAGGTTGTGTGCATATATGTCCACTGTTTCTAACTTTAACCAAGGTTCACCATGTGTCAAAGATATTCATGATTTCAAAATGCTTGCACCTATCTCTTATAAGTGGAAGTAGAACAAAATTTTTCGTTATACACATGTAATTAATATATATCACTACCAACACTGGTAAGGGCAGTAGCAATTTCACACATTTGTGGTCTATCAGCTTCACAGAAGCTGATAATCTAAACACTAAAACCATACATTTGATCTAAGAGAACCACTAATAAATTTTTAAAAATATTCCCAACTTTTTAAGCCCTTTACTTGGTACTTAAGTATTTAATAATTTGTGTGTGTGAATTATATGAATTATATGTATTTAATAATTTGTGTGTGTGAATTATATGAATTGAATTATATATATAATGTATTTAATAATTTGTGTGTGTGAATTATATGAATTGAAATAATTTGTGTGTGTGAATTATATGTGTGTGAAATAATTTGTGTGTGTGAAATTCACAAATAATGTGAAATAATTTGTGTGTGTGAATTATATGTGTGTAAAATAATTTGTGTGTTTTAAATTCACAAATAATGTGAAATAATTTGTGTGTGTGAATTATATGAATTGAATTATATATATAATGTATATCTATTCACACATGTATATATGTGTGAATAGATATACATTATATATATATATAATTCAATTCATATAATATATACATAGCCAGGCAAACTGTGTGACATGTATAAAAATACATTGTCTATTTTGGGAAGGGCTAAGAGTGATTCAGGCATAGGGATAGTATAGTGGACTAGGGGAGACATGATATATACAAAACAGACACAATTTAAAAAAAATCATGTAAAGGAAGGTGAAATAAACATTTGTAGGTGACTTTAAAAGAAAAGCATTTTTAAAAATATATTCTTGCTTGTGTTCTGGGAAACTTACTTTGTAGACGCAATTAAACTAGAATTTAAAAGTATTCTCAGGTGGTTTTAAAATAACATATTTCCAAATAGTAGCAATTCTCCATTACCTTTGTAGTTAACCTTGAATCCAACAGATCCAACACTTTCATCTGTTTGAAGATGTAGCCACATTTGGCTGCTCATGCTCACTATTAAGTCTGGCACAAAGCTTCCAGTAAGACTAAAAAGAGATGGGCAAAGAAGGGAGAAATGGGTTATTAAAACACCCTCTGCAGGCAAATTATGAGAAAGACATCTTTTCAATGCATTCTTCGCTAGAAAAAAGCACCTGCCTGATAAACTTACAGCACTATGCAGTGATGTTACAGAACAAACACAATTTAGTGATCAAGGTCTGTTGTAAACAAGTACCATTTTATGTGTTTAAATAAGTTAGATCTTTCATATTCCTGAGGCAACATACTAAATTTTATACCTTCCAAGAACTGTATACTTCTATAAAAGTCTTAAAGCTTAAAATAAACACACCAGGGATGCACTTCAGTTTAACCTTTCAAATTTCACAGAACTCTGTTCTAAAGAAATATTGTAAAAATATTTAATCACTACACAAAACAATAAAATGTCAAGGACTATAATATAACCCTTTGCAATACCAATGTTAGGCTAGCTGTCTCTTGTATGTTTTGATGCAAATATTTCTATTTAAAAATATATTGCTAATTTCATATGGCATCACTAAATCTAGGTATTACTATCATTCAGTAACAATCAATTTTATAACCCTCTCAAGGAAACTTACTTCATGTTTCTTTATCATTCATAATTGTTGCAGTCACATATTTGAAACAAAGCCAAATGTCATATAAAGGGGACAGAATTACTAAGTAAATGAAGGCTTCGGGGGAAACAACTATCAAGAATAGAAAGAGGGGAAAAATGGACTCACTGCTGAGTCAAATATCCATAGTGATTGGAAATTCCAAATCACACATTAAATATACAGTGTTTTCTTTTCAAAAGAAGAAATTACTCTAGGGGTCTACCTCTTTCATTGCTATAAACAGAGAATTGCTGGAAAATTACATGGAGACTTCACATAAAGTTACCCTTCATCATGAAAAGGGTGCCTGCCCTAAGCAGGAAGCTCTTGGATAGAGGCTATACTGTAATGAGACCAGGAGAGGGCAGCATGGAGGAACATATCCTTGAAGTGACCATTGCAGAACATGCTAGCCATCAAAACTGTAAAATATCATCAGTGGACTGCATGTGCAATATAGCTGCGTCCCCAGTATCCAATGTCCCAGAATTTATGGGAATGTATCACAAAGAAACCAGTTAAATATCATGATTTAATTATGGACTTATCCAAGATAGTGAGGAAAACTTAATAGTATGATAGAAAGATCCTATAAGATACCACAAAGTATTAGATTATATTTAATTTTACTCACCAAGCAAATTTAAAATAAGTACACACGTATATCCCCTTTGTAATATATAAGTGTAATTGTAAGTACACACACACACACACACACACACACACACACACAAACACACTATCATTTGAAAACATCTTGCAATTAAGCATTGTGATGTGAACTTTTAATTTGCAAATAGGTGAGTTAATAAGTATTAGTCTTTTGAACTTTGTAGAATAGGTTTATGTGCAAGAGTGAGGATTCAAGGTAGAGACATGACAGAAAGTAAAATAAATCCATTATGAAATGGGCATGAGAGCTTAAAACTGTATGATGTATGTTAGATACACTATATCAAATATGCCAACAATCCTTTTCATACAAAATAAACCTCTAGCATGGTAATTTTGTCAGTTCATAAAGAACAGTTAAACCTATAGTCAAATTGTTCCCTGACTAACTTGTTCTCCTATTGGCCACGATTCTAGTTCACACCTCATTTTTGGTATAAAGGTAAGAAGAAATATAAAAGGTAATAATTTTCTTGACACTGCAAGGGAAAGACAAAACCCTCTTTTGTTTATCAATTTCTTTAGAAAATTTGAAATTATAAATGATATCTGTTTCTTTCAAATGGGCAGACATCTTTTAAGCTAAATAAGCCTCTTGTCAATTTTCATGTCATGAATGTTTTTCTTGGAAGCTGTGGAACCACCTCTTTGAAAAGTGACCATCCAGGACAATATCACCGTTTTCCTGTTTCTCTCAGGATTTGCGAGAGCTTTAGGAGGGCCTCAATTTAAGCAAATTAATTATGGGTATTTATTGGATGGATAACATTTTAAGAGGAAAGTTAAAAGTGCTTTGAATAGCCAGTAGGAAAGAATGAGAATGGGAGAGGCAATGTGAGAATATAAGGTACTTTCTCTTTCATAAAAACATTTTCTTCCTTTCTTTGTTATTTCTACTCCCTCTGTTCCCCCTATATCTCCTTATCCTTTCTTGTTTCAAGAAGATCCTGGGAAAAGGAAACTGATGAGTTTTGAGATATACGGTTCCATTCGTTAATGGATTTCCCTTCTACGAAGGCTGAGGACACAACTTCTTTAGCTGGTACCGGGTTACCTGCCTTGATGGAGGATACAGGCTTGTGCTCCTCATTTCTCAGCCCTGAGTTCACTCTATGTTTCAGTACAGATTCTATTTCAAGAAGTCTCTTATCATCTATACATCATGGGTCTAGGAAGGCAGAAATTACAAAGGGATATGTTTAGGGAGTAGTTAAGAACTTGTATAAAATTCTCTGTCCCATATGAAGGTAACATGATTCAAAGAAGTTCCCCTAGTTACTTGGGAAAAGGCCAATATTTTAATAAGTATTACATTGACGAATGCAGCAGCATTATAATGTGTGCCAAAGAGCCATACAAGCGCACATTTTTCTTGTTACAATGTGAGGAAAACTAGCTTCTCTTATTTGCTCACCAGTGAGGCTAATGCCATTGAGAAGCTACACAGCATTGCTGCCAGATGATATTACTCATAGAAAAGCTTTCCCTGTTTCCCAGATGTTTGTAGATGTTCTTCACAGCATGTTTTCGATTCAGATCCCCATGCTTGTGCATGTGCACAAGCTACTGAATGAAATTCTGCAACTGGCAACTTGGAAGGTGCAAGCACCAGAACATGACCCACCACATCAAGGAGTAGTCAGATATGCACTACCCTCCACCACTGCAGAAGACCAAAGGGCCTGGGAGACCCATTGGAGAAGATTGCTCATAGCCTGGCCTCTCAAGGTGAGCTGGGAGAAACTCCATGTTATATTCCAAAAGAGGTGAGTCTCCTGTTATTTCCATCAGGAATTTCCATCAAAATTTACCTGCATGGATCCAGGGACACATCAAAATCATCCTCTGGTCCTACCCACCTTTATCTCAGCTCTCTTGCTGACTATCCAAATTTAAATTAAGGACAAAGTGGCAGAATAGCAAGGATAGACAGATACCATTGTAATTAACTTAGCTGTGAATAACAGAAAAGGAGCATAGGGAAGGCCAGCTACTATAGGAATGTCATTTGGGCAACTGTGTCATGAGGAGGCAGTTCAGCACTCCTCAGGGAGCCACTAGGCTATTCCCTGCAGATGGTGGGGAGGGGACTGGACAAGGATGAGAACAGATACACGCTCAGTATAGTGATGTCTGAGAGGTACTTGTGCGTCAGTCTCACCTGCAAACATGGGAAGACTGGGGACATTTAATTCCCTAAGCAAGGGAGTTTGCTCTCTTGTTGACTCCAGGCTCACAGGGCTCTCATGCTCCTGCTCCCCTGCATTTGCCCTCAAGGCCCATGGCCATGTGGACCACACACAACCTGATGGTGAACTGGACCTGGCTCCCATTTGGAACAGAAACTGGACACTGGCTTAGCTTTTAGCTCTACTGAATTCCAGGTTACAGGAATTCAGGACTGAATTAAAGGAAATGAAACAGACTTTAGAAATCCAGCGATGCAATGCCACACAAAGGAAAATCACTCATCCTCTCATGTGAATCTCAGAAAGTTGTTTTTTTCTCAGCATATCATAATGACTCCATCCCCATTCCTCAGTGGAGAAGGGGACACCTCAAATATCCTGAAAACAAGACTATTACTCAAATCTTAGCTGCAATTACTCAGTTTTGAGACAATCCAGAACAAGTGTGAAGAAGTTAAAAATTGCTGTGTTGACTGTTCAGTTAAAACTGTTCAGTAAAGGAAATATTCTGTCCAATCTAGAAAAGAAGCAATGGAAGAAACTTCGCTACTGCAAGAAGCTGGGAAGGGTTGGAGAGAAAGATCCAGATGATGCAGAAAATGCAGAAACAGGGGATCAGAAAAGTGCAGAAGGCTAGAGCACAATTAACAAGTAAATTGTAGCTGACTGAATCTCAGAGGTAGGAACTGGTGAAATACACTTTCAACAACTTTCTCTCAAGTTAACATATCTTTGCTTTTTATGGTAGATACTGGTACTACTTATTCTGAAATTTCCCCAGAAATCCCTCACTTTCCATCTGGTTGGTTGTTGGTATTTTGAATAAGTTTTATAATTGTGGTGTGTGTGGTGTGTTGTGTGTTTTTTTTTTCTTTCTTCTTCTTCTGTAGTTCCCACAGGAATAGATCCTGTAACTGAGATATATGTTTTCTTACTTTTTCTTGCTTCTCATGTAAGCCTATTGTGGAGATCTCTCTTGTGTAATTAAGACTACCATATTGTATACTCCATATGGAGCATCTGTGGAAAGCTCTGGAAATAAAAGCATCTGATTTTCTTACTAAAACTAGAGGTATAGCAGAGAGCGGCAGACTCATAGGGCACTGGAAAAGTACCTCGAGCAGAAACAAATCAATGTATCACTTTAGGTCCTAGGAATAATAATACTGATGTGTAGAACCAACAGCTATAGCATATCAAAAGCATAAGCCCTGGCCATGTGTTGTCAAATGCTACCCTTTGTTGAGAGCTCAATTATTGTAGAAGGAATAAACCAGTTACAAAACAAATTAGAAAAATAGGAATAATTATAAAAGGAAACTCACCCTGTGATACTAACACTGCCAAATGTTCAGTAAAAAAGGAAAGTAAATATGATAAAGAAGGCTGACCTTTTTTTAAAATATATATATATATATATATATATATATATATATATATATATATATATTTTAATTGATTTTGTACCGAGAGGAAGGGAGAGAAATAGAGTTAGAAATATCTATGAGAGAGAGAGACATTGATCAACTGCCTCTTGCACACCCCCTACTGGGGATGTGCCCACAAGCAAGGTACATGCACTTGACCGGAATCGAACCCAGGACCCTTCAGTCCCCAAGCTGATGCTCTATCCATTGAGCCAAACCGGTTTCGGCAAGAAGGCTCACCTTTATCAAGATCTTGAAGAAGTAAATAAATTCACTATCCATTAATGCCTATATAGTTCCTATCACTGAAACATTATAACTTTGATACCATCATCTGGAATGTTTTTTTCTGCAATTTATCTATGATCTGCTTTTTTGGGATCCTGCTTCTCTAATAGACAAGTCTAAATTTTTATTTGCTTTTACTTTTAAAGAAGTCCAATGTTTATGGACAAAGGATTGCTCAAGAGTTTCAGTGCTCTCCTATATTGCTCTAGTCATTTACAGGAAAACTTAGAGGGAAGCTATTCCACCAGAAGAATCTATTGTACAAGCATTGGCTAGTAGTCAGAAACTAAAGAGCAAAGCAAAACCTAGGCCTTTTCTTTGTCACAATCCCCCTTAGCAAGAGCATGAGGCCTCATGAGATAAATTGCATTATTGCTAGACTGAGATAAAATATTAAGGGCATTTATTGCTGTTGAGGCCCCAAAAGAGTCAGCCCATTTGACCAATGGAATGCCTTATTGCAAAAACAAACAAACAAACAAAAAAACAATTAGACAATTTTGGTGGCACTCAGGGATATTGTAGACAATGGATTCCAGCATTTGCAATGAGGAACATACTTCTGAAGGAGTGACTGCATGGTAATTTCTCAGATCTTCTGGTTAAGTCTATGGATTCTAAAGAGGCTTGTAACATAAAATTGACTATGGTCTCAGTTTTGAAGATTCTAAGTTTTGTAAAGTTTTCCTATTCGTTTTGTCATGAAAATGAAGACTCTACTCCACAGAATACTCTAAAAAGATTAAAATCCTTGCCATTAGTCACTTGACTTAATCACATGCCCTATGTGTTGTTACAGCCACCTTACAAAGTGCCTAAGATCAGGACTATGTGAGTGTGCCATCAGACTAGCTGTGATTATGAATTATTAGTTAATCCCAACACTCTGTTTAGGAGATGCAAACATCTTGTTTGTCTTTTATAAGATCCTGATCACATAGATGATCATTACTGTACAACAGTAATAGAATAAAACACTAGGCCCTTACCTGATTTGTCTGATATTCTTATTTATAATGCCGATTTAATGATGTTTGCTGATGGATCATGCATTTAGAATGAAAGTGGCCAGCCTAAAGCTTTGTATGCTATAGTGACTCCTCATAAAACTTTGGAAAATGTAATTCCTAGAACTAAGCTGGCACAACAGCCTAGTCAATGACAGTAACAAGAGAATTGCAATATGTATATAAAAGTCATCTGATGTCTGTCATGAAACAGAAGAAAATTGAAAAAATTTAAAATTTTCTACTTTCAGGGAAAATAACATGTCCTACAGAAAACTGATAACTGCTTTGTGAGAAGATGAACTTCTGCCTGCTCAAGCCAGCATTCCATTACAGAGCTCATGCAGGGTGGAATGAAAACTGCAAAAGGCAATGCTTTTGCTGAGAGAGCAATAAAATAAATTATGGGAATAATTTAACAAAGCAATTCTTATACCACTGTCCTTATTTCTTAATTAATAATGTTGTTTCATCATCATAATCATCTAAGTAAAAGAGATTTTAAAGACAGAATATGAAATTATTCAAAACTTATTAAGGAGATGGCCATTTGTTAGCAGAATTCTTTACAGGATATTCCCTATGTATATGTAGGCAGTCTTCCCCAAACAACTTCACTGGAAACTTCGTGGTGTTTGGATTTTATAGATTTATTGTCTATCTATATATATAAAAGCCTAAGTGGTAGCTATGATGAGCACTGACAGCCAGGGGTCAGATGCTCAATGCAGGAGTGGAAACCACAGACATAGAAACATGGAACAGACTGATAAGTCTCAGAGGGAAGGAATTGGGGAGAAGGTGGAAGAGATTAACCAAAGATCTTATATGCATAGTAGAGGCCCGGTGCACAGATTCATGTGGGTTCCTAGGCCTAGCCTGTGGGAATCAGGCCAAAACTGGCTCTCTGACATCCCTAGAGGGATCTCAGATTGTGAGAGAGTGCAGACCAGGCTGAGGGACCCCACCGGTGCATGAATCCATGCATTGGGCCTCTAGTGGATAATAAAATATTTTATCCAGTTATGTTGTATATGATGTCTAGAGATTCTGAAGTCTCTCCCTCTTCAGGTGCCAATGCTCAGGTGGGGGTAAGATAATGTCTCTCTTGATTCACATATTGTCTGTTTTGGGGATACTAGAGCATTTTGAATCAGAGAGAGAGAGAGTCATCTTGTTTCCAATGTCATCCACTAATTATGCAAATGTTTGCAGATTCCCATAAGTTGAATCAAACTTTTTTGCTAAGATTCAGCAATACATTAGATTAAAATGGCCTATAACTTTATTGCTAACTTCGTTAAAAAATAGAGCAACTCCTGTAAGCAAACATTATATTTTCCCTGTAAACTTATACTTGGCAGGCTAACCATATGCCTATCAAAGTGAAAGAGGAATCCAGGGGGATACTTGCCTGCCAATGGAAGCCAGCACCTCAGGAGGGCTGAACAGTGATTATCACAAAGGACTTGAAACTTAAATTTTCTAGAGAAACTGATAATTCCACTGAACTCTCTCTCTCTCCCTCTAAAAAAAAATAAAAAAATAAAAAAAGGAAGAAAGAAAGAAAGAGAGAAGCATGTCTTTGAGTGAGTGTGTTTTAAAAAAATCCCACAATAACAGCAACAACAACAACAAAAATTCTACCTTTTGTTTCAGCAGAGTTGAGTTCAATTTCTCTTTCCTACTGAACTAGTGTTGACTCTGCTCAATACTTGAGCCCTATTCCAATAGTCTTGATTCCTATTGCAATTATCTTGAGTAAAATCTTCCTTGGCTGTTTTACTGGCCTGCCATAATTTTTCTCTTATACCAGTATTGACACAATCTGTTATTATAAACCTATCAATCTAAATATTGACAGAGTAAAAGTGAAACCATCTAGAAAATACTGTTATAAATTCAAAGATAAAACCAAATTTTGTATCAGGAGTCATATACATAAATGGCTACAGGCCCAGGCAGCTAATGCAAATGTTCTTAGAAGCTCAAGTACAAAACAATAGCAGAATTAGTAACGAAGGAGAACCTGTACCCTCTTTAAAGAACCTGTACCCACATTATTTGCCATGTGACTATCCAAGGCTAGTGTTGCCAGTTTAACAAAAGAAACCATAAATTTAGATTTTCTTGCATGTAATATTCAGTTCTTTAAAACATTGTATTTCCCAAACAACAATAAACAAACACATCTACTGATCATATTAGCTCTGTGGCTGCAAATATCTAATATGATATTACAGTATAATGAAACCTAAGCTATCATGTATAAACTCACAAGGAAATCTAGGAGAAACTATAGATTATTTCTACAAGATAGTACTCCAATGTAGTAAAATACCTATTAGGCTCAACATTCTGATAATAATGCTGAGACTTTTTAACGAGGGTGAAGTTACAAACAATTTGAGCACAACAGCCCAACATGTAAAATGCTGATGCTTTTATACATTCTATCTTAAGAATCACAAAATGGAATTATAGTAGCTCAGAGATAGACAACAAAGTTGTGGTTGGTCAATGATAATACATATTGTGGGGAGAGGAAGAGGTTAAAGTTGAAGTTAAGTGTGCATGAGGACAGCTAGGAAGAGTAGTTTTTTCTTTTTTTCTTCATTTTAGTTTTTCCCCCCTAGAATTATAAAAACAAAGAAGGAATAATACTGGAGCCTATATTGTATACATAAAGTAAATCCTAGGCTTTATAGGATTATGGAATAATAATAAGAGAAGAACTTGTAAAATTAATAATCAAAGAAAATGGGAAAAAAAGAATAGAGAAAAAAGAATGAAATAAAATTAGCTTGCCTTCAAGCAATTTACACAATAAGAAATACATACATAATAAGCACGTTGTATCTGGGAATATGTTGAAAATAATTTATAAATATTTATACCAGTAGTTCTCAAACTTTTGATGTGCATAAGGATCACCTGGTGAATTGATTAAATATATATATATTTTGTGGTGCAAATCCCAGAACACTGACTTAATAGGTCAAGAATGGGGGTCCAGAAACCTACTTTTAAAATGTGTTCCAGGTAATTATGATGCAAAATATCCAATTTTTAGAAATATTGATTTGATAAAGTCTGAATTTCAAATCAAGAGTGATGAAAGGAATTCTGAGAGAGGGCATACCCTAAGCTTTTGAAGTTCATAGCAAAGTAAACAATAGACTTTCCCTGTAACATTTCTTCATGGGATCATCAGGGGTAGATAATTAGAATTAACAGCCCAAGGACTCAGCAATAAATATTTAATACTCAATACTTCCTTCTTTTTTCAACATAATTTCATTCTTTTAGCTCCCATTAAGAACCATATTTGGTCTATTTTAACTATCTCAGTTCTGTGATAAGAGGTACATTGCTGGTTCACTACTTCACGTTTCATTGCTAAAGATTTCAAATTTAAAACCATTGACAAACTCTCAACAACTAGGGATGAGTTTGCCACCAGTACATGAGCAACACTGACCAGTCTTTGGTACCAGTTTAGGTCTTTGGGATCTATTTTATACTTTTATTTTCAGTCTGTTTTTAATTATGTGAGGGCAAATGTGTTTTCCATATAAGACCCAATCAACCATTTTACAATTTCACCTTATTTTATTTATTTATTTTTTAATTTTTTAATTTATTTATTTTTTTACATGTGTACATCTTATTTTACAATTTCACTTTAGATGTCTGTTTCCAAATGGGCTCCTGTTTGAAAACACATTCTAAGAAGTTGTGTTTGGATTAAGTCCCACTGAAGGGGATTTAATGTACTTACATGTAAGTTGATGATAACAAATTAGGTGCAATGTTTTATTGGTGGTAGTGAGACATAAAGAAAAAGAATAATAAGGGACATTTTTCAAAAACACCTGACAGGCAAAGTCAAGAGGAAAACACTGAGAACTTACACTTGGAGCACTGTTCTGGGGTCTCCAACTTCACCCCCATCACCAATTGTCAAAGTATCATAGCCAATCTCAAGATCAAATTCTTCGAAGTTTATCTGGATAACCTAGCAATAGACAGAAACAAACATCTCACATATGTAGCATTATGCAATAAAAACAAAAATAAAGCAATGGGAGAAAAATATTTAAAATGCCCCTCAGACATTTCATACTATGGCAACAGATCATATCGGACTATTGCTAAAGGACCAATCATTAGGATTACCAAACAATTTTCATTTGGCACATTGTACATTCTGTGATAATTTTCAATGAAATGGCATGGCTTCTGTTTATAGAATCCTCTTACATGAAGTATTTGAAGAATGATGAATGCGAATCTACTTAGAGAAGTTTTATAAAAAGTACACGTAGGTGGAGTGTGGTTTACCATACATTTGCAGCTATTTTTATAAAGCTAGCTCAATAAAACACAGAGTATGCTTAAATAGTATAGCTTAAAAAATGTTACAGCTAAATTTGAATCTAGATCACCAGATTTAAAAGTATCAGGGGCACAGTCCAAGATAACAGCATATGAAGATCCTGAATGTCTCCTCACAAAAGCACACCAAATTTACAACTCTATATGGATCATTTCCCTCTGAAAATAACGTGAAATTTAGATGAACTTCTACTTTTCACAACAAAAAAAATAAAAGAACCACATTGGACGGCGAAATTGGTTTGGCTCAGTAGATAGAGCATCGGCCTGAGGACTGAAAGGTCCCAGGTTCAATTCCAGTCAAGGGCATGTACCTTGGTTGCAGGCACATCCCCAGTAGAGGGTGTGCAAGAGGCAGCTGATTGATGTTTTTCTCTCATCTATGTTTCTAGCTTTCTATCCCTCTCTCTTCCTCTCTATAAAAAAACTCAATAAAATATATTAAAATAAGAATCAATATTGTTAAAAATTACATAAACACTATCCTATATTCAATAAGTCCTTGAGCAAAACTTAATTTATACTAAAATCTAACTCATCATCCCATAAAGAAAGTGAATGACAATATTAATAGAAATAAATTAAAAACCCATATCTTTAATATTTATTATAACTATTTATAAATTTGGTATCATAAAAAGAAACTATAAAAACAGATGTCATAACCTAGCTTTTCAAAGCTATATAACAAATTGTGATTATAACTTTTTAAAAAAGTATTTTTATATTTGCATTGACTAAATAAATTGTTGCCAAGTTTAATACAGAAGATACAAAAAAAAAATCTTGAATTATACATTTTACATGACTGCAATTAAAAAGAATGTTTCCCAGCTTACCTTGAATTAAATATAAATACTCTCCTTTAATAACTGCCTATCAATAGAGATTTAGGTTGTTTCTACTTTTTGCTATTATAAGCAACATGTTTATGAGCAATATTAAACATCTTCTGGTTCAGAAATACAAGTATAAAATATATCTCTAAGTTATATACTTAGGAGTGCAATGTCTGGGTAATAAAGGAAAAATTCAATTTTATAACATTGTGCCATATGATTTTCCAAAATTATTTTATTAATTTAAATGCTCACAATATGTTTATATTCAATTTTATTATTTCGACCAATTTAGAGTATGTGAAAATGATATTTGTTTTGCATTTTCTTCATTAATTATTAAGTTGCATGTCTTTTCATGTATATGTCATTTACGCTTCCTTTCCTGTGACATGACTATTTGTACTTTGGCTAATTTTCACTTGGACAGCTTGTCTGCTTGTTATTTATTGCAAGAATCCTTTATATCAGTGATTCCCCATAGTTTTCCATAATAGCACACATAAGGAAAGTATAGACACAATGAGGTAGGCTGCTTTCAATGGAAGTTCTTTTGCCCAAGATATTGAGAGCTAAGATAAATATTTATGTCTACCTGTAACTCATTCATAATGCATCATTCATAATACAACATTGAGCCTGGCTTACCTGTTGAGAAGATCAGCTTATATATTCTGGATACTAATACATTACATGTTGTGTGTTGCAATATGTTCTTTAAGTTTATAATCTGATTTTTCACTTTCCGTGTTAAATATTTAAGTCTAGAAGAAATCATCTTAATGAAGTTGGACTTAATAACCTATAAGTAGCACTTTTGCATTGGCTTATACCCAAGGTCATAAAGGTATTTCCTGCATTTTTGGGAATTGACTTTTATAGAAAGGATAAAGTATAGTGAGTAGAATTATGACTCTCTAAGATCCCCCTACACCATGTAGATGGCCTGTATAATTACTACCCCTGGAATGTAGATAAAACCTATTAATATGATGGAGAATTATTCCCATAATTGGTTACATTATATGGATAGCATAAGGGATATTATAGATTTACAGATGAAATTAAGGTTTTTATTCAATTGACTTCAAGTGAATCAAAAGGAAGATTATCCTGGGAGAGCTTGACCAGTTCAGGAAAGTTCTTGAAAGGTCTAAAAGCTAGGGATAAAACAAATCAGAAGAGATTCCTTTCCTGTTTGCCTTTGAAGAGCACATTGGTGCTGTGAAGAGGTCCAGGTAGCAGGAACAGTGGGTGGCCTTTATAAACTGAGAGCCTCAATCATAAACCAGAGTAACTACATTCTTCCAACCATCAGTGAGCTTGGTATCACCATCTCAAATGAGATGGCAGCCCTGGGCAACACCCTACTTTTATTCTGGTGAGACCTCAATATGAGGATTCAGCTAACGTGTGCCTGAAGTTCTTTCCCATGGAAACTGTAAGATAACAAATTCATTTTGTCTCAGGCTGCTAATTTGGGATAATTTGTTAAGCAAAAACAGAAAGCAAGCACGGCATCACTTTCAAATTTTCTTTGACTGCAATATGAACAAGAGATTGTCTCTGTAGTTTAACTGAATCAATAGTCCTCCTTTCCCCAGTGACCTGCATGTCAAACTCCAACATACAGAAAGATTCTATATATGGGGTGTTGGTTTGGGGGCTCCAGATGCTATTCTCCTGATCAGTTTATCTGACCCTGAATCAACACAAATTGGCTTAACTCTTTTTTTTATGCATAGGCTGAAATTCTTTCCTGCTGCTGTTTAAATTTATATATATATCTTTATATATGTTCAACTGTTGGTATGTAGAAATAAAATTTATTTTTGCTTAATGACCTCATATTTGGGCAACTTGATAAGCCTTCCCTATTATGTAAACATCTTTGTAAAGCATCTTTATTTTTCTATATAACAAGTATGTCTTCTGTAAATAGCATTTTAAAATCTTGCTTTTAAACCTTTTAAAAATTTTCTTTTATCTTAACTGCCTTGGATCTCTTACATAATTTTTACTAGTTAATTAGTTAATCTAATTAAACAGTATTTTATTTTAAAAGGCATATATGTAATGGCTCACCATTAAGAATATTGTTAAGGTAGGTAATACTTTATAAACAAGAGGAAGTTTGCTTCTCTGGTTTTCCTTGCTGATTTACTCTTGAAATTTTCTGGTATCATAAAATAAATTGACAAATGTACAAGTTCTTTTCTCTTAGGGAAGACTTTTCAATACTTTGAAAATAACCAGACACAAAAATACAAATACTGAATGATTCTACACATATAAAATATATAAATAGAGTAAATTTGTAGAGATAGAAAGTACAAGTAGAGATAGAAGTTAAATTTATAGAAATAGATGTTGCCAGGGTAATTGCTGGTTACTGCTTAACTAGTGGCCCCATGCACAAACCTCATGCATGGCAGGGGGAGGAGGTGTTCCTTACCCTGGCCTGCACCTTCTCCAATCTGGGTTCCCTCAAAGAATGTCCTACTGCTAGTTTACAAAAATCGGGCCTACTGGCAATTGGGCATCCCTCTCACAATCTCACCTGACTGCCTGCCTACCTGATTGCTCCTAACCATTCTGCTTGCTGGCCTGCTTGCTCCCAAATGCCCCCACCTCCAGCCTGCTTGCCCTCAAATACCCCCCACCAGCCTGATCACCTCCAACTGCCCTCCCATGCCACCTGCTCAGCCCCCTGCTGGCCTTCTCACTCCAAACTGCCCCCCACCTCGGTCCTGATCACCTCCAATTACCCCTCTTGCTGGTCTGCTTACCCACAAGAGCCCCGTCCCCCACCAGACTGATCACCCATAACTGCCATCCCATCCTGGCCTGATCACCACCCAGCTACTCAAGCTCCCAGCCCCTCATTTTTTTCTTTTTCCTTTTTTTTCTTTTACTCAATGCCTCTTGAATGGAGACCAGGGCTGGCTGGAAGCCAGTATCTGGAATTTATTTATCCTCTATAATTGAAACTTTGTAGCCTTGAGTGGAGGGCAGGGCCAGCCAGGACAGGAAGGAATCTTGGCTTCCTCCATTGCCAGGGCAACCCAAGCCTCTTGCTTGTTCCAGCTACATGGCCACTGACACCTTGGTTGGTTTAGTTTGCATACTCATTCCTGATAGGCTGGTGGGCATGGCTTGTGAGCATAGCAGAGGTATGGTCAGTTTGCATGTTTCTTTTCTATTAGTGTAGAAGTGTAGATTAGAAAGAGAAACATGACAGAAATGCAGGCCCAGCTCAGACTAAAAGAAAGTGAATAATGATATGACAGTGAATTTGAAAATGTTGTCACCACTAAATGTTTCTAGAAAAGGAAACAATAACTTGACTCATGAAATAATGAATAAATAAATAAAATAAATAAATAATATAAGAGGCCTAAACTATGAAATAAACAAGCAGTAAAATGTCAACTATCGCTCCCCAAAAGGAGGCTCAGATGTTTTTGCAGGACAGTATTACTTAGCATCCAAAAATAGGAGTGGAATTTCTGGGTCATATATTAATCCTATGTTTAACTGTTTGAGACACTGCCAAACTGTTTTCCAGAAGTGCTGAAACATTTTAAATCCCACCTGGAATGCATGAGGCGTCAAATGTCACCACATCAACACCACTTATTCTCTGTTTGTTTCTGTTTGTGTTTTATTTTTTTATTTTTTATTACAGCCATCCTAGCAGGTGTGAGTGAAGTGGTATCTCTCCTGCTGCTTTTAAGATTCTGGTTGTCTTTACCTTTCCACAGTCTGACTATATTGTGTCTAGGTATGGATCTCTTTAAAATATCTTGCTTAAATATAAGCTTTGAGAATCCTGAAGGCCTAAATTGGGTATAATTTTATTCATTTTCTGTGAACTAGATCCAAAGTTTACTAGCATGCTGGTGTATACTTATACACCCTTTGCGGGTTTTTAGATAAATGTTAAAGCTTCAAATTTAACTTCTTTACCTATTGATCTAAGAAGACTAGGCTCTAATCTTAGAATTCTATAGACTAATTGCTCTCTGCTCCTAGGAAAACAGAGCTTTATACTGACTCAATCTCCTTCCTTTTCAGCTCAATGTTCTTTTCATTATATATGTATATATTTGGATGGTATACATGCATTTCCTTTGCTTTCGTGTTAACCAGCAATGCTCTGAAGAAAAATATGCAGTTGTTTTTGTTTTTTCAGTGGGCAGACCTCTCAGAATACTTTACCTGTCATCTTATTAAAAGAAGAAATTCCATGGTCCACTTTACTCCAAACATTTCAAAATAGATCCATGAGTGCATTTCATTTAAAATTTAGGAACAGGAACATCTCCTTTAAAATGGCTTAAAAAGCCTCATAGACAAGTAGATACACAATATATGTCTAATAAATGACTCGTTGACTGGATTGCTAATCCTCTGTAAATCTTTTGATAGTCATTATAGTATAATCATGTCCTAAAGAATTTGGACATCCATTTAATGGTAGACTTTACTTTGCCTGAATTGTAACTGAGATTCATGCATGTATATATGCCACAGTGAGAACTCCATTCAACTTAAAGTAAGTGATGGGTTAATTACTAAATAATCCATATACTTTCTGATGAGCACTTAACCACTGAGCTGTCACTAAAATTTTAGACAGTTATAATTATTGAACAGTTTCAATGACACGCAATCACTGAGAAGCTAGAATAGTCTGATTTGTGGAAAACATCCATTATCATGTAATTCACTGGGGCTTAATGTAAACATTGCTTCTAAAATAGTAGTTTAAAAGTAAAATCTACTTATTAAAAAAGAAATAAAAACTAACTTTCCCTCAAATGGTCACGTTAATATAAATAAAGCATGCTAATAAAATGCAAAAATAGTACATTAGATACTCCCAGTAGAGAAAATATTATTTAGTAGAATATATAAAGGTAATTTGAAAAATTGGGAAAAAAACAAAAAACAGACACCATACTTTTGTCTGTGCAAGAATATAAAATGTAGCATCAGGAGTGTGATGTGAAATTTTATTTTTACAGATTTAACTATAATATGGAGTTGACCAAATAGCCATTTCCATCACTTTAATTGGCATAATGTGGAAACAAGGTAGAAAGATTTTAAAAAATCAACAAATCATCATCAATATGATATGAATGCTTTCTTTACATGTTTAGTTGGCTTTGGGGCTGAAATAATTAGTAGGGAAACAGGAAGAATATCATGTTTTTTAGTAAAGAAAGAATTGTTATATTTTTGCCTTATGTGCCCTATTATTAATCACTTGCGAGTAGGAAAAGAGCTGCATTTAGCTCAAGAGTACTGCCAAAAGGACCTGTGATAATAAAATGTAGAAATTACTTATAATTGTCTTGATTTTTAAAAGCAATTACTTCCATTTGTAGGGGGGTAATTCTAAATGGCTTATACAGTGCTGCTTATTGAGGGTTATTTAAAACTTTGAAGCTACTAAGGCAGTCAGTTAAGAATAATCTCATGCATTTTAACATTGGCTTTACAGAAACTTGAAATCTGTAAATAGCAATAAACATTAAATTCTCAGTAGTTTCATTTCCTATAAGCTTCAATATATGGATTTTTAAGGTATTTTGACAAAACTGATGTAAAACTCATGTCTCATAATTTTCAATCTCCACATTATTCCCAGCACCATGATTTCTACATCATTTATCTTATTAAGTCATGTGAAATTCATGCTTAATTTTAAACTGCATATCCAAGGAAAATTTAAAATTGACAAATATTTATGATGTGTAAGACACTAGGATCATTATTCTATATGCATTTCCTTATTTGAACCCTGAAACTGTATGTAGTGTATATTTGTACATTCATTTGGCCACTTAGCACCTAAATATCCACCTTTAATTTGAGGGATTAGGCACATATTATCCCAATCAACAGAGTACAGACATTTGACCTAAGGATCAGAAACTATGGATTCTGGCAGAGGGTGGCAAAAGCAACAGGAACATCCAATTTCAGATGCAATAGTGTTTATGATACTAAAATCTTACAGCAGCGTTGTCCAATAGAAAAAAGAGTATCTTCTCAGAAGTCAGGACCAGAATCCATGTCACACTGTAACAGAGTAAGGTCCTAGAGCTACAGAGTTCTGCTGCTTGCCATGCTCATCAAGGAACTCATTCCACTTCCAGAGATGGTAGTGCCTTCACCAATCTTGTCCAACAGGGTATTGTTCTATGGATTTTAGTACTCTCATCTACTGAATGGGAGTATTTATGATGGTTATCACACTTGTTTTCTATCATTATAGAAGGGATGTGATGATAACCTGTCTTTTGACCATAGGTCTCTGGATAATGGGAAACTACACTGGAAATAATGGAGATGACAGTGCAATACTTGAAGACTCTAAGCTCATTGTATGTAGTGACAGGCTGATATTTTGGGTTTTGTCCACTAACATAGATGAAGAATATGTTTCTTGTAGGCTTTTTTTTTCTCTTTACAAAGTTAATGCACAAGAAGGTTTTATCTATATTGAAATCTAGTAATCAAAAGGGAGCACTGGCGGAAATAATTGATTGCCTTCCCACAGCACTCTGGTTTGTTCACCACTGACCTTTCTCTTCAGGTCACAACACTGGTTTTGTTCAACTATGCAGCTTACTCTACACATCCACATGCTTTATGGATTGCTGACCACATTCTGAGCTCTATGGAATGGTCCTAATCAGTCTATGCCAGTCTTGCATTTCAATTTGTCATGGATAAGATTATGTATTAGTATGTGACCTAATTCTGATCAGGGAAAAGTGAGAAATCAACCAGAAGGCTTTTGGGAAAGGATTTCTTGGTGCCGAAACTAAATGCTATGTGGGGGGAAAAAGTCAGACAGAAAAGAACAAGAATTGTATAATTTACTCATATATGGGATGTAAAGCAAAAAAAAAACCAAGTAAATAAGAAAAACAAATATAAAAGCAAACTCAGATACAGACAACAAAATCATGGTTACCAAAAGGGGAAGAGCTGGGCGAGGATGAAGAAGGTAAACTATGCCAAATGCATGGTTATGACAGACTTAGCTTCAGATGGTAAGCTTACAACAGAATACACAGATGTCTATGATAAAGTTGTATACCTGAAATTTATATAATTATATTAACCAATGTTACCACAATAATTAATTAAAAAATCAAGAAGAAAAACAAAGAATCAGTCTGCTTTGGAAGTGACTGGATGTATTGACTGGCACTACTGCAGCCATTGTGTAGCATGGTTTGAGGACAAAGTCAGCGCATGAAGTTGCCCAGAGCCATGATTAGATGTTTTTACTGAACATCTGAGGGTACCTCTGGACAGCATGCTGTGCCAAATAATGTATTTCCTTATTATTTAAACCATTTGATTTATGGTTTCCTATATTTAAAACTGAAAACTTCCTAGTGGATAAATAGGTCTAATCTATTCTCTTTTTTAAAAAAATCACCTTGTTCAAATAATTTGCCCAGATTTACTTGGCAAACACTGATGGTGCTAAAATCTATTTCAGAGTTGTCTGATGCCACAATCTGTGTGCTTAAACATCACACTATTCTGTGTTTGTATAGGAAAGTCTGCAATTTAGGAAACCCTCTCTGTCTGCCAAATACTGATATGTAATAACAATTTCTAACTATGCTCTTTGATGTTGGGCATATGTCCTATGTGTTAAATACCTAGTAGTGTTGGCAAGGGAAGGTAATTTCTAATATAATAACTAATAAGTAGCATGTCAAATCCTTGGGGGAAAATACAGCAAAGGTGGATTGGTATAAGCTATTTTATATTCTATGGTAAAGCCTGGTTTGTTTTTGTTGTCTTCTTCAAAACAATTCTGAAAGCAAATGAAATTTCTCAATATTTCTCTAGCACCTGACGCTGGTATCAGAACATTTGTACCAATATATTTAGTACAGAATTAAAATAATCCCTTGATGATGCTCAACTGAACATGTTAATGATAGTCTGACTTCAGTACCATGCTATACTTTTTAGTGAGACAGAATGACATACTAGTCAAGTGCACAAGCAAAGCCTAGGGTACTAAAGCTCATTACTGCCATATAATGTTATATTACTTGGACGGAGTCTTTGATATCTATAAAAAGTTCATACTTTTTTTTCAGATTGAAGCAAGTATTTAATTAAACAGAGTTTATAAAAACAACATATATGTACTTGATATATATAGTAGATCCTCAATAAGTGGCACTTATTATTAGATATGATAACTAATTCAGCATTAAATAGATGCTCATATCTGTTCACTTGAGGATAAAGTTCTTTTGGGTTCTGGTGGCTTTTGTTTGTTTGTTTTGCAATGCCCCCTATAATTAAAAAAAAGAGATTTCCCCCAAAACTCTAGGCTACTAGAAAATTCTCTTTTCTGAAAATAGTTTTCTCCATTATGTTCACTTTAGAATGTTAATAATTCACTCCAACATTAACAACTATTTTTGTTGCCCAATGAGGAAATCCAGAATGCAAAATATATGCATAAATACAAAAATATACACAGTTTAATTAAGTTTCAGCTATGCAATGCCATGCCACCCAATCAATGTAACAGATAAAGCACTTCCTTTTCCACATGCTTTTCAGAGACCTTGACAATCACAACACAGTGGGGAGACACGAGGTAAGCAAGATCAGTGCAGCACTCTGTATTAAGTGCTTTTGGACATGGACACACAGTGTGACATGGAAGCAGAGATGAGAGTCCCTAATCCAATTGGAGAGTAAAGAAGAAAGATTTCCCCCCAGGATAAAACTCCCAGGCAGTGCAATGGAAGGTGTAGACGGGAACTGGGAAAGAACTCTGCGTAGGGGAATGGACAAAAAAATGGCACAGTGGAAAGGAATATTCCTTTTGTTTCTGCAAATAAAAACCGTGAGAGAAGAAATGATGAGAAGGAAGACTAAAGATGGAAGTAGGAAACAAATTGTGTTAAGAACTTTGTAAATGAAGAGCTGCAAGCAGTGAGTTTTGAGCAAAGGGTTGACTGGGATGCATTTGCTTTTCGCTTGCTTCCTTTGGCAGAAGGAACATGAATCTGAAGGGGAGCAGGGCAAGGTTAAGGTCAAGAACTAAAACTGGCTTTGGAAGTGGGAGTGAGGAAGAGTGGACTCCCTCATGATTCTTTATCCCCAATAAAAATAATTGTAATCAACCTAGCCAGTTTGGATCAGTGCATAGAATGTTGGCCTTCAGACGAAAGAGGCCCAGGGTTCAATTCAGGTCAGGGGCACATGCCTGGGTTGTGGGCTCAATCCCCAGTGGGAGTCATGCAGGAGCAGCCAATCAATAATTCTCTCTTATCATTAATGTTTCTGTCTCTCTCTCTCTTCTTTCCTTTCTGAAATCAATAAAAAAATATTTTTAAAATAATTATAATCATTTTTTAATCTTTTTTTTTCTTCACACATATAAAAACAGCATTCAAACACTACAAAAACTATGGCTCACGTGACTATTTTATCAAATTTTATTGAGTGTAAAGTCTAGTTCAGACAGGGCAGAATATGCAGTCCATTTGTTTTAAAAGCCCCATTTTAGAACAACCCTAAAATGTGCCTGTTTCTGTAATACATATTGTATGTGGTATGTATTTCCTATGGCTATGGAAAATCAGTGCTTAATATCTGTTTAATTAGTTATCCTCTTAATTTGCCTATTTTTTTTGTAAAAAGATATTTACGAAGCTACATTCACATGACATTTATGAAATAGGTAAATATTGTAAGATATAAAAGTTTAAATAGGACACCTGCAAATCCAACATTTACTCATTTGAGAGTAATTTTGTCTCTTTAAAGTAAAGGATAAATCTCAGATTCTAGAAGAATTACATGCTGTAGTAGAATACATGGGTACTTTATTACAGAAGACATAGTCTATGACTGATCTAGACCATATAACATGAGAAGTGCCAGCCTAGGCAGTTCTCCAGGTTCCTCCACTTTGCTGCCAGCACCAGGTTAATAGTGTCCATTCTTAGAAGGGCTCATACATTAGAGGCAGGAGAGGCAAGGAGCCTGGAGACACAGAGATATTGATGGGATGATGAGAGCTCTCAGCTTTGTTTTGGTTTGCTTAAGCCTTTTGTGTCTGTACACGGCCTTGCCCTTCAGGGGACCGCTGGCATGTAACAGTGACAGATTAAATATGGCATTACAAATGTTCCACTGAAGGGAAGAAGCTACAAGAGTAAAAATAAAAATTGCAGCAAATATTAAATCTATGACACAACCGTACAAAACGGTAGGTTCTTTTCTGTCGTTCAGTCATGCTTAGCTACTACCTGGCGTAATTTAAATCTTGTACATATAATTGATCAACTTGAATTTAAAATTTTTGAGGAAAATGTTTTTAGATAATGTCATTGGTTTTAGGAGGATATTCATTGCAAATTTGTGTATGTTAGGTTGTACATATCCAACTATTTTGGAAACAAATAAAAATATTCACTAGCCGGGACCGGTTTGGCTCAATGGATAGAGCGTTGGCTTGGGGACTGAAGGGTTCCGGGTTCGATTCCGGTCAAGGGCATGTACCCTGGTTGCGGGCACATCCCCAGTAGGGGGTGTGCAAGAGGCAGCTGATGGATGACTCTCTCTTATCGATGTTTCTGGCTCTCTATCTCTCTCCCTTCCTCTCTGTACAAAATCAATAAAATATATATATTTTTTAAAATGTTCACTAAAATGAGTTTAATAAGAAGGGCCTTTGGCTGTTTTTTTCCTCTTTAGTAATGGTTAGCCTAATCTATATCTACTTGTTTCCCCATTTATTCAACTATATCTATTTTTATACAAAGAATCTTTAACTTGAAACATTCTTTTAAAAATGAGATTAGTTCACAACACTATTGTAGTGAGAATCACCTGCTATACACTTTTACATGCAATGAATCATGAAGTGGACTCTAATTCCCATCCTCCATCAACCTAACTAACACCCTCTACCCTGCCCTGGCTTCTCCACTCAAATGACCTGTCTCCTCTGCACAGGCTATGAACTTTCCTAAAACCTCTCAAAGGTTCACAACCCCCAAATCAAGCAGTGGCTAGCCTCATCATGCCCTGGACCTCTTGCTCAGTGGCCCCTTTAACATTTCTAGCTGCAGCTATTGATGATGGGCAGCTGGAGGGGAAAACGATGTCCCACAGTGGTGACTGTAGCTCTCCCTCACTCCAGGGCTGTCATTGAGATAACCGCCTAGTCTATAATAAAGCATCTCAATTCCTTTTACAGGCTTTTAGCAAAAGACCATTCTGACTTCTTAGACTTAGAAGATCTGCTGATGGCTCTGATGACTAATTTCAGCAGGGATTCTCCACGAGGTTTTCCGAGTTCTGCAATGCGTGAGAGCCTGTGCTATCAGCACAGTAGAAAGGTAAGCTCAAATGCTGTTTGGAGGCATTAGGTCTCAGAACACTCGGGGAGTATGCTGCTGCTGCTGGTGCTAGTAATAGCAATAACATTTGTTGTTGTTGTTGTTGTTGTTGCTGCTATTGCTGTCATTTTTTGAACATGTACTATATTCTAGACTCTGTTCCAAGGGTATTGTGTATATCACCTCATATAATCCTTCCTAAACCCCCATGAAGAAGGCATTAACTTTATTTATTATTGAGAAAACAAAACCCCAGGTAGGTTAAATTACAGGTGATCTGTGATTCATTATATCATTATGCAATGTGTATATTTGCATACAAATAAAAAATTTTATATTTTATATTAGAATATATTAGAATAGTAGCACTGATTATAGAAAATACGGAAAGGAATTAAAATAAATATTTTATTTTTATTCTAAACAGTATAACAGTAGGTAGGTGGTGACTCACTTTCCGCAGAAAGTAAAATGTTGAAAGTCTCTGTTATTAAAAAAACATGATGAAAATTTCATGTTATTAAAAAAACAACAACACGATGTTGCTTTAGTTTTTCAAGATGTAAATGAAATGACATCTAACTTTATTAAAACTGCAACCTAGAATATTGGTCGTGTAATTATGGAATTAAGTAATATACATGTGATGAGCTGTTAAATATCATCCTATATAATAAAAGGGTAATATGTAGATTGACTCTCAGGACAGAATGACCAGGGGGGCAGATGATCAGTGCACTAACATTCCTCATTTACACATCAATTTTGGACTAAATGGGTATAATAGGGTTTGTCAAACCTTCTCAAACATCCTATTAACCTTTCTTCCATGGTAGATGGATTTTTAGTTGATGCCAAGTTACCCTAAACAAAAGTATATTTTCCATTTCTCTTGCAGCTGAGTATGACCATTTTGCTAAGTTTTGGTGTAAACAAAGAAACAAACAAATAAATGTTTTTTGGTTTTGTTTTTTTTAGCAGATTGCAGAAACCGTTCTTAAGAAGTAGCTTGCATCTGTCCATTACCCCCTTCTTTTTCTCTCTTCCTGCAATACGCTGTATAGAATGTGTGAGATATCTTGCTGGAACCTGAGGGTAGGGGGCCCTCCCTAGGGATGGCAGAGTAGTGTTAGTCTGTCACTGAGGAATTCCTAACGCAGAAGCCCCGTGAGTCTTGGACCACATCTTGTTTAAATCTCTCTTGTAACGGGGTTTTCTGTCACTGACAGACAACCGAGTCCTAACTGGTAAGTCTGTGTATACTGCTTCTTTTAATTAAGGATTTCTTTGTCTAGTCTCTCATTTTGTTATGATAAGGCAGGCCCCCAATTTGTATTTGGTTATATAAAGTATACTAATTGCCACCATTTATGTGAATTAATATTTATGATTAATTACCATACAGCACAGCTCTGATCATTCAAAAACAATTATAATATTGAAATAAATGTGGTAGGGACACCAACAGTTAGTAATGGGAGGAGTTGTGGGTGGAAAAAAACTAAAAGAAAAATGACTTTGTCTTTTGCATACTTTGTCTCCTTTTCCTTCCTTTTTTTTTTGTAAGAGTCACAGAAGTTCCCAGGAAAAGCTAATAAATATGCAAATACACCAGTGAAATTTTTACATGGGAACATTTAATTAGTTCTTTCAATATTTGTTTGAAATACTCCCACCTAACATTTAGTAAAGCTACTCTATTTAACGTTAAGGATGCAAGGATTCAAGCATGATTTTTGTCTTTAAAAGTTAAACTAAAGAAAATAGATGAGTAAACAGAAAATCACCATATAATGTGATGATTGGTGAGCAAGTATGCAGAGTGGGATCCTAAATTAATGTAAGAGACCAGAAAGTCTTCCATGGAAAAGTCAAACATGGATTGAGGCCTAGAGAATAAACAGCCAATAACTAGGATCACATGTTTAAAGAGGTACAGAGTGTGGAAAGGTATTCCTTAAAGAGGGAGCAGCGTGTCCCCACAACAGAGGGGTCAGGTAATGCACTGGCATGAAGTATACTGTTGGGGCACAGCTCTTACATATCTCAGAAAGGTGAGAGTCGTTCAGATTGCAGATTTATTTAATATTTTACCAAGGAATTTGTATTTTATTTTACAATATAATGTCACACTAGATTTGTCAACAGTCTTAGGGTAAGCAGTAAAACGAGATGAAGCTTCGCTAGTTGAAAAGTTGATGATAATTTAAATGAGAAAGAGGAATTAAGCAACTTTGAGGCATATTCATGAGCTATACTGAATTAGTCGGATTTTTATTTAGATGTGTGAACGAAGAATAATTTATAAAAAAAATTGAATTCAGAATATTGAAGGACATAAATTTTAATAATATGGTAGAAGAAGTTGAGTTCTGAGAAAAGACTGAGAAGGTGGGAGAAAATTCAGGAATCAGAAAATAAAAGCCAGAGGAAGAGAAAGTTTCAAAAAGCAGGAAGTAATCAGCAATGTCAATTACCCTGTACCTAGATTGTTGTTGTTGTTTTTTGTTTTTTTAATATCTTTATTGATTTTTTACAGAGAGGAAGGGAGAGAGATAGAGAGCCAGAAACATCGATGAGAGAGAAACATCAACCAGCCGCCTCCTGCAAATCCCCCACAGGGGATATGCCCACAGCCAACATACATGCCCTTGACCGGAATCAAACCCAGGACCTTTCAGTCCACAGACCGACGCTCTACCACTGAGCCAAACTGGTTTTTCAAATTAAGTTGTATTTTTAAACTATATTTTATTATAAAATATAACATGTACTATTAAAATTTTAAAAAGAATGCGTTTGTGAGCATAAAAGAAATAAAAGCATTGCTCTATCCAAGTATAATCCTTCTAACATTATGAAATATTTATTTTCCTTTTGTTAATATTTGTGTGTTTTTTTAGAAGCCAGAGTTTATTTCTATATAAAACAATCTTCACAAGGTTTTAAAGGGTCCAAAGCCCAAAGATATTTGGGTTTAATAAAAATTATAGCCTAGTGTTTGCTTTCGCTGCCTCCATTTCACAATAGATAATTCTGAGCCTCTGGGTGTTTCCAAGGTTTGATAATTCTTCTAAGCTGAAAGGTGAATCCGAGTTTTGATGTGTGTCATAGAAAATAAACACTACAATAATAACAACAAAGACAATTCCAGAAACAGCCATTATCATTGCAAGAGAAAAATGTAGATAGCAAATCCCAGTAGCAAAGTGATTACCCTGATCTAAAAAACCCAGATACATTTGTCCAAATCCTGGGAAACTACCCTGCCCTATTCTCGGCAACCAGCTCTGCTGGTTGGAAGCTTCAGAAAGTGGGATCATGGTGAGTCTTATCTGATATTAAATGCAGCTCTTGGACAATGGAAACCAGCAAATACCCTTCAAGACGAAATGGATATTTGTTTATTTTTAGATGGTTAATCAATATGCCCACCTACAGTAATTAATTTTATATAAAAGATTTCAACTAAATGAGTCATTTTGACAAGAGGACGACGGGTGCTGGGAATAATCAAGAAGTGCTACCCAGCCCCTGACCGGTTTGGCTCAGTGGATAGAGAGTCAGCCTGCAGACTGAAAGAAGTGCTACCCAGCCAGGTGTGAGTGAGCCAGAAGGGGGGGAAATGAAGGTCAGCACCTCTGATAGCGCCCCTACACCCAAGGTGGGGGTGTCTTTTAAATGGAGATCACAGCCACTCTGCCTGGCTTGGGGATAGGAGCTTCTAGTTTGTTCCTCTGACTTCTAACCTATTGATCTCACATTACCAGTCCTCCTGAGCTCTTTCTGAATCCTTACTTGGTAAGACTTGGTAAGCCCAAATGGCGTTGATTTCAGTTAATCCCTGAACTTCTCCTCAGCTTCGCTCCCTCTAGTTTCTACTTAATGTAGCAGACACTGTCAATACTCCACCCAGATCTCCTTGGATGCTTCTGGTCCTTTCTGTTAACTGTTTGCTATCTTCCATATTCATTTGCCTCTAAGTCTTCTGGAGACTGCCTTTGGGCTGTGGGGACTAACTGCTTTCTCCCTACATGAGCCCTGAAGAACCAGGTAACCCTTAGCCCATGATGATGGCCTATAGAGGAAGAGATCCCAGCTCCCCTGCTCCAATATGGGATGCACTTCCAGATGTAATGTGCATTGCCTGGGATCAGGCTGCACCTGGGATTCTGCCTGAACTTGCACTCTTGCTTAACTGTACTTATTTTCTACCTTACTCCCCCCGCTATCTTAATCATTTCCCGGGCACACTCTCAATAAATCACTGGCATACAAGTCCTTACCTTAGGTGTGGTTTTTTGCAAAAGACAGCTGCATCCTACAAAAAAATAATACTCTGATCTCTGGCTGAGGTCTCAGACCTGGCACTGAGGTTTGGCATAGGTCCCCAAACTCCAACGATTTGGCACAAAGAACTAGTGCCTAAAGTCGTCAGGCTAAATTAAGTGGTAAAAGGGTAGCTTCAGTGATGGAACAGTGACAATCAGGAAAGACTCCTAATGACAGTGTTATGGTGGAAAAGTCAAGGATGTTTTCTGACGTCTGTAGAGTTTACAGGAAGGAGCACTGAGTGGGTATTTTTTGGATCTAAACACAAACCATGGGCTTAAGTGTTGCATTAAATATATTTTACCAAGTCATAAAATGGACCTTCCTTCTTCTTTCATAAATAAAGAATAAAGTCCCTCTTAGAAAGGGGTTGCGTCCCCTTTCTAGAAAAGGTTGGCCCCGTTCCCTGCATTTATGTTTGAAGAGGTAAGGGGAGAAATTCCCATCTTGTCACTTCAATAGGTACCAAATCCATGTGAGGATAATAGTGAAATTTTAGCAGGACTATATGAATCAGCCATGAACTCTGTTTTATGATAACATTAGAGAAAATAATAAACAAGTGTAAATGTAATTTAATATCATATAAATATAGTTTACATTTATTGATAAAGCAGTATGAGGACAACAAAATATTTTCTATCCACTGTCCACTAATTTTAGACTATGTCGCGTAAGAATGCCTAATAATTTCTCACATGTTTTATATATATTGCTTATTCTTATCTATTAGTTTGTTTGTTTTTTTAATTTATGCAGCAAATGTTAACTGAAAACCCACCCATTAGGTACTATTTTTAGGTCTGATCATCTTTAATTACTCAACATATCTAAACCTATGTTTTATAGTCTATCTGATAATATCATCCTCCTAAAAAATCTTTGAAATAGGTCTGAGATAAATAATAGGCATATATAATAGTTCACATCTTCAAGGTAATTTTCAATGTATAAAGTGTTGTTTAACTTGTTGATCCTCCAACACTTGTATGGAATGGAAAGCATGGGACATTATTCCTGCTTGAAATAGGAAGAAACAACAGTCAAAGAGGTGATCTAATCTACACAAGAATTCAGGGCTGTGTCTCTTAGATCAAAACTCTGTCCTTACATTATCTATAATAATAAAAGTGTAATATGCAAATCTGCTGAATGGACAAAGAGCAGAACGACTGTCTGGTTGACTGCGCTATGACATGCGCTGGTGCCAAGTCAGCCAAGGCAGGTGCGATGCGATTGGTTGGAGGGGGCACCATCAACCCATGATAACCCCGCCCACCCTCTGCAGTCCACCAGTCAGTGGCCTGGGCCTCCCTCTTAATGGCGACGATCGCGGAGATCCCTGATCAATCACTCAAAAAGAGAGGCACAGGTTACCTGGCCAGCAGTGCTGTGAGGTGGACAGGGCCTAGACTGTAAGAGGGTGCAGGCAGGGCTGAGGGACCCACCCCCCCTTCAGGGCACAATCCTATGCACTGGGCCTCTAGTTCTACATCTATACCAATAATGTGCAAATTGTCTGGGACATTGTCACAGTCACAGTAAAGACTAAACAGCAGGCTGGCAGGCTGCATGGGGCAACCAGGCCAGCAGGAAGGTTAGTGAGGGACGACCATATGACTGAACAGCAGGCTGCATGGGATGACCAGGCCAGCAGGGGGGTAAGTTTGGGGTGATCAGACCAGCAGGGGGGAAGTTGGGGCAATCAGGCAGGCAGGAAGGTGAGGAGTTAGGAGTCAGTGGTCCTGGATTGTGAGAGGGATGTCCGTCTGCCAGTATAGATCCAATTCTCTGGATCAGGCCTACACTGGCAGTCAGACATCCCCCGACAGATCCCAGATTGGAGAGGGTTCAGGCTGGGCTGAGAGAACTCCCCACCCCTGTGCATAAATTTCGTGCACGGGGTCTCTAGTATAATATAAACAAAGTTACATTCATAAAATAGGAAGTTCCAAAGTGGGTTCTTAAATATATACAATTTAAAATCATGCCAGCCACTGATCCTCTTCACTGATGTACCTAAGTTACAGTAAACAATATTCTATGAATCCTAAGGTGCAAATATGAGCCACATTTAGAAAAAAATAAAATATTCAGAGCCTTGTAGTACAAAAAATATTATGCTTTTGGCTAGTGTTATACAACATTAAAACAAAACTGCCAATTCTTATTCTTTCGATGATCAATTTTATTTCTTCTGACACTTGAGATGCCTGCTAACTTACTGAGAGTTATAACCTAAACTGAGGTTGACCTCATGTGCCTGTCTTTATTCTCTCTGAATTATACTCTTCTATGCTCAGTTAATTTAATCTTTCATTACTACTCCCGATGGATTTTATTTTCTTAATTGTGAGAATTGCTGACATCCTGGTGACATTAACATTATTCTTCTGATAATCATTCAATGTGGATAAAAATGCATTCCACTTAAAGTGAAAACAAAAACTGGTCAAAAATTTTTTTTTAAATTGTGTTTCACATTTTTCCTTTTGGTTGTGCATATTACACTGAATACTTATTTAGTTAAAAGACTATTTGACTTTACCATTCATTTATTTGTTTATATTTGAAGAATCACTTCTCCAAAGGACATCAGAAACCCAAGAAGTTAAACATAGCTAACATCACCATATATTGGGATAGATTTCTCCTACTTATATATAGACAAGAAGAGAGAAAATGTGCATATTATCAATTTGCAAAATATTCTGTAATGTATCAGAGGGCAAATTGGCAGAGCTAAACATTGCAACAGACTCCTTATGCTAGATCAGAAGACAATAATAGAAACAGCAGCTGTATCATTACATCCCGTCTCGGTGTTCCTTTATGGACAATTAAAAAAACAACAACACTATTTTGGCTGACTTAAGAAAAACATGCAAGTAAATAAAAATATGGGGTAGTTCAAAGAAATAAGCAAAAGCTAAAAATCCCTTGTTGAAGAAAGAACAGGAGCCCAGTGAGACTTTGGAAGTGAGACAGTAGGGGGAAAAAGTGAACAATGTAAGAAACATAGTATGTGGTTAAGAATATTGTCTCTGAAAGTTACACTATGGTGTTGGAAAAATTATCTACCAGAATCTGTTTGTTTATCTGAATAATAATGGTACCTACAATATAGGAGTGTTGTAAAACTTAAATTAAATGTTATGTACAAGGGTTTATAACAATGACTATTATATAGTAGACATTTAATATAGATTAACTATTGCTATTAAATATTATTCTGGTCTCTTCTTTAACTTTTATGTACTGAGAGAGAGAGAGAGTGAGAGTCAGAGAGAGAGAGAGAGAGAGAGAGAGAGAGAAAGAGAGAGAGATTTGTTACTCCACTTATGCATGCATTAATTGGTTGCTTCTGGTATGTGCCCTGACTGGAGATCAAACCCAAAACCTTGGTATATCAGTATGATGCTCTAACCAACCAAGGGATATTTTCTTATTTGAAATTTGAATTCCAGTTTCATAACGCCCCCATTATAAACTCTTAGATTCTGTAATACCATCATTTCCATTGTCTTCCTCCAGCAATAAATATGATGTCTGTCTATACAGTTATTGCTTCTATATTAATTTGTTATTTTCAAATTAAAACACCTGCATAAAAATCCTCCAAATGAATTCCATGTATTTTAATAACTAATGTAGTTTATACACTGAGTGGCCAGATTATTATGATCTCCAAAAGCATAATAATCTCGCTACTCAGTGTATATTTTATGTAATAAAAGGCTAATATGTAAATTGTCCCCTCAACCAGGAGTTCAACCGGCAAGTAAGCCAGCCAACTGACCATATCCTCCCATTTCCCCCCAACCGGACCCCACCTATGCATGAATTCATGCACTGGGCCTGTAATACACACACACACACACACACACACACACACACACACACACACACATACACACACACTGAGTGGCCAGATTATGCACTCAGAGTTCAGAGATCATAATAATCTAGCCGCTCAGTGTATTTCCTGAATAGACCTTGATTGATATATCCTTTGGTGTCAAGAAGAGCCCAATAAATAGTTTCTCTAAAATGGGATTTTTGGAGAGTGCTTTGATTATTTTTTGGTCTTGACATGGAGCTCCTGGTCTGAAGAAAATGGCATACAAATAATTTAATTCATTACTTGTGATTAGAATGAAACAGTTATTAAAGACAAGGCTTGAGGGAGCAAGACGACTGGTTGATGCACTTGATGACCATCATACCCAAAACTATTAGCATTATGGGAGGAGATGACTTTACTGAAGTCAGAAAAACAAATCAATTATAGTTTAAGTCATGGTCCGAGAACAAGAGTCCTTCCATGGTGACACTGTAGCACTGGGCAGATAGGACTGACACTCATACCCATGATTTAATTACACACATTGCATAATTACAGTGTATGACTAATTTATAGATTCACAATTTATCATGTGAAAATTACAGCAATAATTGAGAGTGATCCTGAAATCTGAAATAGAGACATCTGGATGCCTCAGAATAAAGCTAGAAGCTTAAAACCCCAAATCTTCCAGAGCTGCCTCTGCAATGAGATCATTTCCTCCTACCTATCTTTCCATGAGGCTCCTACAAAAAGGTCACTTGAGGCAATTCCCTTGCAATGGGGCATTTATTCTCGTCCAGAGTCACCATCATCATTTTATATTATCTAAAGAGCAGTCAAACTTGTCAATATTTCCCCTGTGCAGCATGGTAGCTGCCAGCAACATGTGGCTATCGAGCACTTGGCATGGGGCTTGTCTGAACTGAGATGCACTAAGTGCTAAACACATTTTAGATTTCAAAGATTTAGAATGGAAAAAAAAACAACAACTGATGATAAATTACCACATTAATACTTTTAGGCTAATTAAATGTTGAAATTATAATATTAGGATTAAACTAAATATAATACTAAAATTAATTCATCTTTTAAAAAACAAATAATAGAAATTGTAAAATTAAGTATGTGTCTCACAGTGTATTTCTATTGGACAGTGCTGGTATAGAGAGCCTTCACATACTTTTACACACATAGATAAAATATTTTTAAAAAACTACTTCTTACACAATTTTAAACAGACATATATTTTCTTTTTAAATTCCACGTGTGAGTAGATTCAAATTATGCAATTTCTATTATACTCTAACTTTATACATACCTCAAATACAGTTTTTTAAAATCTTGCATCATTAGTTTATTTGACTTCTATAAAATAGCCATATGTTAAAAATGGATAAACTATAAAATTAATCAGACAAATCAGGAATGTTTTCTGTCCTAAAAGCCAAACTTTGTGTTTCAACTCAATTGGCATATAATATATTTTTATGTATTGTGAATTCTAGTTCTAGGATAGAGATAAAGAGAAAGATAGATATATTAAAAATATATGTATAGTTATATAGATGATAGATGATAGATGATAGACAGATAGATAGATAGATAGATAGATAGATAGATACTTATGTGCAAAGATGCATAAATAAAGATACGGGGCATTTAATAAGTTTGTTGTTTGGCTAAAATAAGATTGTCTCCTTGAAATATATCAGTGAATCTATGTTTGGATTTGTTCTCAAGGACTCTCACTTAGGAGCTGTGATTCAGAATTTCTTACTCTGAATGTTCAGAGTTTTATTTACACTCAGGTGAAGTAGGATATTAATATTTCAGCTGGAAAGTAATGTATGCCTTTCTTTTGACACTGCACAAGATAATCACAAAAGGGAGAGCGGTAAAAGAGAGCAAACAGATAGAAGAGGGTCATCAGGCAGGACAGTGGTAGAAAGTGGAATATCTTAAAATGGTGTCCAGGCCACTCAGGTACACCTTGGAAATTATTTTTGTATCCCACATACTTGAGATTAAAGACAAATGCACTAGACCCATGTATAATACTGAGGAAGATCAACCTTATAAAAAATTAAGAAACTGTTCAAGACAAAATTATCTCACACAGAGTGCATAATAAATGCATATCTTAATGCAAGGAAAATAATTAATTCAATGATCAGATTATTTAAAATATCAGCTCTAATATTTCAATTTACTCTTATGAAGAAATCCTCAATTGTACCCATTACTGAAATGCTATAATTAAAGAAAATATTCCCTTACAGAAGCTACTGAAAGGGGTATAAAATAACCTTAAAATTACTTATTACTTTAAGATTATAATCCTCAGTCATTATATTTTACAAGAGGCCCAGTGCATGAAATCCGTGCACTTGAAAGAGAGGGATCCCTCAGCCCAGCCTGAACCCTTCTCCAATCCAGGAGACCTTGGGGGATGTCCAACTGCCAGTTTCAGCCTGATCCAATCCGAGACCTTAGACTCCTAACCACTTGCCTGCCTATCCTAACCACTCCGCTTGCCTGCCTGACACCACTAACTGCCCTCCCCCGCTAGCCTGTCACCCCTAACTGCCCTCCCCTGCTGGCCTGGTCACCCCTATTAACTTCATTTTTAATCTCATCCCCTTCACACACAATTGTATTTGACTTCCTTATTGGCTTCTCCCACTCACACAATTTTTCTTTCTTCTTTAGGTAACACTTTTTCCTACTGACTCATCATTGGTAAACTTTTCTTCCCTCTTATTTCCTACTTCTGTTCCATCATCCTTCTTCCCATCTTTCTTGTACATTCCTTCTTTCCTTTATCTTCATCCCTTTCCTCTCCCCCCTTTTCTTTCCTTCCCACCTTAATTTTTTCTTCACTTCCCCCCTTAGACCTACTTTGCTCCCTGCTCCCCCATTTCTTCCTTCTTCACATTCTCCTTTTAAGCTCTACTGGCTCCCCTTTAAAATTTTTCTCCCTTCCCTCTTTGTCTCTCATCCTACTTTCCCCATGCATTCGTCTATACTTATTCCCACTGTTTTAATATCTATCTATCTACCTGCCTAATTATTCACTATCATTTATTATCTTCTTTCTTTTCTGACTCCTAATTTTAAAATCTCTCCCCTGTACACAACTATACCTGATTTTCATTACAGCTCCTACAGTCCACTCATACATCCTCTTTCCTTCTTTAAATCTGCTCTTTATTGACTCCTTTATAAAGTTCTTCCCTCCCTCCTTTCGTAAAGCTTCCATTGGGGGGGGGGGGAGGTTTAATCCCCAGCCCAGGGCTCAGCCCCTGCCAGGTGTTCACCGCCCCCACCCCCCCATCCTGTTCCCATTCCCTGTCCATGAAGCCAGGCCCGGAGAGGGTAGCTGAGGCCTACACGGAAATGGATGTGAAGCAGGAGTCCCTCTGCCTAGAAGGCCTCGGACCATCCACCACTTCATCCCGAACCCATGAGTGCCTCCCTCACCAGGCACACCTGCTCCCCCCACTACCCTTCCCCCAAAGGTAGCCACCCCCATCCCACATGCAGCCCTGGGTTTCCTTCCCTTTTCCATTCCTGCATCTTTTTCTTGTTCCCTTTCTGTATTTCTGTTTCTCCTCTCGGCCTGTCTTCTGCATGCAGGCCTGCCTGCCTCTCCCTCTCCTTTCTTTTTTTTTTAAATATATTTTATTGATTTTTTACAGAGAGGGAGCGAGAGATATAGAGAGCTAGAAACATAGATGAGAGAGAAACATTGACCAGTTGCCTCTTGCACACCCCCTACTGGGGATGTGCCCCCAACCAAGGTACATGCCCTTGACCGGAATCGAACCCGGGACCTTTCAGTCTGCAGACCAAAGCTCTACCACTGAGCCAAACTGGTTCCAGCTCCCTCTCCTTTCTTATCCTCTTCTCTTGTATCCCTATCCTACCCTGGGCCTTGCAGCTGCCTGAGCAGAGGGCAGGGATGCAGTCTGCTGATCCGGTCAAGATGTGACACTGTAATAGAAAATTTGAATATTTCTATATTATTAGTATAGATTTTTAGTAAGTTTAGTGGCAACATTGATAGAATGATCAGTAAAACGACTATAATTTAATGTTTAATGTTTTTAGTATAAGACAGTCACCTATAAATTATTCTGCCACGTAATCAAATGTGGAAGAAAAAAGTACGTAGTGCTTTTCTACATTAATACACAAGTTAAATCTTTCAAAATAACTGAAGAGAAGCAGCATATTTCTTGATGAGATGGAATCATTTGGCAATGATAACCACTGTCATTTAAAGTGATCCTACTCTGAACCACACATTTCACGCTTTCATATCTAATCGTAAAACAACTTTATGGTGTGGTGTTATTACATCTAAAAGATTAAAAAAACACATAAAACTTTTGTTCAAAGGACTCAAGAATGAGACCTGCCTAAAATTGTATAATTAGTCAAGAGGGAAAGCCCAGATAGAAAACCAGTTCCATCCAGTTTCATTCAGTTTCAAATCTCAGAGTTTTGCACCTATCATATATTTGTTTTGGACATTTAGAATATAATGATTACTTTTCAAGTTTACCAAACATAATGAAAAATGTGAGCAATAACATTTGGAGGAAATTACAGCTATTGAGGAATCAAGAGGGCTGGTTAATTAGGAGAGCTGTGTTGTCTATAGTTCATGCCAGTAGCTGCCTTCCAAAACGACTTTCTACTGTGATGATCCCTCGAAGCAAACTATAAGCAGTATTTTTCGAACTATGTGTTGTAACTTCTTAGTGCACCGTGACATTGATTTAGTGAGGCATGAACAATGCTTTAAAATAGATTACAATAAATTAAAAAAATAGAGAAGTACACTTTTGTAGTAAGATAAAATATTATTTTGGGACAATGTGTGTGTGTGTGTGTGTGTGTGTGTGAGATCTGAGACACAACAGCACAATGTAAAATATAATTCTAACTGAGTGTCATGATTAAAAATACTTGAAAAGCAATTTTTATACATTATATGAAAATGGAGGTAAACCAACAGATTAAAAATTAATGTCCTCAATCAGCTATTTGAAAAAAAGTATAAAGAGGTGAAAGTAATTATGTCCTCCTTAGAAAATACATTGAAAAAAAATTGGGGGGGGGGTGCGAAGAGAAAAAGAAGAGATAAAAGTTTGGCAGATTAGGTAAAATAAACAAGAAGAGATGAGACGACCTCTGTGAATCTTCAGGTAACTCAGTAATGAGAATAAATTAAATTTAGCAGAGCAGATATCTTATAGCATAGAACATAATTACCATATTGTGATGAAAATTATAGGTAATTACCATGACACAAAAAGATTTTATATCTCCATGCAAGATTAATTCAAAGTATTTGTTCTGTATTTTACAATGAACTCACTCCACGCTTATCTTAGTGTAAAATACTTACATCTTAGAGTGAGATATATCCTCATAAATAGAATAATCTCTGACCTTTACTATTTATGTGAACTTAGGCAAGTTACTAGCCTCTCTGTTAAATGAAGAAATAAAACTACCTCATGGGAGGAAGGAGATTATAAAGATTAAATAATTCATGAAAAGCGCTGTAATTTTTACCTGGCATGTTACTAAGTGGTCACTAAACTTGAGTTTATTTTTCAAGTACTTCATAATTTTTTATTTTCTCAACAAGCCATAATTTGCACAGGAAAGGTAATCAATAAATGAACATTTGTTGAATTGAACTGAATTGATGACACAGGGCTAGGTGGTTAAAATTATTTCCTCTATATTTTTACAAGGAAAAGCAGGATAGAGCAGGAGAGGAAAATTAGCTAATTTTCCAGCCTCTCCTGCACTCATTCAGCATTATCATTTTGTTCAAAATGTTGTAGCACATACATATCCGGATGTATTAGTCACTTTTGGTGAGACAGAAAGACAACCTAACCTTTTCAGATGTTATAATATGAACTTCTAATAGCGCTGAGCACATTAAAATCAACAATTTATAATAAAAAAATAGCTGTGTGGCAGTAGAGAAACATTAAAAGTCAGCTATGTTTAAAACACCATATCCTTGAATAATATGTCAAGCAAAAAAAAAAAAAGATATGAAGTCAAAAGCCAATATTGATGACTTCTTTTTTAAAAAGAAGATACACTTACAACCTTTCAAAACATGTCTCAGCAAGCATTGATTTATAATGTTAATGTGTTGACAATTATATGTTAGTAACTGGGAGTAAAATTATATTCTTTTAGTTTTCCCCCAACATTTTTAGATGAGTTTATGTTCTTCATAACAGATAAGTAGAAAATGCTGCAGAGATCATACTTGAGACATGAATTTCCTTTGCCGCACGTCCCTCACGATCTCTTTGTCTTTGGCTCTGTGATCGTGCTTTTCTCCCACGGGTGACGTTCTTACCTTATTTGTATTCGCCGCCGTGATGACCCAGACGCACTGTGCGTTGCTGTCATACTGGAAGGGAAAGTTGGGGGACGTAAAGGTTCCGCTGGGTCCTTGAAGGTTAGAGCCACATGTCTTCACTGGAAGAGAAATCGCATTTTAAAAGGTGAGTGTACACCAGGTGCAAAGTCATAGCGATGAAATAACTTGCAAATGGATTTTAAATGCAAAACTGCACAATTATAACTGCGTTGATATATATGAGACGGCTTGGGAATGTTCACGTATCAAAATGAGAGTGTTTTTTACACACTGCAGTTCACGAGCTCAATATTTCCAACAACAATGGAAAACTAGTGATGAGTAAGTGTGAGGCATGAGGAAATGCCTTCTGACTGCAAATAGGTTAATTTAATTAGAGAAAGGCATACTTATCCAATATTAGGTTAACAAAAATCTACAGAGAAAGAAGCAAAGGTTTGGATTGATTAAGCAATCTAAAGGGTAGAGTTTATATTTATTCATTTACATTTATTAAATACCCTAGGACAGATAATAGTATAATTGAGGCATAAATATTAAAACTACTCTTTCTGTTCTTATCACTGTGAACCAGACTGCACAATAAACTACACTGAAATAATTTAAAGTCCCACAAAAGTTAAATGTTATATTTCCTCTAACCCTTCTTTCTTCTTAACTGAAGAGCTTTTCACCACACTGCATCTGTCTTCACTTCCATATTTTTCTTTAACTTGAAATGTATATCTTACAGTGATTTAATGATTACTTTTCATTTTTTTCTTGTTTGTGTCTGATCTATAAATTCTAAACAATAAAGCTATGTCATTTTGTAATGAGAAAATAATTGTTTTTTATCCAACATTAACTACCAATCTTTAATTTCCTATTCACTGCCTAATTTCTTTATATTCTTGTATGCTTAGTATTTCCTTTTCTTCTCTTCCATTTACTCCTATTTGTTGTTTTCAAGTCACATGGTATAAATAGTCCCATCTTGGCTGACTTTAAGCTACCAAAGGCTTATCAAGACCTCACCAATTTCTGAATATTTCACAATTGGCTCTTTTGACCAACTCTATTGACTAATTAAAATGTGATTTTGTGTAAATTGAAGGTGCACAACATTATTTGATAAATGTATTTTATAAAGTAATAAAATCAGTTAATATAAGCATTTCAAATAATTATTATTTGTATATGTGCTTGTGTGGTAGAATATTTGAGATCTCTTACACTTTCTTAGCAATATGTTAATACATATTATTAACTATAGTCACCATACTGTACATTAGATCACCAGAAGTTATTCATCTTATCATTGGAAATACACTTCCTTTAAACAAAATCTCCCCATTTCTCCTAACACCCCACCTCTGGCAATTTATACTCTATTTCTATGAGGTTTTTGATTTTATTTTTAGGTTTCACATATGAGTGAGACCACTACAACATTTTATACATCATCCATGTTCACTACTTCACTTTCTTTCCTCCATTTACTTCTGAAGGCACTGTAGTCTGATTTCTCCCATTCCAGTGTTGAAATTGGATTCTCCATGCTAACAAAGATCATCTACTTGCTAAATTTAATAATATCTCTTCATTTTTTCCACAAATTTAATTTCCACCAATAATTGAAAGTAATGATAAACTGTTTGGAATTCCCTTCCTTTCCTCACACAGCCCTGAACTCTCTTGAATTTTGGTCCCATTTATTAATATTAGTTATGTTCCATATTCTGTGTCCTGGTTCTATTTTTTTTTTATCTGACCCTGAAATAGCATAATTATAAATTGACTTAATGGCCAATCTTCTCTTTCTTTAATGATCTTTCTGAATAGTTCATCAAGTTCACTTCAAAACTGGTCACTCCTATATTGGTAGCTTTCAAACCTGCATCAATAATTTTGCCATTTATCTTGATTTAGAGAGTAAATACAGGCCTGATGCATGAAATTCATGCATTCCTGGGGGTCCCTCAGCCCGGCCTGTGCCCTCTTGCAGTCCAGGAACCCTTGGGGGATTTCTGACTGATGGCTTAGGTCTGCTTCTTAAGCTGTCAGTCAGACATCCTTAGCGCTGTCTCTCCCACCACCGCCACTATGCTCACCAGCTTTGAGCCTGGCTTCTGAATAAGTAGTGCTCCCCCTGTGGGAGCACACTGACCACCCGAGCACAGCTCCTGCATTGAGTATCTTTCCCCTGGTGGTCAGTGCATGTCATAGCAACCAGTTGTTCCACAGTTGGGTCGATTTGCATATTAGCCTTTTATTATATAGGATTTTCTGTTTGCTGGACATTCCATTTAAATGTTTTGAAGATTTTTAAAAATATGTTTTTTATTGATTTTCAGAGAGGAAGAGAGAGGTAGAGAGAGATAGAGACATCAATGATGAGAGAGAATCATTGACTGGCTGCCTCCTGCATGCCTCACATGTGCCCCTGACTGGAATTGAACCTACGGCCCTTCAGTCCACAAGCTGACACTCTATCCAATGAGCCAAACTGGCTAAGGCTTAACGATGTTTAAAATTAAACCTTTCTTCTCTAACCCCTCTCCACACTTAAGTACTCTTAAAGACCTATGCACTTCTCTTCTAAACATCTTAAAAAAAAATAAAATATATATATATATATATATATATATATATATATATATATATATATATATATAATTGATTTTTTTACAGAGAGAAAGGGAGTTAGAAACATCTATCAGCTGCCTCCTGCATACCTCCTATCAGGGGTGTGCCCGCAACTAATGTACATGCCCTTGACGGAAATTGAACCTGAGACCTCTTGGTCCACAGACCAACGCTCTATCCACTGAGCCAAACTGACTAGAGCTCCTTTAAGCATCTTGTTTTCCTTCTTTCCCTCTCAATACCCACTGCTTCATGTCATCTTTTTCCAGGACTAGAAAGAGCTACTTAAATCCTTCCTATACTCCACTCTCTCCGTTTCCTCTTCACTAGTGCTACTAATTTCTCTTTTTAAAAATATAGATTTGATTATTTTACTAAATTAAAACTGGCTTATATAGAACATAAAATGATTCCTGTGAGGACCCAGATTGCTTTTCCAATACAATTTCCTGCCATTTTATACAACCATATGTGCAGCTTCTGCCAGAAAAGAATCCTTGCTCTTCCTTAAATGTACCATACCCTTTACAATTTTCTGCTTTTGCTATGATGGTCTCAAAGTCTAAAATGTTATTCCTTCTTGCATTTGCCTGAAAAAATAATATCCATTTAAACAATGCCATGCTGATGTGCCACTTTTTCTATAGAAAGTGTTCCCATTTCTTCTATTCCGTGTTTGTAATGGATAACAGTACTCACCACACATTATTTAAATAGGTGTGTAAGTGCTAGTGACTAATAGAAAATGTATTTATAAATATTTTAAGAACTTAGAACAATACAAAATTTACAGCAATCAAATAATTGGTTTGAAGTTAGTAGAATGAGCTTTCTGATGAGACGTAGTGCTTCTCTGAGTGGCACTTACTACTTAATAATTCTATTGTATTACATGCTTCTATTATATTTCTAAAATGTAATATACACATACAGTCTATTGTAGACAAGGCCTTGCTTATCATCTTCATTCATTAACTCTTGCGGTGGCTTTCATGATGCAAGAATGTTTACTATAGGAATACCCAAGTTCCTTGGCACAGCTCTTAAATAGACTCTAAAATAAGGGTTTTCTACATGCTGATAAAGAATCCTTAGCAATATGTTTCACAATGAGAAATTTTTACTTTTGAAAATGATTTTCTTTCAGATAAAAATAAAGAATCCTCATAAAATGACAGATAAAAATCATCTGTAAATATGCTATTCTTCCTGTTTGTTACAGTCATCCAAACCAAAGAGTAACCCACTTAAAAAGTTAGGTTTTATTTTTACAGACAGTTACACACATCATGCTTTGTTGTAGTTTAAATAGGTTTTTATTGATATTTAGAGAGAGGAAGGGAGAGGGAGAAAGAAAGAGAAACATTAATTGGCTGCTTCCTGCATGCCCCCTACTGGAGATCAACCCAGCAACCCGGGCATGAGTTGGTATCAAACTGTTACTTTATTGCTCATTAGATAGGGACTAAGGTAAAAAAATAAATAAATAAATAAATAAAAGTAATAATGCTAAATTTCCTCTGAGAATAACTGGCCATGGAATAAACTATATTTCTTCTGTTACACGAGAGGTGATGGAGAAAGCAGGTGACACTAATTTTAACTTAGTAGAGTTTCTGTTTCTTCTAGAATATCCAACTCGTACCTTCAAATTAGATAGCTTAGTAAGCTATACTAGTAACTATGTAGTAATAATCAAGTATGAACAGCTCAAATTTTATAAAGTGCATCAAGTGAGAGTGGCTCAGACCTTGGGAAATATCCCAACAACCATTAGTTGTTTAATGGTTTCCAATGGGGCCTTGTAAGTCAGGACAGAAAATACTGTTAGGGACAAATATGAAATTCCCAATAAAGTAGATAAATGCTGGCCCCTGATGTTGGACAACTTCTACTGTCCCTGGAAATTGAACACGGAGAGACATGGCTACTTTCTAGACTTCAAAGGGAATTATCCCTGGTTTCCTAGAGATAAGAGAGTGCAGGTGCTACCCACTATTTCTTCCTAATCCTTCTTTTTCCATCCACCACCACTGGTATTTGAACTCTGCTCTTACCATCTACACTTTGCAACATGCTTGCGATTTCATCATGACCTTCAATTAAAGCACAACGTTGGGGTTTTGGAGGATGGCTTTTAATTATTTATTTTCTCTCCAGGAGGCAAAGAATGTCCTCTGGGACTGAGTGAAGCCCAAGAGAGAAAAGTAAAAGACTGATAACAGTGTTCCCAATGACTTAATTATAATTTTAAAAATATTAATTTATTTTATATTCTAAGCTAATGGAGTACGTACATTATCCTATATCATAAAAGGGAAATATGTAAATTGACCATACTTTTGCTACACTCACCAGCCAATCACGAGTGAGTACGAAAATTAACACAACAAAGATGTTGAGTTAATTTGTATACACAGGCTCCAGGAGAGCCTGCGGAGACTGGAGCAGCTTGGGAAACTTGGCTCCCCAGGCCTCCCCAGACAGAGAGCAGAGAGCAGAGAGGGAGAGCTGGTGGCCTAGAGGACTTGGTAGAGTGGGAGGAGAGGCCCTGCTTGGGAGACAGAGGAAAGGGGAGCACCAGGAATTCTGGGAGCAGCAGTTCTGGTGGCAGATCCAGAACCAGAAGTGAAAGCCCAGCTCAGGGAGCACCAGGAATGCTGGGAATCATAGTTCTGTGGCAGAAGGATCTCCCAGGGGTCTTCAAACTACGGCCCGTGGGCCACATGCAGCCGGCAGAGGAGTCTGATCCGGCCCGCCAGGTTTTTTGGGCAGTGAGCGCAGCCGAGGTGTTACAGTAGGAATTAGTAGTTCATATAGTCCGGCCCTCCAGCTCTCTGAGGGACCGTGATCTGGCCCCCACTTTAAAAAGTTTGAGGACGCCTGTAAGACACTAGAGCAAAGTGAGCCTGGAGCAAGTGACTGTTGCGGTGGGGGATGGAGGGAAAGCAAAGGTGAGAGACAGACGTAAAATCAGAGTGTCTGGGAAAAATTAAAGGGAAGATATCCTAAAACTTCCAGGAAATCTCCACCAATGAAGCAAAGGAAAAAAAAAAAAAGCCTCTATTATTCTGTGAGTGACAAACCAAACTGGGTTGGGGTCTCAGACAATTTGCTCATAACATTGCAAAGATGGACAGAAACTCCCAGATTGGAGAGGGCTCCCCCGAGGTTTCCCAGATTGGAGAGGGGGCAGGTGGGGCTGAGGGACCCAACTCCCATGCACAAATTTCCATGCACTGGGCCCCTAAATTATTATAAATATTAAGTATGGTTGTTGAAGGAATCAGAATTATTATAGTTTGGAAATTTCAATAAGAATATAGAATTTAAAACACTCTATGTCTATGATATAAACTACTATTAAGATTTTTATCATATATTTTATAGCATATACTATATAAGCTGACATACACTATTATCATAGCAAAATCTGATCAATGCTAAATTAATACTAAAGCAAAATTAATATTTTATTGGTCAAATATGTTCTACACTTAAAAAAATATGACCTGATGGTTAAGAATTTTTAATCAGTTAAATATTAAATCAAATTGTTCACTGGGGAACAAAACCAATGTTTATATTTCAATGTATATTTTCCTAATAAATTCTACCTACTCAATATTAGATAATATATGTTTAATCCATTTGTAAAAGTGAAATGCTGTGAACATTTATTCTGCAAATTTACATATTTCACAAACATTACATGATTGCAAATTCTCTTTGAAACACTATGCTTGATATTGGAGGTGGCAAGGTAAAATATTGTTAGGGACAAATATGAAATGACCAGAAAGGAATAAATATTGGTCCCTGATCATGGACCGCATAGTCTAGCAGAAAAAAAAAAATACTGAAATAGTAGATAGAGTTGGGTTTATAAAAGGCTAGGAGAATAAATAGATCAGGAAAGGTTATGGATTTAGGTTAAAAGTCAGGAAAGGCTATTCATAGGAAGTGACATAGGAAAATAATTGCTTTGTTTCTACATTTGGCCCCTCACCCATCCCCTCTCAGAGTAATTTGGTAGTCTTTTCCTATGGCTTTTGTAGAGACCTTATAACAACAAACTCATTCTAATCAAATTGGGGTGAACTTGTACACAATGACCCAGTTTCCATTTCCATGGCAACATTTCATGAGATATTATCTTTTAAAATTAGCATGTGATCATTACTATTAGAGGTGGCTACATTAAAATGCTTTAGGGACATTCTAAGAAAAAAAAAATCATACCATGTTGGCAGATGAATGTGCTTTGAATACAAAACAATGCACTGTGAAAAAAAGGACTTTGAGAAAATATATTGGTATGGAAAATTAAATAAGTTCTAAGACAGAAGTCACAAGAAGTACAAAAGATCTATTAGCTCAAACAAAATAAATATTTCCAAAGTGGTAAAAGAAAAATACTTTATAAATTAATGTACATATTTTTAATGAAGGGATTAGTAATCTAGGAAGGGGGAAATGCTCAGAAAAATGAAAAGGGTTGGGGAATTTTCAACTCAGATCAGAAAAGATTTACTTTAAAAATATTCATAAAAATTGGTAGAAGCCTGTTATCAAAGAGGACAAAGGAAATAGGACATGGAGAAGAACAGCAGCAGAAATAGAGTGGCTGCTGTCTTAATGGACATAAATAGAAACTCTGAAGTTTTCACACAGAAAGTAGAATTCCATTAAAAGAGATACAGATTTACGGATTGAATCACAATTTTAATCTTCCTGCATGACATCTGGCATATATATATATATATATAATCTGTTTTGAAGGACTATGCTCAACCACACTTCATCTTTTTCCTTGCACTTTCTTTCTTGGATGTAAACTTCTAGTAGTTTTGAAAGTCAAATACAATTTTATTTATTTGATAAATTAAAATTCTACCTTGGAATTTATAACAAGCTACACACAAAAGTGTGGATTCAAGTGATGCCTTAAAATATGGCTGTAACACTTTTATTATGTTAGGATTTTATTTTGTTTGTATTTTACTTTGTTTAATATAGTATATAAGATACCTGAAAAATGCGGAATTATTTACCTAAATATCAATAAACTCTTATTAAACTGTAGATAAACAGGTATAAAAACTGTTCTCTGAGTCAATTAAAATTCAGATTGTTGATTGTTGGTCACGAAACACACACACACACACACACACACACACACACCTGAAAGTGAATGATAAAACCTATTTAAGTCAGTGTCTGGAACTATCAATAAGTAGTTCAGTTTAATAACATTTAATTGAATATCTTAGTCTCTATGTCTTCATGAGAAGCTGATAAAATGTCAGAAGTAGAGTGACAATTAGGGCTAATCTTCAAATTCATCTGTCATCTACATAAGAATGGAAGTCTAACCTATGTCTTCACTGATAGGAAGCATATAAATGTGAAACAATAATGAAATAAACCCAAAGCAGGGGATTGAAAAACATGGGCGATGCTTTGAAAGGAACAGAAATAAAATCAGCAACATCAGATTGCACAGGATCAGATAAACTTAATTAAAACCCAGCAAATGCAATTCCTATTAAAAAGAGGAAATATAATGTACATATTTGTTGAGGGGGAAAAAAGTAAGCAAATTCTTCTTCCATGACCCACCCACGATTCTTGGTTGTTAGTAATTTACCCTAGAAATGAAGATCATGTTTATTTATACAATACTTCCTCTGCTTGTGTTTTGTTCCACTGAATCACCTATTTGTGTGCTAGGATGAAAGCACATACAATATTCTATTAGTAATATAAATGATATCTATGAATTAATGATTCATTAAACTTTTCCATAAAAATAAGAGAAAAATGTAAATATATATAATGCAAATTGTTTCCTTGGAAGACAATTTCCACAGGGAGTTTGATCATTTGCTATGACATGCACTGACCATCAGGGGGCGACACAGAATGAAGGAAGGCCTTGGTCAGCAGCCGGCTGCTGGGGAAGGAAGGTCCCATTTGGCATCCAGAATACTCCAATGGGCCCTGGCTACTGGTCAGGCCTACGAACCTACTCGTGCATGAATTTTGTGCACCCAAACTCTAGTTTAATATAAGTTTGTCAGAAAGAAAATTAGTTAAGTTATGTTGTAAGACAGAATGAGATGAATTGGTATGCATAAATATATAGAAACTATAGTTCTCTTGAGACCATTCAAGAGGAAAGGTGATTAGAGAAGAAATGAGAAGCAGAAAGAAGAGAAAAATATAAAAAGATGGCATGAGCAGGACCATGGTAAATACTGAAGGCAGGAATGAACAAAAACAAAAAACTGTAAGCAACTGGCTGGATGAAGGATTTAAAAGATAAGAATAAAATTCAGTCACAAGTTGACTGCCTATTTTGTGTAGACTGCTGCCATCCTTTCCCAATTGAGCAAGTTACCTCCTGTACATTTGAACACTGTTCTTGCTTGTTTGGTTAGATGAAATTGTGAACAATGGCTACTTGAATTTATGTAAAATTTACATAACACAGAAAATTTAAAAAAGTAGGAATTTGGAGTATTAACCATTAAACATTAAGTTTTCACCAACTAGTCCAAGAAATACACTGAAATATTTTAAAAGACTGTGCACCTTCCCCAAATTTAAAATCAGGTGTTAAAGTATCAAATCTACAAAGGCAGCAAACTTCACTTGACAATTTGTAATTTCAAAATGTACTGTGCTCTAACTCACTTCCATAGTTTTTCACATGCTGTTTCCTTCATCTAGAATATTATATTTTAGTTCTTAACTTGTAGCTAAACTCATTCTTCCACATCCTTACTTGTATTAGAGCATTAATACTTTAATTATTTGTTTACCTACTGAGTTTCTCTATGTCCACAAACTACGTCCTTCCTCTTATGACAAGATGGCTTTGAGTATAACACAAAGTTAATGCTCAAAAAGTTTACTTTAATAATAATTTAATGAATAACATGAAATGCACCTACACAGAAAAAATAAAAATGTCAAAGTTTACAATTTAAATGTTTCAATGAAAATGCAAGAAAAAAAGCAATTCATCAAAACAAATATGTAAGGGATATTTGAATGTCACTTGTCACTCTATAAAGGCAATCTTTTCTCCTAGCAGAAGGTCAAATAAATATTTTATGATGATTTATTGTCATTCTTTTATGAATATATTTACTCAAGACCAAACTTTGACTTACATTGTTTCAAAGCCAAAATGAAATCAGATAGAATCTTTTAAGGAACTCGAAGTCTTAAAGAAGAGTTAGACAAACAAGTTATTTTAATAATGTAACTCCTGAGTTAAAGGTAAGATAAAGGTGACATGGAAATGTAAAAGGTGGACATTTTTGCAACTTGAGAGGTTAGAAAAGGTGTCTTTGAGATGACATCAGAGTTGATTCTTGAAAAGTTACAACACAGAAACACCAAGTAGAAATTCAGGATGGGCTTCCAGACAGAAGGGGGAAAAGGTACACTAAATAACATACTGAATATAAGAAAACTTCATAATCCCCAAAACACCTAAGATTTGAGCTGGTGAGATTCTTTAGATGAGATGGAGAGGTGAAACAATAACAGTTCTAGGAGAGCCATATATGATACGCTATGGCAGTTGTTGGATTTTTGCTTTATGTCAAAACTAAAGGAATATTTTTGCAGGTACTAAAGGACACTTGACTTAACCATGACTGAATTGAATTGGATCAGTCCAGGAGCCATATTCAGGATGAATTTAAGAAAATAAAAACTAGAGGCCTGAACACATGCATAAGAGTCAAGTATTGATCCCCTCTACCTATACACTTATTCTTAAAAGGTGGGTCTATTTAGTTTTAAATACAGAGCATAACACATTTTTTTTTCACTAACTTATTTACTCAGTCATCCACACTGCACTCAAGAAACCAGTTACATTCAACTGTATGAGAATTAGTGATCATATAGGTGCTGCCTTCACACATCTCTCCTTACAGCAAGAGAGACAAATCTGAAGCAGTCTTTAACAAGATTATTTACACAATCATGAAAAATGCTACAAAGGAAATGTACAGGGTGCCCCAGTAGAGGTGCAAAGCATATTTTAAAAATCTAAATTATTATTTCGAAGAACAAAATAGAAATTCTATAGAATGTCTGAGTGCCAAGATCACTTGTGTTTCTACTATACATCCCCATTCCTAATAGATTGTCATATAGGATGGCATAGTTACATTAGTCTAAGAAGCACCAATAACAATAACCTTATCATGAGGATTTACTATATGCCAGGCACTCTATAAAGCTCTATTTTATATAATTTAATCATTAAAAAACACAAAAAAACAAGAAAATACAGCAGCCAAGAGGTATGTAGTACTTTTGAGAACTGTAGCTCAGTCATTGGAGCCTGACTATATGGGTTCAAATCCAGGCTCTGCTGTTTATCTACAGTGAATCACTGCCTCTCTCCGTGCCTCAGTTCTTTAATCTATAAGAGAGAAATGGTAGCACAGTCTCTCACAGATTAATTGAGAGGATCAAGTGAATTGATATAATTAAAGCTTGTGGTAATGTTAGTTTCTATAATAATTTAGATTTTTTTATTATTATTTGAATTTTACAAAGAATGTAACTAAGAATAGAAATTTAAATTACGCCCACAAATTTATTTGAATTCATAGCAGCTACATGTCAAAATATAAGTTCTTAGCTAATGTGCTATATTTGTTATAGTATTATCAATTTTGGTTTAATTTGAAGTAAAATTATGATCAAATATTACTGAGAAAATATTCTAATGGCCATTGTAGCTTTTTTATTTGTTTATATAAATATATTCTAATATAAGTAAATACTAGTGTGCACTTATAGTATGTTAATTTTTTATATTTGATTACATGAAAACATTATATATATATGTGTGTGTGTGTGTGTGTGTGTGTGTGTGTGTGTGTGTGTTGTTTATACCAATACTTAAAACTCTCCTTAATCCCTGGATCCTAGAAGAATAAAGTCTTATAAATAGGTAATACATAATTTTCCCCACATTTTCTGCATATTATTATAACTATATGGATAGTATACTTAATAAGATTTTAAAATTCATTTGGCCTCCAAAAGATGAACAGTCCATAATCTGTTTGATAAAAGTCTTTATGTAGGAAAATAACCCTCACAATCCAAGAACTCAGGATTATCAAGAACTTCCCACAGCATGTAAACCATCACCGAAAAAAGAGACGGTAATAAAGTCACATTTATTTAGTCCTAGTCAATTCAAACCATTAGTGTTCCACCTGGTAATATTATTATAATCCCGTAAGTCACTGCAAAATGTGTACATAATGCACTGTTGGGTGGGGAGTTAGGTGACATTTTCAACTCAGTGGTGAGTCCCAGTAAATTATTTCAGCACCTGCTATTTCCCTATAGATATATATATTAACCACAGAACAGAAAACAAAACACTAATAACATAAAACTAGAAACCAAGCCTGTCTACCACACAATTATACATTTTGTGAAGAGACTGACCTCAGTGTCTATTCCCTATAAACATATCAGCAATCGCACTATTCCCTGGAGATCAGCATATGCAATGCCCATGTGGGCTAGAAAAAAATATCTGAATTCCTTTGGAATTAGGACCATTCATTGAACCAAAGGAGCATGAAATAGAGGTGTTTGCTATCCTAAATTTCTTATGGGATCATTCTCAAGGGATATAAATTTCTGATTATTCCCCAAACATGGATAATCTAATTATATGACCCAGAGTCAAAGGTCAAGTAGGGATTGATTGGAGCTATCAATGATGCTTTCTCATTTCGAGAGCAATGAGATGCCATCACTTGCCTGATGCTGATTGAGAGCCAAACGGGAGGGGCAGAGAAGGAGCCCACAAAGTGACATCTGAGATTCTGTTACCCAGAAACTATGCCTGAAACAAGGGCTTATGTGTGACAGGTTTAACTGGTGAATTGTTCTCAGGAAGCAGAAATGAGCAAAAGTTGGGAGTGAAACAGGCCTAAATGCAGGAAAGGCAATACAAGGATGTGTTATCCAATTGGCTACGGTATTGGACCCCATAAAAACTTCTGGTGAAATATTGATACTTCTCAGAATAGCAGAGAAAACTGCAGAAGAAAGGAGGAAGGATGCATTTCTTTGCTCCTATCTTCATGCAGATCACAAGTAAGATTCCTAGAGCATTAGTTCCTCAATTTCTGGTGGTCCCTTATAGCACTCCAGCCATTTCATATACTTCCTGGCCCGTGTCAGAGAGGCCCCAGGTTAGAAACTAAGATGAAGAGAGAGAGGCCTGGTCAAGTACACCTGCAAAACAATCACCTGCCACCACAACAGTTACTGGAATAAGACAGGGGATGTATAGACTAGAGAGAGATACTGGACACATTGCCTCCCTCATTAAAATTTGAATACTAAGGTAACCAATTAACAAAAATTAATTCCATTTAATATATTTAGAAAGTTACATCATTCAGGAAATGCTTTAAAACTTAAAGCAAATCTCTAGCTTGTAATATTGCATTCTCTACTGGGAAAAGAGAAAGTTAAATGCACTGTGGAATTTTCTCCAAAACCTTCTGCCCACAGCCCCTCTATTTTTCACATTTTCCTTCTAATGCTTATAATTGAAATGCCAGGAAAATCCCCTGCTCTATTTCTGTCCCAGATAATAGATTTAGAGAGCAATGAGATACCATCATTACCCTGATGCTATTCAGCTGTGCCATTCATTTCCTCTGGACTCAGATGGCACTCAGCCTCCATGTTCTCTTCAGTGGCCAAGTCCAGAAGAGAGATGAGCTGGCACACTTCCAAGCCATTAAAGACAGAGAGATTTGGCTGGGATGCTCAAGAAACACCAAGGGACTTGAAAAGAGGAAGTTTGGGCTTTCTCGGATGAACTGACTCACGCAGACCTAGTGTCATCCTATTTCTAGATCTCAGTCTGCCCAGGCATTTCCAGGCAGTGCCTATGGAAATGAGGGCCTTTGTCTTCTTTTATTTAATTTGAACCTTGCAAAACTTATCCAATGACTGGATGTGTGCCTGGGAAATTTTCACACTGACTTATGAGCAGGTAAGCAAAATTGGTGCTGATTATGTTGGTTCTATGAAACTGATACCTTGGAATTCCTTAAAAGAAAAAATATATTATAGGTGTAAAGTCTTTATCAACTCCTTTTTTTTTTTTTAAGTAATTTTAAACTAGAATACTCCAAGTATGCTGAGGTCTTACTGATTCTACCCTCCCTCTCCACCTCCAGAAAGTCTTGTCAGAGGATACATCCAAAGATAAGTTTTCAGGGCAGAATTCATTTGTAATTGACCTCAAGTGTAAAACTCCAATCATTTGATATGTCCTTGCAGCTTGACAGATCATCACTGCTGAAGTTGCCTTCAGAATGAATTTATGAGTGAGAAATATATGTGAAATAAGCTTAGTTTAAAAAATAAACAAATAAGAAAGCAATTGTCAATGTTTAAATAAACAATTTTACAGTGTCATTGATGTATACTATAGTCAGTTTTGTCATTAATGGTCTATTTCCATTTAAAATTTCTGGAAGAATTAAAACATCCATGGCATTCCACCAAAATGCAACAGTGACAATGGGATTTTTGCCACTATCCAAGACAGATGGAAGTTCTTTAAGTGGTTGCCAGCACTTCTGGAGGTGATGGTAATGTCTTTATCATAAGTCTGTGGCATAGAGAGAAAACAAATCTTGATATGACAGCTACTTTAGAAACATGAGGTAATACTATCTTTTTTCCCCATTCTATAATACACATAGTTTCATAATAATGACGGAAACAAGGCCAAGTAAAGTTATTTTTCACTAAATGACTTCACATTGTAATACCCAGCTAAAATAAGCAGATGATACCCAGGATAAGCCCATGCTACTGGAGGAGGCACCTAGATTCAAGATTTTACTTGAATTCCTGAGCCATGTGGAAATTCCGCACATTAACTTTTTGAAATCTATGTTCTCTTAAAATTTTGTGCATCTTGGGAAAAAAGCATACACTAAACATGTGAATGTCATTGTCATTATTATATGATTTTCACAGATAGGTGCTCAATTGCTGAAAGACAAATATAAGGGGGGGGGGGGACCACATATACACAAAAAAACAGAGAGCTCGTTTCTCCGTAAGGTAAGGTACCTTTATGAAATAACATACAGAGAGAGGAGGTCTGCATCCTGCCGATATAGAGCAAAGGCCAGGCCCTTAAAGCCACACCTTTAAACACCACTATAATGCTATAAAAAGCACAAATGTGTTACAAAAACATTGTGCTGTGACATGATAAAACAAAATTAGGGAGATTCCCAATGCCAAATACATTTCATTGTAAGCAAAGTCTGACAATTAAAAACAAAACAAAACAAACAACAAACAAACAAAAAAACTCTAAAATGTTAATAATATGTCTCTCTTACAAAACTTGGGTTAGTTTTGAAAACAGATCATTTCAAACATTTTTACTATAATAAGTTAGGTTCTGAGTGAGCATTATATCTCAAAGTCTGACATTGCTTTCCAAGATGATAACCCCATCAGAGAGAGATTCGTTTGTGTATCACTTTAGGCCAGATGCATGCACCCAGACTGGACAATGCATTGGTATTAGTTACCATTATAGGTAAATAACACAAGGCTGAAGGGAGGAAGATTGGGGTTGGAAACCCAGTCCTGCCACTTTTTAGCTGTGGACATGCACTTTAACATCTCTGAGATGCATTTTAACTACACTTAATTACACAGTATTATTAACTGTAGTTACTATGATATACATTTTATCCCCAGAACTTTCTAATCTTATCAAAGAGAATTTTAAAAGAGAATAATTAGTATAGGGAAGCACATTAGCAATACTGGTCATGGGAGCCTCACCAGAGAAATGAATGAATAAAAGAAACCAGATATATTTTGGGGAGAATTATTCCATAAAGAGCAAAATCCTAAGGAGAAAATGAGTTGGTACTTTCTAGGATTAGCAAGAAGTTCACTTTTCCAGAATACTGTGAATAAGGTGGACTTGACCATATCTGGCATTTGCTTGCAATTGGTACTAAGGGAAACAAGTCAAAAATAAACCCAAGAGTTTGAACCAAAATGATTTCTCCATTAACTGAAAAAAATGATTTCAAGATAAAGGGAAAATTTGAGGACAAATAAGGTGTTTGATTTTAAACAAGTTACACTGGAGATGATGGAGACACATCCTAGGGACAACAAGCAGCTGGAGATACAAGTGCTTCGATGAGACGTCAAGGTTAGATACATTTTAGAAAACAGATTTAGAAGCAATAGATAAATTCATGAAAAAGGTAGAGGATGCAGAACAGCAGCTTACAGATCAACCAGAATCAGAAGAAATGATTTCTTTTTCCAAATGTCATCTTTTTCTATCTTGCCTCTCAATAGTGGGCCTAATCTGCCATCCAGTTCTCTAAATACTTTTAAACAGGTCCACAAATTCTTTGACATGACTGGTCTTGAACAGAAGTCAGCCATATTGACCTGTTTCTAAGGAATATCACACGGTAGAGTTGATGCTGAGTGATTTCAAGGCAGAGTCATAAAAGGCTCTACAGCTTCTGCTTGGCACGCTCTCTCTCGGTGTTTATCCTTGAAAGCCAGACACTATTCTATAAGAAGAAATTTGGCTGGGGGAGGTCGGGCACATACACAGAAAGTCCACATGTGGGTGTACTAGCCAAAACTCTAACACATTTCAACATCACTCAGCATCACACTCCAGACCTGTGATTCAGAGAAACTTCAAGTGATTGTAGTCTGAGCCTTTGAACTTTCCAGCAGACGCCAAATGATACAAAGATGAACTTCCCTGTTAAGTCCTTACTTGCAGATACCTGAACAAAATAACTATTGTTGGTATTTAATCTATCAGTGTTAGAAGGAACTATTACATAGCTACACATAAGCAAAAATGATATAAGCCATATATTTGGAAATAATTTATGATTCTGAATCCTATGAAGTTTTCTACCAGCACTTCCAGCCTTCACCAGACTGTCGTCTGTGTTTGTGGGTTATGCATATACGCATATAAATTATGTGTTTAATCTCTCCTTTCTCTCTGCCTTCCCTTTGAGATTTGTCAATCTGTTCCATGCTTCTGTGCCTCTGGATCTATTTTGTTCATCAGTTTATTTTGTTCATTAGATTCCACATATGAGTAAGACCTTTGCCTTTCTCTGACTGGCTTGTTTTGCTTAGCATAATGCTCTCCAGGTCCTTCTCATTTTTAACCCACTTTCCCTTCAACCAAAGTCTGCATATACTACATCCTTGGCTGGAAATTTTTTCTCTCCATTTCTTAAGTTTTACTCATTCTTCATAGGTCAATTTAATCATTATATGGTCAGATAAATCTTCCCATTTCTAGGCAATCACCCAATTTAATGTTTTTATTGAGCTAAATGTTCCTTAGAAAGTCATTATTCTGAAAAAGTTGCAGTTATGTGTATATGTAGGTGTATGGTTAATTGTCTTCTTGCCCTACTAAACAGTAAGTTCAATGAGATGGGACTGTGTCCACTATAGTTCAATGAACCTAGTATGATGCCTGAATTATAGAATGCAATCAATAATCTACAAATATTTGTAGAATACATTAAGAGTGGATATAAAAACATTTTAGTAAACAGTATAGAAGGAAATCATGATGCTAACAGTTTAAGTAAAGAAGAAAGGAATAAACTAGATGTCAATCTGCAGGGCTTTGTTCTGCCCTACTGATCACCTTCTCTGACTTATTCATGTGTCGAGTCTCAATGAATAAATAACTCAGATTAATGTGAATATTTGCATTAATGGGATGATATTTCTATATATTTTTACTTATTTTAGAATGGAAGGGAGAGGGAGAGAGAGATAGAAACATCAATGAGAGAGAATCACTGATTGGCTGCCTCCTGCATGCCCCATACTGGAGATCAAGCCTGCAACCTACATATGCCCAGTCCGGGAATCATAGGTCAACACTCAACCACCATGCCCCACTGCCTGGATTATAATGATATCTTAATATTTCAGGAAAAGAGGCATTTTAATAGAGAATTTCTGAAGATATAATTCGTGTGTGTGTGTGTGTGTGTGTGTGTGTGTGAACAGAAGTGGGAGCAAGAAGAGATATGAGTGAACAACATAGGCACAGAATAAAGTAAAAGAAAGACAATGAGAATACACTCAAATTACAACATAAACAGGATAATAAGTAGATATGGCAGTCAATTGTATTTATATTTCCTAACCTACAGGTTAAAAATTAACAACGACAAAAACACTAACAGGACAGACATTGAGTGGTCCCCTCTTCAGTGACTTACTTACAAAAACCAAGAAGGAGGAGTTCAAGTTTAAAAGTAGATATTGCCAAAAATAATAATAAAATAAAATAGATATTGCCTACTATCCTTGTGTTTGCCAGACAATTCATTATCCACATACAAATATTTTTATAAATGTAGCATTTTCACTTATCATTAGCAAGATTAGCATTACAATAACATCTTAACCAACCATCTATAACTAGATCGTCTTTTTTTAATTTTTTAAAATATATTTTATTGATATTTTACAGATAGGAAAAGAGTTAGAAACGTCGATGAGAGAGAAACATCGACCAGCTGCCTCTCGCACACCCCCCACCGGGGATATGCCCACAACCAATGTACATGCCCTTGACCGGAATTGAACCTGGGAGCTTTCAGTCCTCAGACTGAGGCTCTACCACTGAGCCAAACCGGTTTCGGCTATAAATAGATCTTCTTATCAGCTTCAGCACTTAAAATATTTATTGTCTGATATTCATTTCATTGGTTAGCATAAATTAATTCAATATGGATTATTATAATGCTTATTATAGTAAATTATCCTGATTTCATACTGTAAATGTTTTTCTATTTTCTTTCACTTGCCACCAATGGTCATATTTTTCTAATCACTGTGTCCCTGGGAAGGACAGCAATCAATGCCCTCTAAAGCCATCATGGCATCCTATCCCACGGAGTCCCAGCAGGCTGCTGAGGAGAATTTGGTGCCTTCAGGATCAAGAAGGGGCAGCTGGGAAACAGTTTTCTGAATGCAGAACCATTGTTTTGGACTATATTTCCAAGAATTTTATGTAGCAAACAGCCTCAGAAAAGCGAAACAGTATCTCCTTCTAGAACAAATTCCATATTTACTTACAATTTTGGAAAATAAGGATATACCTCCCTCCAGGGTAAAAGGTTAGAGTTCCCCAACCACAGCATTCCTCTCCTATAATGCATGGCATATACAGCTTATGTCTTTCCTCCTTATCTGGCCATGTGAAAACTGGGGCTCCAGATATTCTCTCCATCTCCATTCTCAGTTTTCACTCTATTATTTATTCCATGGGTGAACAAATGCAACCTTCTGTTGGCATAGATAAATAAGACAGAGAGTCTCTCCAGAAACAAGAATTAAACTCAATTATTTGAACTTAACTGGGAAACCTAAGTTTATCAGCTATATGAAGGCATTTTTAAAGGCATTATCAGCTTGGTTCTCTGACTAATAAAGGTTTTCCTTGGGAGATGAGGGCAGTGCTTCTAAACAAAACTTTCCTTCTAGAGGCATCATGCATATACTGGGGACTGTTCTTATGTAGAAGATATATATTAACTAGCCTCCTTTACCAAAATATGATGACATGCACCTTAACAATCTAAATAAGAGATACCCACCAGTTTAATACCACCACCACATGTAGGCCATGTAGCTATAACTGTGAAGCTCTTACATCTTGTCTACCTTGGTTACTTGGGAGCTACTAGATGGAACAGCTGATTCATTATTTATGAGTCCCCTGTAGGCACTCATCATTTAATAGTGAGACATACTGAATTAAAAAAGGCTGCAAGAAATTTGTCTCTGGCTTGAGCTAAATTGATAAATGACACCACATTGATTCTGGAAGTCATTCAGGTCGATTTCAAGTTACTGTCCAGAATTGTTAGAGATGGCAGAATTGCCCAAGATTTCTACCTGGAGGACCACAGCAATTGCTAATGGATCCCAAGTACTTGGATCAATGCCTTGGGACAGTGCAGAGATAAATACGGAAATGAACGATGAAAGCCATCTGGCTTTCTAAAGTAGACATTGATAGTTGATGTGATTTGTTCTGCTAGTTCAATATCGGTCCCTGTAGGTTAGCCTCATTCTCCAGATTGGAGTCCCTCTGAGGATAATCTTAATTAAATGCTCTATGATAAAAATTGAATGGATTTGTTTCCAGCCTCTGGCATTCAGATTAATCAGAGCATCATACTAATAATGGAAATTCTCATGGGGAAATGTACCAGAAGTTAAATGTGATACAAATGATGGGTGGTTATTGTCAGGAGGCAGTTCTCTATGGGTCTATCATAGTTGTAGACATCTTGCATCCAAAGGCACTAACTGCCTTTGTTCTGGAATAACCTGCTAACATTTTTTGTATATTGAAGGATACGTCAACCATTTGATAATCTTGGAAGATGGAGAGAGTGTCTCCCTTATATAACAAAGGGCAAGTTTATTTACAGTTTTGGGAGATACAGAGAGTATATCCCTCCAGAGCAAAGGAATAGGCATACATACTGCCTATTATAAATTGTTTGGATTTCTTATATTCTTGATTCCTTTCCTGTTACAACAACTCATTGCATGAGCAACTGTTGCCTGGTCCTCTTCCTGTGTCCATGTAGGAGCGGAGGTTCAGGGAAGTGGCAACAATGCTGATAGTCTAGATCCCATTCTTGCTGTGAGTAGAAAACTGTCTTTGGTCTCTGAACAAGGGGTCCTTTTACTTTATCTTAGCAACTGTAAAACTGCGGCAAGCTAAAGCTAACTTGTTAACTTGCAATTTTGTGAAATCCCAGGCCCTTCACACTTCTTGACACATTCCTTTGAACATCCTGGGAGGTGTATATTGGATCCACAGGCTGAAAGAGAATGACTACTGTTTATATCACCAGAGTACCTATTTGGCAATCAATCAAAAGCCTTAGCAAAAGAACAAACCACATATTGGCCGTAGTATAATGAAATCAGCCTCTGTAACAATTGAGAACTCTCAATTTCACTAAAAATAAACAAAAACCCTCTAATAATTGGAAAAGGTGACAACTGCCCTTGATATTTATTACCTATTTTTCCCTAGCTACTATCAACAACTAGATCAATTATTTAAGGTTTGAGACAGTGGGGCAAAGTAGGGAGTTTACATGACAGCAACACAAACAATTTAAGATTTAATATTAGATGCTAACTTGCTTTTCAACGAATGAAAGCTGGAAATGGCAAAATGACAAATCGCCATCCTATCCAGGCAGGGAACCTGGCATCATCTATAATGAGGACAACGGTTTGGATGCCGTTGTAATAACCTGGTTATTTATTTAACAGGAAAGGAGCAAGGGAAGACTGATAACATAGGCATGCCATTCACACGGCTTTGCCAAAGGCCGCATTTAACACTCCAAGTCTATTCCCCACCGACTGATGGGGCAAGGGACAGGGCAGGGCAGTTTAGACTCAGACACATGTCCAGTGAGGTCTGAGTGACATAGGACGGTGCCTACCTGTTTGCCCATCAATCACCCCTGAAAACCAGCCATGGCCAGAGTAAGTATAGCCATTGCAAGGGAGCGAAAGTTAAATATATAAAACTTCCAAACTAAGGAAGTTCTTGCTCTCCTTTCTGGCACACGGGTTCCTGGTTCTCCTGTGACAGGGGGGATGCATTCTCCTTTTCCGAAGCTATCACAAGAACTTCACTCCCAGAAGCCATAGGGGATTTTGATTCACCACTAACAGTAGCATCAAGGCCTTCAGAAACATCCCTGGAATTACTCTGTACACTGTGAGCAAACTGAACATTTTGAAACTGCTCCTGATGGGCATGTGGGCTGTTTCTGCATTTGGGCTGAACGTGCTTCCCACAAGTTAGAAGATCTGTATGGCACTCGTTGTAAAGCCTACAGCCTTCCCATCTATAAGGTGCTCAATATGGATCTTAGCAGAATCTTGAAATGCCCAGACGTCCCAAGAGCTCTCACACAAGAAAATTCACCTCAGTCCTAAAGAAAAAGCCACTGAAAAGCCTGGGAACCACGTCGAAGCTAAACCCATGTGCAAAGACCATGTGCCAAACGCCATTCTTCACCAGGCCAAGGACCACAAGCTGGGGGGGGGGGGGGGGGGGGGGGGGGGATAGAGCAGCAGCACCAGAAGCCAAGTCAGATGAGAAGGGGATTCCAGGCAAGAAGCCCATGGAAGGGGATGTTGGGAAGGAGGCTGTTGGTGTGACAAAGCAGAGGAAGGGAGGGAAGGCTGCAACTTCCAAGTCACCAGCAGCTGAGAAGAAGCCCTAAGAAAAGGAACCCACCACAGAAGAAGCCTGAGGCATGGATTTAACAGTGTTTGTTCCATAAAGGTCAAATCACTTTGGACAGCTAATTTTGAGTGAAAACTGATCAAAGGCAGTAAGAAAAAAAAATTTTTTTTAAATAAATAAATAATAGATACTCCTCATAATCATGTCTTCATCAGACCCAAGAATTTCTAACTGGTTTCTGGTTCCCAAGGCTCTGGCTGCCTTTCAAATTGCTTTATATTCCTTCAGCTTTCTAGATCTCTCCTCTTCTCAATCCCACATCCAAAGTCTTTGCTCAGTAATTTTGTGTGTGTGTGTGTGTGTGTGTTTCCCTTTATTATTCCAGATTAGGGTAATAGGATCTGAATATCTGAATGTAACATTTCCTGTTTCCTTCAAAACTAGTTGATGTATGGATTAACACTAACCTCAAGCTCCCCCGAATACATTATTGAAGAATCATTAAGTATGCCAAGGCTTATCACAATGTTTGCCTATGAATAAAATAAAGGATGAATAAATGAGAATAGCCACCTATCAAATCAGATTAATTACATTTTGGAATTTGGGGAGAAACTTAATTTTAAGAAGAAAGTGAGAACTTTTCCAAAGGACCACTCAGGGGATGAGTAAGAAAAGGTACATGTTATTACAGAAAATTTACTTGAAAAAAATCCAGAAATACTGCTGAGTTGGGGTGTAGGTGGCACAGGAATTAGCAGTTCCAGCCCAAGGAGGCCAAAGTCATATATAGGTTAGAACTGGAATCAATCTTATTTGCAAGAAACTTCCTAAGAGCCAAAACTTTACATGACCGTTCGCAAAATGTAACTGTTACTCATGGACACAGTTTGTATATTTTGCGTCTTCCGGTGTTTTGAGTTATTTAATTCAATGTGGAATAGTGAACACAATGTGGGTTTTGAAATCATACACATCTACATTTTCACCCCAATTCCTGCACGTAAGAGCTATGTTTCCTTGAGCAATTTACTTGGCCTATTTTCTCAGCTATAAAGGGCAAAATTATTGCATTAATTATTGATAATATATGTAAGGTAGTCAGCCAAATTTTGTTACAGAGAGTAAATTAAAATATTGATATATAATATTAGCATAAAATGCAATGGAGTAGGTGGATCTTGAAACTAGGTATTGTGACTCTAAGTCTGGGAACCTTTTCACTAAGGGAACATAATGGAATGAAACATAGGGTGTGGTCATATATACCTTTCTGAACAGTGATTATGAATGGGACTAAGAAGAAATAAAGCTGAAGAGACATTAGGGTCATTTTTTAGAGGCTCCAAAATGTCAAGTTAACACATTTTGACTTGAATAGTAAACCGACAAATTATTTGTAAAATAGAATGGCACACTGAAAGTGAGTTTTTGTTTTGCTTGTAATATTTTTTCATTGATTTCAGAGAGGAAGGGAGAGGAAGAGGGAAATAGAAACATCAATGATGAGAGAGAATCATTGATCGGCTGTCTCCTGCACGCCCCTTCCTGGGGATCTAGCCTGCAACCCAGGAATGTGCCCTTGACCAAAATTGAACCTGAGATCCTACAGTCCACAGGCTGACGCTCTATCCACTGAGTTTAACCAGCTAGGGCCTGAAAGTGGTTTTTAAATAAGGTACTCTAGTAGTATTTGAAGCAAAGTTGAAAAGATGAAAACTAGAGGTGAGAAAAGTTAGGAAATTAGGGCAATACTACAGCCCTCAAATCAGTAGCTTCCAAAAATTTTATTCCAGGTTAACATATTTTGGGAGATTATGCTATATGCTATATTTCTATTTTCGATGATAAACAGAGGAGATGACAACATTAGAAATTCTGACAAGTTATTCAAAGTAACACAACAAATTATATATTTGGATAATACTGAGTTCCTTTTATGCAAGTTCATTATTAATATTCAAAGATAACTAGAAAACACTAGCCTAAATGAATGACTATACATATATTGATTTCCTTACTTCATATATGTAAAATTTTTAAGTTAGGGTTTTAGCATATTTCACAGTTCTAATTTTGGCTTTAGACAGCCTGGCAGTGTTCTTACAAGTGTGTATTACATATTAACTATTTAATACTGATAATATGTGCATCCATGTGTGATTTGTACTTTCTGTTTAAGTCCAGAGTTCCTCAGCCAGGACTCTATAATGCCACCTTAGTTTCTTCAGATGTCTTCCCTTTCTATGTTCTATTTTACTGGAGTTTTCAGCACCTGAGCTTTAATACAATAGCTTTATAAGTTTATAGGCACATTTCAACGTGTTTCTTATAATTTGAAGAAAATTAGTTTTAAATTCTAAGAACAATGTCTGATAATGCCCACTATTTCCCTCAAATATTCTAATCATATTCTTCCCAGGTTTTACCTTTATCAGACAGCTTTGCCTTACTGAGAAAACATTTTTTAAAAAGTCCACATTAGCCAGTCCTGTAATTACTTCTGAGGAGTGAAATAACTGAAAGGGCAAGCAAAAAATAAATAAATAATAAATAAGAGGCTAAATATGACCTTTGGTATTCATAGGTCAGAATGAATGTTAATGAGTAAATACTTTTATGGTTATGAAAATAAAGAAAGCTGCACTCTTTTTTTTGAAAACCTCACAAATCATTTTCCAATAACATAGCTCTTATGTTTTCATTTTCTATTTAAAATCCTCTAAACAGGTAGAAAAAAAAATTATACATGCCATCCTTCCATAATTTGAAAATAAATTCAATGCAGGAAAGAACAAAATAAATGTGAACAATGGTAAGGCATTCGGAAAACATTTCTTATAGTCTTACAGAAAGCCACGCTAGATTCTTCAGGAACAGATTTAGATAAGCAATAAAACAGTTCATTTCTTTTGCTTTATCTTTTTTATATCTAAAGATTTTTGTTGGCTTTTTTATCCTTTAGAATTTGGTACACATTTGCAGGGAGATGTGAGATGTGTTCATGTTTATTAAAAGCAACAATGTCATAAAACCCAAAGTATTTATTTTCAGAATATATGATTTCAGATCATGCTAAGCATGAATATTTATCCTTCAGAAGTTGAAATAAAAGCTTACTCAATAGTAAGAAAATGACCATGAAATTTTATTAACTTTAAATAGGTTCAGAACATTTTTAAAAAGGTGAACATATAAAATTAGCCAAGATGTCTCTTTTTTCCTCTGCTAAAACTAAGAAAATATTTTTCTGATGAAATAGCACTTATTTTAAAGAATCAGTCATAAATATCAACCTTAATTGTATAATGGGAATGTGAAATTAAAATATATTTCATTTTTCATTGTTCCTGAATTTGCTGGGGTGACATTAGTTCATAAAACCATAGAGATTTCAGTAGTACAACTCAATAAAACATCATCTGCAGACTGCATTGAGCATCTATTGTCCCAGGCAAATGCCCAGGCAAAGTTCATTCTGTTCCCCTTTTTCCCATCTTTGCCCATCTACTACCATTCCCTTTTCCTGTGGCTGTCACCACACTGTGGTCTGTGTATATGTGATATATATATATATATATATATATATATATATATATATATATATCATATATATATATCATATATATATCATATATGTGTAATCTTTTTTTCTTAATCCATATATATATATATATATATATATATATGTAATCTTTTTTTTTCTTAATCCTTTCACCTTGTTTAATCCAACACCCAACTTCCCTCCCCTCTGACAGCTGTTAGTTTGTTCCATGGATCCATGTTTCTGATGCTATTTTGTTCATCAGTTAATTTTGTTCATTATAGTCCATATATAAGTGAGATCATATTATATTTGCTTTTCACTGACTGGCTTATTTTACCATGTTGTTACAAAAGGTAAGATTTCCTTATTTTTTTTTTGTGACTGAGTAGTAGTCCATTGTTGTATGTACCACAGATTTTTTATCCACTCATCTACTGACCGGCATTTGGGCTGTTTCCAAATATCAGCTATTATAAATAATGCTTCAATGAACATAAGGGTGCATATATTCTTTCAAATTGTGTTTTAGGTTTCTTCGATATATTCCCTTAAGTAGGATTTGGGGGGGGGGGGATTCACAAAGTCTCTCTTTGGGGGTGATGCTGGCAAAGCTATAGATGGGGGAGGGCACTACTTCCCCTTTCTGGGCAAGAGCCTTTGAGGGAGACTGTGCTCCAAAGATCCCTGCTCTGAGCAGCTCTCAGATTCCCACCCCCCAGGGGGACGGAGCTCAGCAGGGTATGGCTCCCAGCTGCCTGAGACAGGTCACATGAGTCTCCTGTTGAGAACATAACAAGAGCTGAGACAGTATTCCCTCCACCCCCCGCCCCCCACCACCACCTCCACCACCAAGATATAGCCACAGAATCCAGCACCCAGCAGGGGACCAGCCCTTTGCACATCTCTGCCCTTCTTACCAGTCTCTTCTGTAAATTCTTGTTTATATTTCAGTTCAGTTAGCCTTCGGTTGGTTACTCAAGTTGTTTGCTCTATAATTTATTTGTAAATCTGGTTTGGTGCTGGAAGGATGTGAGTCCAGCTTCCACCAAATCTGTAGGCATCTTGGAATCTCCAGAAATATATTTTTTTATAGAATAATTTAAATGATAAGCCAATGAAGCAAATGCTGAATACATAAATTGGATTATCAATACACAAAATCAAGAAATACAAATGTAATGAATATGTAGAAAGGTTGGCACTTTTGACAAACTTTAAAAAGAATTCATTTTTCATAAAGCCATACTTAGTTACTTAATTATATTCTCAAGATTATTTCCATGCTGCAAACCTACACTTGTCTTGCCTTGTTCCCTTGGAATGGGTAAGCGAAAGGTGACTGAGAGGGGCAGTGGGAATGCAAGTGGAGTGCAGCTCCTTCAGGGTGACCCCATTTCATTTCCTCCCAAGAAACACTTAATTCAAAGTAAATCAATGCCATTTCCAGCTGCTGATACATGGGATGTATGAAAATGAGTCCATCTTTGACATTTAACATGCAAATTTATATTGCTTTCACTGTCCGTATGTGTCCAGTAAGAGGAGGAAGCAGTTAGCTGTTCCTTCGGCTCTGTGACCTGAACACATCAAACATGGACTTTGCCCTCTGCAGAGCAGGGACATGACATGTGTAGCTAAGTGTTCCAACCAGCCTGGCAGTGAGTACATTGCTCCTTAGGAGTGAAAGAAAGACCCTAGGAAAACAGAATATCATTTCAAAATATCATTTTTTTTAATCCTCATTGCAGTTAAATTGACCAATGTATCTCAGAGGGGATATACTAATTGAATTATCCTCCCAAGACTTTGACTTAATTGTTTGGGTTGGGACCCAGGCATGGGTTTTTATTTTCAGAGCTCTCCTGTTGGCTGTAATATGCACTCAGGGATGAAGACCACTGGGCTAGATGAAACCCGCAGGATATGATGGTCTTTCTCAGAGACTCACTGCTTGGTGACTTCCCCAGCTCCCTATTTTTATTAAATTCATCTTCAGTTCCATCCTACTTCATCGCAGAACTGCTGGATTTCTTCCTGTCCTTGTAGAGGCCTCACTTACTTTATAGGAAAATAATGGGGAGCGGAGTAGTGCACTGTTTGAGAATGATGCTGCTTTCTGCTTCCCACCTGTAAAATTATCCTTACCTTCACTGACTGCTCCCTCACAGGAGAGAGTAGGCTCCTATCTAAGGGACATGCCAGCCCCTCTATTCTGAATCCCAGACCCTTCATGTCCTGAACTATATCTTCCAATTTTGACCCAGTTCTCATCTGTATCTCATTCTCTTGGATTCACTGGAGATTTGTCCTTGCTTTTAAACCTCTCATATCTTAAAAAAATATAAAAATCCCCAATTACATTCCCCTCTCTACTAATTTAGTTCTTGCCTTTGCTTCATAGTCAAGTTTCTGGTTTTCACTTTAAGACTCAATTTTCTCACCTCATTACTCCTCAACTATAGCCATGTATCTTTCACATGAACAATTCCAATGAAAATGATTCTGCCATGGTCACTGGTGACCTCTTGGTTGTTGTATTCAATGAGTTCTCATTTTCTTGACCAGTTTGCAAATTTTAAATGTTGACAACATGTCAGTCATTTGTAAGATCTCTCCCCATGGTGTTTATATCACCATTCTCTCATATCATCCATCTGTTTCCAGCTGCTCCTTCCCAGACTCAACTTCCTCTCCTTGTCTATTGCATACGGGTGTCCTTGTAGTCTACTTCTCTTTTAATCCCTTCTCTGCATTTCTCTCATTACTTAGTCTGATAAAGTAATATTTTAAACCAGAATTATTATAATAGCTTCCAAACTGGAAACTCTGCCTTCCATGTTGCTTCTCTCCTTTAATACTCTATTTTCCATAACATACTGCACCCTGGTATTTTGTTATCTTTGCCCACGTGGTGGTTCCCTCTAACTGGTGTACTCCTCATATCCACCACCATTCTCATTGGCCTTGTCAGCTACGTGTTAAGGGTTAGCTCAGGTGCTTCTTCCTGTGGGAAGCCTTCTCTGATGAGCCCCAGGACGAACACCTTTTACATGACTGTAGTGTAGAGTTTATGATAAAGTAATATAACTCTATTAACTTTGGAATCTCCATTTCCCCCTACTACTGAGAGTAAATTCATTGCAGGCATGGCCTTTACCTTAGCTTATTTTTTAAAATATATTTTATTGATTTTTTACAAAGAGGAAGGGAGAGAGATAGAGAGCTAGAAATGTCAATGAGAGAGAAACATCGACCGGCTGCCTCTTGCACACCCCCTACCGGGGATGTGCCTGCAACCAACATACATGCCCTTGACCGGAACCGAACCTGGGACCTTTCACTCCGCAGACTGATGCTCTACCACTGAGCCAAACTGGTTTCGGCATGCCTTAGCTTATTTTTATTCCTAGTACCTGGCACAGTGTCTGACTGACACATAATCATGACTCAATAAATACTTGTTCAATGAATTATATTAATGTAACATCCCATGCATATTTTTAAATGCAAAAAGCAAAAATTTTCTTTTCTTTATATATCTAAACTAAAACCCAATATTCACCTTGGCAATGACATATAAGACCCTTCACAATAAGTTCAACCCTGTCTCCCAATTTTTCCCCACCCTCAATAAGTTCATGCTTTTCCACAATTCATTCACCATTGTCTCACTCTCTTTCTAACATGGTCTCTTTCATAACCCCGCAACTTTATGTATAGTATTCTCTGTCTTCAATATATTTCCACCTCTCAATTTCTATGCCTATCTGCCTTTCCTTCTTAAATCACTACTCATTTTTAAATAAAATTTTCTTGTCGTTTTATCATCTTTGAATCAAAGCACTGTGTTAATTTATCTGAAATACCTCTTATTGTGATATAAGATAACGTATATATTTCTGTTTTTTGTTTCTTTTTTAATTTTGCATTAAAATAGACCATGGATCTCCTTGAGGGAAAGATTATTTATTGGTCATATTTTTCTCCCATTACCTAATAAAGAATTAACACTCAAATATCAATATTGTTAAATAAATTATTTTCAAAATAAAGAAATATGTAGTCATACTCAACTCTGAGATAAAGTGACTAAGTAATATTTTCAAGGTCAATGGAATTTATTTCATGGAGGATAATGTTATCATTTCTGTCTTTTGTCCCTCATTTGTTTTGAATTGTCCTTATGACTTAAATATTGCCTATGCACTATGCTTCTGTTGCTTAAGGGATGTTCTGAGGTTGTTTTATTTTGAATGTACTGTATTCTCAATGAGACTGTGAAGTCTTCAAGGGCATGCTTTATTCAGTTATTTCCTGTGTTTCTTAAATTGTGTCTAGAATAGTGAGAAACAAAACATTCATTCTTTTAAGTATTTGAGTGTCTGGAATGTGCTGAGCATTGCTAATTGTTGGGGATGTAGATGCTTTAAGCCTATATCCACATAAGTTGCTGTAACACCAGCTAAGCAGTACAACATAGTTTATACGTTAATATTAAAAAAAGGTCTGTCAGATGTGATAAACTTTCACATTAAGTGTAAAAGTCATAATTTTTAAAATTTTAAATAAAGTTAAAAATTTAAGTATTACAAATTTCCTTCTCACCAATCACGTCTGTTTATGTTTTGCCTATGCCTTTTGTTTACTTTTTGGTGTATATGTTTTTCCCAGATTTATATAGTTTTATTTCACATTGTATCTTTCACTCTGCATCATACAATTTAATATTTGTGCCCACATGCAAAGTGTCAGACATTTCAGCTGTGATCATTTTATATATAAACTCACTTTTGTTTTAAGATAGTAGGTGCTATTTTAAAACAAAAGTGAGTTTTCACTGGGGAAAAGTAAGGAAGTAGAATCCTCACTCCACTCTCTTTTCTTCTCCTTTCCACTAATTCTGTCCAGAATTCTGACCAGAATTAGTGGAAAGCCTATTAAGTCATCACAGATCTTCCAGGTGCTTTGTGCTAACTGAAACATCCTGTCAGCACACACAGAAAATAAGGCTTTCTACATCACAGGGGAATGAGAAAACTCCATACTGTTTTCCATAGTGGCTGTACTGGTCTGCATTACTACCAATAGTGCACTAGGATTCCCTTTTCTCCACATCTTTGCCAGCACTTAATTTTTGTTGATTTATTGATGATAGCCATTCTGACAGGTATAAGATATATATCATTGTGGTTGTAATTTACATTTATCTGATAATTGATGACATAGAGCATCTTTTCATATGCCTTTTGGCCGTCTGTATGTCCTCTTTAGAGAAGTGTCTATTCAGGTCCTTTGCCCATTTTTTAATTGGATTGTTTTTCTTCCTAGTGTTGAGTTGTATAGATCCACAAACCCCAAACAAGTGACAGCTGGCATCGGCATGCCCTGTTCCTCTTGCTGAGTGGCCTCAAGCCCAGCACTAATGGCAGCCAACCTCAGTTCACAATAAAACCCCTCCCAGGCACCTCTAAGCAGAGACAACTGACAACTGCAGATTACTTTGTAGCTCCCACCAAGTTGCCCAGGGCCAGGCACAGGCAGCAGCTGAGCTTGTTCTGCATCAAGGAGAGCCCAGGACCAAAGAACTCAGTGGATGATTTCAGACTACACCAGAACACCACCCAATTAGCACAAGAAAGGACACTCTCAAAGGGTGTCCTTGGCAGGCACAGAGCCCTGCTAAAGTGAATCGTTTTCCATGGGCTCAGTCCTCACACAACAGCTGGTCTACTGTAGTCATGGCCAGTCCTTGAGGCCAGTCATCTGAGGGTCAGTTCCACTCAGTGATGTTCCAACAGCAATCAAGGCTCAACTACAACAGAAGAGCACAAACAACCCACACAAGGGACACCACTGGAGCACTCAAAAACCAAAAATCTATAAGAGGTATACAATAAATAGAGAGAAAGGAACCCAAATACAACAGAAAGTCAACATACAGAGAAGAGAGCAAGAGAATAAAAAAGGAACAGAGGACTATAAAAACAATCAGAAAATAATTAATAAAATGACAAAAACTACATCCCTATTAATAATTACTTTAAATGTAAATGGATGAAATGCTTCAATCAGAAGATGAATGCATAAAGAAGAGGTGGTACATATATATAATGGAATATCACTTGGCTATGAAAAAGAATGAAATCTTACCATTTGTGACAAAAAGGTAGACCTAGAGGGTACTATGCTAAGTGAAATAAATCAAACAGAGAAAGATAAATACCATATGATTTCATGTAGAATCTTAAAAACATATAAAGGAACATACAAAACACACACAAACTCATAGATACAGAGAACAGACAGATGATTGCCAGATGGAAGAGGGTGGAAGATCTGAGTGAAAAAGGCGAAGGGATTAAGTACACACTGGCAGATACAATATAGTCATAGAGATGTAAAGTACAGCTTAGGGAATATAGTCAGTAATATTGTAAAAGCTACATATGGTGTCAGGTGAGTGCAAAATTTATCAGGAGAACACTTTGTAAGTTATACAAATGTCTGACCACTAACCACTATGTAGTATACCTGAAACTAACACAATATTGAATATCACAAAAAGTGACTCCCTAATTTTTTACCCAGTTTCCAGTTTGGGGGTTTTTATTTTTGTTTTGTTTTTTTTTATTTCTTTTGCCTTCTTTTGCCATGTACCTAATAGACAAAAGACATTACTTATTTGGGGGTTTCCAAATATATATTAATTGAAAATCAGTCAACATTTTTAGTCAAATCAATCAGTACGGACTCTCTTAAATGTATCTTAGTTAACAAATTATCAATTCTTAAACAAATGCTTCTTCTTTGAACATCATCAATGTTTAAAATAAACATTCCATAGGCCATTAAAGTGCTTAAGTCTGCTTATTTGCATAAGCTCCAGATTTTGGATATCTTTTGCACTTTCAACAAAGAAATAATGTTTCCATAACTGTAAACTGACAAATATTTAATATAAATATCCCATTTAGGGAATAAAAAATATTATCTGAGTTTGTGTAAGATCCATTATTCTTAATTTCTGAATTGCTTTTACTTTCAATTCATAATTTGCTATTTGTGAACTTTAATTTCCTATAAATCCCCCATTTCTTCATTGCTCAACCATGCAACATCTAGACAGCAGCTATATTAATAACCTCTCAAAGGTGCAGTGCACTGATACGGCTATTTATGCCGCTGTCTGGAGAAAAGCATATTTATTCTGTTCAAGTACCCATGAGACATGAAAACTATTCTTTCTTCAGTCTCACAGTAGATAGTCATTTCAAAACTTCAATTACTATTTCAGCATGTTCCCTCCATTACCGTTTCCAGCACCACAGCCAGTAATTTCTAATAGCAAAATGTGCTTTATAAACCATACACACGTGTGCCTTGCATGTAATGAACACATAAAGCTATGTATAAATGATTAATATCTGCAGAAAATACCAATATATAAATCTTGAATATGAAAATTTTATACCTCCCAGCTACTGATGAATAATTGTTGAATGTATGTACTAGTATATATCATATGTATATTCTAGTACATCATATATCTTAGAATTGAAGAAAAATAATCCTATAGTAATATTCAAATATTTCTTGAGATTTATGTCAGTATAGAGCTGTTCTTTGTGCTACAGTTTATGAAAAATAAAGTAACATTTCTGTCTTTGAACAACTTATAATAATAATAAATATTATTATTCTTTTTATTGAAATGAGAGGATTGAATGAAAAAAAAAAGATGGCTTATAGTCTCAATCTTACTTTATGCATACCTTAAATTCCACGGTCTGGTTATAACTTCTCTTCTTATGTGACATTTTGTTTCAGTTTTAAATCAATCTCTTTTTATTGAATCTATCATCTATTTCCCCATTCTTTTTTTCCATAAAAAGTGCATACATCTAATGAGACAGGACATTTGGATCTTGCCATTTTGAAACATGATTTTCAATATATTGTCTCTTATAAATAGAATTTGTCTTAAGTGGAGGACACCATAAAAAATTCAGCCTTTTGCTGTTTACTGTTCTTTAATTATTGGGATATTGATGAGTGTAATCCCAAAACACTTATTACTCAGTGTCCAATAAAGAACAATGCAAGGTATTTCAGACCCCAAAGCCAGGAAAATAGTTTGCTTAAACTGATGTTTCCCTATTTGTTTGGCAGCTCTCATATTTGTTTAATATATAAAACACTCTTTTTTAGACTGATTTTTAGAGAGAGTAAGGGAGAGAGAAAAACATCGATCAGGTGCCTCTTGCACACACCTCGAACCAGGAATTGAACCTTTTGGTACACAGGACAATGCTTCAACCAGCTGAGCAGCACCGTAAGCATCCTTAAAAGTTTTTGATGAACTTGTATGTAAGCTTTTGTAACTATTTTGTCTTATTTTTTCATTGACCCTATTTCAATATTTTTATGCTACCATACTATATCTCATTTTTCATCCTTTCAAAGCCAGAAGGATAATGCATAAAAATCTACCTGTAGCCAGAAAGTTTTACTTCAACCTGAGAAAAATCTAGATTCTTATTCTTACTCTGCATTGCCATTGTCAAGTGAATAGAACATACCATGGCTTCCATTTTATCATTTTCTCCTTCCTCCTTAATGTGCTGAAATCTGTCTTCCCTCTCCATTCTATAGATAGCCTTATTAAGGTCTTTGCTATTTCCTAGGTATTTGAACTTGGGAAAGTAACTGGATCTCTCTTCTATTCCTCATTTATAAAATGGAGATGGAAATGCCTTTATCAGTTTGTTCTGAGAATTAAATGAGATGGAGTACATGCAGTTGTTAGCAATGCGTAGCATGCACTAAGTGCCTAAAACATGGTGCTGATAGCAATGTTGTAATAACAGTGAATAATTTCCCATACAATCTGATTTTTCAGTTCCTTCATACTTTTAACAGCATATTTTTCTAGTTCCATAGGTATTAACATTCATCTTTGACTCTGTCTTGTCACCTTCTCCTTCCCTATCTAGGCAATTGTTAAATAGTTTGCCCTTTCCTCTTTACCATAGTTCTCAAATGTGTCTGTACTCTGACATCACCCTCATTTTATCAGAGAGTAATCTACAAGGTGTGGTGAATCCCTGAAAATGTTCTCTCAGGCAGAAGAAGAGTTTATAGGATTTTGAGTATGTAAGACATTGAAATATTCAGAGATGCCATAATCACAAACAAGCAATGAAGGATGCCAGGAGGCTATGATGAGGTGCTCGACTTCAAATAGAGCTCAATCAAGTTTATGAAAAAAGGAGGCTTCATTTAATTGAGATGGAAAAATTTAATTTATAGAATGGTGGTGAGAATAAATTTTATTAGTAATTACTGGTAATATGAAAACTAGAATATTTGTTATTGATCTTAGATTAAATTAATTAATTATAGAACTTGTGCTACACATCCACTGCCCCAACATCACTACTATGGGACACATAAGTGATTAAAATGGCAAACTGTACCAACAGAGGTGGAATAACAGTTGCTATATGATTATTAGATTGGAAATTCCTTCTGAACCTAAGATAGTTGGTTCACATATTACAGATTATTAAATACATGAGCTAAACATTTGCTTAAAGACTGCATTATACCTCAAAGAGTCCATTAGCATTAATACTCAATAGAACAAAGTTCAAACTACTCAAATGTGTGAAAAGACCATTTTTATTTTAAAGACTTTACCTTTACATACGGGCCTGTGATCACTCCAAGCAGCAAAGACTTCGGCTATTCGCTGACAGGTGATGCTCTTAGCTCCCTGTAGGACATAATCTTCATCACAAGAAAACTGCACAGTTGATCCCAGACTAAAATAGAACAAAGGATTAAAAAGCAAGATTAGAAGCATATAACATAATGAGTAGGCTCCATTTCCATTGGCAATATCCAGCAGGTCAAAAGTGTCTCATGGTGACTGAAGTGTCTACTATGAAAGCAGAAAATGCAAAAATGACTTGAGCAAATGTAGAGTAAAAGTCATAAACAGATTAATCTATTGCAAGTCAGTAACACGCAGATATTGGTAGGAATTGTATAAAAAATGTCACCCAGTCTAAGTATCCTGTTATTAATTGAGAAGCCAAGATTAAATAACTGAGTGTCTCATCTAAGTAGGTGGTGATTGTGAGGCAAAAAGTGCGTTTCCTAACTTGAATCCCGGTGCTTGTATTCATACCACATAACATTACTTCTCTAGCAGGTTTGAATATGTGTACTAGAGTCCCGATGCACAAAATTCATGCAAGGGGCTCGGCCCTCGAAGCCCCGGCTTCATCCAAAAGATCGTTCAGCTGTTGGGTCTAATTAGAATATTACGCTTTTATTATTATAGATTGATTTGGACATATCTATGTGTATATATTTACATATATTTAGGGCTGCAAAATGGTGATCATTTCCATAAAATTAACCCATCCTTTATTATTTATCCTTTTGTAATTAGAATTTTGCTTCCCTTTCCACTGAAAGTTAGTTACCAAAATGTTTATTTTTAAAAACGCTAATTGCTAGGTATAACAAATGTTTTTTTCCTGAATTAAACAACCAGGTTTAATTAAGGATTAATTAAATGTTTAATTAAGAAATGAAGGATTTTCTGACCATGCATTTTTGTTCAGAAAATCCTTAAACAGAAACTCACCAGCAATATAGATAGATTATAGATAGATAGATATTATAGATAGATGATAGATAGATAGATAGATAGATAGATAGATAGATAGATAGATAGATACAGATGATAGATAATCCAATTTCCTTAACGTGACATAAAATGTCTTCAATCAGTTAAGTCCCTGGCCATTCCCACACATGTTGGGCACTTCTAGTGGCTGAGTTTCTGGGCCTGCCTGCCATGCCGCTCTCTGTCTGCACTGCTTGTCTGGGCCCTTCCTGACCAGAGGGCTTCCCTTCTCCCTCTCACCGCCCTGCACCAGAACAGCTCCTCTAGCTCCCTGAGCTCTTCATCCAGGCGAGCACCTGGTCACACTTGTGCTGCAAGAAAATATCCCTGGAACAATGCGAAGGGCAACTTAAAAGGAAGACAAATAGAGAAAGGGAGGCCACTAAGAAAATAACAAATAACTTAGGACAAGAGTTAGCAAACCAAGTCCTGCAGCCCAAATCTGGTCCCCTGCCTGTGGTTAAACAGCCCTGGAGCTAAAAATTGTCTTTATATTTTTTAACATTTGAAAAAAGTCACAACATTAATACTATTTTATGAAATGCAAAAACAAATGCATCAAATTCACATTTCATTGTCCATAAATAAAATTTTATTGAAACACAGCCATCCTCATTGCAAAATCTATGGCCGTTTTCATGCTATAAGGTCACAATTGGGTAATTGCAATGGAAACACTTTGGCCTATCAAAGTATGAAATGTTGACTATCTGATCATTTAAAGAAAAAGTTGTCCAACTTCTGGTCTAGGCTAATGAAGACAAAAAGATATGGAGTAAGTGGTGGCATGGCAAAGAACAGAAAGGTTTAATATAGGGGAAATCTAGGCATTAGAAGCTAGTCTTCCTTTCCTTTCTTTCTTTTTAAAAAGCGGTTTTATTTTAAATATAAAACAAATCCATAAAACAAAATCCACAGTTAATTGAATTATCAAGAAGTAAACACTCAGATATCAAGAAATACATGATCTCTAAGGTCTTATTGGATTTCTTAATGACTCCCAATTCTTATTCAGACAACCCTGCAGCCTGAGCAGCCTTAAACATTTACTAATGATTAACTTTCTACTTTTTCTTCCCCATCCTTCCAACTGAAGATCAAACTTCATCCTTCCAAATGATGATCAAAAACCATGGAGTCATTCTTGCCGAAACTGGTTTGGATCAGTGGGTAGAGCATTGGCCTGTGGACTGAAGGGTCCCAGGTTCGATTCCGGTCAAGGGCATGTACTTTGGTTGCGGGCACATCCCCAGTAGGAAGTATGCAGGAAGCGGCTGATTCATATTTCTCTCTCATTGATGTTTCTGACTCTCTATCCCTCTCCCTTCCTCTCTGTAAAAAAATCAATAAAATATATATTTTTTTAAAAAGCATGGAATCATTCTCTAGTCATCTATTTCTCTTACTTTACACACCCACTCTCCATGAAGCAAATCCTGTCAGTGACAATTTCAAAATCAAGAACCTAACATTTCTCACTTCCTACAGTGTCACCACCATGATCTGAGCCACTGTAATTTCTCATGAATGCTATTGCCAGTAGTCCTTTTGCTATGTGTTGGTTTCTTATTTCTGTTCTTGGCTCCTTGCAATATATCTTTAAATGGCATCCATGGCGATCATTTTTAGAAAATGGCTCAAATCATGTGATTCCTATGCATCAAACCTTCTATTGTTTCCCCATTTCTCTCCTTTCTCCTTCAGTCTCTGTTCTTTAGCCACATTGACTTCCTTGCTCTGGCTGGAAAATATTAAGGATGCACTAGCCTTGGGGCCTTTACATTACTCTGATAACAGTCTGGAAAATGCTCAGCAACAAGTCCATGTCTGTCACATCCTCATTCCTAGTTTTTCTTCACATCACCTTGTTCATAAGGTCCTCCTTGACTATTCTCTATAAAACAGCTAGTCCCATTCCGTAATCTTCCCCTATGTTATTTCCTTTACATTTTCTGATACATAGTGCATTTGTCTACTTATTGCATCTCTCATCCTACAAGAAAAACTCACAGCACTTATCTTTTTTGTTTCCCAACCTGTCAAATATATACTAGTATACAGTAAATTGTTAGATATGTATGTTCATACATACATGTATTATAAATTGTTAAATATGTCTATTCATACACAAATATTTGAGAGTGAATAAATGCTCTTTATAAAGTATGTAATAAGCAAAAATATGTATTTTAATATTATATCCCTTTAGTTGGAAAAAATTATTCTCAGGTAAAATACCTTCTCAAGGCTATTTTAATGGCTTTCAATCCATGTGCACTCTACTCCCACCACTAGACACACTTGCTGTTGTCCAGAAACAGCAAAGAAAGCAATGTATCAGAGCACAGCAAATGAAAAAGACAGAGGTACAAAGTTACATTAAGGAAGCAACTAGAAATTGGGGTCAGATCATTTATGAATTTGTAGGTCACAGTAAAGTTTTTAACCTTTAGTCTGAGGGAACTGGGCAGCTATTATAGAATTGAAAGCCAAAGGAATGACTTTATGTGACTTTAGGTGTTAAAGTGATAATATTGGAGCTCCAGTAGCCCAACCAGTTAACGCGAGGTACTTATAAAGTGATAATACTCGCACTGGGTGAAGAATGGAATTTAAGGGCAAAGGCGGAATGAGGGAGCATGGTTAACAATCTAACCAGTTGTCCTAGCCCTCATGGAGATGCTGTGATGGTGGTTTGTACTACAGACATGTTTTTCAGAAACTAAAGATGGTGAAAAAACATTTTTAAAAGGCCTTAGAAAAGGTCTGGTCTACAAAAGTAATTTTAATTACTAATTTCTTACTAACTTAATAAATTAATAATTCTGTCAAGGTCACTCTACTTGTCACATGATTATAATATGTTTGCTTGACCAGACTCTTCTTGCTGAAAATAATAAATTGCATCTTGTAACAAGTGTTTGAGCTTGTTTCTTTTGATTATAGCAAAGCAATCTGCTTACCATGCAGACAGACAACTGGCAATAACAAACAACTGAGTGCATTGTTATGATAACAAAGACTGGCCAGGTATTTGCATCAAATACCCTCCCCTTCACCAGAGGTTTAATAGTCTTAACAAGGTTTTCTTCTTTTACTGCACTGGAGAAGTAGTTTAGGATTGCAGTTAACAGTGTGAGCTGCAGAGTCCCAGAGGTCTTTCAAACCCTAACATTTCCCTCATTCAGCTTTATGGCTTGGAGCCAATAAAAATCTCTCCAAGCTTCTTAAGCTGCTGTGATCATATAATGAAATATAACTTATAAAGTACACAGGGCTTAACACACATTGAATACTTAGTTATTCCTCTCCAACTGGAAATAATTGTGAAAATTACTAAATTCTTACCTACTATTAAGAGAAATACTCTTTGTCATCTGCAAGCACTATTACCCAGGATCTCAGTTAAACTATAAAATATTCTGAACCAAAAAATATAGAAGTACTAAATAACATAGACAGGATAAAAATCACCGGAATAACTAATCTTTCCAGTAAAATCCAGGCTCAGTAAGATCCAAGAAATGGCTATTATGAGCAAATGCACTACCTTCATTTTATGAACTGATTTAATATTTGAATCAAATTTAAAGGAACATTTACAACTAAGCTTAATAAAAAATATGTATTTCTTGAATAAGTATTTAGTTATACTGCAGTGACAATAAAAGAAGACAAGCTGTGTTCACTATAATTTCTCTGTCACCACTGAAGAGACACCTGCCTGGTCCAGCTAAAAAATACTTTCTAGTTTAGTAGGTTACTCAGTTTGATTGTATGCCCTCAAATAAATTATTGGACACATTTCTTAAAACTGATAGTACTAAATAACCAAGCATATATAATATGCAATTACATTGTTTGGAAAACAGTGTTGATTTTCAACATGATTACGCTGGCCTACGTTTAAGTGCTTTTATCTTTTGAAAAAAAACTGTACGTATTACTGCAAAACAATTACAACATCAAAGCTCTCAGGGAAAGAATATATGACTTTTTAAAAATACATGACTTTTTTTTTTTCATTTTTTGCATGTTTCTGTCCAATTTTCCCAACACCATTTATTGAAAAGACTGTCTTGACTCCATTGTATGCTCTTTCCTCCTTTGTCAAATATTAATTGAGCATAGTGGTTTGGGTCAATTTCTGGTTCTTTATTTTATTCCATTCATTTATAGTCTGTTCTTATGCCAGTCCCAAGCTGTTTTGAGAACAGTGGCTTTGTAATACAGCTTGATACGTGGTAATGAGATCCCATGACCTTTTTTTTCTTTCTTAGGATTGCTGCAGCTATTCGGGGTCTTTTTCTATCCAGGTGAAATTTTGGAGAATGTGTTCTAGGTCTGTGAAATATGCAGTTAGTATTTTAATGGGGAGTGCAATGATTGCTTTGGATAGTATGGACATTTTAATGATGGTGATTCTACCAATCCATGAACACAGTATGTTCTTCCATCTGTTTATGTCTTCCTCTATCTCTTTTGGCATTTTCCTGAATTTTCTGAGCACAGGCCTTTTACCTCCTTAGACCACTAACTTACACATACACAAGTAAACTCAAAATGGATAAAGGACATAAACATAAGATGGAAAACCATAAAAATATTAGAAGAACCCACACGCAAAAAAATCTCAGACATATGCTGAAGCAATATCTTTACTTTCCTGGAACAGCTAATCAAGGTGTTCCTCACTCTGAGGCTCTCCCTTCTTTGTCTGGTGAAGACCAGGGAAGGGGTTAGTGGCTGGGTGTGAGTGAGCAAAATGAGGAACATCTGTAATAGTGTCAACAATTTTATAAAGTCCATCAAAGAATGAATATATACACAAAATATGGGAGGGGGGTAATTGTTCCAGTAAATATGAGAGTGGGACCTTCTTAAATTGAGTGGGCTTCTACCATGACACTTTTATTCTCTCTCTCATAGAACACAGTTTAATTCTTTTTTACTTTAAAGCACTTATAAATTTGTGATTACATCTACACATGTTCATTTTATTTTTTATTATTTTCTGCCTTTAAATTATAAGAACTATGGAAGGCGTGTATTATGTCTGTTTTTTCAGTTTCTAGTACAAGGCCAGGCACATAATGGGCACATAATAACTGTATATAGATAAAGAATATATCATTTTTTTTCTGAATTTCCCTTCCTATCTATAACAGATTCTAGTAATCCTTCAGAACCAGTTCAATGCTAGCATTTTGTGACTCTTATTTCCTAGTCTCCAAAACACCATACCTTGTCTGTGCTTCCATAACATTTCATACATTCATATATGTATATTAAATTTCAGAGAGGGAGATGTAGATCCACAGATTGGCTGTTTTTCACATGCCCAACACTGGGGATCGAGCCCACAACCCAGGCATGTACCCTGACTGGGAATCAAACCATGACATCCTGGTTCATACACAGGTCGATGCTCAACCACTGAGCGACACCAGCAGGGCACATCCTTAAGTGATAATGACCATATTATAATGTACTTCTGTGTGGGATTTTTGATGCCTAACATCTACCATGGTGCTTGAAACATAAACTGAAAGATGATCTTAAGACATGAAATCCACAATATTTAATGATATTGAACTCACTGTATTGCTTTTATAATAAATTGATTTCTAATAAACCATATATTTTTGCAAATAGCGGGGCTAAGTAAATATTAACATTAATAAAAGTCAGTTTATAGCATACCGTAATAGCACTACCACTGAGTACTTGTTTGGTTTCAAGCTCTATGATTACTACCACACATAACTTATCTCATGTAATCTTCCCCTCAAGGATATGAGGACATAAATGCTTGTAGAAGACAAGATAGTTTATGGCAAAGATGGAATTTGAACAAAGTTTGCCTTCAAAATATAACTCAATATAGTGACTAAAAGGTCAGGTTTTAGATTCAGGAAGTAATGAGTTCAAATTTCAGTCCCATCAAGTTATTAGCTGGGTAAACAGATCATCAATTTTCTCATTTGTAAAGAGGGGCTAAAATAATAAATACATGATGGGAATGTATAATAAATAAAGAATGCATGTACATACTTACTATTTTGTAGTCTATAAAATATCAATTTTATTTATCAAAGCTGAGGATTTAATTTGTTTTTAATAAGTCACTTAGTATCATTTAGTATTTTATAGATTTTTTAAACATTTTTATTTGTAAAATGCTATAACCAGAGGACTACTGAAAATTCAAGATTTAAAAAATATTATTTATTAGTAATGTAAAATAATGGCTACCATAAGTATAACATACACTCTCCAGGTTGTTAGTAACTTAATTTAAAACTAACTAAATTAATACTATTTTAAGATGGAGATAAAACATATTCAAGTTATGTTTACTTCCAAAAAAATACATATAAAATGTTTGCAGGAATGTTTTGCAGGCAATAGTACCTCATTTGAAACTCACCATCACATGTGGTAGATATGATTTACATGTTGCATAGAAGGAAATTTGGACAAATGAAAGTGAGTGACTTATCCAATAACAGACAACTAATGAGCAATAAAAATCAAATTAAAATTCATGTCTTTCAAATCCAAATACCATGATTTTCCCTTAATATATGATGATAAATTAATCATTTCAACTCCAGAAAAGCTCTTTAATGTTTTTTTTTTCATTTGATATTGTAAAATAATGAAATAGTGCTACTAGTACACAACAATTAAATTTTAACTAAAATAAACTTTAATAAAATGAAATGAACAATTAAATATTACCTAAAATCTGATCCAACTCTCTTTCCATTTTCTGGTTCACCTGGATCTGGACATAAATTGGAAGCTGTTTTAATACCGCCCTCATTTACTGGAACAACAGAAAAGAGGAAAAAAAGAATCAAAACCTTAGAAAAGAATATTAATTTTAAAAATTACATAAAATACATTCCTGTATTTTGTCATTACAGTTTAAATATCCAAAGTTAAAATATAATTATATCATCTAATAATGAATACAAAACAAATTTTTCTATTTGTATACCTAAAATAATTAAGTTTGATGGTCATATTCTAAATGGCAAACTATTATGATAGTAATACATCAACAGTTAACAATTTATTTTTAATTACCATTAAATTGTGAAATCTCTGGATATGCATTGTCAGGGCATCGATACCAGAGGTTCCACTAATTATTGGCAGTAAAGAATGCATACTAATTATAACAGTGTAACTGGGATACCTATTACTTTTAAAGGTACAATCAAAAATTAAGAAACTATGAAAAAGTTTAAGGTTATCAGCACTTTTCATGTGGTCTATAACAAAGCAATTTAGTCTAAAAATTTAGGCTACAAATGCCAAAATAAAATTAAGGTGCAAATTACCAAGCAAAGCATAGAATCTATCTATAATAATAAAAGTGTAATATGTTAATTAGACCGGACATCCAGACAACCTTCTGGATGAAGCTGGGACTGTGAGGGCCAAGGCAAGCCTCAGTGGCTGCAAGGGCCGAGTCCCCCTTGCACAAATATCGTGCATCGGGCCTCTAGTTATAACATAATGGTGAAAAGCAAAATAATGACGTATCCTCTAGCAATTTTTATGACTATGGTTTACTCAACCATTGTACACATTTTAGTAGTTTCTTCAGAACACCCAGTTAATGAAATATTAACTAGTATGTTCAGTGAATGTGACCACATTGTATAAATTCCTAAGATATATATTTTAATGAAAATATTATTAAACCAGATAATTTGAAAATATCTGACTGATATCATTTCATAAATTCAGTTGTATAATAAACTGGAGAATAACTTCTATTCTGCTCTTCATTGACTTGGGTGGTAAGCACACAATGCAGTATAAAGATGAAGTATTGTAGAATCGTACACTTGAAACCTTTATAATTTTATTAGCCAATGTCAATCCAATAAATTTACTTAATTTTTATAAAAAGAAAAGAATAGTATATTTCAGTAAAGATTTCAGAAAATAAAAATATATATAAACCTTATAATGGTTCTCATCTTACACAGTGGATTAAACTCACTGGAGTTTTCTTTAAAGAACAAAGATGACTACTTCTATCTCTAATATATTTACTCTATGGCAGGATCCTGGCATCAATTTTGTTTGTATTTAATTTGTCATAACCCTCAAAGTGATTCTGATGTAAAGTCAATGTTGAGAACAACTGGATCCCTGCATCATTTAGTTCAGACTAGTCAATGAGCTTACATTGATTTATCAGATAGCAAGATAATTGTCAGATGATGGCCTAACAGTCGTGGCTCTAATAAAGCTAACATATTTGCAATTAGATATTAAATTTTACTTTTGTGTCTTTTATTTTATATTAAAAAAAATCACTTTCCTAAATAGCCATAGCCCAACAATACTCTCATTGCTGACTTTATTATATATTCATTGGTCCATGCAAAATATGTGATATTTGTGTTTCCTTGGTGTTGACTTGCTATTTAATTCCATTTTACCTGTCTTTGGTTTTTTGTTTGTTTATTTTTTGTTTTTTGTTTGTTTTGTTTGTGTTTGTTTGTTGTTGTTTTTTTTTGGGGGGTGGCTATTCTGTTACTTTTGTTGATATCACATATAGTGGACAAATTCAAAGGCACTGACCAATAGTTATCTATTGTTTATATTTCCCTCGCAGCTTGAAAAATTACCTCTTTGCTCATGACTTTCAATGTATGGTTTTGCCTTCTTTTCGAAGTTCCCTTCTTATTCCTACAATGATTTGCTAAACCAACAAAATTCTTATTGTCATCTCACGTGCATGCTCTAATCCAACCTGACGACCAGGATGCTTTTGTGATTCCATTATTACTCAGCTCCAATGCATCTTATTTGAGGACTAAACTTCCTCAAACACAGTTTTTATTACTGTTCAATTCTATTATTCTGGATTTCTACTATATTAATTATATTTTCCACTGGTCATCAAAACAAGTCCATAATTCAAGTACATCAAGTTGCTTATCACTCCCCAATTTTACTTGTTATATCCAACAGGTCAAACATGTCTCCTGGTGACAAAAGTGGTTAGCCTTGCTTATTCTATGCTTTGTGCTTTTTCCATTTTTTCCATTTCTTCAACTTTATCAAATTCCTATTTAATTTTCAAGACTCATCTCATGTACTACTTTTTACAAAATTCAACCTTTCATTTTGTTCCAGTTTATTCACATGCCTCTTTTTACATAACGTGGAAAATGTATAGGTAATATTAAAGTTATTTTATGACATTATAAGAGAGTAGTTTCACATTCTTTAGTCATAGGTATACATCAGTATGTCCCTGATAAATATAGTGGGGTACTTATAATTATTTTAATATACCCACAATATCTAAAAGAACTTAGTAATATACCATAAATATATCCTCATTGTATGATTAATGACTAAAACCTTGTACATAACTCAATGAGTCAAGTATTTTCTATGGGAAACGCTATCTTTTCTATCTTTAAATGGCTTTTATAAAAATTACTATATATTTTATAAGAATAAGCATCTTCCTTTATTGATAATGTTTAACATGAGATAGAGAAGGAAAATAAGTAGTATGACTATACTTACCTACTTTATTATATTACAATATATAACATTAAATTACAATATATAAAATACTATGGGTTGATAATCTAGAAGTACTTTACCAACACATTATTTGAAATAAAAGTAATTAAAACCTATATTTTCCATTTTTTGTCATTATTTTAGGTTGTATAAATTTTCATAATAGGTAAAATACCTACATAGCACTAACTACCGGTATGTATCAGGAACTATTCTACATCTATTTTACCTGTATCTGCTCTTCACAACCATCTTTAGAGTTTCTAATAATATTATATACTTCCTTCAGGTGAGGAAACTGAGGCATGGAGAAGTTAGAAATGTTTCCAAAGTCATACCATTAGTTAATGCTTAATCTTGGTTTAAACCTTAGCAGATTAATTCAAGAAATTTTACTCTTAACTCTTGAGCCCTATATATTGTCTAGAAATCTCACCAGGACAAAACATTATCATTAGTTAAAACTGAAAACACTTTCTAGACATTTTATCTTAAAAAGCAAAGCATAGATATTACTTTAACCATTTTCACTTAGTTAATCCCAGATCTTATTATTTTAATTGTCAATTATTTTTGTCTATTTGGGGTTGCCCTTTAGAACACAGTTTTTGAACGCCTGCAATATGGAAAAGGCTTCTCAATTTAAATTGCAAAGGTAACAGGAAACCTTCTGCATGATGCATGTATGTAATGCCCATTGATTAAAAATATTTAATATAAAAATAAAGAACAAAATATATAATTGCTTAATTATCTGATATTTAGATATTTCATAATTGCCCATAGCTATTGATGCCCAGACATTCAAATGAAGTTAGCACTCATTTAATCGGATGCTTCCACTACATAATGCTATTTAGGTAACTGAACAGATTGGTCACTTTTAAAATATATATTTTTTTTTATTTTAGAGAGAAAGGGAGAGATAGAAATGTCAATGATGATAGCGAATCATGGATCAGCTGCCTACTACACACTTCCTCCTGGGGCTTGAGCTTGCAACCCACACATGTACCCTGCCTGAGAATTGAACCACGATCTCCTGGTTCATAGGTCAGTGCTCAACCACTGAGCCACAATGGTGGAGTTGTTGATCACTTTTATTTCTTGCTGAATGGTAAGAACTTAAGTATTGTTTAAAAGTTTAAATACATGAAAAAGTGTACTGCCTCTTAAAAAGAGCATCACTATGAGGCATATCCTTTTGCTCTGATCTTTAAGGGTATTGTTACTATTATCAATATTTCAAAATGAGTCCTTTTCCCCAGACATCTGTGACAAAAGAGAGGACAACATTGATAGCATTTTAAAAATAAAATAAACTGTCACTTCTTATAACACTGAAACGTCTTTATTATATGTATTTATAAATTGCTATATGAGACTATACTTTATTCATTTACTATTTTACTTTCTAGCATGGTGCTACAATGGAGAAGTAGCTCAAACAGAATTATGGAATGAATGAATGAAAGTATGGATTTGAAGAAGATGAAAAAAATAAACAAAATGATGCATTATAGGAAGCTCACATTTTCTTTATTACACCTGAATATTCTAAAAGAATTTAGTAGAAAAAATGGCGAGATTTCTAGCTCACTAAATGCCACATTTTAAGTATAAAACTTGTATATATATATTTCCTTTCTCAGCAAATGTACTCTTTTTGATGAAGAATAACAAAGGAAGAATATAGACTATTTAATTTCACTCACTAAAGGTAGAAGAAGAATCAGAATTAGCCATCTAAACAACCCAGTGCTCCCAGGAGGACTACCTGCAGCTTTCCAAACTTCTTATTAATTTGTTTCTTGATAAACTTTTCAGGTGCTGGTGTGGAAAGACATGCTCTGGCAGTATATGTGTGGTTAAGGTCCTCAGCAACTGTGCTCATTTCTGGCAGTTCCAGTAACAGAATTTATTGTTTTTACAATGACCACAAGCTTTACTTTTTTTTCCTTCATTTAAAAGTGAGTGCCAAAAAAAAAATAAAAAAAAATACCTCCTTTTAAAATTATTTGGTCCTGTGTTAAATAAATGGCTTCAAAGAAATGAAGCTCCAAATGCTTATTTGATAATAAATATAAAATAATGATAAAATTGAAATATAATATTTTTCTCTAAACAGCCATGGAGAATATATTTTTGAAAGTAGTGATTAAATATTAGATAAAAAATTGGGGATGAGGACACATATCTAATACCTTAATCAATAAAGAAATTTTAAAAAGTTATAGTAAAATAAAATGTAAAATAATGGCTTATTATTTTGTGACTATAAAAATTTTGCATAACTTGTTTTGATTGAAGTGGGATTATTTATATTCAAAAATAAAAATAAATAAGTATAAGAGTTTTTTTCTTTTCCCTTAAAATGCAATACAGAAGTACAATTTTTAAAATAAAATTAAGTTAACTTTTTGTTGTTTCATATTAATGTTTTTTAGCCTATTAACTTTATTGAAAATTTTAAAGCAAATATTCTTCAAAGGAGTTTTTTAATCTAGGTCACCCCCATACCTTCCAAATACTGCTATGTCTGTTTCCTTTCTTGTTTATACTCATAACTCATGTACAAAAACAATGAACAAAAATATATGCCCACTAAGGCAATATACCAAATATACAGAGTTACACACATCTTAATGTCTTAATAAATCTAATATATTTTAGTATAAATAGCTTGAATTTTCTAGCATATATTAAAGTATAAAGCAGTTAGCATATAAAATATCAGTGTAGCCAAAATGAGAAAAAGGTGAATAGTCATGTCTTATAATTCAACCAATAATTCCAAAATAATTATATTGGCCAGACAAAATATTAGAATAAAGGTAGTAAACCTAATATTTAACACTGCAAACATTTAACTCTTATTTCCCATCGACATGATGAAATTAAATATGTCAGAATAATTCTATCTGATTTTTTGTGTTTATATTTTCTATTCTAGGAAAAATATCTTACTTTCCAGAATATAACAAATAATTAATGAAAATAATTATTGCACTATTTGTTTTCCCTAAACACTAACATATCAAACTTGAAAGTATGATTGAAATCCAAATATATAACAAAAATCATAATTATATACCTAAACACTTTAAAATGAAGTGTTTAGTGCTTTCCTAACAGATAATTCAATTTGATAAAAGAATTTCCAACAACTAGCTACCTTTTTTGGTTTAGTATTTTCAAATCTAACATAATATAAAAATCACATTTTAAAATTATGACACTTAAAAAATATTTTATAGCATACAGGTTCCAAATTTATTTCTAGATAATTGATTTAACTGCTCAATTTGTATCACCATCTGTTATATATATACAAAGCAATAAACATGTAGGTACTTTTTTTTTTTTTTAAAGTTAATATGCATTCAGTCTGGCGACATGTAGGTACTTTTTGATAGAACTATAATCAATGAATATTTAAAGAGATAGTGTTAAACAAATTTTTTGGATGATTTGGAAAAAAATAAAAAAACAATCCTAAAATATACTCTTTTTAATAACACATTAATTACAGTACATAATCTTATTTACTACCAACATGTTACTGTAGAAGTCAGATGCTATGCCATAAGTGACTTCTTTCAAAATTTTTAATATCTATCTGTATAAAATCAAGGCAGAGAGTTCTACAAACTGCTATTGATTTATATTATAAAAATGCATACCTCTCCTAAAATTTTTATATGTTTATGTACAGTAATGTAAATAACTGCACTCATTCAGTGATTCCTAATAAGATTCATGGATGAACATCATAATTAATTCACAAAAGACTATTGAGTTTTTATATTTAAACTCAAATTAAGTATATCTTTTTCCTTAAATGAAAAATTATTCTTAATGTCTTTCCTTATCAAAGTAATTTTGTTGAAATTTAGATATGATGAAACAAAAATTCCTACAAGAAACCCCTGATTTGAGGAATTTCATTCTTTTTTTTTTTAATCTCACATCCTTGAATTACAAAATTAGAGTATTATCAACATACTCCGTAAATTAAGAGTTTATTTATCTTTTAAAATATGCTGAGCTTGGGAGTTTATTATATTAATCTATTAACTCAATTCACTTTTAAATACAATAAGATATTGAATAATAATCATGCATGTTATATAGATATTAATGCAGTTAATTTGGTAAATATACAAACTTATAAAACACACACAAACAGCACAGACATCACAAGCTTCACTCTTGCACCAGAGAAAGTAAAAAAAGGGGGTACACTCACAGATAGAAAACTTGTTGCTGTTGTCTTTCCCTGGAAACAATTTAAATCCTCTAGATTTAAAATCTATGGCCTTTTTCACTAGTTAAGAAAACAAACAAAAACATGTATCAGGATATGCAATTTTAAAATGAAATTCAAGTTAACAAATTTTGTTAGCATGGATTTATGCAAGTAAAAACAAAAAGCAAAAAAAACTGCTTTCTTAAGCTTAATATAGGGGTACCCAGAAGAAAATTTTAGAAAAGAAAAATCAGCAATGCAATCAATAAATAGTAAAATACCAAGCAGTAAAGAAGGATTTTTAAGTCTTCTATGGGGAGACTCCTGCATATATGTGTAGGTATTTTTTAATACTATTCAAGGTTTTTATGAGAGCAAAACATTAATACTTTATAATAAGCCACTTGAATTCTTCAAATTTTATGTATTAAACTGGAAATATTAAAATTCTGAGACATAAAAGTGTAAAGAATTTAATGAACTTGGTCTTTAAAGTAAACTAATACACTTTTAGGTAACTTAGCCTAACTAAAATGTTAGGATACATTTATTAAATGGCATACCTGGAAAAATTAAAATATACTTTAACATTTCTGCCAATAACCATTTCCTTTCATAATCATTACTTTTGACATATGATTGATATTAGTCCATACGGTTTAAAATTTGTAAAACGGAATTACAGCTACTTGGAGTTAATCTTAAAATGTCTACTACTTTTCTAAAACCATTTTTTAAAGTATTTTAGATAAAAAAAGAATTGTTTCCTTTTAAGTAAAAATTATTGATTAAAGTTGCTATATCATTTTTTAAATTGATAAACCATACTTCAGAAGACTATTTAAAAATTTAATGATACCAAGTAAAATAAAATCTATTTAACTGAAACTCTGCTAATTAAAATAGTTATGCAATCTTATCTAAGAAGGTATTTAAATATAATTTTCTTTAAAAAAAAACAAACCTGAACAAGTATGCAAGATATAGTTAACTTCCTCAAATATAACTTAGAATATTTTACATATTGCTCTTTATGAGGCTTATACTAGGTAGAAAACAATGGGCAAAAACAATAGGCAATTAGGTTTTATTCATGCTATGAATTTAAGAAAAACAAAACTGCTTTTTGTTAGTATAAAATGACCACTTCACTAATTGCACTTTTTCATTGTCCCCAATTATGGATATGTTATTGGTTTTTAAACAGTTTATGGTTTTTTTTTCTTGTTAATATTTCCAAAAGTAGAAATGTAGAGACAGGATCTGATGGGCTACTGAAATATATAGACAACTATCTATCCATATTACTTTTTTTTTTTTAAAGAGGAAACTGATCACTGAAGCAATATTTTAAAGAGACCTGATTCTTGCCCTGGCTGGTTTGGCTCAGTGGTCAGTGTTGGCCCAGGGAACCAAAGGGTTTGATTCCTGGTAATGGGCAAGTAGTGGCAGGTTCTATCCTCATGTGTGGGAGGCAACCAATTGTTGTTTCTCTCTCATGTGGATCTCTCTCTCTCTCTCTCTCTCTCTCTCTCTCTCTCTCTCTCTCTCTCCCTCCTTCCCTCCCTCCCTCCCTCCCTCCTTCCCTCCACCCTCTAGAAACCAATGGGGGGAAAAACATCCTCAAGTGAGGATTAAAAAAAGAGAGAGACCTGATTCTTAGCAAGTATTAGTTGTGTGGTTTTAGAGAAAAATCTACCTTTTTATGTTGGTCTCTTTTTTTCTTTATTTTAGTTTTTGTTAATCTTCACCCAATAATATTTTTCCCATTGACTTTTTTTTAGAGAGAGTAGGAGGAAGGGAAGAATGGTGTGCAAAGAGAGGAAGGGAGGGAGGGAGGTATAGAGGGAGAAAAGGAGAGGGAGGGAGGGAAGGAAAGACATCAATTGACAGCCTCCTTCAAGCACCCCAACAGGCCAATCTCCAACCAGGCTGGATAAAACCAACCATCTACCTGCCCATTGGGTGCACAGGGAACCACTAACCCCTGAAGCACACAGGACAAAGCTTGGTTTCCTTCTTCTCTTAAAAATAAGAAGCTATGATCAGGACTGCTCAGTCTTTTTACGGGTTTGAGATTATTTATGACCCTTTATTTATAGTGTAAAAATGACTACATTCTCTCAAGCTGTGCTTCTTGTTGTAATTCTCTTTCACGCACACACCCTTATGGTAAGCTAAAGTTTAGTTCCACTGGAGTTTTCAACTGCTCTAAATTTTGTGTCTGCCATTTGTGAATGTTCTAGCAGCCTTAAAATTCCCTTTAACAAATTTTGCATTTTATATTTTGAAGCATAATTGTTGTTTTTGCCAATTCAAACATGTATTATAAGTAGGAATTCTACCTCTACTTTTTTCTTCATTTTAAGATTTAATTTTAAGTATTACAAGTGAATCTGAAGATTTCATGGTAGTTCCACCACAAATTTGTGATTCTTTAAAAAACAAATAAAAATTGAAAAAAGATTATAAGCCCACAGAAGAAAATTGAAGAAAAGTCCATATGGTCAAAGAGCACAGTTGGATAATGTTGTTTCTAGGAATAAGCGATGTTGAACACTACAAAAGCTGTGTGTGTGTGTGTGTGTGTGTGTGTGTGTGTGTGTGTGTGTAGAAATGGTACATTTCTGTGATGTGCTTATGTCTAAACTTGAATATTTGGTTGGGTGAGGTTAGGGACAACACCTAGCTAAGAAAGTGTCACCTCAGACCAAAAAGTTTGAAATGATTTCCTGGTTCTAAAGGGACTTAACTTTATATGTTTTCTTTATAAAGTATTTGCCAATTTAAATTGAAAAGAAAAATCAATATTTTTTTAAAGTAAAAATTATAAATATTGTAATACAAATGCAAAAGATGGAAGGACATGAGAATATCTACTGTAAGAGACAATAAGGAGTAAATTGAAAACAACACAAAGTTTAAATACACAAAGATTGTAAATGTTAAACGATATATCCATACTTAGGATGCGTTTATAATTTCAATAGAAAGAACACAATATGCATCTCTTTTTGAATATATAAAAAGGATGAATATTTCAATTACCAATTGCAAGATCCCACTCTAAGTCATTTATCAATGAAATGTTAAATCTGAAGTACATGCTATAAAAATGTAAATTTTATTATGTATTATATAATGTATACATTAAATATTGACATGATCAAGCAATTAGGGCATCTATAAATCATATTAAACATAAAATTAAAATGACATTTTAATAGTTGTATGTCAGTAATAAGCATCTAAAATTTATTTGATCATAAAGATAAAGTATGTTGTGATCTTTCATGTTTCAATTTCTTCCAGGGTATTGTGTTTACATTTTTAAAAGCTAAATATATGGAGGAGACATAGGTTAAGAAGGTCACATAAGTTTTAAGTGTACATTCTTATGATATGTGACCTATATCTTGCATTGTGTGCCCAACCCCCAAAGTCAGATCATCTTCCGCCACCACATATTTGGGAAAACTTCTGAAACAAAAGCATAGTATTATACATCTGTGGTGCGTGCATGAGTGTACAACTGAATAAACAAACTCAATACTATAAATTCTGGCTCACTTAACAAAGGCAGTTTGGGGGAAAGAATTTCCTTTACTAACCATGAATTAGGAAGGGAGGAACTGATAAAGAATGTTCAAGGCAAAGCATTTTTATATTCAAAGCTATTTTTATTTATTTACTAATTATTTTTACAGAGAGGAAGGAAGAGAGATAGAGAGCTAGAAACATCGATGAGAGAGAAACATCAACCAGCTGACTCCTGGACACCTCCTACTGGGGATGTGCCCGCAACCAATGTACATGCACTTAACCAGAATCGAACCTGGGACCTTTCAGTCTGCAGACCAAAGCTCTATCCACTGAGCCAAACCAGTTTCGGCCAAAGCTATTTTTAAAACCATAGAAACTATATATGTTCTAACAATTACTTAGTAATAAAATTCATTAAATGCAAGACATAGACACGCACAAGCATCTATTTCCTTTGTTTTCTTCTTGTTTTCAAATGTTAAGTATTTTTGTTTATTATATTCACTACTTTTTAGGTTTGACATGATTTTTTTTTAGCATAATATAAATATTTTATAATGTAGGGAAAGGTCTGGCAGACCTTTATTTATTATGGCATTATTTAACAAATGTTATCAGAACATCCCCACCCCCTTTCATGTCCTATTTAGATGATATTCTAACACAAATAAAAAGAAAATGAATGCAATGCAATATTCATTTTATTATATTAACCTTATAAATTTATACTACTTATTTTTACAATAACTTATCTTGTAAGTGGCAATAGCTGCATTACCAATGTGTCATTAAATCAGATAAGTTTTCTGAAAAATAATATTTTTAGAAAGTGGTTTATATCTTATCGTCATTTTTTTGTTTATTTTAACTTTTCAAATGGACAGTAATACCTTTCTCTCCCACTGTATTTTATAACATGAAAGCTGGATGAAGAATCCCTACTTGTTATTTTGAATTATTATTTTATCTTTATATTTATACTCAATAAACTCTACTGATAAAATGATTTTTAATTTTCATTTTAGTTATTAAAACCAATGTGTATTTGAATTTGAAAATATGGCACATTTCACTAGTGACAGTAGATTTGTTTAAATGGGTAACAAAAAATGTAATCTATCACTGACTCACTAACTAGTAATTCCAACATAGGTCAGTGTAATGTTAAAACCCAGTGTGTTACTTGTGGCATTTCCACCACTTGATTAAGAGTTGGAAGACCTGTGTTCTAGTCTCATAATACACAGGGTATATTGTTTAATTTTTCTGTTTTATTTCTCTAAGAGATTCTTTCATTTACCACTAAGTTTTCAGGTGTAGAATCTGAACCAAAGGAAGAAGAAAAGACAAATATAATCAGAATTCCAATTCTATCTTGAAGATTAAAATGTGTTTAGCGATTACAAAAGTATGTAACTGTGTTAGGAGGATAAGTTTTCATCATTTTTTAAAATAAATGGTGGATCCCTGCTATGGGTTTAAAAACATTACAATTTAACAATTTTTCTTATATCCTGAACTGGTAAAACATAACAATTCTTTTGCTTTTGTTTTCTTCTTGTTTATGTGGCTTATATTTATTAATATCAATTGTATTAAAATTAAAAGCACATTTGAAGGTGTTATTTCTAAGTAAATTAATAAGTAATAAACTCATTTCATATTAAATTTTATTTTAAAATTATTTAAAATGAAAAACTGTATGACATCCTAACTTCTATCTGCCTCTACATACAATATGTTGCATTATATTAGACTAGAGTTTCTTCAAATGCTTCAACCAAAACAGTTCTTTAGAACATATTTATCATGGAGGCTACTATTTGGTCACTCCTTCCATATTATCCTTAGAAGAAGAAAGATGAAGACACTATACAGACACAGAGTAAAAGCTAGCTAGTATTCCTGTGGTGATTGCTTTACCATATTTCACATAAAGTTTACCACTCTACAAATTTCTGAAAAATGATATTTGCTTTATAATTTTTCAACAAATACTGGCCATCATTTGATGAGAAAAGTAGTGGTATGGTACAACTAATGCTCAAAAGCACTAAAAGATTCAATTGTTCAAACTTACATGTTAGAGATATGCAAGATCCAACATTTTCTCAAATTTAAAATGATGGAATTAGAACTAAATTTAGCAAGAAATTATGTATATTCAATTTAATAATTATTTAAAATAAAACGTAGCTTCCTTTAAAAAAAAAAAATCACCAGAGAAAAGCAATATGGCTCACACACTCCAATATTTTCTTAAGTCCTGATTTCTATTTAAGCTAACATGCTAATTTGCAGCTAGCATTTATTCTTGCTATACAATGTATAAATATACAATGTAAATATAACATTCATGCGATGCCTGATTTTTAGTTGAAAAAAGTCAATTATATATTCTAGCATCATGCTTCAAATTCTACTATAAATTCTAGGAATCAGTATATAGCAAAAGTTCAGTAAATGTTCGTTATTTTCATTACTGCTATTATCAGTTCCAATTTTAAGATATAGTTAGTTTTGGAGGCCTTCCCAATTGGTTGTGTGCTATACACAACTTTTTTTTCAATTGTTTTGTGTTGTCTTTTTCATTGTGTAGAAACTTTCCCTGGATTTCTAATTTTATTATTATATTTTTATTGATTTCACGGCTACTGAAGACAGCAAGGCATGTGTCTTAACCCATCTATGTTCTATTTTGCCCATACCCCTTTCTAGACCTATTCTCCTCCTTGTTCTTTGTACAGCAGGTTGGTATGAATCGGCTACAAACCATTATGCAAACAGTGGCATTGCACTAGCAGCACTGGCATCACCTCTGGGGGCTTATTAGAAACAGTGACAATTAACCAACCCCCCCCCCCAGGCCTACTGAATTACAATTTATAGCTTAACAAGATCCCCAGGTAATTCTTATTAACATGTAAGTTTTGAAGCACTAGACTCTATCCACAGACTCCCTTGTCCCTTGGGGAATTCCAGCAGGAGGATGGAGAGTGGGAAGAAAAGTAAGATTAATTCACAGTGTCCCTCACCATTACATTGACTGGTATTGACTAGGACCCTTCACTGAATGTAATGAGTCCTCTCAAGCCAGTTAACTATATACATCTCTCTGTCCAACATCTCTCTCCCCGCATCCCAATGGGTTGGGAATGGGAACAGCCTGGCTGCTGCTACTCTAGGTGATAGCACGATCCCTTGGGGTTCCCTTCCATCCATTCATTTAGAAATAATCCTCTTGTAAGTAAACCCTCCTTAAAGCAGCCCTTGTTCCATTGTTTCCAAATGGACTCTGATGGGTATACCACTGTTACATGGAAATCATTAGAGATTAGACTCTTTTAGTGACTATATTAAACAACATCTCATAATGTATCTATAACCATTCTTATAATCTTCAAAAGATTATTTTCAAGTAAGATGATAGGTGGCTAGTGGTGGTTTACTTATTTCCTAGGAAATGTTTTGAAGATCCATATCATACACATTTGCTCTTTCCTGGAAACCATCTCCCCAAAAAGCATAGATAATTCACAAGAAAAAATAGGTAAAAGGAAAGTCAAGTGAGTTGGCTATACTGAAGTTACAGAGTAACTGAATTAAGGTTAAAAATGGCAAAAATATGGTGCTAATAGAAACTCAAGATGAACTGAATACAACGCATTACTTTGGTATAACTTGTACATGAGTTAAATATAAATAGTAGTAGCTAGAATGGTATATATTAGTTGTTTCCATAAGTTTTTTTAAATTAAACTATATATTTTACTTATAAGAAAATCAGATACCTAAAGTATTTAAAATTATGTGCTATTTTCTTTGTTTAAATATATTTTACTTTATGAGATTTTTATATAAGGAGAACATACATTTTATTGTAAAAGTGCCACAAGGGGACAGTATCATTTATTGGATGTTTTTCTTAAGTGCAAGTACTCCATGCCAATTGTCTACACAGAATGGGATTATTGCTCTCCTTTCTACAGATATAAAACTAGAGAAGGGCTAAGTAGAAGTCAAGGTCTTACACATATATGTTAGCAAAGCATGTTCATTCATGGACTCTGAAATTTCAATCCTAGCATTTATACAATCACCTGCTATGAATATCAACACTGCACATATTCAATCAAACCCCCAAGTGCATATCCTAGAAAACCACAAGTAGATGGGATTAGTGTACCCTGTCCTCATTTCTTCTTTTCAAGACAAACCAATAGTAATGTCAAAAGTTGAGTAGTCAACAATATCTGACCTTAACACATTAAGAGTCCTGTCACTACACTTTCCATCCAGAAGATAAAACAGTTGGGCACTTAATGTGGTAAGCATGTTTACTTAATTCAGAACAGAACCAACTTTACTAATTAAATATAATACTGAATTAAAATATCGATTATGTCATTGATTATGTATAGATAGTGCCAAGTTTAATCGCATGGCCTGGAGCCTTTTAATACTTTATGTTAAAAAGTGAACAAATTAAATAAAAAGGCATAGCAAAAGCCAACTGCTATATGAAATTCAAATCACCGTAGAACCATTTTAGTATTTTAGTAAATCATCGCCTGCATTCCTTTCTAATGGAAACGTTCAGGCACTACATGCCCTTTATGTGAGCCAAATAAAAAAGTTTGAACCTCTCTGAGCTCTGGATAAAAACAATCTAGAAATTTCTGTCATGTTAATCTCATTTGGTATTCTGAAGAAATGCCATTTGAAGACTATTGTAAACAAAGAAAAATCAAGCAGCAACACTGAAAATGATAGCCCATCACTTAGAATACAATGGTGTGATTATGAAGAGAAAAATATTCTATGCAACGCACCCCAACCTACCACCAGGCTGTTCTGCCACATGTGAAGCCTCAGCTATTCCTAACATGTTAAAACTGTGATTTCGCTCTGTGCACAGCAGGGCAACCATATGCTCTAGAACACTACATGCAAGGGAAGCAGCTTGTTGCAAAAGTGGGTGAAAATGCCCTGAAATAATTCTGAACAAGATAAAAATGTCTCTGACATAGGACCGCTTCTGCATATTCCAAAAGGCAGAGGAGTCAGCTCTGGCACCAGCTTTGAGCGCAAATAGAATGTCTAGCCCCTTCAAACTACTTTTAAAGGAGAAAAGACTTAAAAATCACCATCGTCACATTCACTGTGACCACATGATGCAAAGGTAAAATAATTAATTATGGTAACCATTCGCAGAAATCAGTTATACACCAAACCAGTTTCATTTTCTATCTTTAAAGGTAAACCTTCCCTTTTAATTTACTGCAGTGCATATTATTATCTTCTTCTTTTTTTTCTTACCCATTCTCTAAAAAAAAAAAATGAGGAGCTATATGTTAAAACAATGAACAAGCTACTAAGATTTCTGTTCATGATTACTAGTAAGCAGTGGGGTAGAAAATCTGAAAAAAATAATTTATGCATCGTTATAAAATGATGGTTCCAGTTAAATGTTCAAAGAAATATGCTTCCTAAGATCTATTCAAAGGAAAAACAAAAGCATTGTTCAGCAGTTCTTAATCCTAAATTATGAGAGGGTATTATGCAAATTGACCCACTTGGTGGAATGACCAGGAACTACCAGTGCTATGATGCACACTGACCACCAGGGAACAGAGGCTCAACACAGAAGCTGGCCCCTGGTGGTCAGTGCACTCCTACAGGGGGAGCTCTGCTCAGCCACAAGCAGGGCTGATGGCTGAGAGGGCAAGTGTGGTGGCGAGAACCTCTATCACCTACTCAGCAGTTTTAAGGATGTCTGACTGACGGCTTAGGCCTACTCCCCATGGGGCTCCAGAACTGCCAGATGGATGTCTGACTGCCAGCTTAGGACTGATTCCCCAGGAAGCAAGCCTAAGCCCATAGGTGGACATCCCCTGAGGAGTCCTGGACTGCAAGAGGGCACAGGCCAGGCTGAGGGACTCCCCCAAGTGCACTAATTTTCGTGCACTGGGCCCCTAGTATCTATATAAGGATAAATTAAAAGCATGGCTTATATCTATCTAAGAATAAATTAAAAGCATGGCTTGAGAGGTAGCATTAGATGTTCAAATATTACTTGCAGACTTGTCACTAGTGAAAAAAAATAAACTGCCATTGCTTAATATTGTCATGAAGGCATTCAGAGTATTTTTATCTAATACCTTTTAAAATGCACAAATATCTTCTCAAGTAAAATCTAACACTTCTTTTTCATTTCTCCCTAATAGCAACTTATTCTACAAAATTAAAATAATTAGAAATATAAAATATAAATATGTTTACTCTAATAAAGGACATAGTTCTGACAATTTCACAAATGTGATGAAAGGTGGTAGTAGAATATGAATTAATCATGATATTCAATAAATTATTATGTATTTAAATAATAAATTGGTATATTTCAAGACATGGATTTTTAAATTGCTAAATATCAACACTGACCACAATTTCCCACAAAATAATATAATTATTAAAAAAATCATTAGAACTGCAAAAGATAAGATAAATTATCTGGTTCTATATGTTTCTTGTAAAATATTTATTCTATTAAATTAATAATTAATTTTTGAGTAGGAACTTTCGTACTGGTAAATACATATTTACTTCTTAGATATATTAACTCTTGAATGCTTTATCACTATCATAACTAACCCAGGGGATGTCCACCTATGGGCTTAGGCTTGCTTCCTGGGGAATCAGTCCTAAGCTGGCAGTCATAAGATAGTGATAAAGCATTCAAGAGTTAATATATCTAAGAAGTAAATATGTATTTACCAGTACGAAAGTTCCTACTCAAAAATTAATTATTAATTTAATAGAATAAATATTTTACAAGAAACATATAGAACCAGATAATTTAAAAAAAATTAACTTCTCCATTAATTATTATTTATGCTGAACATGCATGAAAATCAATACATTAGTCTCATAAAGGACCAGGGAATTCAATCAGCAAGCAAATGCAATTTTACCATTTGTATAAAATAGAAGATAATGCTTAATTATTCAAAGATAAAATATTTTGTACACCTGGCATAGCTCAATAGTTAACCATCAACCTGTGAACAAGGAGATCACAGTTGAATTCCTAGTAGGGGCATATGCCCAGGTTGTGGGTTTTCAGGAAGCAGTCAATCAATGATTCTCATCTTTGATGTTTCTATCTCTCTCTCCCTTTCCCTTCTTCTCTGAAACCAATATATATATATATATTGCTTCCATCTATCAGTCTTTCACGGTTTTTAAACATGGTAAGTAAAGAAAAAATAAAATCTTATACCTTAAAACTATTTTTCTTTTATTTGATAATACAATTAAAAATAGTTTTAAGGTATAGAATTTAGGGTAAAAATTAAAAGTAAGAAGTTAAAACTTGACTTGGGAATGTCTTCATCATTTATTCACATATTCATTATCTTTTCAGTAAAATCATAACTAACCCAAACAGTTCTATCTTAAGGATAGACAGAATTTACTGTTATTAAAGTTAGTCACGAAAATCCTTTTACCCTAAAATATCCCTTCCATTCATGAGTTTGCTACCATTCAACTCATTTCTATAGAATCTAAGACTAGCTTTAGTGTATTATCTGAGATAGCTTGTCAATACTACGGTTATTCTAATGGAGAACAAGTTCTCATGGAGCCAGGAGAGAGAGCAGGCACTATTTGATATGCATCGCTCCCTCTGCTTGTTAATCATGCTCATTGATGCTCATGTTATGCAGTGTATCAGCATGCCCTGTAATCTTGTCAGAAATGCAGAACTTCAGATGGCACCCCGGTTTCATCAAGTCACAATCTGCCTTTGGGTAAGACTGCCCACTGATGTGTGTTCACAATGAAGTTTGAAAGAAGCATAGTCTGACTCATACTCCAAGTCCCTATCAACTCTTCATTCCATGTCTGTGTGCCTGCCTTTAATGACTTGCCATTTATTTATTTTTTTCATTTCTGCTAAAATCATTCTTTAAAAGAGTTACATTAAATAATACCACTTCCCTGCTAAAGCCCACCAATGACTTCCTACCTCATTTAGATCAAAACGAAGCTCTTCCCCAAGGCCGCAGAGCCTACCTATATGGTCTGATTCTACCAGTCTCCTGCTTATCGCCACCACTCTCCTCATCCACTGGCTGAGCGCCAGGCACACTGTACTTTCTTTTTCTCAAGCAAAACTCAAGTTTTTACTACCTATTGTTTTCTCTGATATGCTGTCTCTCCTAATCCTAGATAAATGCTTTCTTACTGTTATTTAGGTCTCAGTTTAAATTGTAACACCTTAAAGAGGCCTTTCTCGACCATCTAAACTAAATATATTTTATATATTATATAACCTGTTGTGTTTTTTTTTTGTAATATGTTTTTATTTATTTCAGAGATGAAGGGAGAAGGAGGGAGGGATCGAAATATCAATGATGAATCATTGATCAGCTGCCTCCTGCACATCCCCTACTGGGTATCAAGCCTGCAACTCAGACATATTTTGACCAGAATAGAACCTGGGACTCTTCAGTCAGCAGGACAATGCTCTATCCACTGAGCCAAGCCACCTAGGGCCATAACCTGTTTTAGTTTTCTGCACCGCTCTTGTTACTATCCGGGAGATATCTGTTCATTAGCTTATAGTCTTTTTCTCCCCACATTAACGTAAGCTTCAACGAAGCAAGGTCTACTACTTCATTTTGTTCAATTTTTGGTAGTCAAGAATTGGAAGAAAATCTGGCCTAAAAGTACACAACAAAAAAGAAATAAATAATAAAGGAAAGGAAGGGAAAGGAGGAAAGAAGGAGAAAAGAAACAGAATAAAAGGAAAGAAAAAATAAAACAGAAAGAAAGAAAAATGCAAGATGAAAGAGAGGAAGGGGAGGGGAAGAAAAAAAGGAAGACAGATGGGTAGGTCTTTAAGAAAATAACTCTTGTCGTTGACACTACGTGAAAGAAAAGCTAGAGTTAGATCCTCAAATGGAGAGTTTATAAATATGCATTGGGCCCTGGGAGAAATATATGTGGCTGAGTTCCCATTTACTGCAGTTAGGAGAGTGCCAATCTCTAACTTTCTTGATGGCAGCAACGGCCACTTCTTTGCTTATTTAACACTGGCTATCCAATTGGATAATGATAAGTTTGTGACAACTCAAAGATTAAGTAAGAGACTATAGATGGTGATAAATATATTAATATACAATATCTCTAAATAAATTCATAAACACTTAGGTCTAGAAGGTACGGTAACAAGTATCTTGCTACAATACCCTTCAATGCTTAAATGCTTCCTAAATACCCACATTTTCCATCAAGCTATGCTTAGATAGCTGATTAGTGATTTAGGGATTTAATATATTCAAAGCAAATGCAATGTGAGAAGTGTCTATTTGTAGTAGTAAGCTACAGTAGTAAGCGAGTTGTATCTTTAATGATTCCATACACTAAGTTCTACAACTCTGAAAAGGTTTGACTTCTCTTACAAATAACAACCTACCACATTTGAAGACAGATATAACTAATCCCTATTCACATATCATACTCATTCTGGATCAACTTTTCTCTTAGAATTAAACAATAAAGTTTCTCTGTAGTCTTATCTCTACAACTTTTTCTTTTGAAATAGACACCATATCTTATAGACACCATATCTTATACTTTTGAATTCATCACATACTTAGCACAAAGATACCATGTTCAATAAAACCCTGACACATAATAGATATGTATCATTATCTATTAGTAGCCATAAATTAACATCCATAAATTAACTTCCACATTGTGATATTTCTTATGATGGCTTAAAAAAAAAGATGATGCTCTAAATTTACAAATTAATGCTCTATAGAGGTATTAACAGAATTTTTGAACACAGTATTAATTGCTTACAAACAGTTAAAAAAAAACTTTTTAAAAAAAGTTACATATAGCCAAATAGCCTATTCATGAAAGGCACTTAGTAGGCACCCCAAAACTATTATTTCCACATAATAGGATGTTTTTCTCATATTACAATCTAATCCTTTGAACAAAGTTTTGTCTATTATAGAATATCACTTCTGAAAAAAATGGAAATTTAGTGTAGACATATGTATAATAGTCTGCTGTACTCCCTTTTCTGTGGAGCAAGGTCAATGCTCAGATGATCTTACTCAAAAAAAATTTTTTTCTTATGACAAAAATGAAGGAAAAAAAAAACCCTTCTTGCTTTTGTTTGGTTTAAAATCACTGACATAAAATGACTGGTTTTATGCTAAATTAGCCATTCTTACCAGAAGTTGAAAATAATAAGAAGTTCCACTTTTAAAATGATTATTAAAATCAACTTCCTTTTAATCTGCCCTTATTGGTGGTGACGGTGGTGATAGGTGTTCTACATCATATACAATTTCAGTTACGCGTAGGTAATTTCGAATTACACAAATTAAGCTAAAATCATGCTTAACCCTATAGCTATATTCACTACCAATTAAACCCAGTATGGAAGAACTGACTACACTATGTCAAGACAAACACCAGCAATGGGCTATAAATGTTCATAACACATATTAGACCACATATGTTACAGCCATCTAAACTAAATGTCCACTACAAATAATTTAAAAGTGTGTGTGTGTGTGTGTGTGTGTGTGTGTGTGTGTATGTATACACACTTTTCCAGAAGAATAGGTCCACATTTTGTACTTGAAGAGAGAAACTACCCAGGTCGCTCATTAACAGCTGACTGAACTTGCCCATACATATTGAAAAGAAATGTAATTCTAGTACAATACACAAGAAAAACAATGTTAAAATAAATTATGTGGAGTAAAATGCACTTTAATGTTATTTTTGAGATGGTATGACCATAAACTTCTTGCGGAAGAAAACTCAATTTTGCTTATTATCTCCATTATGGTACTTTAATTTTAAGTGAACTAAAATTCAGTCAATAAAAGTTGAATTCACATCTGAGGACTACTGGTGACTAATATAAGAAATCGTGGTATGGTATTAATACAGTTTAGAAAAGATCCAAACCACATTTTTATTAGAATTTTAATTCCTCTTTTCCTTATTTTTTTATATCAATGTCAACAGACTCTTAAATGGTGAAAATTAAAATGATTTTTTAATGAAAACAAATAGAAAGCACAATATAAATATGTTATATTAAGAATGTAATTTAAATTAAAATAGTGCTTTTTTAACCCTAGTACAATAAATAAATAAAATTAGTTGGATTAAATACCACAGAGAAAATTGAAAATATCTTTTACAGATATTCCAACTGTTTTCAGATTATAATTAATTGTGCAGTTATTTATAATAAACTAGGCACAGTGATTTAAAATTTAATATACCATAAATTAACGCATAGATTTTGAGTCCACATTCACACACAAGTACCAAATACTATATGCAATTTCAGTGTCCAGGTCTTCTTTGTGTTCATAGTGATAGTAATGGAAATTATAAGTGTTTTATTTGCTTCAGGTTATTAATAATAAATTAGGAATCATTAATAATAAAAAAGCATAAAATGAAAGTTTTAAGTTCAGTGTGAATAGAGAAAAGTGATGAAAAATTGTCACACAAAGCAGAAAAGTATGGTCTGGTGGTCATCAAAGATGACTACTGCACTCTCTTGTCATAAACAGTAAAGTCAGCAAAACCGCATCTATTTTATTATGTTAATATTTATTCATATGAAATTCATTGACTATATATTTCCTGTGTTTAATTACAAACTTCCTTTAACTTGATATACATATAAAGGTTATAGCCAAGGCACTTATATCAAGTTTGAAGTGCTAATATAGTATTAATAAAAGCAATATATTATTGTGGGTTAATAGGAATGTTGTTCACTTTAACGGAGATTAAAAAATGGTCTTTTTATAAATGTGCAAAAAGTATTAATAGTTACCTTTAATTATGAAATGTATAGATATATAGATATTTGATTAGAGTGAAATAGAATTTTGTGTCTTTAAATAATGGAGGTGAATGCTTTGGCTAATAAAATTATAAATATTCTTTATTTTAGAAAACATTGTATTAATATATTTATGGGTCAGAAGCTATTTTAGGCACTGGGAATGCAACACGAACAAGACCCATCTGTTTTTTACCTCTCAGAATTTAAAATTTACAAGGCTAGAGCTGCTGATGGCAAAAGCAAGGGAAGTTCAGTGTTGTGTGGCGAGTTATAACAGGAAAAACCAAACTTCGTCGATGTAACAATTAAACTAAACCTTGGAAAAGAAATTAGAATGACCAGGTTTCAAGAAAGATGAAGTAGCTTGTGAGAGTAGAAAAGTAGAAAATAACATGGTATGCTTGACAGACTAAAAAAAGCTCTTCTTCCCCAAAAAGGGAGAGTGACAGTGAGAGTCATATCAGATAAAGTCAAAGATGTGGACAGAAGCCAGACCAGGAAGGTTCCAATAGGCTATCATTAAGCCTTGATTTTATTCCTGAGGTTGTTAGGAAACCACTAGAAGGTTTAAAGCAGTGGAGTGATGTGATCAAACTTTCATTTTCAAAAGGTAATTCTGACTATACTGTGGAGGATATAATGGAAAAGTTAGTTTTCCTAAAATGTCTAGACTAAGCAATTAGTTTTGTATCATGTTTACTGATTTAAAATGGCAAGTAAGTGACTCACTGCCTGCATACCCTATATCTCCTTTAGTTCTATGATCAGCCACAAGCTTCAGAAAAACGTCCTTGTTTCACCAAGATGAGCTTCTCCAGTCCAGTGTTTCCCAAAGTGTGGTAAGCGTACCCCCAGGTTTGGAGTGGGTACGCGGTGCACCGGAGTTTGGTGGGGATATGCACTGCACCGTGCTTAGCTGCACCTAATGCTACGTTCTCATGAGTACGAGGGGTACTCAGCCTTACGAAAAATATAGAAGGGGTACACATATGTCAAAAGTTTGGGAAACACTGCTAGTAGTCATCCACTTTGTCTTTAAAGAAAGGCATTATGTGTCATTTATCTTTATTTCCCAAAGATCAGAGCATAGTACTCAGTAGGAATTTCAGGCATGTTGGTTAAGTTCACATTATTTTTAAAATGAATACTGATTTGACGTCAGCCAATTCCAATTTTGAAACTTGGCTCTAGATGTGTGGCAAGCATTGAACGGAACTTTATTTTTTATATATAACACGCTCAGGATAAACTATGCCTGACCCCACAAACCATAACCATTTTAGAGAATATATGATAATGAATCAAAAACAGAGTTGGAGTAGATATTTTGTATCTCAAATAAGTTCAATTAATTAAGATTTCCAATGATGCATGTATTGCTGTAAATGAAATCCATTTGTTTTTTGACACTACATTGACTTTTCCTGAAACTTGTTACCAAGAAACAGGAAAATATGCTTGCTAAACTCCCAAATTTTGTGAAAGGTAGGCAGGCTAATATGAATCAACTAGAAAATTACCAATATATGATTTCGCTTTGTGATAACTTTTCCCTAAAAATTAAATTAGGAAGTCAAGGAACATTTAAATTTGGAGCCATAATTTCAATGAATACCTGTTACTTTTCAAAATGAGAATCTGTTTCCATATGGGTCAGGCAATGGGTTATTTAGAAATAGAAGAGTAAGCTATGCAAAACAATCACCAGACATAATGTTTCCATTTTTACCAAATTATCTATTTTCTCAATCATTAATTAGCATTTATTTGTGTAACATAAAAACCTCATGCAAATACTGAAAATTACTACATAGGATAAGTCATCAGTATGGAAATATGTGCACATTAGTAGATACTAGCTATTTTATTCTCATGCTATCTCAACAACATAACTGGTATGTAATATGCAGTCGGTGTTGAGTACTTGGTTTTACTACTCTTTCTGCATTCTCTTTTTTCTGCTTTTACCCCCTCCCCCTTTAACATTTCCATTGTACTTTGGTTTGTTTATTTTACCTTCTGTGCCTTCAAATTATTCAGGTTTTGGCAATACTATCTATAATCTTCAGCTACTACTTTGAACTCTTTCTCTAGCTTCCTACATCTTGGTTGTCTCTCAGTTCATTCTCTAATTAGAATCATTACCAAAAATAAAGCTTTGGCTGTTAACTAAATGGACACAAGTAAAATAACATCCAATACCTCTATGAGTAACAACTGCAAGCTCGTTAGTTCTTTCTATCTGTTCAGCATTTCTTGGTCTTCTCCTTGTACTTTGTGTATCTGCTTGATGAGGAGGGAGCCCGTCCTTGGACGTGTTGGGGTCCAGACCTGCATTTCTGATTTTCATAACTTGCACTCGCTGTTCCTCGGAAAGTCTATGGATGGTGACAGCTGTAACACTGGATACAGTAACATCTGCAGATGTGCTAGCAACAGCAATAGCACCAGTGGTAGTCCTGTTATGCTCCTCTAACTCACCAGTGGAGGTAGTGTGGGTCAATGTAGAAGAACCTGTGGGACACAGTAGCACTAGATGCTAACTTTTTCTTTTAAATTGTATTTTTTGATAAGTTTAATAAATTATATCCCCTTCTATCACCTTAAGGATAATCAACATTAAAAGGCAAAACACACACACACCACTAAAATCTGAAGCAACCAGATCCAAGGGTTGGTTTGCATCCAATCAACCCATGAATGGATACACAAAAATATTCCAAATTCTAACTGTAACACATTAAGGGGAGAAGGTGAAACAGTAAACCCTTTATGTGGCCCTGAATCAGTCCTCTTCATTATTTATCTACAGATGAATTTTAACAACAAATGCCATTCAGGGGACAAGTTTTGACAGAATGGATAACTAAGTAACCACACTTTTCTCAAAAGGACAGTTTGAATAATATGCGCCATCTCTCTTTATAATTTCTGGGGGGAAATCAAAATAATCTATTTTGAGACAAGCAAATGGAGAATTCAAAGTCAAAATAAAAAATGATTTAAAAAAATTAAACTGAAATTATTGCTTTTTGCAAATATCTATCTTAACCTTATTTGCCAGAAATCAAATATTCAATGTCATGAGCTATTCTGTGAGTTGTTTTGGGGATTTCTCTATTTTAAAGTAAAATTTGAGATTAACCAATCTTAAGTAATTAATATTAAACGGATCATTTTATTTAGGAATTATTAAAAATTGCTCTAGTTGGTTTGGCTCAGTGGATAGAACATTGGGTTCAATTCTGGTCAAGGGCACATGTTTAGATTGTGGGCTCCATCCCCATTGGGGGGTGTGCAGTTGATGTTTCTATCTTTCTCTCCTTCTCCCTTCCTCTGAAATCAATAGATATATTTTTTAAAATTATATTACTTTGAAATATTTATTGTTACAAAAATAATTTTTAAAAAGGTTGATAATTTCCAAATATCTCATTAGTATTTACATACACACACACACACACACACACACACACATATATATATATATATATATACATCAATGTGTGTGTATGTGTGTATTCTCATTTTTATTATTAAAATTTCACTATAATTTAAAAATATGTTTTAAATATTCCAAATTAGAGTTTATTTCTTTCTGTTCACTTAAACTTTTTATAAGATTGTCTAGGGTAGTAAATAATTCTTACATAAAGAAAATAAGTAACTTTATAATAGAAGCATGACACTGAAAGAAGATATATTTAAAAGAATCTTGACAGTTAAAATACTTTATAAGAAAAAATTACTAAAATTTTTATGTATAGCTACTAATTAAAAATAACAGTCAGATACTGGTTAGAACACTTCTGAATATTTTTTAAAGCCAATAAATGGCATATGCCTTCATATATAGTACCTTCCTTCTCAATAAACTGCCCTTAATACTTCAGTCCACAAAATAATTAGAATTTTAGACAAAAATAGCGAGATATTTAACCATTCTGAGGAAGAAAATAGTTGCATTGATTAATGTGCTTTGAGCATGCTTGACCTTTATTTTCTTCTTGTAAGCAGGTGATTAATAGGACAAGTAATCCTAGACTTTGTTTTAAACTCAAAAAAGAAGTGAAGCATGGGGCTCACTCATTCATAAGCCAGTAAAGGGACAGATGTCTGCTAATAATTCTTCGAATTTTGTCTTATTTTGTTTTAATTTGATGTAGAAATTCAAAAATGTTAAATGATTGTTGTATTTTGACAGGGATAAGGGTAATGAAGTATGATAATCACCAGATTATTTTAAAGATTTTTAATCTATTTTAAAGCAAAAAAAAAAAAGTTGCTATTGAATATTTATCCAAGGTTTTTTGTGAAGATTAGAATTTACTCAATTCATGTTGGCTATTCAAAATGGCCAGTATTATTTACTAAACTAATATTTGCTAAAGGTTTCCACTAATCACATGATTAAGTAATAATTATGACTGCTCAGCTAATGTTCCGTAATTGACTTCCTGGTAAATCAAACTTTTGGGATGCCCATGTACTCATTGCTATAAAAATATTTACCTGATTCATATTATTCTCCTGCATAATTTAATTATCCCTTACATTTTTTAAGGAAAATGTGAAATAGAATTAAAAGCTAATATTTTAAAACTTTCTATAACTTTATCATAATTTCCAGGTTTTTTGATCATTTGCCTAGCCAGCATTGTTTCTCAGTGGTTGAGCATTGGCCTATGAGCCAGAAGGTCATGGTTCAATTCCATCGGGGCATGTGCCCAGGCTGCCAGCTAGATCTCCAATGGGAGATGTGCAGGTGGCAGCCTATGATTAATGTTTCTATCTCTCTCTCCCTCTCCCTTCTGCTCTGAAATCAATATTAAAAGAAGAAGAAGAAGAAGAAGAAGAAGAAGAAGAAGAAGAAGAAGAAGAAGAAGAAGAAGAAGAAGAAAGAAAGAAGAAGAAGAAGAAGAAGGAGGAGGAGGAGGAGGAGGAGGAGGAGGAGGAGGAGGAGGGAATCATTAACTACAAACTTGTTGCTATATATAATCTAAATGTGTGAAAAATAATGACATTTTTGTTCTGTCTCAAATCTCAGTGTTCCTACCTTTAAAAAAGAAGTAAACTGAACAGATACTATATTCTTTCACTGAGGTTATTACAATGAAGCCCAAGTAATCTCTCATATTTAGGTCATTAAATTTGTGGTAATTCTTGGAAATGTATCTAAATTGCTTCTATAACTAATCTTTAAGACTTACAGACCAATTCCAAACCCATTTTCTTAAAGACCCCAGATGATAAATACAGTTCTTGACCAAATCTGAGAGTCAGGACTGATCTTTAGTAGTATTAATATTTAGACCTAGAATTTGCCAGCCATTCTCATAACAGGGCTCCATTTCTGGCTAATGGTGGTGATGATTCAGTACTATTTTCTTAACCCAAGTGCATGGCATGTAATGTTAGAATAAAGCATTGAACACCCCATTTACTTAATAAGCACAGTCTAACCAGATATATACTTCAGCAAGATATTTTACTAACTAGTTTTTATGCTTTATTTGTGTTTTGTGTTCACATTCTTTCTCTCCATACTAGAATGCAAGGTCTCTGAAGGCTAAGTTTTTGTATATTCTATTCACTAGCATCTAGCTTATTGCCTGGTACATAGTAGATGATCAAGAAATATTTCTCAAAAGAAATAATTAATTTCCTTAATAATAATGCTACTATAACATTAACAGTAATAAAAAGAATAAATTTCACAAAGGAAATATGATTATAATGTGTAACATGGCCAAGTAGTATTTCCAACAATAAAATGATTCAAGAGTAATTAGAAACAAAAAGAAAAACAATTTTGTTTTTAACTTTCACAAACATCACTTTGAAAAAGTGTGGAATCTGTAGATAAGTAATAAGAGTTACTTTAAATATTTTGCCATCATCCCCAAAACATAAAAGCTTACATTGTTGTGTAAAATAGGTTTACTTAGAATGTTTAAATTTCTACAGAGTGAAAAGTGGTTATATTTTATATAGTCAGGAGGCATAAGTGCATCTAATTTTAGTTCAATATGTTTGATATATTCAGTAGAACTATAAAGAAATAATTCTTATTTCCATAATAGGACCATAAAATCATCCTTTGTCATATATTTATATCATAGATGATGTAATAATTAAATTTAAAATGCAAACCACTGTAGAATACTGATTTTGGTTAGACTTTAAATTGAATGTGTGTGAAACACAGATTTTTAAATTGTCAAAATGTACTATTTAACAATTTAAAGACACTCAACATTTTTGCATACATAATTATTCTATGAGGTAATTATCAATGCTATAAAAAGCCTTAGAATTAAATAAAACAACAATTCAATGTTAAATATGTAATATATCTAATCTAAAATTAAAATATATATTTTACTTTCCTTAAAAAGGTTAGAATTACTACACAATTATGTAAATATTATCTTTCATAACACAGTATTAAATGCATATGTTGTAAAACACACTATAAAAATTTTTAAGAAAAAGTACATTCATAAAATCCATTCTTCACTTGAAATCAAATCATGTATACGAGATGTAGTCTATCACAATTAGATTAACCTGTCATTAAATTGCTTGAGATATATATAAAATTACATGTTTACAATATAAACACATCTAAAAATAATTTATTAATATCCTTTAATAAAACATTTCCCAATATAACAAAAAAATGAAATGGTTTACATATATAAACATGCTTCTAGAAATCATAACTACATGTAATCTTTGGAATTATGATAATGAAAAATGACATACATTACACATGTAAACTGGCAAATTTGTTAAATAGTAATATTTACAACATTAAATTTAGATTTCATTATGAAAATAAAAATGTTTTTAAGGCTTTTTTATTTCAGTATTATATCTGCAAGAGACTAACCATAATTCATGAAAAGTCATTTACAAAGTGTCATTTAAAAAGTGTACCAAATACATCATAATTGATTTTTAATTTCTTTTTGATTAAATTTTTAGTAATATATAATTTTAAAACATGCTGAGTTTTATAATTATTGTCTAACTCATCACAAAAATAAAGAATAGAATATGTTGCTATAGTTATAACTGGTGGCCACATATATATCTATAATAATAAAAGGGTAATATGCTAACTAGACCAGATGTCCTTCTGGACATCATTCTGGATGAAACGAGGGCTAGAGTGAAGCCCGGGTCCCAGATGCTGGTGGGAAGAAAGGCCTACTTTTGCACAAATTATCATGCATCGGGCCTCTAAAATATATAAATATATATTTATATATATATAATCATTGCATATTCAAAGTGGTAGCTTTTAGATATTTATTTGGCATGTTATTTTATATAAAAACATATATTCTATTTCATCATTTTCAGTAATTCAAATAAAATATTTGAAGAAAATTTAACTTACAAAATAATTCTAAATGAATAATTGGTGGCATTATATTTAATGAAGAAAATTATTGTACAAAACATTAAACATGAAACATGCAAAAGGAAATATATACAAAATAAAATTTAAACAAAACTAATGCAACAATTCAATTTGAGCCATAATTTAAATATTCTATAAACTTTAGCATATGTAATTTAATATTGTATTTATTTTATTTCATGTTTCTTATATGAAACTTATAAGAACATGTCAATAAGTGAAGTCTCTTGAAAAGTAATTGAAACATGAGGGGTAAGTTAAACAAAGCCACTGGCTTTGTTACATGTTACAAGTTTTAGGAAGCATACCATATTTGGGAAAATAAATATTTTGCATTTTAAACATTACTAATTCCAGTAACCCAAAATCTGTATTGCTCAGAATTTTATTGCATAAATTGATGAAAGTATATGTAGTATAAATATTCAACTTAAGAAGGATGGGTGAACTGAAATGGAAATCACCCTTTAAGTGTAAAATATAAATGACCTACATTTAATTAACTGTTACCCAGTATAAGAGTTTCTAACTAGGAGAATTTTAGTGAACAAATATTGAAAAACATTTCAATTTCGTTTTAAAGAGTAAGTCTTCATTGATCTTATAAAGTTCTGATTTTAAACTAAAATTCTGAATTGATATTGAAACTACCTATGATTATAAACTTAAAATTTCTAGTTAAATGAATATAAGATATACTTGATTGTAAGATAGATTCACCTTTGAGAGAAAAAAAATGGCCAATGAAACTATGACATAGTAATGCAAAAAATGCTGTCACCTGCATACAATATTCTGAGATGATAAAATGTAAAACAAATTGATCTTCATAGAGAAAAAAACGATCAGTAACACAAGTAAAAGACTTTCTATGAACATGAATTAATTAAATTACTAAGTTAAAACTAGAACTGAGAATTTAAATACAAATAATATTTCTGAATTGTGTGATGTAACATCTTATGTTTTTGTTTCTACTTATGTTGCATGTTTCTAAATAAATTTCTAAGCATTAATAGGAAAACCAATATTAAGTTTTGCAAATAGATTCGTTATTGTTTATCAAGTACAAGAGATCTTACTGATTTAATATAAAAAATTAAAGAATAAATATTTACAATCTAAGTGGAAACTAGTGATAGCAAGATTTAATGATGCATTTACTAAATCCACTTGCTAAGAGTAAATAAATGATTGTAAAAATACTCAACAAATATGTAGTAATGTCAAGTTGTTTACATGCAAGATAAAAACCTCATATTCTGAATTTTGAAAATTTTATAAACCCGCATGCCAAAAAACATGAATATCTTTATCTAAGTGAAATATGAAAAAGTATCAAATTTTAGAAAGCATGTGGAGAGTACGGTCTTAGTCAACTATGACAAAACTATACACACACACACACACACAGATGTGCATATATATATATATATATATATATATGCACATATACCAATTATATCATGTTATATATATTAAATATGCTGCAACTACATCTTATCTATGATAATTTATAATAATAAAAGCAAAATATGCTAATTAGACTGGACATCCTTCTGATCTTCCAGAAGAAGCCAGTGCTACGAGGGAAGTCCAGGTCCCGGGTGCCTGCTGCAGCTGGAGGGAGGAAGCCAGTGCTGTGCTAGCAGCCTGGGGAAGGAAGGCCTACTTTTGCACAAATTTTATTCATTGGACCTCTAGTATATTCTATATATCGCATATATATTATATGTTGTAAACACATGAATGTTATACTAATTATCATCACTGCTTTGTCATAAAAATATGAGAGGACAGCCATCTCATTTCTTAGAATAAGAGAATGCTAGGATAAATTTATTTTAGTTATTTTTACAATCCTCACACAATGATATGATTTATTGATTTTGGAGAGAGATAAAAATATATCAATGTGAGGGATAAATATCAATCAATTGCTTCCTGTATGTACCCCAACAGGGGATTGAACCTGAAATCTGGGTATTTGGTCAGACCTGGAATGGAACTTGTCACCTTTCAGTGTACGATGGATGACACTCCAAACAACTGAGCCACACCAGCTAGGGCACGGAAAATGATTTTAAGTAAAGGATCAGAGTCTTGAAGATATTCTCTCTCTCTTAAAAGGATTATTTCTTACTTTAACTCCTTGGTTAAAATAAACTTGCAGATTCAAGCCTCAGCATCTAATCACCTTTTTCCCCCCCATATATTTTGGAAGTCTTGACAATGTGCAGCAGTAGGTCCTCAGTGTCATTTTTTATGGTGCCCAATAACACTCACACACACACACACACACACACACACACACACACACACACACACCACTCACAGGAATAAATATCCACAAAATATAAACCGAAGTTTGGTATTTTATCTTACTTGGTAACTAAGCATACAGTTCTTCCATGAAGTCACAATACTGAGACCAGACTTGAGATAAAGGATTTGAAAGAGATTCATGCCATCCTGGTCACATTTCATACAAATAAGAGAAAGGGATAGAAATGTCCTTCCACCCCTTTCTAATGCCATCTCCCAGAATCCTGTATTTTTAGATCTCGTTCTTGCAATAGCTCTTATCTCTTAGCTAAAGTAGAAGTGTTTTATTCTGGATTTCCTCTAAATAAACAAAACATAGGTTAGCACACATTTGGTTAATTTTCTGCACAAAGTCTTACGGAATTGCTGCTAGTTCTCATAGAATATTTAAAGGCTTTTTTTTTTTTAAAGGATACCACATATCTTTTATTCCAAGAGTTCCTGTATCAGGAACTCTTTTACTTTCAGAGCTTGCAGTCTCTGATAATCAATGCATTAATAACTCTCTTGAAAGTAAAGATCATGTCTTAATGTGTGCATCTCCCACTTCCCCTTGAATGTTTAACAAGTATCTGAGGAAACGATGAATGTGGCTCGACATACCTCTCTCTTATTTCTCAAAAATACATGATTTTATGTTTAATTAATATGTAGTGTTACATGTGTATTTAAGGATGTAAGAAACTGAACCTGTACTGATGTGTTCAAAAAATATAAAAACCACATAATTATAATTTCACATTGTCTAATAAAAGCAAAGAAAAAAGAGGAAGAAACATTCAAGAACATGTAAGTCACTCCACTAGTATTTTCTCAAGGAGGGTAGCATTTCCCTCCTTTTCTCCCACTCCCAGTAACCTCGACCTTCCCCCCTCAAAAAAAAAAAAAAAAAAAAAAACTATAATGACAAAATTTCCTATGGTGAAAGAGAGAAAAGAAAGTGAGAAAGGAAACTGGTGAGGTTATCCTTTAACCAATCATGGTGGAAAGGAAAAATAAGAGATTTTATCCTAACCAGCTATTCATCTACCTGAGTCCTGCTTACCTGCACTACTGACTGTATCCATGTGTATTCTCTATTTAATCCTATAAAAGCCTATAAGTCGGAGAGGTTGAGGATTCATCGTTTTTCATTAATTGTAAATGTTCCTGTTCTTAATGCTTAAGTTAGAAAATGTACACAATGCTTGGATAATATATGGGTTGTGACTTAAAATGAACCAAGGAGCTATCCTTGCCCCCACATGTTTCTGTGTACCCAGATGCTACAAAAACGATGCTCTATTAGGTATTGCTTTCAAGGTTGTCTTCTTACCACCAGAGAAATATCTGGTTAAGAGTACTGCCTCCTACTGCGGTTGCTTAGCTATTTAATTTGAATTAGTTTATTTTAAATAAATAACAGCGACCATTTGAGAAATGCATGTTTTGGGGAGAAGAATGAAGCCTGCAGTTAAGATCACTGAAGTAAGATAACTGTTGAAGCATTTATCACATATTATCTCATGTAATGGTTATATAACTGGAAAAACTGAGTTCACTGTTAGCAGGTGGGTTATAAGGGAATGGTGGGCAGGTTGGAAAGGCTGACATTCTGAAGAAAAGACAACTCTATTGTTGATTGTAGAAAGGTTGCTGAGCAACTGGTGATTAGCTGCATAAATATACCGAACTTGAGCAGCCTAATAAGAAACTCAAGCCAAAAACGTCTTATTTTCCTGAATCATAAAAAGTCTTTAAACACTTATTTTACAGCAGCTAATTAATTGGTAGTAGGAGTGATTTGTTTAAAAATAAGTACCAATCTTCTTAGAAAAATAGCATGTTAAAGGGAAAAGAAAAAAACTTCAGAAATGGTAAAAACCTGCAAGTTTTAGCATCAAAGGCTACCATTAACTGGAAAGACAAATAGATTATACATTATGTACTGGGGAATTAAATATAATTGTATTAGAGACCTGGTGCATGAAATTCATCTTGTGGTGGCCATCTTATTTCCACATGGGGATGGCCATCTTGTGACTTGGAGTGATGGTCATTTTTCATATTACTCTTTTATTAGTTAGAATATACCATATATAATACACATATAGTCACATATAAAATATAGACACACTTATGCTCTATATAAATAAGCAACTATAAATTCTGATTTTTTTGAGTAAACAGGTTTTATTTTTATCAAGCTCATATACATTTTAATTGGTTGACTTCCTGAGGAAAAATATTAAGTCAAAGGTAATTTTCTTGATCATTAGAGGGGTTTTAAATATCTGAGATTTATATCTGCCTGAATAACTTTCGTACATTCCAAGTACAGGTAATAATATAATTATCCAATCAGTTTTGTGAAGGATACTTTAACTCCTATAAGGATGATGGAAGCTTGCTCCTCTCACCTGCAGAATGTTTTTTTATATCTCCTCAAAGTTCTGAATAGAGGTACTTAAAACACTGTTAAAGATATCTGACATTCCAACATGTTTCCTTAAAATGACTAGATAACAGAACTATTTGAACAAACATGTTGTAAAAAGCAACCAGTATTTACTGAGCATTTACTATGTTCTAGGGCATAGTATTAATTCATGTCATCCTCAAATATACCTATAAACCAAGGATATTAAAGCTTAGAGCAGTTTCAAAACATAACCTGACTCACTTTGTTAGTAAGTAGAAAAGCTGGGATTTGGATCCAAATTGTATAACCCCAAGTCACAACCCCAAATACTGTAAAATGAGTATATTTCTACTTGTCCCCATCTCCCCGCCCCGCCCCGCAATACAATACAGCACTTATTTCTGCATCAACATGTACATTTTTGTTATAGCTTTGTTTTCATTTTGTTGTTGTATTTCTTTCCCATCATCTCCTTTCCTTCCATGTCTGTTTCCATATCCTTCTTGAAATTCCTTTGCCTTGGGGGAGAATGATTCTGCGGGGCTGAAAGATAAATTTGCTCTAAGATCTCTCCATAGCTTTTATTTCAGGAAAGTCAAGGTCTCTTCAGGAGAGTGCATCAAGTGAGAGGCGATGGACAAAGACTAAGAATAGAGGTTGGGCCTGCTCTCCCTTCCTCTCTGTACAAAATCAATAAAATATATATATATATATATATATATTAAATCTCAGCTGATTGTTTAAAAAAAAAAAGAATAGAGGTTGGAAGTGCAGGAGAGGGCACAGCATACACACCCTCCCTGTGGCATAGCAGGAAGTGCAAGGGTCCTGAGCCTGGACTTTCACCTTTGGCTTAGATTCCCCAGGCAGGCTGGTCACGGGAAGCAGAAGATCATCACCTTCCTGGGGGATCTGGGCTTGGACAATGTCCAGGCAAGACAAAGACCACAGGAATTCTTGTGCAACTCAAGGGAAGAATGCGCCAATGTTTCTTCCACTCTCCCTCCAAATGACTGAGATAGAATTTTCCTCTGCCATCTGTCAGGTACAATGCAGGCTAATAGATTTGTATTTAGGAGAACAAAGTAAATCATACAAGTCTGTGATTTAAATTTCATAACTGTTTCAACTTGCAACTACAGCAGAAAAGCACACCCTAAGCCAATATCCTGTCTTGTTTTTTTTTGTTGTTGTTGTTGTTGTTTGTTTGTTTGTGGGTGTTTTTTTCTCTTAATCCTTACCCCAAGATATTTTCTCCATTGATTTCCAGATAGATTTAAAAGTGGGGGGGAGGGGGGGAGGGGAAGTGGAGAGAGGAGAGGAGAAAGAGGAGCGGGGGAGGGGAAAGAGAGAGAGAGAGAGAGAGAGAGAGAGAGGGAGAGATAAATTGGTTGCTCCCTAAATGCTCCACAACCATGGCCTAGATGAGACCTTAAACCTAGGTACATGGCCTTAACTGGGATTCAAACCAGTGACCCTTCTGTCTTCTGTGGGAGCCAATGCTAGAACCACTTAGAAATACTGACCAGGGCTTATTTATTTGTGCTGTTGTTATTTTATATTTTTTAATCTTTATTGTTGAAAGTATTACATATGTCCTGCTTTTTTATCCCATTAAACCTATCTAGCCCACCCCTGCTTTCCCCACCACCCCAGGCCTTTAGCCTATTGTCTGTGCCCATGGGTTATTCAAGTATGCATGCAAATTCTTTGGTTGATGTCTTCCCACACACCTTCCCCCACCTTTCCTCTGAGATTCCACAGTATGTGCTATGCTTCTAAGGAATTTCATTTTCTTAAATATGCTTCTATTGCTTTTTAGAAAGAGATGAAGGGAGAGAGAGGGAGAAACAGAAAGAAACATCTTCAATCGGCTGCCTCCTAGAAATCAAGCCCTCAACCTGGGCATGTGCCCTGACTGAGAATCAAACCATGACCTCTTGGTTTCTAGGCTGAAGCTTAACCACTGAACTACACCGGCTGGCTGTTTTGTGGGTGTGATTTGGATAATTTTTTTCAGTTTGACATGATGCCTCTGTGTTCTATTTCCTCCTATAACTATTTTAGTCTCTTTTTTTTCACAAAACAGTTCTTAGTAATTGAATTGAATTTCACTTATCTTTGAAAATTATCAATTGCACGATAGTTACATGACTCATATTATCATTCCTGAGGCTTCTTACTATGTTGCTAATTGGACTTTTTTTTTTTAAGCATAAATAAGCTTCTGTAAATTCCTAGTTCCTAACTTTTACCTACAAAGACTTCTCCAATATTAACAAAATGTCATAGGAGTAATCTTTTTTCTCAATCCTATAAAAATTTTATTCCTCATGGAGAGATGTGTTACTATGAGAACTTTTGCCCCTGGAATCAATTCGCCTTCATCTACTAGTCCCTACAGATTCAAAGTCCAAAGAATAATCTTCTCTAACAATCACTTATTTAATCCAAGTTCCATGATAAACATTTTATATCTAATCTTCACAACATTCATGTGCAACAGATCCTATCTAATAAAAGGGTAATATGCAAATTGACCATCACTCTGTGACAAAGATGGTGGTGCCCACAGCCAATAAGGAGGGATTATTCAAATTGATATGACAAAGATGGCAGTAGCCAGGCCAAGACACTTGTGTTGTCAACATGGCGGTAACACAGATATTCAACCACCCTGGAAACTCTGGGCCTCTGGGCAGTGCCCAGGCACAGAGCAGGCAGAACCAGGCAGGACACATGTGAGGGGGTGCCAGGGAGAGGAGTGGAGGAAGCTACAGGAGGGAGGCAGGGCCAGAGAAAGGCTGAAGGCGGCTCTTGCCAGAGCAAAGGTGAAAGGCAGCTCTGGCCAGAGTGAAGGTAGAAGGCGGCTGCCAGAGCAACGGCTCAGGTCTCAGGTGCCAGAGGGAAGCCAGGGCCAGCAGTCAGCAGAAGGAAGGCCTATTCTTGCATGAATCTTCATGCATTGGGTCTCTATTATTATTATAATTTATACAAAGGTAAATAACTTGATTAAAGACATTCACTGGTGTATTCACTTAAGTTGTTTGTGGACTTAGGCAATTCCTTTTATTCATTCATTCATTCATTCATGTATTCATTCAACAAGAATTTATTGAGTGCCTACTCTATGCCAAGCACTGAATGATTCAGGTGAGTAGTAGAGACAGTATGTTTCCTGAAAAGATTACACTCAAGTGGGAGAGACAAAGATCAGACAGATTAGTATAGTATCTAGTGGTGAAACAGAAAGTGACATGTGAGTTAAAACCTTAATAAAATGAAAGAGTGAAACAAAAATATAAGACAGATCTGGCAGTTTTATTCAGACTGACATATTCCACAGCTATTTTTAAGCTTGATGACATACTGCTTTCTATACAGTTATAAATTGGACATTTTGCTTCCTCTATAACTACATTCCACAGTCTTTTATGCTATGAAGTAATATGTATTTTCATTTAGTAAAATACTATATATTGAGGTTAAAATTTAAATATTTAAGTTCTATGTTTCAGGAATAAAATTTAAATTAATAGCAATAGCATCACTACTTTTTCTTCAATGAAGATATATATATATATATATATATATATATATATATATATATATATATATATATATGGTCTCTTACCACTTGCTAGCCACTGTTGCATTCTAGGATATAATCATGAGTGAGCAGAGAAACAAACAAACAAGAATAAAACAATAAAGTATCATTATGATAATTTGTTATATTCGGTTAGATGCGGCCTCAAATTCTTTACAATTCTCTCCATCAAGAAGTAGTTTATTTCCCCACCCCTAGGATCTGGGCTGGCCTCATGACTTGCCATGACCAAGAATATGGCAGAACAATATCAGGGGATTTCTCGAACTTCAGTTGCAAGAAACTCTATAGCTTCCAACTTTGCTGTTGGCTGTTCCCCTGAGATTGCCATAAGCAAGCATGCCCAGCCTACTAGAAGATGAGAGGCACAAGGAGGAGAACTGACATGCCTCAGTTGACATACTACGTGGGAGGCCATATTAGACCCAGGAGCCCAGTCAACACTAGAATTTAATGTAGCCCCATATATGAGCCAGAAGCAGTCTGCCAAGCAACAGAATTATGAAAAATAATAAATAACTGCTGTTTCAAGTCTGCTAGACTTGGGGTGACTTTGATAAGCTATGAATAACTGACACAATGCATAGAATAGAGTTTTATAGGAACATAAAATAGTTACATGAGTCTGATCTTGGGGGTCATTTAATGAAGAGAACCTTTCTCAGGAAATGTTTTAGATTGAAACCAGAAAGATGCATAGGGATTTCCAAGGTGAAGAGGAAGGAAAAAGATGATTCAGAGTATGCTTTATGCAAAAAGGCCATGAGGAAAAATAGCTTGTGTTGGTTTTCAGGAATTGAAAACCATTTACTATGGCAGAATGATATCATGGGAATTCATAGCATAGACTGCAAGCAGAAAATCACAATAATTTAAGCTGAAAGTGCATATTAGAAAATTTAGCACAGGAGATATGGTAAAAGGCATGAGAAGATATTTGGATCTTGTAATGAAGCCACAGAAAGAGTCCCTCAATCCCACTCACTCTATTCGCACCATATTTCTTGTTTGCTTTTCTAAATTTTGTCTCTTGATTTAAATATGTATCTCAAGAAGACAAGAACCAAGGTCTTGCCATCTCCTCCATAATAAAACTGCATATGGTATGACTTGAAACAAATTGGAATGAAAAAAAAATAATATTCTAATCAGTAAATAACATAAACTGAAGTTTGGAGTGTAAAAACAATACATAAATTATATGTAGAATATTTTCTTGAGTTATCCCAGTTAAATGATCCATTGTAATTAAATATTATTTTGAACGTGACTACATCTATGCTTTCACTTTCTGCAAAAATGTAATTATTTTGAATACATTTTTAATACCACTTCTTAGATTAGTATATAATGTGGGGGAAAACAGTGGTTAGAAATTAGTTCTGGGTGCCATGTTGGCTATGCTGAAATGCTGAAGCTAGAAATAAAACTGCAGGTGATTTGCCTTAGTTTCCTCACTTATCATATGAAGAGTATGGACTGAATTAGTGGCTCTCAAATGTTTCATCATGAAATGCTACTTGCATTATATTTCCCTAAGAAATTATATTTTTGAAGGAAAAAAAAAACTTTTTAGCCTACAAATAAACTAAATCAATTTCACAGCAAGAAACGTATGCACATCTAAAAACACCAATCATGGCATCTGCTAACCAGCACTTCTAATCGCCATGAGGTAAAACTACCACAAGTCAACTTAATTATACCTAAGAAAAGAAATCTGATATTTTAGTTAGCACATGACACCCTATAATGGGTAAATTTTAAACGTGGTTTTTGAAATAAAATCATTATTTCAGGGAATCCCAGAAAGCTCTACTAGGTAACAAGGTGGTTAAGGTCCATCCAGCTCTACAAACCCATGGGAACAGAAAATTTAATCTAAATAATACATTTATTTTAATAGTTGTCTGCCTGCTTTCCTCTTCCTCCCCCAGAACTCCTTTCTTTCTTTCTTCTTTCCTTCTATGAAAGGCATTTAAAATTTAGTACATTCCAGCCATTCCAGGTTGCTAAAATGATCAAGGGAAGAATGGAGATACCAAGAAACCAAGCAGGGAAATTTCAGGAATGTTAGTACTTTTTTTTTTTTTTTTTTTTTTTTTTAATCCTTACCTCAGGCCATGCTTAGAGAGAGGAAGGGGAGAGGGAGAAAACCATCAATGTGAGAGAATCATCTGTCTGTTGCCTTCAGGGCATCAAATCTGCAACCCTGGTATGTGCCCTGATGAGTCATTGAACCAGCAATCTTTTGGTTGCATAGGACAATGCTCAGACAGCTGAGTCACTCCGGGTGAGCTGACATGTGAGTCCTATTAAAGCACAAATACAGGAGGCGGTGGTAGTGAATGCCTTGGTTGTTGAGGGTAGCCTAATTCATACTGGCTTATCCTGAGAAGGAAAGTCTTGTGCTGTCACTGAATGGTGAAAAAAGCCTGCCGGGAAGACTCAAGAGCCTAATCTTCTACTTAGAGAGAACAGCAAATACAAAGAACCTAAGGCAGAAAAAAGGATGGCAGTGAGATGATGCTGAATATTAAGAAACTAAAGGCCTGATGCTTGGGCTACAGCCACCTTTCCCCTTTCCCCCTTCCCATGCTGCCCAGAGGCCCAGAGCAGCTGGGGGGGAGGGGCTGAACACCTGTATTATTGCCATGGTGACGGCACAAGCCTCTCACCCTGCCCAGCTGTTTGGCACCTGTATATGCAAATTAACCATTCTTTGTTGGGTTAATTTGCATGCTCACTCCTGATTGGCTGGTGATCATCTTGCGGATATGGATACGGTCAATTTGCATATCTTATTAGTGTAGATTAGGAACTTGTATGCTATTGTAAGAAGTTTGGACTTTTCTTTTTTCAAATTGATTCTAAGTAAGCAATGTAGAATGAAGAGCTAACTCAAATTTAAACAAATCACATTGCTTTTAAAAGGCCAATTGTCTTGATGCATTTTTTGGGCATATATACACGTATGTGGGGAGTTTATGATGTTACTAGTTTGCTGTTGTGACAAGAAATATGTGTTACAGTAGCAGTGGAAGAAAATGAAGTCCATTTCCTGGCCCTTGCCCTGACCGGAACATCCCAAAGATTAAAAGCTTCAAAAATAGCTATTATAGAGCTTCTGCAGCAGAATGCACATGTGCAAAGATTGAAGAAGTAAATAGATCAGACCAGAGACCCCATAGTAAGAGCCACAAGCAAACCCATGCTGAATGAGGAGCGGCCTGGGATGATATGGAACACACAATGAGTACTGAGGTTTAAAAAATATCCAAACGGCTAATTGAAACTGATGTTTCAAATAAATCACAAAGCGAGGGGAATGCAAAAAGCTGAGGGTGAGTCCCTGAAAGAAGCAGGTGCTGTGAGCAGCAGGGAGACGCCAGCATAACTGGCACACATGTGACTGTGAAGAATGCTCTTCATGACCCTGCAAACCTCCGATCCTGGCTGGGGAAGTGTATTCAAGGTATTCAGAACATTTTCATCTTTGAATTTTTTAGAAACAAGAAGGAGGACGCCAAGGCTAAAATGAAAAGAAAATAAGATTGAGCATTCTACAGAACGAAATGAGATGTTAATTCTTGATTCATTTAACAAATATTTATTGAGTGCCTGCCGTGTATTAGGCCCATTGATGCTGAGGATCTTTTTTTTCAAGGAACTTACAAGTTTAAAAAGAGAACAATAAACCAATGAATTATCAAAGAGAGGAAATATCCAACAGTGAATTGAAGAAGAAAAAAAAATTTAAGTGGCAGAATGGAGAGTGCCTGGAGCCTGGAACATAAAGGTCTCTTTGAGAAGAGACCATTTATATTATGACCCAAAAGATAAGAAGGGGTTGAAAGTACCTGAAGACTGGGAAAAAGAATTCTAGAAAGAAAGTCAGTGTTGCTGAGATAAGGCAGGGTGGAGGAGGGTTGTGATGAGTTTGGTAATATAGATGAGGGTTGATCATGGAAGAACCAAATAGCTGAGTCAATAATTTTTGTAAATAATGTTGGCAAATAATGGTGAGGTCTGAAGTTTGACCTGGTTTATATTTTACAAAGTCACCCTACTTTTGCTTAGAGAATTGAGAGACAACAAAGTCAGAGGACCCAGACCTAAAAAAAAAAAAAAAGAAAAGAAAAGAAAAGAAAAAGAAAAGGCTGGTGAAGTTTTAAAGGATAGAGATATTTCTTGATAAATGGGGGCAATGGGTTGACTCAACAAGCAAATCAATAATCATGGAATAATAATTAAAGCTAAGATGAATTTCAAATTAGATAATACTTACTTAAATATTCCAAATATCAATAACACGTTTGTGTTGTGCTGGTTCCACCAAGCAAGGAAGTTTTAAAAGCAGAGTCTATATATGTGAAGTAATGTTCTTTATTTTGATCACAAAAGTACAGCTCAATGAACATGTAGAGACTGACAGCTACTAACAGAAATAGGGTTGTTGTAAAGAATAACTAGATGCAAAAGGCATCTGGAAAAGACCACAAGCATCTTCATTATTATTATTACTCTGATGAAGAGAATAAATACAATAATGGAAGATTATTTTGCCAAGCTTTCTTCATGAAAACAAAGCATAATGGGAAACAGTTAATAGCTATATTAGTCCTTAGTATGTCTAAAGAGGCAAAGTAATGTGATAAATTCTTTCAAAACTATCACAGGCTATATACAATACAAATAGTATCATATATTAGAAAGTATTACTGTTTTATCCCTAATAAAATTGAGATTCTAAGGGCTAAGAATTTTATAGGTTTGAGTCAAAGTCCAATAAATGTTCTTTGTTCTATGATACTGCATTGACACACTACATTTTTTTGTTAATCCTCACAGAGGATTTTTTTTCCCTCATTGATTTTTAGAGAAAGTGGAAGAGATGGAAGTGGGGAGTGGAGAATGAAAGAGATAAACAGAGATAAAGACATAGATGTGAGAGAGACACACTGATTGGTTGCCTCCTGCATATGCCCCAACCTGGACCAGGAATTGGACCTGCAACCCAAGTACATGCCCTTGAACAGGAATCAAACCAGGTCCTACAGTGCACAGGCCAAAGCTCTAATCACTAAGCAACACCAAACAGGACAGCACCCTATATCTTTAAATCCTACAACCCTTTTTTTTCCATATTATACTGCAGACAAGTATAGAACCAATACACCTAATGCATATAATCCATATTTATCCTTAGAGATTAGAATATGTTTACAAGCAACTCAGTTCATTCCTTTCCAAATGCAATAAAATATAGGGAATACAAACAGGGAAGAATAATAGCCTTGCCAATTAAAAGTAATAGAATTAGTATCAGTGGTAAGCATCCATTTTATTCTTATTGGAAAAAAAAATACATCCGCAAGAGTCGAGAAACAGATCAATTGTGTCTGATATAAAATATTTTATAAAAATAAATGAATACAATTTTACATGTACTCATTCTATAAAAGACACCTAAATTTATCATTTCCAAGATACTATTCTCAATCTGAAGATAAATATAAAGGTTAATAAGGCATATATTTTAACTTTAAAAAGTTATAGGATTTAAACAAATTACCTACAATCAAGGGAAGAATGGAAAAGGATAAAAATCATATCAGAATTGCTATATAAGGAAAATATGGAGGCTTGCGTTTAAGAGATATAGGCAATTGTGGCATGAGGCAACTAAGGCTTAAAGAAAGGTGTGCATAGGGGTCAAAAAGAATTTTAAAAAGATAGAAAGTAGTTCAGTTTGTGCAGATAATGTGAGAGGAATTAGTATACAAGAAAACTATGAAGAGCAATGTAAAATATATTAAACAGTTTAAAGCAATTCTTAGTTACTATTTGGCCACCCAGAAACCTTAGTGAGAGTATGAGAGATTTGTTTGAAGGATTTCAACTTGTCACAAGTGTCAGTATTTTATCTCTAATTTCTAATTCTAAGTCTCACTTCGAGGTGTGATGAATATTTAATCGAAATTTACATTAGGAAATTTAAGTAACTGAGGAGTTCAAGTACTTAAGTTATAAATAATTAAGGTGCCTTAAATAATGCAAGTAACCGATTCAGTCATAATTTAGTTTTAATTCCTAACACATTTTATGAAGATAAAAGCAGAAATACTCAAACGAAAAGGTAAATATTTGTCTCTCACTTTTGCATCCTTAGTATTTCTCAGACTGAAAATTTCCATTCAAATGACTTGAACTGTAAAGTGTAATTTTTCCATAAATTGTGTTATCTCTGATTAAATGGGTGTATTTGCAGCTGTTCTTACTATTCCCAGTTAAATGATATAATTAAAAAGAATATTTATCTTTGAGGGACAGGGCATTTTAGGTTTCCTTCCATCTTGGAAGTTTAGGATCTAATTATAATGACTGAGTAGTTCTGGGAGTTATATAGTCACAGGAAGGGCAAACCTTACCCTAAATATAAGAAACATACATGCATAGCAATTCGGTTAATGAGGCACTCATGGAGATAAATTAATTATATACTTGTTGTTTTTGCATAGCTGTCACTTGGATATTTTAAAAAAAGTTTTGTTTTTGGTTTTTTTTTGGGGGGGGGAAGGGTCTGTTTCAAGTAGATGGATGTAAAAATGCCCAATAATTTTTTATTAGGGGGTGAACAACTATGACAGAATTTGTGTATTTATATAGCCTGTATTTTAGAAGCCTTAAAAATACAATAGGTGAGCGCTGGAATAGAGAGGAATTTTAATTTAAAAAGGTTAATTATAAGACTCAATGTAACAGCATTTCTGAATCTAGAACTTGGTCCTATGGTTATAGTCTTTGCTCTCCTGAATTACTCTCTTAATTTATATGGTCATTTCTGCAATACAAAAATATACTCTCAGAGTTAAAAAAAAAAATAACATACAGTAAAGTAGAAATATATGCTGATCTTACATTTCACTCTAACCAGCTTCACATTTCTCTCTTCGTTCTTAACTGAATTTCTTGAAAGTATTATTAACACAACCTATTTTTACTTTCCCACTTATTGTTTACACCTTTTTAAAATTTCATTTAGAATTTTGCCCACATTTTACCACTAAAATGCCCTCTATGTTACCAAAACTTATACTATGTCCTCAATTTACTCCCTTGACAAATATCTCCTGTGCACTTAGCACACAGCAAGAACTCGTCTAGTCATTCAGAAGAAAGCAGTCTGGAAGAGTCAAATATTCCTGACTTCAGGAACTTATATTCAAATGCCAAACAGCACTATGAAGAAAAAATGGGAGAGGAGGAGAATGCCAGGAAGTAGATACTGTTTGAAATAGCATATAATAAAAACCCCACTGAGCCTGTCCACTGTGGGTCAGTGGTTGAGCATCAACCCGTAGACCAAGAGGTTGCCAGTTCCATTCCCAATCAGGGCTCAATCCCCAGTATGTTACACAAGGCAGTTTTTTGATGTTTTCCTCTCATCAATATTTCTATTTCTCTCTCCCTCTCCCTTCCTTTCTCTCTAAGATCAATAAAAACGTATTTTTAAAAAACCAACGATAATGTAAGATTTAAGCAAAGATATAAAGTATAATATATCAGATATTGAACCATGCAAATTATCTGAGGAAAGACCTTTCTAGACAGAGAGAACAATGAATGCAAAGGATCTAGTTTAGGAACATTTAAGAGACTTTGAGAACCAGCAAGGACGCTGCTATGTAAGAGAAGAAGTAGGGAAGGAAGGAATGAGGTCAGCAACTTAAAAGCCTAACTCCTCTAAGTAAATTAGATAGGCTTTTACCCTGATTGGGACAAAACCATTATGGGGCTCTTAGCTGAGGAATAACACTATCTGATTTAGAGTTTAAAAATATTATTTTGGCTGCTTTATTTCTAACTGTTGATGGAAGATGAAGAATGTAAGCAGAGGGACCTTTTAGGAAGAAGTTGCAATGACAGAGGCAAGAAAGTGGTGGCTCAAAACTGGTTATTTGCAATGAAGGTGAAAGGAAGTAGTTATATTATGTATATTTGAAGGTAGGTCTTGATCATTACTTCCTGATATGTAAGGGAAAAAAGAAGGCATCAAGAATGATTTCAAAGATTTGTCCTGATTAACTGGAAATGAAGAACTGTCTTTGCTAATATGAGGAAGACAGAATGGAGTAGACTGTGTAAGAAAACAGTTCAATAATGGGGATGTTAAGTTTGAGAAGCATATTAAAAGTCTAAGTAGAGATTTTGTAAAGGAGCTTGCATGTTGATACTATATTTCAGGGCAGGTGGTTTGATGTGGAGTACAATCTTGGGAGTCATTAGCACAGATTGCTTAAAACCGAAGGGCTACATGAGATGCCAAAGAACTCTGTGAGGAGAATCACCAGTGAATTTGGGGCAAAACAAGGAAATACCATTCTTGAGGCCAAGTGCAAAAAGTGTTTCAATGAAGAGGAAAAAATAAATTGTGTGAAATTCTATTAAAAGACTAAATAATACACAATTTGAGAATGTTGACCTCTTATTCATCATAGGCATAGAGTGTTTCCCAAAGTGTGGTACGCGTACCCGCAGGGGTACGAGAAGAGTTTGGTGGAGGTATGGGTTGCACCGGAGTTTGGTGGGGATATGCCCTGCACCGTGCTTAGCTGCGCCTAATTCTAAGTTCTCACGAGTATGAGGGGTACTCAGCGGTACGAAAATTATAGAAGGGGTACACATATGTCAAAAGTTTGAGAAACACTGGTAGACAATTAAATGGTCTAAGACAGAATTAGAAGAGAGGAACTGCATACAATGAATTTTTTTTAATTATTCTGAGAATTTAATATAAAGGAGAACAGAAAATCTTATAGAACCTATCATGCATTTGATCCTCTTTTTGAAACATTCTGTTTTCTGGGCTTTTACAAAACTGCTCTCGGGTTTTCATCTACCGTACTTTACTCATCTTGGTAGATTATTTTCAATCTCTTGTGGGTTCTGTTCCTCCACATAAAATGTAAATAGTGAATTTTTCAGGGCTCAATCCTAGGTTGTCTTTTCTCACTCTGCATTTTTTCTGTCTTCATGGGGAAGTCATCAACTCCCACGGATTTAAATGTTTAATAGGCTCAATCCCAAATGAAACTTCAGTGTATAACCCTTCTTGAACTTCAGATAAAAATATCTGTCATTCTTTTTAACATACCTATCTGGTCATTTCTATAATAACACCAATATACTCTAGAACTCAAATATAGCATCCTCAAAGAGGTGTTGTTGTTTTTCTTGCCATATAAAAATTTTCTCCTTAAAGTCTTTAGTATCTTACCAAGGAAATTTTAGAAATGATTCATAATTCGTTTTTCCCCCCCTCAGATCAACTTCCAAATAATCAGTAAGGCTTGTCAATTTCAACTCAAATTTATATTAAATCTGCTTTCCTTTCATTTTCTCCTCATCATCCTAACTCAAGCAGTCCATATCTGTCACCAGAATAGGACAACACAAGTCACCTTTTCCCACTTTCATTCTTATTCCTCTACAGTTTTCACACTGATATGGGGGGGAAAAAATATCTCCTCAAAGATCAAACCATATTTCCCCTATCCTCCGCTTAAAATTATTCTATGTATCCCTTACCACTGTCTGAGGACATAATTCTACAACATTACTTAAGGTCGCTCTCACTTAATTCTGCTGTTTCGGCCACATGGGATGTTGTTGGTTCTTCAAATATGTTTTTCTTCATCAGGAACTTTGTTTCCGCTGATTGGCCCATTCTTGTCAATGCCTCCCCCACTCTTCTCATAGTAAGCTTCTTCTCCTCTTTTACATCATTTCACCGGGAATATATGTTCCTGGGTATCTCCCTAACCTAGATCCTACATCTCCTATTTTATTTCCTATTTAGCCCCTCCATTTATTTATTTACTAGAGGCCTAGTGCACAAAATTCATGCATTGGAAGGGGTCCCTCAGCCCAGACTACACCCTCTAGCAATCTGAAAGGCTTCAGGGTATGTCTGACTGACAGCTTAGGCCCAAAACCCATAGGGCACATGCAGGAGGCAGTCAATCAATGATTTTTCTTTCTTATTGATGTTTCTATCTTTCCCCCTTTCTCCCTGTCTGAAACCAATAAAGTATAATAAAATGTATTTTTAAAAAATGTGTTTTAAGTACCAAGAAAATGAAACAAAAACAAAGCAATAGCAACAACAACAACAAATAAACAACAGAAAAAACTCAGAAACAATATCCTAAATTGGTCCCATTCAGATTCCCAGATAGATTTTGGCCTAAAGCCCTATTTATCACCTAGTTCAATGGGAATGCATTATGCAGAGCTTTTAAGTAAGACATGTAGCAGAAGCAGCAAGGAAATGTAGCATGAAAACACATTACAAATTATAGAGAAAGAATTTTCTCAGGAAGATAAAAGTATATTGCAGCGTCATCAATACACAAAGGTATGCTAAAAGCATTTAGCAGCGCCTTCCCCTTCCCCCCACCCCCCAAAAAAAAGACAGGAAATAGAAGAGTTATTGAATAATGTAGAGAAAGCCTTAAAATATCGGGTGTTTTTTTGCAAAAAAATATATTTTCTTATAAGAAGAACTTGACCTCATTTCTTTTCCTTTGCAGTTTTAGAAAGATCATTCCAATTTGGAGCATTTACCACTAGATTAAGTTAGTGTCTCTTTTTCAAGGTAATTTAATAGCTGCAGAATCAACAGTACAACTCAATTGGAAAAATTAAAAATTAAAATTTGTACATCAAAAAATAACTTTAGTACATTTTAGTAACTCTTATTCAGAATTTTAGGTAAAGGAGGTAATCAGAGGCTAAGGTTTGAATTTACTAAATAAAGTATTAACCATAGTTGGCAAGATTTAGTAAATATATTTGCAAAATACATAAAATGGAGAGCAGGCCAGAGTGGGATAGAGAGGGTCAGAAAAAAGGAGATGTTTTTAATACTTTCAATGGCAATAGAAAAATAAAAGATGTTCAACATCACTAATTAAAAAAACTAATAAAGCATAACTATTTATACCATAATTAAAAATCATGTAGAATAGATAAATGAGTGTATTTTGTTAAACTTTACTATTATTTCTATGTCCTGTGTAAGATTTCAGCATGTACTTTATTATATTTTATAGAGATTTTCAAACTTATCTATGTACTGCCTAAGACAATGCGTTTTTCAAAAATCAGTTTATGTATAAATAAATAAACCTTTTGAGTTAAAGGATGAAAAAATAAATAAATAGATAAATAGATAATTTAATAATAAAGTTGTCAAAAATAATTTTAATGATAGAGAGAACTTGTGGCCTACTTAAATTTCCATAGGTGAGCAATTTAACTTGCATCAGTGTTATCTATCTATCTAGTAATCTATCTCTCTCTCTTCCAGAAAGAAGATGAAAAAAATAAATAATTTTGGAACAAATAAAAACATGATTTGACTCTAGACATTCTGATGGAAGAGATTTAGAGAAAGAAATGGCCAAAATAAACCCTTACCAACTATTGTTGAGTCACTGCATAAACTAGAAAGAAGTACATATCCATTTCCTCAATCAGGTCTTCAACTGCCACATTACACAATTAACAAATAATTGTGGCTACATAGTCATGGTTATATTCCCTGAGATTTATTACAAATGTATATATATAAAGGCTGTGACAGGCCATATGTCCGCCCAACTAACCAATGTGCACTGGCAATTTAAAAACAAACACTGACTCATGCATGCATATAAAGCTCTCTCTGTTGCCAATTGCACACGTGTTTTAATTTTATAATACTATATTATATATACTATTTTGACATGCAATTTTTGGTAGTAATGTAATTACCACGCAAATCTTTCTTCTGATTAATTTCCTTTCAATGTGCATGAATCCATGCACCAGGCCAATAGTAAACATATAAATGAATAAAGTCATCATAGGAACACGTATGCTATATGTTAACATATTCAGAAATCATGAACAATGTAACTTAATTTAAGACCCTAAAGAAATGTCTATTTGATTAATTCTCACTTAAAGTCAGCGCTCAAATAACAACTCCCTTAAATATTCATTCTCATAACTATATATACAAATTTAGAGCAATACCTGAAATGTAAACACACTATCAAATGTTCTGTCATCTGCAAACAATTCACTGAAAGTCATTAATATACAATTTTTTAAAAAAAAGTAATTATTCAATTTTAAACCAACTCTAACCCCCCAAAAGTGTAATAAATATGTTAATATATCTCCCTCATTTTATTTAGAGTAAATTAAGATTTAAAGACATCCAACATTTTTTTAAAAAAGTTAACCAGTAACATAATTGGGATTCTGACACACTAGAGGCCTGGTGCATGAAATTTGTGCACTGTGCAGGGGGGCGGGGGGAGGTCCCCTCAGTCTGGCCTGCATCTTCTCGCAGTCCGAGAGACCTCAAGGAATGTCCAACTGATGGCTTAGACCTGCTCCCCAGGCTGAGCAGCACTCCCCCTATGGGATCAGGCCAAAATGGCTCTCCAAGATCCCCCTGAGGGATCTCAGATTGCGAGAGGGCACAGGCCAGGCCAAGGACCCTGGGCTGAGGAGAGACATGGGAGGTTGGCCAGCCAAGAAGGGACTGTGGGAGGGCTCCAGAGTATGTCTTGCTCAGTCCTGATTGGCCCGACCCCAGCAGCAAGCTAACCTATTGGTTGGAGCATCTGCCTCCTGGTGGTCAATGCACATCATAGTGATTTGTCAACTATCTGCCCCCTGGTGGTCAGTGCATGTCATAGTGAGCAGTTGAGTGGCCTTAGCATATCATTAGCATATTATGTTTTGATTGGTTGAACAGCCCACCCATTGACTGGACATTTAGCATATTAGGCTTTTATTATATGAAATAATCTTAGATTTTTTGGTTTAATAAGAGTGTATCTCTTAATTTCTCTTATTAAACCCCCCCCCCCAAAAAAAAAATTTGAAGTTGCTAGTTTTCTATTTACCTCATATTTACCTTATGCTCCAGAAATTCCCTACTATTGGCTAATTTTGCATTACCAATACCTTGTTGGGTTTTTCATATTTAGTTTATGAACTATAGAATACCACAAAAGTTCAATCTTAATGTGAAAGATAGGTTAGTGGGAGAAAAATTCACAATTAATAGAATGCAATATTATACATCATATGCACAAATATCATACCAATGATAAATTTAAATGATAGATGTATATAGTTTCCATTAGCTATTAAACATTCTAACAACATGTGAAGACTGGCTTCTGCAACTGTGTAAGCATTTCCACATATTTATATGAGTATGAGAGGACGGCATATCAGGAGGTAAAATTGGGGCTCTTCCTACTTCAGTTTAAATGGAAGCATTGATTTAGTAGATATGAAGATATTTCAGTGACTGTATGACATTCACCTTCTTATACAAATCAGTTTCAATGGAAATGTAGGCTAATCTATCTTGAGACTCTTGGACTCTTATGACACAACTAGATTGAGAAAGGGGACAACAGGAGAGGAGTTCGGTGAAATTATTTCCTTTGAAAGAGTTCCTGTAGATGGGTCAGTACCCTTCCCAGCACCAGTTATAGGGAGCAGTGGGAAAATTATACCCTCTAGTGCTAGTCTGATAAGGTGGGATTAAATGGAATCACTCATATATGAAATCTGTTTCATCACTTGGCACACAAAAAGATTGTTGTCTATTCCTGTCTGACAAAGCTGAATAAGGTAAAACTGACATCTGTTGAGGAAAACTAAAGGAAAAAGGAGAGCTCCTGTGTTGAAATAAGCATGATTTTGTGTGCGTGAGTGTTTCTCAGAGCTAGGATTTGCTTCCTGTTTCACCAAGGAGGATCATGCATTACAGAAATTCAAAATTAGCATCATCTGAGAACCTGTCCAATCAGGCTACCTGAAAGGTAAATATATCTTAACAGAAGAATGTTGGAGATATCTAGTGACTGGGGACAAATTTGGGCAAGTATTTGTTGAGGATACAGATGCATTGCCCTGGGATAAGAAATCACAGAAGAGGGAGACCAGTTGAAATCATTGTCTAGGCCCCAGTCGGCCTGAATAGTAGACCACAGAGCATGTAGCTAGCTTGGGACTTAATTCCAGGTCAGGCCTTTTTACCCCCTTTCTCCTCTACACTGTTTTATATTTTCTTTTCTTTTTTTTAATGTTTTTTTTTATTGATTTTAGAGAGAGGAAGGGAAAGGGAGAGAAACATCAATGATGACAGAATCATTGATAGGCTGCCTCCTGCATGCCCACTACTAGGGATCGAGCCTACAACCCAGATATGTGCCCTGATCAGGAATCAACCTGTGGGCCGACACACTCAGCTACTAAACCACACCAGCGCCGAAACTGGTTTGGCTCACTGGATAGAGCATCTGTCTGTGGGCTGAGAGGTCCCAGGTTCGATTCCAGTCAAAGGCATGTACTTTGGTTGTGGGCACATTCCCAGTGGGGGATGTGCAGGAGGCAGCTGATCGATGATTCTCTCTCATCGATGTTTCTAGCTCTCTATCACTCTCTCTTCCTCTCAGTGAAAAATCAATAAAATATATTAAAAAATAAAAAATAAAAATAAAAAATAAACCACACTGGCAAGGCTACTCCATTTGATCTTAATGAAAGCTAAAAGTGTGTGTGTGTGTGTGTGTGTGTGTGTGTGTGTGTGTGTGTCACTGTGAAGTTGAGCTATCATTAAGCCAACTTTTGTGAGTTAGTGGCACTGGGAACAGATTAAGCCCAACAAATTTTAGACCTGGAAAAAAAATATATTGTTCTGTTATCTAATGACCTTAAACTTCTGAGATGCTAAGGGATACATTCAAGTTCACAGTGTGGAGTCTGTACGAAAATTTATCAACTTCTAGTTCAGTGCTCTTTGTAGTAAAGTGTATCCCTGGGAATCTTAACCTCTCTCTACTTTTCCAATATCAGTTTTTATTGTCATTTATCACTTAAACAGCTGCCCCATTTAAAAGTTTGCTTAATTTTTGTCATATTGATAAGCTAGAAAAATTAGTATATGCTTGAGAATTCAACAGAAGTGCATGGCCATAAAATTTGGAGGCGCATGTTAGTTATGGAAACGCTATGTAGAACGTGTTACATTTTCTGTAGGAAAGGTTGTTTTCTTGTTAGATCAATAGCATAATGTTTAAATTTGACCTTTTCCAACAAAAGTGCACTTGGGTATTCTGAAACTACTGCCTTTTCTGATAAGGGTTATTATACTTCTTTCACCATAAGCTATTTTATAGTTACAGATTCCTCCTTGGGTTTTCCAATAACAGTCAGTATTCCTAATATAATGGATAAATAAGTCTGTAAGAGAAGGTGGTTTTATTGCTGTTTCATCCTGTGCACATACGAATATATGGCTGATATATCACATGGTTAGTTTTTAAGACATATATGTGTTAAACATTTGATACAGTTTTACTAGAAATAAATTTCTTTATAATATCTACTATAATGAAGCCTATATTAAGTTCATTCCTTTTTTAAAAATCAACAACGAAGCACTTATGTTATCAAGTAAACATGAGTCTGCAACATAATATTATGAAATGTTGGATATTCTTATTTCAGATAATACTCCTATTACCAATAATATGCTTGAAATTGCCTTCCAAGTCATTTGTAGTCAAACAATAAAGGTGACAATGCTTCTCCTGCTGCTATTACTGATAATAGTAATAGCAGCTAAGATTTTATATATAACATTTTATATGACAGCTCTGTCAGACATTGTTCAAGGCTTTATACATATTAACTAATTACATAACTAATATAATTGCTTTATTAATGTCACTTTTAATCAAGAACAGTGTACTGACACTATTTTTTCTTTACTCAACAAATCTCATTATCAATGAATTTTAGCCTTTTCTAAAAATAAAATAAACCCATTGTAAACTTGAAAATCTGAAGATAGTTAAGGCTAGAGATCATAGTAAAATTATCATAGATCTTACAAGAAACAAACAAAATAAAACAAAACAAAACTATAAGGGTTTGGACTTGGCTCAACCCTTTTCTAATACAATTTTGGCTTAATACTTTTTCTGAATGGGCTACAGTTAGCTCATATTGAACTTCTGAGTGATTTAGACAATAAGCATTCTCCTTCACTCTTTACAGGAACTCATAATTAATAATTTTAATATTTCACATTTTTCTTTTAATATACTATCCATTCATCTTTTCAAATCCTATGGAGGAAACTCTCTGAATTCTGAGACTATGTACTAACAGAGCCTAGAACAGCGTCTGGTACAAAGTAAGTGCTCAGTAATATTTTTGTTGAACAAAATGGGATAGATGGGCAAATGAAAAATAAATAAATGTGTCTTAATAGATCTCAAATGGGAGTTTTAATTTAAGAAATTATTTTAGTTTCAGCAAACAGCAGTAGCAACTTACATGCCTCATATATAACTTTGGTAATTAAATAAACAAAGGAAAGGTCAGGCTAACTAATGATAAATGTACAGTATTGTCACATAAAGTTAAATCTTACTATCACGCCTTACAGGATCATTTCCCAAAATATGGCCTGAGAAATAAGTAATTCCAAAATAAGCTGAAAGGGATTATTTGCTTAAAGAAAACATTTCGGCTTAATTTTTTCAATCCAATGTTTACTAAGTATTCATCACTTTACAACTCTAAACTAAAGGAAAATCCAAAGTTAATATCTTTAACATCTAAATAAACTTTCCTAAATTGACTTTAGCTATTTCTGGATATCTTTGAATTTGAATGAAAATATCTAGGGATTTAAATTTCATGATGACATTTTCAATTTCATGATAAAATTGCCTATAAAATAAATATAAGTAAGGTCCCAAGGCTTGTTTCCTCCGACCCCATTTTTTACACCGACATGGAGGATCAATCATCTCCAATGTCTTTGATGGCTTGTACCTGCTGTGCTTGACTGATGCTTTTGTAGGTCATTTTGTGCAATTACTGAATCATTATAAAAACAAATTACGTGTTCAATATATTTGTAACATCAACAGAATTTAAAAACACTGAATTTTGTTTATTTTACACCTAATTAATCCATTATCACTTGTTATGTGCTTATCCTTAGGTGATATAATAAAACTGCCCTCACTAGAGGCATATGTGAGAGTAAAACTATCAGATATATCATAAGCAAACGAATACTAATTAGAACAGTACTAACATTAAATAATGCAATTTCTGTAATCCACCAGATGTACTTTAAATGCAAGAAATTTATACAATTACAGACTAAAAAGTTTCACTCATGAATTCATTACATTATAATAATTTAAAAATACTTGACAGAAACCACATTAACTAAAAGGAAAATGCTAAGCTGGGATAATAAAGATAGAAAATATTATAGACTTATGTATATTTTGAAAAAGTAAACTGCAGCTGTAAAAGCAACTTGAACATTATTAAATCAATCTGTAATAATAAAAGCATAATATGCTAATTAGACTGGATGTCCTTCAGGACATAGCCAGGGCTACAAGGGAAGCCTGGATCCCAGATGCTAGAGGGAAGCCAGTGCCTGCAGCCAGGGGATGGAAGTACTCTTGCACAAATTTCATGCATAGGGTCTCTAGTATTTAATATATTCTAAGCTTATTTACTGTGTTTCCCTGAAAATAAGACATCCTCCGAAAATAAAACCTACTTACTACAGGTTTCCTTCTGAGTGAAATATAAGGCATCCCCTGAAAATAAGGCCCCCCTAGGCTAAACATGAGAGATTTGGTCCACTGATTCTGAAAGAAATGGAGTCACAAGAAATTCACCAGGAAATTCAGGAATTGGATTGTTATGATGATGTTCCAGAAGATGATGACATGATTATCTTTTAATAAATGAGTAAATTCTTGATACTGTAGGATTTACAGTTTATCTGGTTTGTGTTGACAACTACCGTACTACAGTACCATATACAGATAATAAATTTCCTTTATTTTTACTTAACAATAAATGTGCACTGTATTTTTCTTCATGAAAAAATAAGACATCCTCTGAAAATAAGACCTAGTGCATCTTTGGGAGCAAAAATTAATATAAGACACAGTCTTATTTTCGGGAAACAGAGTAGGAATGATAATATAAATATTTCTTTGAGGAGATCAATTTCTCACTGAATAAATAAGGAAGCTATTTAAAAATTTGTAAACATGTATTCCACATTCCTATTAATTTTGACACTGTGCACTTTCCTCATTCTTTGAGTCCCTTGGATTACTCTGTTTCTATCCAGATATTAGTCTTGAGAGTCATGGTATGATCAGAGAGATTGTGAATTTCAAACAGTTTCCTTTTCAGCTCCAGAAAAAAGTCTGGAAGACTTGGTAAAAATCCACAATTAGTGAAAACTCAGGACATGCAAAAGAAATGCTTTCCCATAATCTAGCAGAATAAAAAGCCCTAAGCTGTCCCTTCATGTAAACATTTTCATGGAGGATGGAGTAAGGAAGGCTACACATATCTCTATGGATTTATTAATCTCCATTTGCTAAATAAATTAATGCTGAAATCTTACAATATGGACTTAGAGAAAATGTAAACACTTTAAAGACACACCTGCATTCAGCAGAACGCCAGAGTAATATGTGACCAGCACGTTGGTAGGCTTACACTGTGTTGAACAATGGTATTGGGTGGCAGATAAGTATAAGAAAAAAATCTAGAACCCTGACACAGGACTATCATCATACAACAGAAAAAAAAAATGTGGATTAAAGGGTTTTAGCTAAACGGGAGATGGAAGACGCAGCAAAAAAAAAAACAAACTGTCATGGAATAGAATCAGAAAGATAGAAAATGGACCTTGCTAAAAGAACATAGCTCAAGTTGCCTTGAGAACGCCAGCAGTAAATGCAGGATTCGTTACAAGGTGATCTCTACACTGAAGTCCACTGATATCAATAAGAACAATCGTTTCTATAATATAAGGACCAGTCAGTTTCATCCTACCACCACTAGTGCTCAATGGAGAGCACTTGTATTAGAAGCTTTGTTTAAAAAGGAGAAGGCAGGGATCTGAACTTTTAAAGTTTGCACATTTACCCCAAGGATGCTGAGTTAACACAAGAGAGACTTTGCCCTAAAAGAGATTGGCTAATTTATTGTTTATTCTGTCATCAGCAGGAATACATAAGCCAAACCAAAATGTTGCTCTATAGTGATTTTTTTTTTTTCAGTTTTCCAGGTAAGTCCTACATTTTAAACTTATTACATGTTTCAGAAAATATTGGCCATATTACAACTGGATACTGTATAGATTATTTCCCATCCACAGTAGTTGCTCTATTTGAAGATAGCAATCTAAATCACAATTTTACTAAACTACAATATTTCTGGAACCCTGTGAATTTCATCTGATTATAATATAAGATTAACGTAATTTGCCTTTCACTTTTTAAGATATATCAATACAAAGTTTACATATATGGATTGAACACTGATTCAAGAAATATTATTTCTCAAACATTAAACAATTATTAAGCATTAATAATTTTATAAAGAAACAAAGCACTGGCTTACAAAGAATTCTTAGCAAAGTAAACATTAAAGAACTTTTTAAAAAAGTAACAATTCTGATATTTTCCCTCTTAACTATTATTCCTTGTCACTCTCCTATCAATGAAGATTAATTCAGTTCTTTAAAAAAGAATAAAAATCTCCATCTACCCCTTAATATAATTTCATCACTATTTCATAAGCATATACATTAATTTATTTTATAATTTCCTGCTATACTAGTACTTTTCTAAGAAATCTATTATCATTTGATTTTAAGCAATCCTTTTTTATCAGAATCTGAATTTAATTTTCCCAAGTTTAACTTTTTCTAATGAATATTGTCCTTCATGGGTAGTCTCTGTGTTCATGCATAACATTAACTCATAACCAGAATAAAAAGGACTATAAAACAGCCAACATAAATGAAATAACAATATTTCTAATATTATACTTTATTTCTAAATCTCATTATATATATATATATGTATGATATATATGTGTGTATATATTTATATTGTATATATATGTGTGTATATCTATAAACTGTAAAACTATATTTTAACTCTAAATACAGCCTCGTGGCTTAATTTTTAATTCATAACTATTAAAATGTCTAACAAGATAAAGTATTTTACTAGAAATTATATTTGAATAGAGTTAAGCAAATAAGTCACCAGCATTGTGTTTCTGATATAAAACCCTTAGCTCTGTTTACCAAGTTGTGTTGCAGTGGAATTTCTATTTCAGAAAAACTTGTAATTAAATGACAATTTACCAGTTACTGTCAAGCATACCCACAATTTATCAACAGAACTGTGAGCTGAAAGATATATAAACTGGCAAATAAATTGTAAGGATTGGAATGAAGAAATAAATCTAGTTAAGCTTTGGAAGATTTGCATGCAATCATTATTATCATCTAACTAGAAGCCTGGTGCACAAATTTGTGCATGGGTGGGGTCCCTCAACCTGGCAGGCGATGGGGCAGATCAGAGCCAATAGGGGATGGCTGGCCAGGAAGGGACTGCAGGAGGTTGGCTGGCTACAGGAGGTTGGCTGTGGGAGTACATTGACCGCCAGGGGGCAGCTTCTGCATTGAGCATCTGTCTCCTGATGGTCAGTGAATTGTCATAGCAACAGTCAACTATTGGGTCGGCAACCAAGTACTTGCGGATTTTTTAAAGAAAATCAAAGACAATTTTTTCATGGAACTAAATAACTTTATTCTGTAATGTATTGCCCATTTTGATCAATGACCTTTTACCATCTTTCAGGCAGCATCATAATCCCACGTTCAAAAAACTTCTGGTTTTTATTAGCAAAAAACTGAATCAGGTACGATTTGACATCATCATCATTATTGAAATTTTTACCATTCAAGGAGTTTTGTAAAGATCGAAACAAAAAGTAATCAGATGGTGCAAGGTCAGGACTATATGGTGGATGTGGCAAAACATCCCAACCAAGCTCCATTAATTTTTGCCGAGTGACCAAAGATGTGTGTGGCCTTGCATTGTCATGATGGAATACAACACCTTTTTGATTTGTCAATTCGGGCCGCTTTTCTTCAACTGCATTGTTTAATTTCGTTAGTTGTTCAATGTAGACATCAGAATTGATCGTTCGGTTGGGTGGTAAGAGTTCAAAGTAGACAATTCCTTTGTAATCCCACCAAACTGATAACAAAACCTTCTTTTGATGAATATCAGCTTTTGATGTTGTTTGAGTTGGTTCACCTGGCCTGCTCCACGATCTTTTCCGCTTGATATTGTTGTAAACAACCCATTTTTCATCGCCAGTTATCAGTCGTTTTAAAAATGGATCATTTTCATTACGTTTCTTTAGCAAATCGCAGCTGCTAATGCGTTGCGTTAACTGTGATTCTTTCAGTTCGTGAGGAACCCATGTATCGAGTTTTTGAACATAGCCAAGTTGTTTTAAGTGATTTTCAATGCATGTATGTGATACATGAAGCTTCTCTGCAATCTCACGTGTTGTACTGTGACAGTCCGAATTGATTATTGCTTTGATTAGGGCGTCATCAACTTAAACTGAACAACCAGAGCGTTTTTCATCTTTGAGTGAAAAATCACCAGAACGAAATTTGGCAAACCAATTTTGACACTGCCGTTCTTTTAAGGCTTCGTCACCATAAACAGCACATAACTTTTTATGAGCTTGCAATGCGTTTTTCCCTTGTGGAAATAAAAAAGCAAAATATGACAAAAATGTTCCTTTTGATTTTCCATTTTTCAACGAACGCCAAACGAAAACTACAAAACAGATCAAAAAACTTTTTTCACTGATTAACAGCTGAATAGCCAACTACCAAATAACAAAATGTGTTTTACATTTGTACTACGTCTGCAAACCTAAAAATTCAACTGAAGCCATATGTGTGTGAAACCCGCAATTACTTAGCTGCCGACCCAATAGTTGTTCGGTCGACCAGTCAAAACAGTTGCTTAGGCTTTTATATATATATACATCAATGTAGCTAAAAGCCTTAAATTTCATATTGCATGACTATAAAATTAAATTAGCACCCAGAAAATAATGTTATTATGAGTTTTTAATGGCTATTTTAGACCAATGTTTATTTATACAGATAATTTGACTACTAAATATGTTATTTTGATTATATCTGATGGTTATACTATTTAAGATGATATATTCCATTGACTAGACAGGTATATAAAGCAAGAAGTAAAAAGAAGTTTCTTATTTTTAACCATAAAAGGAAAGGGAAGGAAAAGGAAGGGAAGGGGAGAAGAAAAAAGAAAATCCAGGTAAAAGTAATTATTTTGAATTGAGAGAGATTTGAAGAAAATGTATGTACATAATAATAAAAAATCAGAAGAAAATAAAACAAAATATAGACCAGAAATCATTCTCAAAAACTAAACACCAATGAAACTCTCCTCCTATCCTGTCAAAACACAGTAACTAAAAATAACTAGCCTACCTCACAAACTTAAAATAAAGCAGTTTGTCTATGTATGAAAAGGATATTTTTTGAGATAAGGATTTAATAGAGTTTATGAATGTTCCCACTGCAGGTCCTCACTAAAAATTAAATAATACCTACTATAATATAAGAAAATACATATTCATACAGACTTTTTGAATTGTGCTGGCAAATCCTTGTTCACTGTCTTTACCAGAAAAGCAGCCTATCTGCCTATGTCCAACATTCCTATGACAGTGAACTACACCTACACTGTCTGATCCCAAAGTCTTGAACTTCACATATTTACTCTTTAACCACCAACCTTGAAATCATGAACATGACATGCTGACAGTTATCCAATTAGAGGAGGGGTTTTACAATTAGAATGGTGGGATGTGACTCGCCGTCTTTTATTAACAATGGATATTTAAACGTACAACAACAACAAAAAACTGATGTCTAAACAAAATTAGAAAAAAAATAAATAATTGGTAAAAAAGTTATTTTGATGCTGTGCTCTGGGTTATATATATATATATATATATATATATATATATATATATATATATATATGATTTTAAAAATTCACATTTACTTAAGAAAATAAATCCCATTTTGAATGAGTTCTAAGTTGAAATGTGTTTTTTTTCCTTAGAGAATATGGACTGCCTCATTTCTGATAGTAAGAAATATAAAACCCAGTGTTTTCCCTTCTTAATTGTTTACTGAATTTAAATTTTATGTTTGATCATAATTTTAACTATTTTATACCTCAGGGTTGAAAAGTGTTTCTCACCATTCCAAATAGCTGGTCACCTCTTTCCATTGAAATGTATGGATTCACTGCATGCCCAACTTTTACTATTAGAAATCTTAATACCTTTTGCTTTACACCACACCAGTATCTAGCTATTGTGAATATTTTAATTGATGGGAAAACTAAAGCTCAGAAACTCAAGCAGCAGTGGGCAATTTCACCCTCATTTTCTGACTCCAAGTCCCACTCTTTCTTATTACACTATGCCAGCGTTTTTCAACCGCTGTTCCGCGACACGAGATGGTGCCTGGTGTGCCATAGGTGCAGACAAGACAAGAATTTTATAATTTTTCACTATTTTGTTTACTTAATATTTCATAATAAAGTAATTATAAAATACTTTCTTTGTGTTTATTTGATTCCTATTTAAGAGAATTACTTTATATATAGTCAATATAGGCACAGAGTTAAATTTTTTAACATTTTCTAATGGTGGTGTGCCTCGTGATTTTTTTCATGAAACAAGTGTGCCTTTGCCCAAAAAAGGTTGAAAAACACTGACCTATGCTGACTCCCCGATAATCTTATTTACCTTTGTTCAGTAACTGTGTACATTAATTTTTCAAAACATTTTCAAGTGTAAAATATGGAGTAAAAACCCCCAAATTATTTTCACATAAATTACCTACATCTAAAATACCAAGGGCCCCCGTTAAACTGAGGGTATTAGCCATTCACTTTCAATACAATTTAAAAGTTTGGTCCATTAAATATGTTTTCTTACCAAAAAATACACTGGTGACACCAAAATTACTATAAGTTCTTTGAGAACCTATATAAAATATTTTATTCATAAATTTAAGATAGTCCCTATAATTATTAACATATCTTTGTTACATTGAAAATAACTGTCTACAAAATATTAACCTGCATAAGAAGACTCACAGGCACAATAGTATGGGGGAAACCCTTAAAAATCAAAATGAGATCAACTATAAAATGATGTAGAAGACTTAATCTATAATGTAGAAATAGTACTATATTTAGACATTTGAAATCAATTAAATAAAAAAAAATCTAGTACCATTTAGAAACTGAGTTAATTTTCTTGGTATTTTATATAAGACCTCAGGTTAAGCTCCAGTAAAATACTAAATATTGAAAATAATTGATAAATTAATAATTACTGATTATAAATTTGATTTATTAATAATCTGTTACATGGAGACTAGTTTTTGACTACTGTATAGTAGGTTCCACAAATTTTCTACCTTGAATCGGTTTTAATTCTATTTTAATTTAGATACCACTGAAATTAAATGGTAGCATGGAAGGATCTAAAAAACATGATCACTACTTCATGCTGGGGAATGCATTTCAACATGTCAGAACTATGACTTTCATAGCTATTTAACTTAGTTTATTTGTTTTCAACCCTAATTTGTTTTATTGTAGCTTTAAAAATGACTTAACCAACTGAATTTATGTAGTGTAGGTAAAATATTATTTGGAGATAATGCAATTAGAAAGTCAAGTCTGAATCAGGAATGTCTTAAAAAATACAATACAAAGATGTATTTTTATGTAATAATACTTGTTTAATCTTATTATAAGATCATTGCTTCTTTTCTGTTAGGCCACTTTATTTCCTCTATATTAAGTAGATATAGATTATATCCAAAATTACCATATTTTAAGCTCCTTTCCCTGCTGAAAATAGAAATAATTCATACCCCATAAAACACTTCCTTACTATTTTACTACAGTCAATTCAATAACGTGCTATTTTTCAATGATGAAACAAGTGAGGCAATGGCAGAAAATAAAACTGAATCCTGAAACTACCATAAAACTCAATTTAAGATCAGCAAGTAGAATATTAAAAGTAATAATTAAATACACAAATCTACTCGCAGCTTTGCACTGCTGTCTTTTAATGTAAAATAACCCCAACTATAGATTCTAGTTTCATGAAACTATACAGCATAAAGCAAATTAAGTACCATTTTATTTTCGAGAGATATCTAGTTTTCTTCCAACAAAAAATTAAATTTATATTTAAATACAAAATAAGTGGGTTTTTTTTTTTATATTAGGATAAATCAGAGGAGCCATCTTATTTAAAAGGTTCCATGACCACATGAGTCAAAGAGAACAAGTCTTGCATTTCTTTACTCAGGGCAGTGGGGAATCAGAGCCATCAAATGATGTGGTTGGAAAACTCAAGAGAAAGGGTTAACCTAGAGCAGCGTTTTTCAACCGCTGTTCTGCGGCACACTAGTGTGCCGCGAGATGTTGCCTGGTGTGCCGTAGGTGCAGACAAGACAAGAATTTTATAATTTTTCACTATTTTGTTTACTTAATATTTCATAATAAAGTAATTATAAAATACTTTCTTTGTGTTTATTTGATTCCTATTCAAGAGAATTACTTTATATATAGTCAATATAGGCACAGAGTTAAATTTTTTAACATTTTCTAATGGTGGTGTGCCTCGTGATTTTTTTCATGAAACAAGTGTGCCTTTGCCCAAAAAAGGTTGAAAAACACTGACCTAGAGAAAAAGGAACTCCACAACAATTACTTCTTTTCGATAATAATAAAAAAGCCCTCTGATTTCTGAAGTGCACAAGCACTTTTTAAACTAAAATAGGAATCTCAGAATATTGTTCAAATTTAAAAGCAACATTAGGTTAAAAGGATAAGATTCAAGTTACTATGATTTCAATGGATATTTTTAATAAGATATAAAAATAAACATTTCTATGAATATTTAATTTTTAATTTTAAAATATAGTGTTATAAGGTGAATAACATTCTGAGAAATGTTAATAAAATGTATAGCATTAAGAGCACATTTGCATTCATACTTCTATTTGAAATAACTATATTAGAAATAGAAATTACTGATTTTTTATAGTGAATTTTATGTAAAACCTTTACTTTCAAGTTACTTTCTCAGTGAATTTTATGACAGTGGTAGCAAATACACTATTATAAGGGTCAAAATACCATCACATTAATGTGTTGCTATTATTGTGAAAAATCCCATTGATAGGATCTAAAGAGAGGATGCTGGTTCTCAAAATATAAATTGGTTGTTGAAATTTGTATTCTAGAAAAACAATATGTGGTCTCATACTATTTTAGATATTAATTATAAGCTGGCTAAAGTCCTTATATTAAGCTTTCAAAGCACATAAGTCTGAAGACTACTACATCTGAAATCATTAAATAAAACAAACGGATAAATGGAAAAATGTAACTGTGGCAATGCTCACCATTCCCCGAACAGTAGCTGATACACTACTGAGAATGAAATGAATTATTTACATAATAGTCTGAGGATAAAGGACACTAAGCCCATAATATTTCTAAACACTGGAGGAGCTCCGTCTTCATGACTATCTTACCCTAAACACAGTGTTTTCAAGTGATTGCATCAAATATTATATCCTACTTATTCAAAAGTATGCCTCTTCATATAAATGTTAGGTAATAATCCCCCCGCCCCCCCCCAAAAAAAAAGGTTAATTGAACTATCAAGAGCAGACACACGGTATATGAAAAGGAGCTTCAATTTATGAAAAGACTACAACTGCGGGTTTTTTGCAGTGTGGTGTGCTGCAGCTTTAGGCATCGTGTCCAATTGCTGGAGCACTTCATGAAAGTAAAATGCAACATCTGTCACATATGACCTTGAGAGGTCATAATATCCTTGATTCTAAACATTGTATTATGAAAATCAACTAACTTCTATACTTTAATTTAGTTATGATCACATCACTGCCATGCAAGACAATGTCCATTTTTTTGCTTATTCAAATTTTCACAGAATGCACTTGTGTATACCAAAACATTCTACACATCAAAAGAGGCAGAAGTATTCATCAAATATACCTTGATATGGAGCACTAAATCCACGGTATCTGTGATTGCTGTCTGTAACAAAATGCAGTCTGAGCCAGTTTTTGTTGCTGATAATTGGTGGTGGTATATTCATTCCAGATAACCTGAATTATGGAAGACAACAACAAAAACATTTAAAAAGCCTTGCAGCACTAAACAACTTTACTGAATTGGGACCCCTCCCAAATTTATATACATGTATGCAATATTCATGACTCTGCATTAACTTTTTAATTAAAAAAAAAAAATAGAACAGTCGTTTTAGGTATAGAAGATTCAATCATGAAATAGTGAAATTCAAAACACGCATTATTCCACTTATGTTACATGCATTTATAAATTCAGTAACCTACAAATGATTTTGATTCACCCAAATTTACTGCATTTCTACACCAAGAGAAACATGCAAATTGATCACATCTCCGCAGCGCCAACAAGCCACACCTATAAGCCAGTCAAGAGTGAGTATGCAAATTAACCCACCAAGATAGGCTGTGGCACTGGCCTCTGCTCAAGGCTACAAAGTTTCAATTATAGAAGATAAATAAATCCCAGATACCAGGGCCTCTGCTTGGGTTGCCACCACAGGCCCCTTGCCTAGGCCACCCCATGATCCAAGGGAACTCCCACTCTGATCAGGGACACTATTCAGGGCAAACCAGCCAGCCCTATCCATGCAGCAGGACTCTATCTTATCTAATAAAAGAGTAATATGCAAATTGACTATCACTCCAACACACAAGATGGCTGTCCCCATGTGGTCAAAGATGCCTGCCCCCAAGTGGACACAAGATGGCCACCACAAGATGGCCAGCAGGGGAGGGCAGTTGAGAGGGACCAAGCCTGCAAGGGAGGCAGTGGACAATCAACCCTACAAGGGAGGGCACTTGGTGGGGCCAGGCCTTGCAAGGGAGGGCTGTTAAGGAAAAAGGGTTTAGTTAGTCATTAATCAGGCTGGCAGGGGAGTGGTTAGGGGGTGATCAGGCTGCCAGGCATAAACGGGTAGGAGCAATCAGGAAGGCATGCAGGTGAGCAGTTGGGAGCCGACTGTCCTGGATTGTGAAAGGGGTGCCCTACTGGGATCAGGCCTAAATAGGCAGTCAGACATCCCTGGAGTGGTCTAAGATTGGAGAGGGTGCAGGCTGGGCTGAGGAACACACCCCCCCGTATATGAATTTTATCCACTGGGCCTCTAGTATAATAATAAATATAATGGAAGCTGATCTTAATGGTGTTGGTCGTTGTGTTCCTATGTTTTTATTGATATAATATAGTTACAAAACAGAAAGACTTCAAAGCAGTATATATACTTTTTCTACCTAATATATTCTCACTTTTTCACATTTGATGGCAAATTTCACAATTTCATAGGACAGAACTATTTTAATGTAATTTCACAATACTATAATTTTTTTATTATTAAAATTCCCTGTAATGCATCAGAGTTCTGCTCAAATTGACAGAAAATATTGTAGTTTGGGTATAAACATAGGGTGTATCAAAAATGCATATACACACTTTGAGTAATTATGAAGATGGTATTATTAAAAATGCATTTCATTTTCAAAATTGAGCTATCAGCTGTTACAATATGTGTATACATTTTTTTGGGACACCCTGTATTTAGTCTCTACATAGCAAGTCATAAAGAAACCATTTCATAATCTCCTTAAAGCAAGGCACTTAAAGCAAGATCTTGAAACTATGCCCATGATATTTCCAGGTGTTTGTTACAAAGCCAAGGTAAAATATTCTCAAAAGAAGTACTTTTACATAGTTAAGAATTTTAGACTGAAGTGTTCTAATAACCAGTATCTCATGTATCTTTTTCATTCTGCAAAGCTTACACTTTTCTTTTGCTTCATCAGAAGACAAAATGGGTGTGTGTGCATATGTGTGTGTGTGTGTGTGTGTGTGTGTGTGTGTGTGTGTGTTTTTTCATGGTGATTACAACTCTTTTTCTCTTACCTCCCCAAACCAACCTCCTAGGATGATTTGGAACTAATAGACACTTACATTGAATGATTATGTGCTAAGTCATGGACATATGAATCCACCTTTATTGTATAATTGTGCCCATGAGTATAGAGGATGTGCTTGGAAGCATTATATATAACCCAATTTTCTTGCATTCTAACATGAACAAGGTGGGTTTTATTCCAAACATTTCTCATTTATCTTCCTTCTTTAGAATGCATCTTTAACTTTTCTCTATCAATACTCTATTTTCTCTTTTGTAGTGGTGTTCCTATTTATGGTTCAGCTGGGTGGTTTTTCATATCTGAATTTAGTAAATATATGTAATTCACCTATAGAAGTTTAAAACTCAAGGTATAAAATTTCACTTCATTGCTTTCAGAAAATATCCAAGTTGTGTTTACTTCTGTTTGCTTGTTGGCTCGTTCTGTTTAAATAGCAATTCAGTTTTAAAAATTTGGGTTTGATATAATTTTATTGTCAGTAGAGTAGCACAGTTCATGTCAGATTTTGATTTTCAATGTTTCTCCTCAATTCCTTGATTTGATAAGCATAAATATCTGTCCACAAAATTTTAAATTATTTTGACAGGCTGTGGACATTTCTAAATATAATGAGTGCAATGTTTGGAGAGAGGTCCAAACATTTTATCTCAACAAGAAAAGTGAGATTAAAAAGAGGATTAAAAGGATAATAAAAGTGACAAATGTCCCTTGTCTCAGGGACATCAAAGGTAATTTCACCAACAAAGGGTAGTTAAGACTAGTAATAGCTACAAAAGCATGATAGGTTGGAGCCTAAATGTACCTTCAGAAATTTACAAATGAGGAACTAAAGATACTAGAACTGCAGTAGCTGGGGTATAATGTCCATAAGATGGGACAAATAATGGCAAATTAACAGGGGTGGAATTAAGATGACACTCCTGATACCCTCAATGCTTCAGCTTTTGGTGAGTAAGCCAATACACTGAACTAGAAAGCAACTGTGTCACAGTACCCCTCTGCTGCAGACAAGAAAAGCATCTTTACTGGTTCTAAAGCAGTTTTATGGGATTTCCAAATTGTAGTCACCTAGTACTTAAACACAATTTACACAATATGACTTTATGGTTTATGTAGAACTCTAGTAAATGAATCTACTTATCTTTGTACCCGATTTCACATATTATCAGAGGAGATCTTGGAAATGAAGATGGAAAATATATGCCACCTAGAAAGATTCAACTAAACTCATTATTTTAAAGAATCCTATATAATAAAAGCCTAATATGCTAAGTGTCTGGTCGTCCAGTCATCCATTCAACCAATCAAAATGTGGTATGCTAAGGCTGCTCAACTGCTTGCTATGATGTGCACTGACTACCAGGGGGCAAACACTCAAAGCAGGAGCTGTCCCCAGCCCACAGGCCCCAGGCCAGCCAAGGCAGGTGCCATTGGGGCCTTACTCGCCCTGTCGATTGCCCCACAGATTGGCCCTGATCATCAGCCAGACCTCGGAACCCTACCCGTGCAAGATTTTCCTGCATTGGGCCTCCAGTTAATTTATAAAATACTGCAGGAGGTATTTCTTAACTATAACTAATTGTTATCTCTATGTCAAATCACAAGCAGTTATGTGTGCATTCTCATATTAAGTCAGTAAGCATCAACACTTGATAATGAAGAGATTAAGTATAGTCAATGATTATAGATCACTTACAACATGGCAAACGTTATGTTAAATAAGTACTGGAAATAAAGTAGTACCAAGATAGATCAATCCGTGATCTTACAAAGTGAAAATACAGAAGAAAACATAAGTAAATGACTGATGTAAATTCAGATGGTATTAAATGATGTAATAAATAAATATAAATAAGAATAACATGATCAAGAATGTCTAGAAATGGCAAATGTCCCAAGTGATTACACTCAAAGCAGCCATACTCATGATTATCTCTTAGATTACTAATCTGGCTTTTAGAAGAATAAAACCAAATAGAATTATGATAATTATACAATGGTCTGAATTTGTCATCTAATTATTTGTATTAAAAAATAATCAAAATGTATCTTTTGAGTAAATTTAAAGAAACCTAATAAATTAATAAGGACATTGAATTTCACTGAATATTTAATGTATAAATACTGAAATAATACAGTACAACTTTCCATAATTAATCTTTGCATAAAGTGTTTGTTTATATTTATATAATTTTTCTACAGAAATAACTAAAACATATTTTTAAAATAGCTAGAATATTTTATTTAATAGATAGTCCTTAAGTATAAGAAACCTAAGAGAACCAAAGGTCTTTACCATTTTTAAAAAGTCCCTAAAACTATTTTGACCTTAACCTTTGGATAATAATTTTCTTATCAGATCCCTATTGCTGTCACCAATTGATCTCTGATTCTTAACTTTCTCAAAACTGCACTTGTAACAATAAGTGTCATATTTGGTGCCTCTGACATTTTTTTTTTAATCTTTCCAGGTTTCCTTCTCTCTCCTAATTTTACTTCTTTCTCTTCCTCTTTTACTCTCTAACTCCTTGGTCCCCTATTTTACCTCCTTTGATCTCCTTCTTCCTGTGACAATTAGATAAGATGCATTTTTCACATGCTGTTTTCCAAGATCTTGTTAGACTAATTGCCCTATATTGAACTACGTATAATTAGTCGCTAAAATGCATTTGCATTCCTTCATTTAACTCAAGGTCTTTTTATATATTCCTCCTTGAGACTGAGTAAAAATAATATTTTGCACCTTGATTTATTTTACCCTTAAGCATTCTCAGAGAAGCCAGCCTTAAAGTTTCAATGTTAAGATAAATGCCTAATCTCCTTCTCTGTCCGCAGAGAGCACTTATCACATCATTTATATTCTATATAGTAGTGAGTTTTCTATCAACATTACTTTAAAGGTAGGTCATTAAATTCCTAGTGCTGCACAGAATGATTGACACACAGTATGTGTACACTGATATTATTTACCAAGAAATAAATTAGCCCAACCGGTGTGGCTCCATGGTTGAGTGTTGACCTATGAGCCAGGAGGTTACAGTTTGCTTCCTGGTCAGGTCATGTGCCGGATATGTGCTTTAATAAAAAATTTCTTAAATTTAACAAGCACTCTTTTACTTCCATGTTTTGCCATAAATTAAAATAACATGCCATAAAATTATTTTATAGAACTATTTAAGAAACCACTACCTGTATTTATTTCTTCATTTCTGAAAACTAATGCATTTCATGGTTTCAAGAAAATACAGCATCTTAAAATAGTCAAAAAGGAAAATAAATTTATATTATTTTCTGCAGTATAAGTGGAAAATTTATTATTAGCAACAAAATTAATCAATGTCTCAGATGACATTACAAGCACTAATATGCCATGCTATGTAATCATGAATACTCTTGTGTGGAGTGTACTAATATCCACATGACCAGGCTGAGCTTTTATTGTCACAGATGACTGTGTTCTTGTTTGGATATGCAAAAAGTCAGTGCCTGCAGAACATACAATAATATGTATTGTAGTTTTAACAAAGGCATTAAGAAGCTTAGTGCTGTGTTTTGCAATCCAACGATTCTGAAACCAGATGTTATAAAATATTTGCAAAGGAAATGAGAGAAGTGGCTATAGTAAATTTCCTTCACTTTCTTTCTCTCCTCCACTTTCACCCACATACCACACTTGTTATCACCATCTATACCTCCACTCTGGTTTTCTACTTACCCCACATGATCTATCTATCACATATCCTATATACAATAATAAGAGAGGAATATGCATATTATCTGTTATGCCCTGAGGAGTAATGACCAACCTAGTAACTACCGGATCACGGATCTGCAGGAGGGTGAGGCAGAGAGCTACAGGAGAGCAGGGCAGCAGCTATGAGGAGGGCAGTGGGTGGAGCTACAGGAGGGTGACAGCGACCTATTGGTGCATGGATTCATGCGCAAGGCTACTGGTTCTCTTACAAAAACTGCCTGCACAGAGAAATGTTTTATTTTGTCTAAACGCATGCTTCAGGAAAATACATTTATATTTTAGATATAACATATATGTATTCAACTATCAAAATTTAATTAAAATAAAACAGAAAAAAACGAATAATCCTCTAACCATTTCAAAATTAAAAAGCAGGCAAAATATCTCCTGATCCAGGTGTTTTTTACTAGAGAAATCTACTAACCAGATAAAAAAAAAAAAATTAACAATTTTATCCATTCTTTTTACAGAAAACAGAAATAAAGAAACCCTTATGAACTCATTTTGTAAAGCATTACTCTAATAATAAAACCAGAAAATATCAGTACAAAAACAAAAAAACAAACAAAAAAAACTATACACCAATATCTCTCATGACCTTAGCTTTAAAAATCCTCAATAAAGTATTAGCAAATAAAATTCAGTAACATAGAAAATAACTATATGCCAGGACCTAGTGAGATTTATTTAAGTTCTATAAGGCTTATTCAACATTTGAAAATCAATCAATGTAATCCATCATATAGAAAAAATTTAAGTGATCAAATTAATAGACACAGAAAAAGCATTTCTCAAAATCCAACACCCATTCATGCTAAAAACTTTCAGCAAATTAGGAATAGAAGGAACATCCTCAAGTTGATAAAGAGTATATCTAAAAGTCCTACAACTGACATCCAACTGCATATTAAATGATACTTTTGATTAAGATCAGGAATATGGCACATCGTTCTTATTCAACATTGTGCTGGAAGTTCCAGTGAGTACAATAATTAAATTAAATAAATATACATTACATAGAAATAAACTATTCTGATTTGAAGATGAAATGATTATTTATGAGAAAAATACAAGAAGTCTACAAAATAAACTCCTAGAACTAATGAGTGTATTCAGCCAGGTAGTATATGCATAGTCCGTGGACACAGGCAATAGTGTGGAAAAGGCCTGGGGTGGGGCAGATGCTGGGTGGAAGGGGAAAATATGGGCCATCTGTAATAATGTCAACAGTGGGGGAAAAATAAACTTAGAAAAAGGAAATATTCTATTCTCATTTCTTATGGAAATGTTTATCAAACCTCATTTTTCAATATATAATAGAATACTACTTGGTTTCATTGAGTCCATCTGTTTTCATGTATATTTACAATACTGTTTCAATGACTGCATCGCTGTATTTCCATGTTCATGGCTAGTACAAAGATCCATCCTTCTTATTTAATTTTTGAAAAGTTTTAGTTGTGTCCACCTGTATTTGTTCCCAAACTCGTTATCAAGTTTCTAAAAGATAATTTCTGAAGTTCTGAGTAGATTATTATTATATTAATTTGGAAAGAACAGTTTGGATAATGGTTAAAAATAGTTAACAACTGGCCCAGCAGAATCACAAATCAATTCAAAAAGACAAGAAAGGTATCAGCCTTTTTTAGTTTGTCAAAAATTTTTCTTTTAAATATTTTTATTGGTTTCAGAGAAGAAGGGGGAAGGAGTGAGAGAGAACAGCAATGATGACAAGAGGATCACCGATTGGCTGCCTCCCGCATGCCCCACACTGCGGATTGATTCTGAAACACAGGCATATGCCCTGACTGGGAATCGAACCATGACCTTCTGGGTTAGAGGTCAATCCTCAACCACTGAACACACCAGCTTGGCCTTTTTTATTTTTTTAAGAAAACACCACAGTATTTTCCATAATGACGACACTAATTTGCATTCCCACTAATGATGCAACAGAGTTCTCTTTTCTCCACATCCCTGCCAACACTTGCTGTTTGTTGATTTATTGGTAATAACTATTCTAACAGGTGTGAGGTGATATCTCATCTACGTTCTAATTTACATTTCTCTGATGATTAGTGACACTGAGCATCTTTTCATATGTCTGTTAGCCATCTGTATATCCTCTTTGGAGAAGTATGTATTCAGGTCCTTTTTCCATTTTTAATTGGATTATTTGTTTTACTGCTGTTGAGTTGTACAAATTCTTTATAACTTTTGGTAATTAATCCTTTATCAGATGTATCATTGCTAATATGTTCTCCCATTCAGTGGATTGTCTTTTTTTGTTTTGTTGATGGCTTCTTTTGCTGTGTAAAAGCTTTTTAGTTTGAGGTAGTCCATCTGTTTATTTTATTTACTTTCTTTCCCTTGCCAAAGAAAATGCTAGTATATCAGAAAAAAAATATTGCTATAAGAAATGTCTGAGATTTACTGCCTATATTTTCTTCTAGGATTTTTATGGTTTTGTGACCAACATTGAAGTCTTTAATCCATTTTTAGTTTATTCTTCCTTATGGTGAAAGAGGGTGGAATTTTCTTGTGGATCAATAAGAACAAATATAAGAACAGGAATGAGACAGGGATTACCATTTTTACCACTTCTGTTTGACATAGTTCTGAAGTGCTAGCCATATCAATTAGACAAGAAGAAGAAATAAAAGGTATCCAAATTGGAAAAGAAGACATAAAATTGTCATTATTCTCAGATGACATGATACTGTACATAGGAAACCCTAAAGACTCAATAAAAAAACTATCATACTTAATAAATGAATTTGGCCATGTATCAAGATACAGCATTAACACCAAGAAATCTATAGCACTTTTATATACCAATAGCAAACTTACATAGAGACTAAAAAAAATAACAATTCCATTTACCATCACGCCAAAAAAAATTAATATACCTAGAAATAAATTCAGCTAAGAAGGTAAAAGACCTATACGAAGAAAACTACAGAACATTGAGGGGAAAAAAGAGAAAGAGAAGAAGAAGAAGACAAAAACAGATGGAAGTACATATTATGTTCATGGATTGATAGAATCAACTTCATTAAAATGTTCATACTACACAAAGCAACTTATATATTCAATGCACTCCCCATTGAAATACAAATGGCATATTTCAAAGACCTAGAATAAACTCTCCAAAAATTAATCTGGAATTGAAAAAAAAAAAAAAGACTCCAAATAGCTGCAGCAATTCTGAGAAAGAACAATGTAGGTGAAATCTCAATAGCAGATTTCAAGCTGTATTACAAAGCTACTGTTCTCAAAACAGCCTGGTACGTGCATAAGAACAGACATATAGATTAATGGGATAGAACTGAGAACCCAGAAATAGACTCAAACCACTATGTTCAATTAATATTTGACAGAGGAGGCAAGAACATACAATGGAGTAAAGATAGTCTCTTCAATAAATGGTGTTAGGAAAATTGAACAGATAATTGGGGGGGAAAAATGAAACTACACCACTAGTTTGAGATACATGATACAATGACCCAACTACTGAGAGACAGGGAGCAGATATAATTTCATAATATGTTATAAAGTCTTTTTTATTATTTACTAATAATTGAAATTCTAAAGTTTAAAGTAATTCACTTCATATAAAATTTTGTGAATTCTTAGGTGACTTATCAAAATAGCTGGAGTTAGTATTAGTCTTTAACGCTGGTGTAAAAGTGGGAATACATGAAAATGAATGTGCCCCACCTGTGTCACCAAAGTCCAAAAGTCACTGATCTGTACCTTTTCATCATTCTTTTAACTCACTTCCCATCTCTAATTTCCCTCCAAACAACCCTTGCGTTTTCTTTTTCTCCTTTTTGTTTATGCTGTTTGCTTTTCTTTCTCAAATGCTGCTCCTACCCAAGCAGCTTGGCAAATTGCCCCTTTTCCTTAAAGATTCAGCACAAACATCATTTCTCTGTGAAACTGAACTTTCTTCTTGATCGCACAACATTCTGAGCTGTCTCTATTATATAAGCGATTTTCTCAGAATCACATAAGTATTGTCGGCATGCCTTATTAGTCTCTAAAACCAAAGATACAGTCTAGTGCAAACTTGGAGTGTTAGCATTTACAAGTCTTTGTTGAGTAAAAAAAAAAAAAAAAAAAAATCTAAAAAAAAAAAAAAAAAAAAAAAAAAAAAAAAAAAAAAAAATTAAGGACACTTAGATCAAACACCTTCAGATGCTTGTTTGAATGTCTGCAGAAACATCCTAATGCAGTTACCCAAGATCACAATTCAAGTAGCAGCTATTCCTGTTTGATATAGTTTTACTAACTCCAACTATGATGTTTCACATTACTTTCTATATTTTTGTCCTAACATAATCTTTGGACCGCTGAAGTAAATTTAACTCTTTTTTTTTTTTAATCCCAGCAGCTTTATTTGTAAAACTGAAAATGTGAAAATAAACAAAACCATAGACAAATCAAAGGATATGTGGATAATCCAAATTATATATTTCTTAGCAACAAAAAAATTAACCATTTACATAAATGTCATTGGTGAATCTCAAACTATCTGTGTAGTATGAAGGATGCTAGTATTTCTTTTCTTTTTCTTTTTTTTTAACCCTTCTTCTAAATGCATGTCCTCTAACTATAATATGTAAAGGCAATGACATATGCCAGTAAAGTATAATTCTATTTTGACCTATAATTCCTAAATTAAAATCATTGATCACATTGCTGTCATTAAAACAAACCATAAAGAAAATTTAATTATTAAGGCAATTATATACTTACCTACTTGACTAATTTCTATATTGTACAAAGTAGATTTACCCTAGCATTTGAACTGAACTAGACATTAGGAACTTGGATGTGGCCCAGAGAACACATACCTCTGCTAATATATTATTTCCGTGTCCCTCCATACTTCAAGCTAATTGAACATGATCCACAGGAAACACTGGCCACATCACATGGCTTTCAGTTTTTTAAACAAAAACAGTTGTGGATGAAAAAGAATGTAAAAATACTACATACTAAGTATCGTTGCAATCTTACAAAGATCATTTTTATGACAAGTGTTTATCATAACTATTCCTTTATTTTATGCCAAAATATCTAGAAAATTAAAAAATGATAATTCTTGCTTTTGTTTGCCTTTAAATGAATACACGGACTTAACTTTTCAATGTGATATAACCAAACAAACAAATCTTTTATTGAAGGGATTCCAAGAAAGAATGGGTTCTCAGAAGATCTGGACTGTTGGTTCCATCATTCTCAAAAGCATTTCCATCAATTACCCAGCTGCATCAGGTGTTACTGTGTCATTTAGACTGACTCTGACTACTATGTTTTAAATTGTTACATATCCTACCCAGCCATTCAGATCTGACACCTTTTACTATTGTTTCTATTGTTTCCCCATTGGCACTTATCACCTCCTAAATATATATATATATATATAAACATAATATTTAATATTCATTTACTTAATAGCTTTATTGTCTATCTCCCTTTCACCTAAAATTAAGCTTTATGAGGTAATAAATAATTATTCTTTTTTATTCATTAATCTATTCTCCAATTGTAAACAGCTCTGGTATGGACAGTATAGGTATGAGTAATAAATATTGCAGAATAAAGTAATTCTAAATTATTTTTAGTTGTGGTCATGGGATTCAATAACAAAAGTGCCAATTGGTTACTACAAAAATCAACAACATAGATTAGATGGTCATTAAAATATTAGCCAAATCTTGAAAAAAATATCCCTGAAAAGAGGTTTTTGTTTTGTTCTGTTGTGTCTTTCCCCCTATTCTTGAATTTACCATAATGAAAAGCCTAGAGTATTGAACAATTAAATCCCAAATGGTATATTTTCACCCAATTGCCTTAATGGGAAACAATAAAAAAATAAAATAAAAAGTATCATGTGCTGATAAACAAGGTAAGTATCCTAGAAATTTAAAATAATTTGCAGTTATTTCAGAAATCATAAAATTTTAGATAATTTATCACTCGTAAGTGCTTAAAGACATGACTCAAAATTGTTACAGAATAGTCAAACAAATTAAAACTAATTATGCTTAGTGGTGTGCATTCAACTCAACCAATAATCAGCAAAGGCCTGGGGGTGTGTCACATGGACCTTAACAGGCACAGCCAAAGGCTGCAGAGATAGTAACTGATGCAGATAATTGCACAGTATTGTTTCAGAACATTAATGGGACTTTCTTAGGGAAAAAAAAGTCTTCATTTTATAAAGCTTTTTTTTTTATGGCCATGTGTACAAAAAAAAAACAAAAAAAAACAAAACAAAAAAACACTTTCTAGGGAAATGAGTCAACTCTGAAATAAAGCCTAATAGAGGGCAGTGCACCATAAGGTAGTTTGATGTAACTGCAATTCCTACTGGCAGAAAATGGCACGGTGTGAATACATAAGGCTTTTCTATACACACTTGTTTATTAGAGAGTAGAAAATTAATGAAGTAAAATGCACATCTTAAAAAAGCAGTGATTACGAACATTATGCAATATTTTCTCAAAGGACACTCTGGATTAAAAAGCAAGATAATTAACTATACATATTTATGTATTCCTATAAATTGTATAAAATGTATTAACACACATGATGCCATTTATCCTTTATAATGATTTTACATGTAAGATTCATTGGATCTGCATTGTCTTTACGATACAATATTAAGACACAGACAGCAGGGAACTAAAAACCATGAAAGATTTGGGAAGGTTCTTCCTCCTTGTCCTGTACTGGCTTTCACTTTTGACTTTCTGTAAATAAACCAAAGTCAAATGAATAAGTATTTAAACTTAGTTGATTTAATGATCATCAGGATCTACGTTTGAATGTTTTCTATAAAAATCATTGAGCTTTCATTTAATGATTTTTAAGTCTCTGATTGAAGCCATGGGCATTCTAATTTTTGTACAAATCCAAACTCCAGAATAATCAGAGGCAGGTGAAAGCAGCAAGCAAAATATTTGGGAAGCTATATCCCAACACCCCTGATGACTGAGTTGTCTCTCTTCTAAAACAAAGTGCTTGGAGCTTCTAATATTCAAATCAGTTGTGCTACTATTGAAAGGACTCATCCACTGCTCAGTATAGCATTGGTTTTTGCATAAAAATTAATATTTTAATAATAAAAAACAGATAAACACAATAGATGCAGAACAAAAACAGATAAATAAATACGAAGGTCTCAGAAATCAAAGTACATGCTATATTCTATGGCACAGGTACATATAATTTTTAATTGTACAATGGTTTTAAAATAAAATTTGATGCTAGCACATTTTTAGAAGCAAGGTTGGGAAGGAATGTAAAAATTTAAGGGAAGCAGTTAGAATATTTCTTCCCAGTTTAAAATCTACATCAATAGTGAGCAGGAGTCTGTTTTCCGTGATGTTTAAGTATATGATACACCCATGCCCACATGATATAACAGGGTAAATGTCACACTGTTTTCACATTACAGAATTTTCATATAATGTCCAATATCAGAGCACACCTCATTAACTTACAAAAATACTCTCAATGGCAAAATTATGATTCATGAGAGGATTTTGTTTTTTAACAGTAGATACAATCTGTTATCTCTAGAGGAAATAAAACAAGATTTTTTTTGTTAAGGAAATTAACCTCAATTTTAATGCAAATCAAAAAATTCAAAATAGGTATTTAAACACTAAGATTTCTAAAGTCAAATACCATGTTTATACATTTAGAGTCATAAGGCACATGTCTGGCTTTCATGAATGTAGGTAACGTACCGCATATTGGGACTGAGAAGAGGAAATAGGATACAAGAACAGAAATACTAATTTACTTTGTAAACTTTTAAACCTATTTAAATCTAAGATGTGCAAAAACATTGTTCTAAACATATTTGTATTCTATACTGCACATTCAGTTACCTACAGAAGTGAATTATGTATGACCTGTTTTATAAGCTTGCCAGCAGAGTTCATTTTCAAGAAGAAAATGGCGTAAGAGAATTAACCACCTCTTCCAGTGACGTGAAAATAACACACCAAACCAGAATAAGACCATATCAAGCTGTACAGAATAATGCTGAAAACTTAAAAGATAAACATTTTAATGTAATATATATATATATATATATATATATATCTCCACATATTTAAGCTATTTGAATCAATAAAAAATATTTTTAGATTCATAGCTTGTGCCCAGTAATGACTGCTCTCCAAATATGGTTATCTAAGGGGCATTTTGCTTAAATATGCATGAAGTCACTTTAAGTATAAAGTGAACCAAACCAAATATCTCATAAACATCAAAATACTTTATATAGAGAACCATATGACCTATTTTTAACTGTATAATTTGAGATAGAATTATGCATTCTCATTTTTTAACAATTCAAATTTCTACGAAAGAGTGAAGCTTTCATATACAGCAACAGTATACATTTGGTGAGAGAAAGGGAGTAAAGTAGGGGAGAGGGCGTGAATTGAGATTATCATCAAATTGTCATCTTTCTATTTAATTTCAACAATTTAGCAAGGAGTCAACATTAAACATGAAAAATAATCTAACAATGTTCCTACAATGTAGTTATAATGTGGTAACTATTTTAAAGCTGATGTTTTACTAAGTAAATGCTCTATGTCTGACTTAAATTGATAAATATGCTGTTGGTTATATTAGCCTGAAAATTCTTAAGAGTCATTTTATTCTACCTACTGCTTCCAGTGAGTAAAGCACATAATCTGGATGGACAAATTATTACCCATTCAATATTTAATTGTTAAATGAGGTAATTTTGTAAACTAACTTGGTGATATCTCAAAAATTAGTACCTTGGGTACCTGTTCAAAGTATATATGCATTTTATAGCTTTCTCTTAGTAAAAAAAAAAAAAAGAAAGAAAAAGAAACAATATATTGTTTTTTTATGTTAAATGTGAATACTTTTTTTCTGAATTCTATATTTGCAAACGTTACTGTTTTTTAATCTGTAGTTACTCAACTTTATGCACAAAAGAAATTTTATAAATAGAATGCTTAGGATGTTTATTGGCTACCAACCATATAAGCAGGATACAATGAAAATATATATTTAAATAATTTTAAGGCCTCATGCATTGACTTCAACAAAAATGATGATTTGTGAAAAGACACTAGCAACCATGTTGGCCACTGAACTATAGAATAATTTCCTGACGGTCAGGGATTCATCTGAATTCCTCACAGTTAATAGCACAAGCATCTACCAGGTGCTCAGTAAACGCGTGCTGAATTGCATTAAATGTCAACATGTAACCTTCAGGAAAAAGTCATCACATTTTCCGATAAAGGAAAAGAGCAAATGTGACAAGATGCTATGTCAATAACAAACTGCGGGGAGAAGAGTGGTTGTTTTTTTACGTGCTATTTTTTACACGCTAATTTTTTTAAGAGGGGATTTTGTTAAGGACTTCACTCTAAACTTACTTTCACTTTCTCTCATAATAAATTTGGAGAGCTGTTTCTGGTACATGGTCAAAATTTACTTCATTTACCTATTAATAAGCTTTGGATATTATAATGGCACATGTAAATGTTCGGCATTGTCATCATTACAGAAGGAAATTTGGGGGATGTTTATCTGAATGAGCTTGGAATAGATTAAGGATAAATAAATGTCAGGTATTTCACGTTGAAGTTGTATCGTATAGTACTCATTTATACTCATATAAAATATTTCATTGCAGTCAAATTCTTTATACTCTTTATGGAGAGTCCCTACCACCAGGATGTTTTCCTCTAGCAACTGCCTCACTTCATTTCTTTGCTTCCTGTCAAAGTGCCATTTCTGGGGAAAATTCTATGCACACACAGTTTTAATTTCCTTAATTTCATCTAACTTGTCTTTCCCACCCAGTCCCTTTAAGCTTCCAACCATTCTATTTACTTAAATGAATCTAAAGGTGCCAAGAGTATTGCACTTAGTCTTTATTCCAGAACACCTTTTCAGACATACCTGCCTTAGTCTCACTCATTTTCCTCACCACACCTTGTCTGTGTAAGGGCTAACCTAACCATTCTAAAACTAGAGGCCAGATGCACGAAATGTGTGCAAGGGTAGGCCTTTCTTCTTTCTCCCAGCTGCCACACTGGCTTCCCTCTTGCACCCAAGATCCAGGCTTCATCCGGCAACCAATACCTGGGACCCGGGCTTCCCTCACAAAGAGAGGCCCCTCCCACCCATCACAGCCTATCGGTGGCCAGGGTCTTCCCCTCTTTGGGGCTATCATAGAGGCCCCCAACTAATCACCCCACTGGTCAGTGGCCTGGGCCTCCCTCTGCAGGGCAATCATAGGGTGGTGGCTGGGCCCCAGAGCGATGGCTGAGCCCTGGACCAATCACATTACAGTAGCCTTGGCTGGCCTGGCACCAGTGGATCTCATGGCAAGTTGTTGAGATGGTCTTTCTGCTGGCCGATTTGCATATTATGCTTTTATTATATAGGATTTTTATCTCCTCTCTGCATTTTATCTCCTCTTTGCATTGTGTATCCCCTTTTCCTGTAATATTTTCTTTCAGAAACTTTTAACCACATAGTATATTTTATATTCTACTAAATCTGTTTATCTGACACACCAAACATTGCTTTATTCTCACCTCTTAGCGTCTCCTATAACAGTTTCTTACAACAAGAAATCAAGAAACAACTTCAACCTTGCCAATTCCCTTCACATCCTAATATTATTCAACCTCTCAACAGCATCTATACAATTAGTACTTTGTTACTTACTATCATTCATTCCACATCCACACTCTATATTTCCTCCTGTTCTATTAGCCCATCACTTTCAATGCAGTGCACTAGCTCCTCTCCTTGTTATAAAATATTTGGATCCAGTGTCCTGAGCCAGTCACGGGCCACCTTCTTTTCTGAGTATGCACTCAACCAAGTGATCTCACCAAGTCGCCAAGCATTAAAATTCTCCATAGTCTTGATTCTGAAGTCTATAATTGCAATCCAAATTTTTCCCTTGAGCTTCAGACTTTTGTAAAATTCTACTCTGTAGTTGGTTTATAATTTAAAATTGATTGTCAACTACTAAAATACACATACACAACAAAAAAACTACATAGCTCAAAAAGCATATTGAATATAATATAGACTTCAATAAATGATTTCTAAGTATTCTTCATTATTAACTAACCAATTTTTTTAAAGATATTTTATTGATTTTGTACAGAGAGGAAAGGAGACAGAGAGTTAGAAACATCGATGAGAGAGTGTCATCGATCAGCTGCCTCTTGCACACCCCCTACTGGGGATATGCCCGCAACCAAGGTACATGCTCTTGACCAGAATCGAACTCGGGACCCTTCAGTCCCCAAGCCGAAGCTCTATCCATTGAGCCAAACCGGTCTCGGCTAACTAACCAATTTTATTATAGCTAGCATGGCAAGAGGTGACAGGCACTATCATCATCTGGAAATTGGCAAACTATTTCAAAAACTGTATAATATTCATGTTTTATAAACATAGCACAGAGTCCATTCATGACTCCCTAAAATATTTCATAATTATTAAACAACTACACAGCTTATAAATGGACAGTAAAAACACAAAGGCTCACACCTCTAGGCAACTGAAAATAATTTGAATAATTTTATTTTATTTTAAATTATATATCCCAAAACTTACATTCTCATCACTGCACAAAACCAAGCCTAGTAGACTTGTGTTACAAGATACAAATCTAGCACATGGAAAAAATGAAAATAAAGACCTGTCCTTTATTTAGAATTATCTGATCATAGTACCCAATACTAGCTGCCCTTCAATTAATTCTACTACTTCTATAGCCTCCATTCTACCTATTTCTTTCCTACTTCATACATACTGCCTTTGATACAGGACAATACATACTAACATATAAATCAGTAATCATAACTGCTGATTCACTGTAATAAAGCAATTGCTTAAAATTGCATATAAAATAATTTGGTCTGTTGGTAAATTCTAAAAGTGTGTATTGCCTAACATGTTAGAAAAAGTCTGAAATTGTAGCTATATGAAAGACACAAATCTCACTTGCTAACTAACCTGAGTATCTGAACCCTGAATGACTTTTGAAACATAAGTTATCCTAAAGAAAGTTTTATCTATTGAGAACAAAGAAGAAAGGAAGACATTTATTTAGATACTAGAGGCCCGGTGCATGAAAATTCATACACTGGAGGGAGGCAGGGTTCAGGAGCCCTCAGGGGCAGGAGGTGACCTGGTGATCAGGGGAAAGCAATGCCCCATCACACCTCGGCTGCTGCCACTGCCTGCAACTCAAGCCTCTGCCAGCTCTGGTTACCTGAGCCTCGGACAGCCCTGGGCAGCTGGGCAGCCACCATCTGAGGCTTGCCTGCACCTCTGGCTGGCCCTGGGTGGCTAGGGGACTGAAGGGAATGGGGGACTCCAGAGGCAGGCATGCAGAGCTACTGGCAGGGCTGAGCGGACTGGGCGCCTCCATCTTTGCAACAGCATGAAGATCAATTAGTATATTCCCTCTTTATTAGATAGGATGGACTGGCCCCTTTGCTATTGCATTTTTTATTGGAAACATTTGGGTTGGAAAATTAGGCCCTAGGAAATTTCTGTGAGAGCAGAGGAAAACAGAAAGCTTTTCTAGGGAGCAGCTAGAGACTCAGCAGCAGATGAGTGAAGTATAACACTTTTTTTTTCTTTTAATAAGATCTACAAGTTAATTAAGAGCAATTAACCTAGCAGTGGGTTCTGAGGACTACAGGGCCTTGTTTTCATGCCAAGGTTTATGTGGGACTATGAGAGCTGAAGAGACTTGGAACAAAATACTGTAAACCTGACAAACTGGTGACAAAATACAATTAACCAAAATAAAAATACTTCTCAGTTCTATGTGTGCTTATTTAAGCTATTTGCATAGGGTCCTCGCCAGTGTGGCTCAGTGATTGAGTGTTGACCCATGCACTAAGAAGTTACTGGCTCAATTTCCAGTCAGGGCACATACCAAGCTTGTGGGCTTGATCCCCAGCAGGAGGTGTGCAAGAGGCAGGCAATCCATGTTGATGTTTCTCTCTCTCTCTCCTCTCTCTCTCTCCTCTCTCTCTCTCTCTCTCTCTCCCTCTCTCTCTCTCTCTCTCTCTCTCTCTCTCTCTCTCTCTCTCTCTCTCTCTCTCTCTCCTCTCCCCACCTTCTTCTGTATTTAAATTAATAAAAACAGCTTTTTAAAATATCTACATTGGGAATATAGTCAAAAATATTGTTATAACTATGTATAGTCCCAATGGTACCATATTTATCTAGGTGATCACTTTGTAAGGTATATAAATGTCTAATCACTATTTTGTAATATAGTATCTTAATAATAATTGACAATTTAAAAAAATAAAAAAATAAGTGTTTTAAAAAATAAAGTATTTGCTTGAGAGTTATGTTATTCATAAACGTCGTAAGAAGTACTACATATTATAAAGAAATGTCATTTATTTTCAAGGAAAAAAAGTGATATATAGAACACACCGTAGAAACTATGCAGTTGGCTTTCCCCTTCTTTTCTCTTCCATGAGGACATAACTCTATCTCCTTCCATGTGTACGCCTGCTTCTCCTCAGATCCTTTATGATCCCATATTTCCCTTCTCTTGAGTTTGAAATCTCATACTATGATTCTTGTGTTTTGCAAAGTACACTCCCCTGAAAAATCTTAGCTACTTCAAAGGTTTCTGCATCGGCTATTTTTTTTTTAATTTATTTTTTGTAAGTACCACAGATACCCCTCTTTCCTCCTTTTTGCCCCCCTTTACCCAACACCTGCCCACCCACAGTACTGTGTCCATGGGCTATACCTATATGTTCTTTGGTTAACATCTTCCCGTCCCCAGCTGATTACCCTCTGACCTCTGTCAGTCTTTTCTATGCAACCATGCCTCTGGACCTATTTTGTTCATTAGATTCCATATATGAGATCATATGATACTTGGCTTTCTCTGACTGGCTTATTTCACTTAGCATAATAATTTCAGGTCCATCCATGCTGTTGCTGTTGTTGTTGTTGTTGTTGTTGTTGTTTACAGCCATATGGTATTCCATTGTAATGTATCACAGATTTTTATACACTCATCTATGCATCAGTTTTCTACAGAGAATGAGCATTAGTGCCAAACAGACTGTTCTGGAATACTAGAGGGGTCATCATCCAAACCCTAAAAGCATCCAAGATAACTGTGTGAATCATAATGCAGAGCAAATTTGTACGTTGGAAAGTTAAATCCTTGTTGAAGTCCTCGGAACATGACCTGGATATCGGATTTAGTGGGGGGAAGGAAATGTGAGGCTGAGAAAAAACATATAAATTGACATTGTCAGTATTTTGGAATTAATGATAGGAAAGCCATAGACGGAATTCACTGTTAACATATTTCAAATAAACTTTTGTCATAAAGTTGTTTTTACTTGTTTTGCTTTATTATTGAAAGTATTGCAGATGTCCTCTTTTTGTTATTTTTTCCCCTTCTGACCCCTTCACCTCCCACCCACCCCTCCCAGGCTTTCACCAGACTACTGTCTGTGCCCATGGGTTATGCAAATAAGCATGTAAATTCCCTGGTTAAACTCTCCCTCTCTACCCCTTTCACACACCTTCCATTTGAAATTCATAACGCTGTTTTTAATTTAAGAACTGGTTTAGTTCCCCTTGTGTTTTTAATATTTCATTGCTGTAGCTCTATAAATTATACCCTTAGAATTATGTTCATGTTTTATAGTAGAAATACTTTATTCTATTTTATTGGGACACATAATAAAAAAAAATTTTAAGCAGGGTATCAAACAATCTGTAAGAAGGCACATAAATTCTTAAATACTATATCTTTATATATGTAGATGTACTCATTTATCTAACTTCTGATATAAACCCAAGATTTTTTCTTTAAATAAATGTCTAATAGTTTCAGTGGTAGTTAATTTTGATAGCTTTATGTGTAATTCATGAAGCATAATTTCTTATTATTCCAATTTCTTTAAAATTAAATAATAACAAAAGACATTTTTTTGTTAATCCTCATGCAAGGATATTTTTTCCTACTGATCTTTTTTAGAGAGAGTGGAAGGGATTTAGGGTGTGGAGAGAGAAACATGGATGTGAGAGAGACACATCCATTGGCTGCCTCCCACGTGTGCCCCTAGGGCCAAGGATGAAACCTGCAGCACAGGTAACTGCTCTTGACCAGAAATTGAACTCAAGGTCATTCTGTATAAGGGCTAATGCTCTAACACTAAGCAAACCAGCCATGGCGAGACCCCTATTAATCAATTTCAGTTTTTAAACCCCTCTCTTATTTTTTCTATTTTCTATTACTTTATAATCTTATTATTTTCTGTTATTGTCTCCCTATCCTTGATATGAATATGTATCTTATTCATATCTAATTTGCAGAGATTTTTAGTCATGTATCCATATATATATATATATATATATATATATATATATATATATATATAAAATGCTAGCATATAAAGTGTTCCCTCTGGAGTTCAGCCAAAAGACTGAGTTCAATCACTCTTTATGATGTGCACTGACCACCAGGGGATGATGTGCAATGAAAAAAGGCCCTGATCCTCGGTCAGGCCTAGGGACCCTACCAGTGCATGAATCTCCCAAATCTATGGTCTTGGAATTTCTTTTGCAGAGCCATATTTATACCATCACTGAATTCATGTGAAACTACACAAAAATATTTCCTGCTTTTGTGGGTGGTTCATATACGTGTATATGAAAAGAATTACACTTTATTATAGATACAGAGATTTCTGATTATCATTTTGTTAAAGGAAATTTATAAGTAAGAACTAATCTGAATAACAATTTAACTGTTTACATAAACATTTTTTCTTTTTTCAGAAGTAATTCGAATGTTTTAATCATTTAAACAGTTTCCCTTTATTTTAACTAGTACACAATACGAACAGAAAATTAAAAAGAAAAAGAAAAAATATTTACATCCTTATAGTGAAAACTTAGAATTCACATTTCAGTTTTTATCTTTCCAGTGTGCACTACAGAATGAAACATTCTTCCTTCCTCCATGAAACTTCCCACTCAAATACTATTAAGTCATTACTTTGAGTCAGTAAGTTATTTGTCCAAAGCATATCCTCAATTCATAGATATTCATTTAAAAACCATATTGACTTAAAACAGAAATTACATTTTCCATAAAATAGCATGCTCCATGTTTAATATACAATAGAATTTGTTTGCTGCATTTCTGATTTATATTTAATTTGCTGATAAAATTGCAACTCAATCCATGTCAGACCCACTACTTATCCCCACTTGGTTTCCTTTGAAAATTAAAGCGCTAACATGAAAAACAAGCATACTGTTCAGGGACACTATCTTATAAGTTTGGTTGTTAGCTTCCTGCTGTTCTCAACAAATCAGTCTGCAAACTACTGATCCATGTCCCAGCATTTTCACCTCCATTTGCTGGAAACAACTGCCTACAAACTGAATTCTTTTCCATTGAATTTGTTCAGTTAAAGATATCATATTTCCTTCAGTGCATTTTATGCTTATTGATTTTTATAGCAAGCTAAATATCAATGAATGTAAAAATAATTATGAATTAAAAAACCATATGTTAACAGGCTAAGTGCTGTTATATTGAGCAATATATTAAAGGAGTTTTCTAAATTCTTTAAATCATAGTTTTCATTATAGGTACAATTGGAAGAGGTTTATTAAATCAGAAAGTTTAAATAATTTCAATAATTTTAGTCCAGCCACCATCGCTCAGTGTTTGAACATCAACCTATGAACCAGGAATTCACAGTTTGACTCCTAGTAAGAGCAGGTTTCCAGCTTGATCCCCAGTGTGGGGAATGCAGGAGCAACTGATAGATGGTTTTCTCTCATCAGTGATGTTTTAACTCTCTCTCCCTTTCCCTTCCTTTCTGAAATCAATAAAAAGTATATATTTAAAAAATATAATTTCAATAACTTTATATTATGCCATTTGCTTTTGACTTCATCTTCAATCAATGTTAAGTAGCTTAAGTGATGACTTAACTTTAAATAGCCCTCTCATAGTCTCTCTCCAGCAGTTCTACCTCCCATATCCCTCCCCAGCCCTGATTGTGTACTGGTGTGGTCCCTCGGACTGGCCTACACCCTCTTGCAATCTGGAACCCCTCAGGGGATGTCAGGAAGCCCTTGTTTTGGCCCAACAGCAAAAGGAGCGGTTGTTAGGACATGCACTGACCACAAGGTGGCAGACACTCAAATCAGGAGCTGCCCCCTGGTGGTCAGTGCGCTCCCACAGGGGGAGCACTGCTCAGCCAGAAGCCCTGAGCAGAGCTCAAGGCTGGCGAGTGCAACAACAGTGGTGGGAGTCTCTCCCACCTCTGCAGCAGCACTAAGGATGTCAGTAGGACATCCCCCAAGGGCTCCCGGACTACGAGATGGCACAGGTTGGGCTGAGGGACCCCCACCCCTACGAGTGCATGAATGTCGTGCACTGGACCTCTAGTATATCTACAATAATAAAAGCATAATATGCTAATTAGACTAGACAAAGCCAGGGCTGCAAAGGAAGCCCAAGTTCCGGATGCCAGAGGAAAGCCGGTGTCAGCAGCCCAGGGAAGGAAGACCTACTCTTGCATGAATTTGTGAATCAGGCCTCTAGAGTGTGTGTGTGCATGTGCGTGTGCGTGTGTGTGTGTGTGTGTGTGTGTGTGCGTGTGCGCGCGCGCCTAATTTATTTAAGGGAAATCCTCTTATCTTATAGTACAGAAAACAGCAAAACAGCAAACCTTTGGGTTCCACTGTTGAAAGTTTGGAACAAGCCCAGCTGTTTCAGCGTGCCCACCCATTGATGGTGCTACCTCTGTCTGCTTTTGTTTTAGTAACATAGAATTTGAACAACAAAAAAAAATCTAACATTTTAAATTCCATGAGTGGAAACTAATGTATTTTGAGAACTAATTTAAAATAAGTTATAAACACTTCTTAAATCTGTTAGAATTATACTTGCCTTCCAGATATAAAAACTTGATTTACAGTAGCCCTAATAAGCAGGAGTATGATGTTGTCTTATATAGCAAAATTCTCAGAGTTGGCATTTCAGGGTTGATAAACTTCCCAAGGTGCCTTAGAGGATGCATCACTACTGCTCCCTGCCTCCCAGTACTCCTGCCCTTCATGAGCACTTTGAAGATGTGCACTGCTGCCCTCTCACAGCCAGGCAAGGCCCTGGGACTAGTTCAGGCCAACAGACAAGGAGCAGAAGTCTAGTGTTACTTTCAGCCTACGGCGGTTAAAAGCCCTTTTCTGACCCTTTCCATCTCACTTCTGCCCTCCCTGGACCTAGAAACCCTGTGCTGTGACTGCGCACACAAGGTAGTAACAGCTAAAATCCCGGAGCTACTGTTTAAAAGGCAGTTGCCCTAGAGCAGCAATTTTCAACCAGTGTGCCTCAGGAATTGTTAAAGAACGCAGTGCCTGACTATTCAGTCAGCAGCACTGGCATCTTTTGCCTTAGTCAAATTAAACAATGACAACAGGCAACACAACAATAGTCATCCAGTGTGAATGTCCTGTGTTGAACCATAAATATATAGATCATATAATAGAATTGCATCTTATTTAGTTGTCTCATGTCCTAATAAGGATGCAACTGATTGGTTAATTATTGGTACCATAAATCCTTATATAGAAGAGCCTGATTTTTTTAAGTCACTTTAGAGCACAAAAGATGTATAATTATTATTTTATAAGTCAATTAAAATTATACCTATTTTTGCCAAATCAGCATAAAATGTACTATATTTTTGGTGAAGCGCAGAATTTTGGTAATTAGTTTATGTGTGCTGTGGGGCGGAAAAGGATGAAAATCACTGCCCCAGAGAGATGATAACTACAACTGAGAAATAAACCTGTTTAGTAAGGGACTGAAATGTCAGAATTAATTTGTTTCACTCCTAGACCCTGGCTAATACATAATGATGGCTTTCATCATCAGACTTGCAGTTAGGTAATCGCCATCCTTTTAGCCATCATTATCACATTTCAGGCCAGGAGGTAGGAGAGAAGGTGAAGGGGAAATAGTGAAAGAAAATCCTAACCAGTTATGCTTTTTCAAATCTCTCTCTCAGAAGGCAAAACTCAATGACTTGCACACAAATTTCATTGACCAAAAGTCTTTCACATGGTTGTTTCGGTTACCTGGGAGTATTAGTAGGTGAATATTTTAAACTGAATACTCCACCATCCTCCAAATTGAGAAGACGGGAGAGGAAATTGGCATTAAGTTATTTCCAAAATTTGTAAGGGTCTTCTAGTTTCCAAATGCTTCTAAATACTTCTTTCTTGATTTTTGGGTTTCAACTTTCAGGAACACTATCCACCCTGAAACTGTCCCTCTCCCTGCTTCCATAGAACCTCTCTTTCTGTGTTCTCTCCCTTCCCTCTTACAGCTTTCAATTTTGTTCATTAATATCTCCTCCTGTCCATATCTCAAGGTTGTTCCTTTTCAGTTTTTATTTTCCACATTTTTCTTTGAACTCAGGTATCCTAGAACTTCATCTGTATTCCTCAAAATTATTTTCACTCAACTTCAAAACCTCTCCTACCAATTATTTATTGTCTTATTCTTTGAAAATTCAATATTTGAATAATTATACATTTGTCTCCCATTAAACTACTACTTTTCCAATATTTATGATTTGTTTAGGCATGCTCAATTCCCCCATCTCTTATATCACATAGACTTTCAACTAATATGCAAATACCAATGACTATCTACTAAATTAAATTTATGTAATCCTCCTAACCTTCAACCTGAGAACAACTTTATTGGTTCTTATTCTTTTCATCACTCACAGGGGCCAATTTTCAAAGATTCTGAGTTGGCATGCTTGCCTACATTTTTTTCCATCCTCAATCAATACTCATAATGACACTTCCAATTTCAGGTCAGATTATGTAATTTATTTGTTTAAAATAATTATGTGTCCCCATACTCCTAATCAACCTTCAGAATAACAGCCAACTATATTAAGAAAGTATGGCAAGATCTTCATGATAGGTAATCTCCCTGGAATTCCCACTTTTCAAGGAAAAAATAGTACACTATCTTTTACCTAAATGAAACTTCAGCATTTTTTAAAAATATGCTTTTAATGATTTTTTTTTTTGGGGGGGGGAGAGGAAAAGAGAGTGAGAGATAGAAACATCTATGAAAGAAATACTGATCAGTTGCCTCCTGCACACCCCCCTTCCTGCGGGTTGAGTCCACAACCTGCTAAGTGCCCTGATGAAAAATTGAACCCAAAACCTTTTGGTGTAGGATACTATACTCCAACCAATGGGGCCACCTGGCCAGGGCATGGCATCATGTTTTGTCACCCTCATTAATTATGTCTTTTTTAAAATACATTTTATTGACTTTTTCCAGAGAGGAAGAGAGAGGGATAGAGAGTTAGAAACATTGATGAGAGAGAATCATCGATCAGCTGCCTCTTGCACACCCCCACTGGGGATGTGCCCACAACCAAGGTACATGCCCTTGACCAGAATCAAAGCCAAGGCCTTTCAGTCCACAGGCTGATGCTCTATCCACTGAGCCAAAATGGTTTCGGCATAAGACATGCTTTAAGACTTTGCTGCAATGTACTCCCTCTGTGCAGTTTCCCTTAAATCACTGAACCATCTTTGCCTCTGTGTTGCTGAAGATATGCTTTATATGAGAACATCTCATGGAAGTATTTATTTATAGACATATTCCTTACCAGATTGTGATCTTGCTAAGTATTGTATCTGGTTTTGACTGTATATACCATACACTGCCTGGCATATAGTAAACACTAAATGACCCTCTTAAAAAAATAAATTTGTTGATAGATTTTCTTACATGTGCTCTCTCATTGTTTTCCTAAAATTATAACACAATATAACACCCATCTTAAGCAAGTTGCCTGTAATTATAATTGTCTTTCTAAAACAGAAAATGCAACAGCTGCACCTACTCTGAAAATGGATCCTTGGAGAGTATAATTAAGTTATTTCAATTTGAACTGAATATTATCAAGAACTATGGGATGTATAACCTTAAGGCATACCTTTCTACCAGGTTTTTAATGGTATGTCATTTGTAGAAACTTGTATAATGAGGAAATGAGAATGCAATATTTTTTGCCTGCTCCAATCAGAGGTTAAATGAATGAAATTTGGTATCAGATAATGTTACATGCTAACAGAACCTTTGGTAGACCATATAGCTAAGGAGGCGAATGCCATGTGTTTATTGTCTTTGCAATACTCCTAATAGCTCTACTTACATTGTTTTACTGCTATAGAGTTTCCCTATAGCCCAGAAAAATATTGCACAACTGTGTTTAAGTCACAAAGTGAATCTGAAAAGATACCCATTCTAAATTGCTAACCTCTCTAGAAAAGTCTATTCCAAGGTCATGAGTGGTTTTCTATAATTATGCCTTCATATTGTAAAATGACTAATTTTACACTTGGCAATTACTTTAAGGGATATTTTATGTTTAAATAGTTCAAACGCTATGATAAAATAGTGTTTTCAGACATTTGTTATATCTCATTTCTTATAATTTTACATTTTATGTGGCATACATTTTTATTGCTGAAATGATCAATGTATGCTAATCAGTTGGTATTGTAGCAAGCACTGTCTCTAAGCAAAATTCAGGCTAGATGAAATTTTATTTGATGAATATATATCATTTGATGCTAATAACATATGGTAAGTACTGAAAAGATTGCCAATAAAAAATAGAAACCTAGCATTGGAAAGATATTTTAATAATCATTTAGAGTAATCACTATTACCTTCATGAATGTTTTATTGCCAATAATCAATTGATTACAACTATGTAAAAATTTTTCAAAGAAAGAAACTTATTACTGATAAGCAATCATTTATTTTTTGGGTAAAGCATTAATTATTTTAAATGTCTATTTACCTTGAACCAAATTTTTCCTTTTATGATTTATAACTATTACCTTTAGTTTTTCCATTTATTCAAACATATAATCCCTCCTGCATTATAAATAGAATATCTGAAATTCAGATGATCATCCTAAGTGTTATTTATTTTCTGATTAAGATGATGATGAAATAGCTTCAATATGTGTATATATAGTAAGTAGTACCAGACCAATAGAGCTTTGACTAATTAATTTCTCATCAACAGTGAGACAAAAGATTAAATATTTGAAAGAATATTTTTGAAGGTAACAGGAATAAAATATTCAGAGCAATTAATCTATCTCAATCTATTTTTTTAAATATATTTTATTGATTTTATCAATATACGTACAGAGAGGAAGGGAGAGAGATAGAGAATTAGAAACATCGATGAGAGAGAGTCATCAATCAGCTGCCTCTTGCACACCCCCTACTGGGGATATGCCCGCAACCAAGGTACATGCCCTTGACTGGAATCGAACCCGGGACTCTTCAGTCCCCAAGCCAACGCTCTATCCATAGAGCCAAACCGGTCCCGGCTATCTCAATCTATTTAAGTGACACCCAATATTATTAAGATAATTAACACTGGTACATGTTGATATTGACCCTCACATGAAATCAATAATATACTCAGAAAAGAAAATGAAATGTCCCAGTGATCTTCTAGAAAGGTCAAATGTTCTACCCATAACATAAAAGCTGACTACTGCTGTAAATTTTATGATTTATCAAAGATAATTTGACAGGAAATATTAGGTAAAAGAAGCAAGAAGTCATAATTTCTTCTAGTCGCTACAAATATTGTATTCCTACAGAGCATTTACACTGAAAGCCAACTTAAAAAACTGACAAAATTTGATCTGGTCAGGTAGTTCAGTTGCTTGGAATGTTGTCCCATGCACGGTAAGGTTGTGGGTTTGATTCCTGGTCAGGGAACATACTTAGAATCCCTAGTCCTGACACATGTACAGGAGGCAACTGATATCTCTCTCTCTCTCTCTCTCTCTCTCTCTCTCTCTCTCTCTCTCTCTCTCTCTCTCTCTCTCTCTCTCTCTCCCTTTCCTCCTTCTCTCCCCCCTCCCATTTCCCGCTCTCTAAAAATTATTAAAAACAGATCCTAGGGTAAGGATTAAAAAAGAAAAACGGACAAAGTTTAAGGAAAACAAACACAATAGGAAATTTGACTTATAAAGTGAAGTAGGAACTCATGGATTTCATTATTTATATGTGATAATAAGGTCACAGAAAAAAAAAACGTATTCAATTGGAACTTAAGATAAACTCATGGATGCTATACACAGTAAGTTATCTATGAGAGTTCTAGATTAGGAATCACAATTAACCATTTGAAGTTGATGCCTATTCAGCAAGTTATCCATTTCCTTGCTGCCATTATCAAGGATAAATTCATGAACTGATTTTAACATTGGTCTAATCCTCTATAATATAAATTCTAAATAATTTAAATAATAAATTAAATATAGAGGGCAATGTCACAATACCCAGAAGGACAAAATTAAAAAGTTCATTAAGTATTCAAAAGCACAAGGAAAATTGTGAGAGGTAGAAAACTCAGAAATGATAAATCTTATACCTGAACTTACCCAATAATTTAGTATTAATAGTAGAAATAGCACATGCGTACATGATAATTACTTATTCTCTTCAAAATATTTTAAAAGGTCTTTCTTTGTGATATTTATGAATACAAGTTGAGAAGCTTTATCTCATTACAGCATATCCTCAGTTACAGGGTAGAGTGACCACCAAGTGAAAAAATATAATAAAACTACAAACTATGGTTATAATAGTGTGGGCCATGTTTTATTACATGGGAAAGTCTAGGAAGACAATTCACAATTATACTGTCACCAGAAACAGAAATATGTCAAAATTTTAATCATCTAATAAGTAATCATCTTTTTATGAAGATATGGTTTAAAAAAAACATAATAATATGTAACATCAAGTGTGCATTCTAATTTGACATATGTATATGCTACACAGTTATCACCCTAAAAGTCCAGTTACCATCTATTACCATACAGTTGTCATATCTGTTTTTGGTTCACAGTTGGTAGTCCTTGGATATAACATTTTATATAGGGGACTTGAGCATTCATGCATTTTGTTATCCTCAGTAGATTCTGGAATCAATTCTTCATAGATACTAAAGGACACCTATGTTTTGGGGGAGTCAAAGTTATGCACAGTCTTTCAATTGTACTAAGGGTCAATTTTCCTAATTCCTGAGTCGTTCAAGGGTCAACTATGTAAGTACAAGGTAACATACTTCAGGAAAGAAAAGTTATCCCAGGATGATTTTCAGTTACATCTAGTATGTAATTTTTATTATAGCAGACAAATGTGGTTCTATCATCAAGAAGATCATAAAAATATAATGCAATAACAATAATTATTTGTAAGAAGAGAACCAGTGGTATTCTATACAAGCTCTGGTCCATTAGTGTTTAATATCATAAGGTATCTAGAAAAGATAATATATTATATTCTCCGTGTGATCATGAATTCTGATTACACGGAGAATATAATAAACAAGGGGACCATTAAATATATCCCCCAGAACAAAGTATGATATGTTTGTTGAATGAATGAAAACTAGACCTTATTTTTAGCATGTATTATGCATCCAGGCTTCTGCCAGATTAATTTTTCCTAGGAAAGATATGGTCTATCTATAATAACAAAAGCATAATATGCTAATTAGACTGGACATCCTACCGTACAACCTTCTGGATGAAGCTGGGGCTGAAAGGGAAGACCAGGACCCAGGTGCCAGAGGGAAGCCAGTGCTGGCAGCCGGGGAAAGGAAGGCCTACTCTTGCACAAATTTCGTGCATCAGGCCTCTAATATACACACATATATATATATATATATATATATATATATATATATATATATATATATATATATATATATATAACAGAATTCAAGAACACGCAAACTTCAATCAAGAAAACTTTTGAAGATTTTTAACAAGGCAAGAATGGAATCTAAAAGCTAGGAAACAAAATCTTAATCTAGCAGATTATAACTTGTCCAGTTTACATAGTGTGGGAAAGAAATCAACTCAGTGGAACAGTCCACAAGTCCATAGACTTGATTGTTCTCACTCCTTTGGCAAGCACGTCACTCTGAAATGGCTAAATTTGGCTATGGTAGCTTAGGAATCTTAACTGCTTTTTTCTGTTCTAATTCTGTGATTACTGAGCAAGCTTCTAATTATGTCTTGCCATAAATATCTACTCTTGGGGAGAGACTATGTTGTTATGGTGACATGTTTCCTGGTGCATAAATAAATAAATAACATCTATTCATTCACTTAAAAAGCATGAGGTACATCATATGCTCTGGACACAGCCCTAAGATTTTTAAATTTTAAATATAAGCACTAAACTAGGAATTTAAACTCTAGTGGATATTAAAAGATGTAGACAGTGCTGTGGAAGTGCAGCAGGATGATTTTACCGACTTTAGATACTCAGGGAAGACATAACAGAGGAAGTACTTTTTAAACTGTAATTAGAAGAGGGAATAAACATTAGTCAGGTTTGTGTGTGTGTTTGTTTTTTGTGCTTTTTTTTTTAAGAAGAAAGAGGGGCAAAACATTCAGGAAAATTAAATAGTATTTGCAAAGGACTTATTAATTATGTCCTATTTTAAGAAACTGAAGGGATGCCATTATTACTGGAGCATGGGAAGAAGGGTGGGAGGGAAGATGAGAACATGGTGAATAGCTAAATGAGCACTCTATTTTGTGTGAGTTTGCATAATGCCATCCTGCTCTAACAAGACAGATTCAATTCTGTCACAATCCATGATCTTATTCCAAAAAGTGTCTTCATAGCAATCCAGCACTCAGTGATTCCTAGTAACCCGATCCTGTCATTCTCCTTCAATCATTCCCTCAAGAAACAGAATAATTTCAAAAAGTGCAATCCACGAAGTTTTAGAATTTATCATTACAAGTGGTTATAGTGGAAGATAAACTGTGCTTATAGAAGAAAGAAGAGTTAAAAAAGAAAAAGAAAAAAATATATATATGTATATTAACAATAGATAATATGACAAAGGTAAGTACAAAGATATTATTGGAAGCATGTGTGCCTGGATGTATATATAATTTATTACATTAATATAAAGTATATATATAAAGAATTTGTGTAATTTACCTGAGGATTCAGCAAGACATTTCTACCAAATATAATGGTTTTACTTATGCTCAAACTTGAAAAGTTAAGTATTTATTTTTTAAATACGACCTCATCTAATCTTTCCTTGAGTGGTATTATACTTTATTTCCTGAGTAAATTGAAAGTATAACTTGAATTTTCTTTTTAACTGAATTTTCAGTGATAATGAGTATGCATTTAGTATGTTCATGAACTCCAATTTTATTGAAAAAATATTGCTTAATTATGAAACACTAGAATTTATAAAAATCCTTTCCCAATCACAAATCCTTTAAAATCTTGATTTAAAAGTATTATTTCCTAAGAAACTATACAACACATCCACACCAAAAGGAAAATATGAAAACTTAGAAAAATCATTGTTCTTTTTCTGATAATTTACAACGTTGTGAGAAGACAGAAGGTTTGTACTTTGCTTACTAGTACATAAACCACATGCCTTGGGATCATATGTTAAAAAGACATGAATTCTCTTCAAATCCTGGGGCAAATGTTTCAGGCTGTATCAACAGATTTTAATTGCCAACATTACCCCATAAGAATGGAATTAAGAATTAAATTTCAACCCAGCTGAGCATATATCTTTTTTTAACATATTTATTTTTATTGACTTCAGAGAGGAAGATAGAGGGAGAGATAGAAACATCACTGATAAGAGAGAATCATTGATTGGCTTCCTCCTGCATGCCCCCTATTGGGGATCAAGCTCACAAGCTGGGCATGAGCCCTTGACTGGAATTGAACCTGGGACCCTTCAGTACACAAGCTGATGCTTCATCCACTGACCCAAATCAGCTAGGGCTTGAGCATATCTACTTAAAAAAAAAAAAAAAAGAGTAACATGCTAATTGAATGTACTTTTATGACACCCACCAGCCAATCAGGAGTGACTATGCAAATTAACCCAACAAAGATGGGCTATAATCTTGTTGAATATAGAGATGAAAAAATCCTGAACATATTTTACTTCATGAAAGATAATTAACATTAATTTTTTTTAAATTCATTACTTTCAAATATAGGAGATACTGAATTATTAAAATTGTCCTGTTGTATGTGGTATATTGCAAACACAGCTAAAATCTCCATGCTTTCCTTTACACAGCCATTGACATTTCACTGCAGCTTCTCCCAAGAGTCTGTCATCTGCTTTCTTTTGAATTGAAAAGTTCATATCAATTTGAAAATTCATTCTTTTCACTGTCCCATGCTTACTCCAGAAAATAAAACAGCCCAAGTTTTATGTCATTGGTGCACAGATTTAGTCCCTTTCCACTCTGTCTTCTCATTCCATCCTGTCTCTATCTAGCCATGATTACTGATGTCTACTGGTTCAATTACCATCATTGTGAACTACATACCAGTTATGCTTCTATTCAGAGCTCCTGAATCATATGGTCATAGTTATCTAGTAGATAATGTTGATAGAATGTCTAAAAGATTCTTCAAACTAAATATATCTTTAAAATTTTCAATATCCATATCATCCCTACTGCAGAGTTGACCTTCATTCAACATTTTCCAATATGCCTTTAACAATTTGTATGTCAGAAGATGTTTTATTTTAGCACTATCTTTTCTTTTATCACTCCTCAATCCACTACTACAGAGTCCTTTTCTTTATACTTCCTACATAGCTCTCAATTAATTCCACTTTTTTTATCTCCATCAATACCATCATAATCCAAGCTACCTTGATTTGTTTTTAGATTTCAGCAATTACCTCTCAAGTAGTCTTCCCACAGTTAATTGAGCCCCACTGAAAAATCAATCTTTACACATAAGAATAACCATTTGAAAAGTCAGAATTTAGACCTCTTCATGTAATTGTTTTTAATAAAAAGACTTTAATAAATTTCCATTGTTCTTATCAAATCCTTCACTTGGCTTAAAACACCCTTCCTAGTTTAATGTTTATAAATTTTTTTTCCTTCACTAATCCTATCATTCTTTACTCAATCACTGATTTCATAATCTACTTTACCCTTTAATAATAAGTTCATTCATTTTTTAAATGGCATAATGGAACATTTCCTTTTAAAACGATCATATCCTAAAATTATGTTATGAAAACTGCAGTTTTCTGAACATGTCTTGAGTTTCTAAAGAAAGAGCCCATACTCACTCAGAATACACTGTTTAAATTTTGCTTTTAGATAAAAGAGTATATAAGATTTAATTACAAAAATAAAGCCAAATTTCTTCCAGGACTATTCTATTAATTTGAAAGGAATCATCAAGTATGGACAGGCATACTAAAGAACACAACTGTAGATTATATTAGAAATGTAATTTCTTTATTCAAGTTTTGATTAATCACCTTACTTCCCATGAATAGAGTGATAAAAAAAATACTGATGGGAAACTCTGTCTTTCAAAATACCAATCTATTTGCTCTATCATTGCCCTGACTTTCTAAAATATACCTTAGCTCTGACAGCTGCCACATATAATTTTCCTGTTAATTATAAATTTTTTCAAAAATGTAAACCCTTAAACACCCTCACATAACTATTCTTTGATCCCCAATTTGTCTTAGGTAACAACATCAATGCTAGGTTACTAAAAAACATCTACTTACCATATTGTAGGTGGCTCAGAACCTTCAATTTCTAAGTAATCATACTTTTCTTCCATTTGAAAATCAGTAAATATGAGTGAAATCGTGTCCCCAGGCTCTGCTACAATGGTCCAAGTGCAATCGGCATTATTGTGGTATTCATTGGGAAAACTGGGGCTTGATATAATGCCACTAGATCCTCTCATTGTTCCTCCACATGCATCTTCAGCTGTTAAGAGCAAGAATGAAATGTTCAGATATAAATCATTAAGAGAAATGCAACTCTTTTAACATTTTCAAATAAAATAACAGATCAAATTATGTGATACCAAGTACATATACCTAATAGAGATAAAATAAAATGAGAAATCTGTGGGGGGGAAATTAAGCACATATATAACTACACTGAGTGGCCAGATTATTATGATCTCTGAATACATAATAATCTGGTCACTCAGTGTATATCCTATATAATAAAGGGCTAATATGCAAATTGGCCCCTCAGCCAGGAGTTTGATCAACAGGGAGGCTGGCCAACCACCCATATTCCCTCTACCTGGCCAGGCTGGCCAGACCACACCCATGTTCTATAATATAATGACCACATGTATACACACACACACACACACACACACACTCACACACTCACACACTGAGTGGCCAGATTATTATGCATTTAAAGATCAATAATCTGGCCACTCAGTGTGTATCTTGATAATTTTTAACCATTGCTTGATGCAGCAATACAAGTAAGTAAAATCTAAACTCCAATTGATCTCAGGATAACAGAACCAGGATTTTCTTTTCATTGATTAGCTGATAAAGTCTGCAAAATAAAAGAAACATCATCCTTAAAGTCTGTAATGAGAAGTCTTTAATCACTTTGTACATGTTTATGGTAAGGCTGAGCTTTGTTTTGTTTTTTTGTTTTTATGTAGTAAAGAACAAAATGAAGAAACAATTTGAGAGAGAATATAATAGAGTTTTATTAATGGCATGATTCAAACGCTATTGAAAATATTTGTGGAATTGCAATTTAAATAAAAATACATCATATGTCCACAAAACTTTAATTAGAGAGAAATAACATATTAACTAATATATCATTGGTAATAAATTCCCTACTAAAGGCCCTCAGACCAGCCTGTGCACTCTCGCAGTCTGGGAGCCCTCAGGGGATGTCCGACTGATGGCTTCTAGGGGTGTCGAACTCAATCAGAGAAGGGGCCAAAATCTAAAATCCAGCCTAAATCGCGGGCCGAATGGTTTACTGAACAGTCATAAACTGTCATTGTGATGGAAACGCAGCGGAGTGCAGTGATGACAGCACGGTGCGGGCCACATTGCAAGGCCTGGCGGGACGGATTTGGCCCGCGGGCCTTGTGTTTGACACATGTGGTTAGGCCCTCTCCAGTCTTGAGCCTGGCTGGTGGCTGAGCAGCGCTCCCCCTGGGGGAGCACACTAACCACCAGCTCCTGTGTTGAGCATCTGCCCCCTGGTAGTCAGTTCATGTCATAGCAACATAGCTCTCCAACATCCCCTGAGGGCTCCCAGACTATTAAAGGCAAAAGGGTACAGGCCAAGCTAAGGGACCCCCCCCATCTCCTCCAAGTGCATGAATTTTTGAACACAGGCCTCTGGTATAATACATATTTTTCTAGGGATTCACATGATATATGGATATACAATATTATAAATTTTCTATTTTTTAACTATACTTGTGGACTTATGGTTTTCATTTTCCAAATAGGAATTGTAAATTCTCCATGAATCTACTTTTGACCAACAGTGTATAATAACAGAGGGGCTACATGAACAGCTATGTTTAGTGTGAAAGTATAAAATCAAGATCCTGATTAATAAAGAGATTAAAGCTATAAAATCTATCTTGTCATAACACTGTTTAGACCAGTCAAGTTAATAAGTTACTAAATTAGTTGTGCAATAAATCGCCTCAAGATTTATGTTGTTATCTTAATCCACTCAGGGAATTCTTCCAATTCAAGTCAACCATTTGAGGAAAAATATAGTTCTATAATGACCACTTATTATTTCATGTAAAGACTAATACTTCATGGCTTTCAGAAATAGAGATGGGCAGCATCCTATCTAATTCCACAAAGGGCAGGAAATAGCAAAATGCCTTGATACTGGTGATAACTTTATTACCATGTTCTTCTATGCATTAAATAACATTAGCTTCCTTCTGGCCCACACTTAGCCATTTAATTCCACAATTCATAAATTTAAAGATATATATAAAGATATATATATATTTATAATACATATAAAATATATATTTTATAAATATATAAAATATTAAATTAAATCACAAACTATGTAAATATGATAAGTATTTATTTTCATTACAAGTCCTACCAATTTTTAGGGTAATTAAAATGAACTGGTGCTCCTGTCCAGACTAAGAAATATAGGACTATAATTTTCTTGCCAGAGCACACAATGCCTTCCCTCAATGTTTTACCTTTAGTATCTGATAAATGTGTCTGGCTGCCCCCATCCTCAAATACCAATTAGTTCTACTTTTTTTCTTCTCAGTACCAATACCAAGATTGAGTACTGCTTTGGAAATAAAATGTTACACTATTATATATTTTAGTGGAACTGGTACATAACCTACGGAAATCAGCTCTGTGAGTTATTTATTTCTGTCTCCAGATAAAATTATAGGCAGATATTTAATATTTCAGCTCACACTCAGATGAAAGGAATACATTTCTCCATTTTTTAATTAAAATGTGTCAACTGATCAAACTGATCAATTAATATGTCCAGTCTTGAGTAGTCACTTACCAAAATATATATATTTAAATATATATATATATATATATATATATATATATATATATATATATATATATATATATACACACACACATATTTTTTTTTCATTGGCTTAAAGTTCTTTGCTCCCCATAGCTTGGGCTTGTGGCAAATAGGGCAGAGCTGAGGAAGATAAGTGGCTTCTTCCACCCTATGCTCCTTCCTAGTATTTCTACTCCTCCCCATTACTCACTGAGCTCGTTGGGACTCCTCCTGAGGTAGGGAGAAATCAGGGGACATGAATCTTTTATTTCCCTGGTCCTGATTTGGCACAAATTTCCAAGAACTATGGCAGATGATCAAAAAATTATGGTTCTTTTGGTCATGAGCCTTTTTATGGGAACCACCAAGATATTCCAATCATTCTTTCCTGGAATATATATTTCTCTGCTGACTGCTTACATTTCCCTTCATAGCATGGGTATAGAATAGTATATTTCCATCTTGTTTGTAACTATGTCTTCTTATCACTGAGGTGAGCCTCTTGGACAGGACCTACGACCATTCCAGGCCAGAAATCCCTCACAAAAGCTCTGCATTTGGTCAATGGAAAACATGCTCCATGTATTCTTCCTCTGTGGAAATTCAGTTTCTTCCCAAATGCAGCCCTATGTGTTTGCAAGAGACATTTAACTATTTCATCCATGGTTTTAAAAATAATACATTGTGTTCTCCAAGCTCCAGGGCATACAAATAAAATTCTTTGTATGACACATGAAATGGAGAGCAACTTGTAGAATAGATCACTCCAGGCAAATTCTTATTTTACAGCAAAATGATTTCAAGCCTAAAATGGATCCGCTTGGGCTTGAAAACAAGAATAAGAATTCAGGTCTTCTAGCATACACAGCAAATGCTCTTGCCAATTCTTATACCAATTTCTTTGTTCAGCACTGCTGTTTGATATCTTTATTACTACACAAACTATCATAGAATCCTTACAAGACAGAATTGTGAAACAGGTAAAAATTGCTTTATAGCACATGCCAGATAGGCAGAATTTTGTCTGGATGGCACAATTTGAGTGCTAGAACCTATGTGTTATGATTTGGCCTGAACTTAATACAGTATTTATAAAAACCAATGCATTTTCTGCAATCATAGACTCAGAGAGTAGAATATACTATAATAAGCTATTTTTTTTTTTTAAGCAGAGATAGGAGACATAAAAGACAGTACTGCAGGGGTCCTCAAACTTTTTAAAGTGGGGGCCAGATCACGGTCCCTCAGAGAGCTGGAGGGCCGGACTATATGAACTACTAATTCCTACTGTAACACCTCGGCTGCGCTCACTGCCCAAAAAACCTGGCGGGCCGGATCAGACTCCTCTGCGGGCCGCATGTGGCCCGCGGGCCGTAGTTTGAAGACGCCTGCTACTGGAACAAGCCATGACACCCTTGAACCTAGGCCTGGGCTCTCTTTGCTAAGTAATATCACCTGATCTCTGGTCAAAGTGAGTTGGTACAAATCTTATAGGTAGCCTTTATTTTTTTCTATATAATTGGCACACAATATCCTATTAATTTCAGGTGCACATGATAGTGATTCAATATTTATATCCATTATAAAATGATCACAACAATGAGTTAACATCTGTCACCATAAAATTTATTATAATATTACTGACTATATTTCTAAGCTGTATAATTTGTACTTCTTAGTCAACTATTTTATCCATCCCCTCAACTCTTTACCCCTCTTGCAACCACCAGTTTGCTTTCTGCATTTATTAGTCTGTTTATTTTGTTTCTTCATTCCTTTTGTTTAGATTTCACATAAGGGTAAAATCATGTATTTGTCTCTCTATCTGACTTATTTCACTTAGCATCAGACCCTCTATATTCACTCATGTCACAAATGGTGAGGTTTATTTCTTTTCTATGGCTGAGTAATATTCCACAGTATATGCATACGAAAAATTATGTACCCATTCATCTATTGATGAACACATATAGTGCTTCCATTTCTTGGTTACTATAACTAATGCTGCAGTGAACATATGAGTACTTCCATCTCTTCAAATTCATGGTTTTTGTTCTTCTGATAAACACCCAGAAGTAAAAATGCTAGATGATGTGAGAGTTCTATTTTTAATTATTTGAGGGACCTACATACTATGTTCCAGAGTGGGTGCACTAAATAACATTTCCACAACAAGGTACTAAGGGACACTTTTTTCCCATATCTTCAACACTTAAGCACTTTTTGTTTTTTGTTAATAGCCATTTTGATGGAAGTGAGGTGATATCTCATTGAGGTTTTGATTTGCATTTCCTCGATGTTTAGTAATGTTGAACAATTTTTCCTATGCCTGTTGACCACCTAAAAAATGTCTATTAAAAATCTCTGCCCATTTTTTAATTGCGTTGTTCATATTTGATATTAAATTATGCAAGTTCTTTATAAATTTTGAATATCAACTGCTTCTTTATATGTACCATTTGCATAACAAAAGGTTAGTATATGCACACACAGACTCTTGTCCTAATGGAATAGGTTATAAAATTTATAGTGTGGTAATTCTTATGTATGTATGCATGCACATATACATAAGCTGAATGATTGCACATTGCATGTTAATAACTTTCAGAGTCAATGTGTTGTAAAATATAGAGAAAAAAAATTGATACAGCCAATAGAATCAATGGAGTAATGCAGTCTTTTAAAAATAAAAATTTTTTAAAAACTAATACTTATGACTTGAAATTCTTATGAAGATATACTATCAATTGCCTTTTAATTTATTAATATATTCAAGTCTATTGCTAAAAAGTATAGATATCCTATCCAATAAAAGAATAATATGCAAATTGACTGTCACTCCAATATACAAGCTGGCTGCCCCCATGTGGTCAAAGATGGCTGCCCCCATGTGGACACAATATGGCAGCAACAATATGGCCAGCAGGGGAGAGCAGTTGGAAGGAACAAGGCCTGCAAGGAAGGGCAGTTGTGGGTGATCAGGCCAGCAGGGGAGGGCAGTTGGGAGGAACCAGGCCTGCAAAGGGGGGCAGTTGTGGCAATCAAGCCTGCAGGGGAGGGCAGTTGGGTGTGACCAAGCTGGCAGAGGAAGAAAGTTCAGGGCAACAGGGCCTACAGGGAAGGACAATTTGGGGGTGGGAACCCAGACTTGCAGGGGAGGGCAGTTAGGAGTGACCAGGCTTGGAGGGGAGGGCAGTGAGGGGCAATCAGGCTGGCAGGGGAGCAGTTAGGCATCAATCAGGATGGCAGATAAGTGGTTAAATAGTGATCAGGCAGGCAGAGAGAAGCAGTTTAGGCAATGAGGAAGGCAGGTAGGTGAGCAGTTAGGAGTCTGCAGTCCTGGATTGTGAGAGGGATGTCTGACTGCCAGGATCAGGCCTAAATGGGCAGTCAGACATTCCTGGTGGGGTCCCAGATTGGAAAGAGTGCAGGCTGGGCTGAGGGAAACATTCTCCCCGTGTACAAATTTCGTGCACTAGGCCTCTAGTTAAATATAAAATGTTATTAAATCTCATTTTAATTGTTTACAATATTGTAAATGTATTATCGAATAACTTCTATTTCTAGCTTTAAAATAACTGAATTTATGTAAACTTGCTAAACAATTTTCTTTAATTTCTTGCCATAGAGCAGGGGAAAAGTACAAAAATAAAATCAAAATTAGTTTTATTTAAGTGCAAAAAGTAAGCAATTATTTCAGCACCTCCCAAAAATGTGTGTGTTTTTTTTATAGAATTAAATTTTATTTACTCTCAATTTCTGTTGAACTTATTAGGTACCAAAAATACCTGACCTTGTTTTGTCTTTAGATCTTACATTACATTTAATGTATGTCTTTAGATCATACAGTACATTTAAGATATTGTAAATTGAAAGTGCCCCCAAAGCATGGCAATTTAACAGCTTCAAAATTCACTAGAACGATTTTCTGTAACATGTAATTTCAGATACTGATCTCTGTGCTCTGCCCTACTAGTTTCTTGTGAAATAGCTTAGGGATAGGGGTAGGTAGACCATAAATATGCTTGTTTATCACAAAAGAGAAAGAACTGTAAATTTAGCAGATGAGTACACTTGGTCAATTCCAGATGTGAGGCATTCAATCCAATCTCCAAGTTTATCTTGGGAAAATGTTCTGCAAATCTCCTTTGCTGAATCTCAACATTCCATCAGCCCCATGAGCTCACAAATAAAGCAGACATCTATGTGTTCCATCTCAAGACACTTTTGTCTGCCTCTTAATTAGACAAAATATTTAAATAATACACTCATTAATTATCTATTACATTATATATACAGGGCAGCAGTTCCATTAGTATAACTGTCCTTGTTTGCATCTAATAGTTCAGCTTTATGTATCTTTGTGTTTAAAAAAAATAATTTTTTTCTTGATAGAGAAGAGAATTAAGCACCTGGGTAGTTAAATGGCACATCCAGGGCAACAGGGCCTACAGGAAAGGACAATTTGGGGGTGGGAACTCAGGCTTGCAGGGGAGGGCAGTTAGGAGTGACCAGGCTTGGAGGGGAGGGCAGTGAGGGGCAATCAGGCTGGCAGTTTGTTCCTTGACAAACATAAAATAATGTTTTATGTTTGTCAAGGAACAACAAGAAACAACTGTTCTAAGTTTTAAAGAAAAGTGGTGTATTTTTATTATTATTATGAAGGAAAATTAAAGAGTTTTAATCATCTTCATTTCTTAGTCCAGGTCCTTTCATACTAAAATAGACGAAATTAAATTTATCTGGGAAACAGATTTCTAAGTCAAAGAAAAACATTCATCATTCATTCAGTTGACACCTTATGGAAAGAGAAAAACAAAAAAACATATACATAATGGCATATCAGAATGGAAGGTTTATTCCTGAATACTCAAATATGCTTTTGATAAAATATTCCATGTTAATTTATAATTATCTTCCTAAGAGACATGTTGAGAAAAATGAGAGGGATAGTTAGTGCACTGAGGCAAGTAATTAATAAATATGTAGATTATAGTTTGATTGTTCAGTTTTATGTTCAGCTTAAAATACTTTTCAGAATCTAAAAATAAAAAATACAGGCATTTGTTTATGATAGATTAAATATTTAAAATAATATTTTTTTTTTCAGCAAGAAGCCATGCAGAGGAACAGGGAGGAATTTTACATTATGTTTTTAATTAGCAAAATATAATTATTTTCAAATATTGACCCAGAGCCATACAAAATGTGATCACAGGAAAAAGGGAGTAAAAAATGGGAAATCCCTATAATTACCTGGCTTTCTGTCTAAGCATATTCAGGACAATAGGCTACGGAGGGTGATTATGAGTAGAATATAGTGTTCTCCCTGAGCTGAGTTCAGGGAGCATGAGGTCTGTAGATAGAATTCCAGAAGAAAGGAAGCTTTTCAGAAAAAGAACTCATAAAACCTGCATTGCGGCCCCATAGGTCTTAGCTAAACAATAACAAATATATGCTATGGGTGAAACTGCATGAAGTCAGACAAAGAGAGGCCATTGGTTCCAACCAAGGATGCACACAGGGCTGGGAATACAAAAAAAAATTAGAAACATGTTTATTGAGAAATAATTCAGAAACCACAAAATTCATCCAAAGCATACAATTAAAATATTTTCTTTGCTGTAGCATGTACTAATATAATCACATCCTATTTTCAATAATATTCAGTTATATTGATATACCATCTTTTTAAAACATCCATTTTATTGAATGGTGCTTGGTCAATTAGTTATCTACCCAAATAGTCAATTCCAGATGAACTATAACCTAAATGTAAAAGGAAAAAACAATATAGCTTCTGAAACATAATATAAGACACCACCTTCATGTCCTTAGAATTGACAAATCTTCTTAAATAGGTACATCACTCTACATTAAAATTAGGAATTCTATTCCTTAAGTGATTTCACTAAGGAGGTCCAGGCACAAAGTGGAAGGTATTTCCAATACACAAAGCTGATAAGGGCTCATTAAAAATCTATAAAGAACATCTATAAATCACCAAGAAAAAGGACAGCAATAGAAAAATGGACAAAAGACTAGAATGCCATCTTACAATGGAGGATCAACCAACTGTCAATGGACATACAAGAAAGGAACTCAGCTCATTAGTCATCCCAAATTCAAATTAAAACCACAATGATTCTCTATTAGACACACACCAGGATGTCTAAAATGACAAAAATCGATACCATAAATACTTAGCAAGGATATGAATCAACCAGAATTCAAATTTGCCCATAAATTAATTCTGTAAATCAATTTATGAGAGAATATTCTGTAAATCAGTAGAGCCACTTTAGAAAACTCATTAGAATCTGCCTAATAAAGCTACCATATCCTATGACTTAATGTTCCCACTACTAGGCATTTTCTCAGATGTACATCAAGTGATGTTTATGGGAATAGTCACAGATACATCATTTATTCTAGCCAAATCTAGAGACAATCCAAATGTTCATCAAAATATCACAAAAGTAGTGATTTAGTCCTATAATGTACAACTACAATCAATGAAATATGTGTAATCTGTTACTACATACAACATGATGGATATCACAAATAGTATTACTAGTGGAAGGGTAAATTAGCAAGATTCCATTTTATAAAAGTTAAAAATAGGCACACACAAAAATCTGTGGTGCTAGAAATCAGAGGGGTGTTTGCATTCAGGGAAGGGCAAGGTGGTGACTGGAAGGAAGTATTTGAGAGATTTCTGACTTTCTGGTACTATTCTGTTCTTGCTCTGGCCTGTGTTCATTCTGTGAAAATTCATCAAGTTGCACACTTGTAATTTGTGACTTTTCTGTATATATGTTTAAATAAACACGTTATTAAGTAAGAAGGAGAATTCTTCAAAAGCACATTGTCTTCCAAGGTCTCTATTATTCTCATTATAAATACCACTTTTCTCCCAAGATGGTGTTTTCTATTCTATTCACTTCAACTACCCTCCAAGTATATTGACCATCCCACAATCTTTGTCATTTAGCTTCATCTTCTTCAGCACCCATCCAACTGCTGAAGAGGAATCTTTAACATTAATAAAACATATTCACTAATGTGGTTAGCAATCATCCTTTCCAAAATCCCTGTTCATTTCAGAGTGATTGATTGTATAAATTTCAATAGGAATTGTTAATTCCCATCTGGAGCATGAGCTCTCAGAAAGTGTAGGAGTTTCAAAGAGTGGCTGATGATAAATAAAATGAAGAAATAGTTATCATTTATACACGAGGAATATTTGCTACCAAGATTCTGATAGCAAATATTATGAGGCAGAAATAAGATTATGTGTGTACTGATCTATTTCCTCAGAAAGTTTGGTTGGACCCATTGGAGCTAATGGCTGTGCAATGAGAATTGAGCAAAAGTGACTTAAGATTCCTCTCTTAGGAATGACTTTAACCCCATCTTCTCCTGTCCCTTTAAAACTTATTTTCTACAACAAAATCTAGAGTATTTTTAAAATCATATCATGTCACACTTACTTCTATGTTTGTAAGATTTTAATGGCTTTCCTCAAATTTGGAATAAGACCAAAGTATTTATCATGGCCTTAAGGGTCCTTAATTCATAGACTTCTCAAGGTAAGAATACATAGATGGGAATGGAATAACTACAAGGTCAAATGGGTCACCACACCTATGATGGATATTGCATAGCTGAGAAATAAATATTTACTGAATTAGATATTTGTGATGTCAAGATGTGCTTATTATTGCAAATGGTAATCCATCCTACTAGAAATCACTTTGTTACGTCCATTCTGTTTTAATTTCAAAAAATAAGGACTTTCCTATTTCAGATTTACTAGTAAATGTGATGCATTTTTGAGAGACATCATGTCTTATGTTTATTTTTATAAATCTCAGGAAGTATTTTACTTTATCTGAAATTACAAAACTTGAGCCTAGTTTACTTAAAAATTAGAAAATTTTAAATTTGGGTGCATCTGTTATTTTATGGAATGTTCAATTAAGCAAAAAGAATTTAACCCTCTATGTCTATTTTTCTCATTAACATATTTTCAGTGCTTCAGTGCTTAGAAATATGTTTGCCACTAACATAGCCAAAATAGCTATCTATGTTAAATGATACTGAACAAAATGTCTTTGGAGGATATCAAGGACTTTCATGTGAACTTTAAATGATTCCTTATAAAATTAAAGCATTTCCCTCTTCAATTCAATCTTTCTGACTCTTCTATTGTATCATTAGAAGAGTTGTGTGTGCAAATCCTTTTATTCAGAGAAATAATTTTAACCTTGTCTAACACTGTTCTAAGCATTATAATAAACAGTCGTTAAACTTAAGATATGTGTATTTCTCACACCTTTCCAGATAAACACTGAGTTCTTTGAACATAGATGTTCAATACAAATAATAATAGTTATGTATCTGAGTATTCATTTTGTGCCAGTCACAATGCTATCAATTCTATCTAATAAAAGACAAACTTGCAAACTCCCACAAACCATGCCCACCAGCCAATCAGGAGCAAGAATGCAAATTAACCCAACAAATATGGCGGCAGACATGGAGCTGGAGCAAGCAGGAGGCTTGGGTTGCCCCTGGCTTGAAGCTAACCCTCCCACCCACCCTGGCTGGTGCTGACCTCTGCTCAAAGTTACAAAGTTTTAATTATAAAAGATAAATAAATCCCCACAAAAATGGCAGAAGCCACAGAGCTGGAGAGAGCAGGAGGCTTGGGTTGCCCTGGTGATGGAGAAAGCCAAGCTTCCCTCCTAGCCTCTACTCAAGTTTCAATTATAGAAGATAAATAAATCCCAGATACCAGGGCCTCTCCTTGGGTCACCAGGGGGCATTGCCAGCCTGCAAACCACCACAGGCCCCTCACCCAGGCCGCCCCAGACTCCAAGGGAACCCTCACCCTGATCCAAGACACCCTTTAGGGCAAACCAGCTGGCCCCCACCCATGCACCAGGCCTCTATCTTATCTAATAAAATAGTAATATGCAAATTTACCATCACTCCAACACACAAGATGGCTGCACCCATGTGGTCAAAGATGGCCACCACAAGATGGCCAGCAGGGGAGAACAATTGAGAGAGACCAGATCTGCTAGGGAGGGCAGTTGTGGGTGATCAGGCATCAGGGGAGGACAGCAGAGGAGTGAAGTTGGGGGTTACCGGGCCTGCAGGGAAGGCAGTTGGGGGGAGGGGACTCAGGCCTGCAGGGGAGAGCAGGTGGGGGGAACCAAGCAAGCAGGGCAGGGCAGCTAGAGGTGACCAAGCCTGCAGGGGAGGGCAGTTAGAGGTGACCAGGCCTACAGAGGAGGGAAGTTAGAATATGGCATAGAATGGCCTTGTGATAATTCATTATTTTATTATTGCAATGTTGACAAAATGTACAGTATTGTGAAATATTTCCACTTAGTTAAAAATTGCAGGCTGCCAATATACATCAAGAAATTCATTCATATTAAGATTAAAAAGCATGACTAAATCTGACCCTTTGAAGATTTTCTTCCTTATTTTATTATTTATTCTAAAGTAAGTGAGAATTTGTATTTTTTGTACCACAAATGTACATTCTAAGCATCAATGGTCGGATGTATTTTATTTCACACCAGTTTGGTATGCTTATTTTTGTTCTTTTCTTTATTTCTTTTTGTTTGGTTGGTTGTTATATGGTAATAATATAATACACAATTATCTGTTAAAATGAGATGGAAATCAAATGGAAAATTATGCACATTATAACTTTGCTATTTTTGTTGATTCCCCTTTAAGTGTAATACAACGTCCTATTTCAAAACAAAATGTTTTTATATACATGTGAATGTGTTTATAAAAATTAGATTTTTATATGATTAAAAGAGTCAAAGGTAATAAAATGAATACCTCTAATCAATGACTTATGCTAGATGTAAAATTAAAGTGTTTTCATTTATTCAGCAGATAATATGAATACCAAACTTATATAACATACTACTATAAGAAATATGTACCAGGCTGTAATACAATAAAAGTTACTATAGCAAAAATTCATTTATCAAAAATCACAGCCAGTCCATATCTCACCTATAAATTTTAGCTGTATTTTTCAATCCAAAACCTTGCTAGCTGCTATTTGTCTGGGTCACCTTTTCATGACGTCACTTACCATGTGCTACCTAGGGAATGCACACTGACTATTATAGAGTCCAAACCCATTATAACGGGGGAGGTAAGTGAGAGCCAAATGTAAATGAGTTTTGGATATTCTGCTCTTTTGCATAATTTCTCTCTTGGCGTGAAAAAATAAAAAATTGGCCGTGTAGTCACATAGGGATGAACAGAAATATAGAGCATCCGTATTTACATGGAGGGCCCCAGGACAAGCAAAGCTTACGTTTTTATAAATGGTTAATTTTAGCATCCATCCGAACATCAGTGAGCCAGTTAGTGAGGTATAGCTGCACTTTAAATGATGTCCAAGGGCTTTTTACACAGAGTTAACATTTGCATAAAATCAGATTTTTTTGTGTGTGCCTTATGTTTCCAAATCAATTTAGCTTTGTGTGCTAATATTTCACTTGAGCCCTGAAGATAAAGAAGCATATAGGTCAGCCATGTGTGCTGCTAAATCCCCAAAGGAAAGCTCCACTAAAAACCAAAAGATTGACACCAGACAAGATTAGCAAAAGAATTAGTCATGCACAATCGACTGTGTTAAATACTGAGGGGAAACCATCTGCTTCTCTTGTCCTCAGGAAAAGGCTATCAGGATGCACTCATTGCTAATGCTCCCAGTGTATATTATTATATGCTTCGGAGTGTACCACTGTTTTCTATGAAAATGAATTTATTAGAACCAACAACCATAGCTACTTTAAATGCTACTAATGAGGCACACAAGTAAAAGCTTCGAGTCCTGTGCTACTTAATTCCCAGACCTAGCTGGGCCCTGAGATCTTCTCCCCAGGAATACAATAGTTCAGAGTTTTCCCCTGAAGAGGCTTGGGCTCTGACCTCAAAATGCTATACAGTAGCTGAAAATGTCTACATGAACCAATCAACACACAAAAATATTCAACAAATAAATTCTCTCCCAAAAGAGCTTATTATCTAAAGTTTTCTATTAAAGCATAAGAATAAAATCCTACCAAATAGCTAAAGATCATTAAAACTCAATATCTGGAAAAAATGAGATTTGTTCAGAGTTCTTGTGAGATCAACCAAAAGACTTGTATGCATGCATATAAGCATACCAATGGACACAGCCACTCAGGGATGAGAGCACAAGTGGGGGCTGTAGGGGCAATGAGGGGCTAAGGACACATATGTAATATCTTAATCAGTAAAGACAAAAAGATCTCAAAGACAACTAAAATAGAAATATTTTAAAACAAATATTTATCCAAATGTTTCTCATATCATTAAATAGTATTTCAAATATGGATTGAGGGGATTACTATCCTATCTAATAAAGAGGGAATATGCTAATTGACCCTCATACCATTGCAAAGATGAAGGCACCCACAGCCAATAAAGAGGGAATATGATAATCGACTGCCCTGCCCTCAAAGATGGTGGCACTCACAGCCAATAAAGAGGGAATATGCTAATTGACTGCCCTGCCCTCAAAGACAGGGGCACCCACAGCCACAAGATGGCAGCATCCAGTCCCCTCAGCCCTGTCTGGGCAACAGATGCGGGGCAAGGCAGGGCCAACCCACAGGCAGGCGGGGTCACTCTGTGCACCTTCCTCAGGAGTCCCCCAGACCCCTCAACCCCCCAGGGACAGCCCGAGGCACAGGTAACCCTTAGATGTCAGCTGCCCAGCCACCCAGGGCTGGCCAGAGGTATAGGCAAGCCTTGGATGGTGGCTGCCCAGCTGCCCAGGGCCACCCGAGGCTCAGGTAACCAGGGCTGGCCAAATCTTGCACTGCCGACAGTGGCAGCAGCAGAAGTGTAATGGCTGCACCACCTTCCCCTGATCATCAGGTCACCTCCTGCTCCTAAGGGTTCCCAGACTGTGAGAGGAGACAGACCAGGCTGAGGGATACCCCCCACCCCCCAATTCAGTGCTTGAATTTTCATGCACTGGGCCTCTAGTTAAGAAATAAACAAGACAATAGAAAAGATCATGATGTATAAAAATAAGTGTATATAATGTTGTACATTTATGTTCAATCAGTCTATCTTGTTCCCTTCTTCATTCCACATCAAGGAAATAAATAACTTTGACTGAAGGGTTTTAGACAATTATATGGTTCCTTCCTAAGATATCATTTCTTTTGACCTGAAGTTACAGGGACCAGATAATTGTGATGGACACTGGATTTAGTAGTTTCATTGACTGAACATATATTCCATGCAAACCATTTGTTAAGACACTTTATTTGTATTGTTTAATTAAACCATATTCACAGAAATATTTTAAACAGGAAGAAATTAGCTCAGATAGGTTAATAAATGTATCCCCACTACACAGCTAACACATAGCAACGTGTGGATTTAAAAAAGATAGTGTTAACAATGTGTGGTAGGCAAAAATAATACCTACTCTAAAGATGTTAACCCTAATAACCATGATTATGACTTTACAAGGCAAAACAGGAAAAGTTGCAGATTAAGGTTGCTAATCAGATGATGCTGAAATCATGACATCACTATGAATTATCCCAATAGGAGACAAATTGGAAGAATGTTTGAATTCAACACACACACTCACACACACACAGGCTCTTGTGTAAAAAACAGAATGTATAAATTTGAAAAAACATAAAGCATAAAGTATATACTTGAAAAATAATATAGTAACAAAGATAAATAAATATCATATAAAGGTGATACTCCAAGAATAAAAAAAAACATATAATTTGAGTGGGATCAATAAAGGTAATTTTAATGAAATAAAGTTTGAGAGAGATTGATATGGAAATGGTAACATAGATTGTCAAAATAATTTTTTTTTAAATATTGGGGGGGAAAGTAAAAGGAAGAGAATGGGGGAAAAGAACATCAGACTCATCTTACGTTGTCTTTTATATTGTTGTTTACTGATCAATTTAGGTATTCTTATATTTGTAAAAAAAAGCGGAAGATTCCATTGACTTTCCAGGATTCAGTTCTTTCTGCAGCTCACCTCCACCACCTCCTGCTCCTAATGCACACAGCACACACTCCCCCTATCAGCACAAGTATTGCTGTTTCCTGTCTCCTCCTCCTGAATTCCTTTCCCTTCTACCTCCTTTACTAACTAGATAATTTTTTAAATCTTTGTTGAAAGTTTTACACGTCTCCGTGTTCCCCCACTGACCTCTTCCCACCTAACTAGATCACTCTTAACCCTTGCTTTCAGCAGCATGTAAGTTAGCATTTTCTTTAAGAATGGCTTTTCTGACTTCTTTAGGCCAGAAAACTAACAGGAAGAAATTAGCTCAGAGAGGTTAATAAATGTATCCCCACTACACAGCTAACACATAGCAACGTGTGGATTTAAAAAAGATAGTGTTAACAATGTGTGGTAGGCAAAAATAATACCTACTGGTTAGGGCTCTAACATATTTTTAAATTGTCATATCTGTTCTACTGTGAGCTAGTTATTAATCAGCAATACTTGTGCTGATAGGGGGAGTGTGTGCTGTGTGCATTAGGAGCAGGAGGTGGTGGAGGTGAGCTGCAGAAAGAACTGAATCCTGGAAAGTCAATGGAATCTTCCGTTTGGCCAGATAACTATTTCTATCTATTTGAACAGCACAATCACACTGCATTATAGTAATATAGTTAATTTTCTGTGTCTTCAGGACACTAGAGACGCTTTGAGAGCAGGGCTGTGTCTTACATCTCAATAGTAGTTTGTTTGTTTGTTTGTTTGTTTGTTTGTTTTAATAGAGGAGTTCTAGCTTCTGAAAAGCATTTCATTAACATTTGTAAAAAGAAGATTACTAAATGAAGAATGATTCACAAATTATAGATGAGAGTTCCAAAATCACACATAACAATCACCTGTCATGTCCACTTGGATATCTCACAAGCACCTTAACCTTCATATCAACAAAGATAATAATTTACTTTCATATCCCTCCATTGCAGTGACCATGCAGGCATGCAACAGTAACAATGAGTGCTCTGTGCCAGCCTGGACTTGATGCTCTTCCTACCACCAGCACTATCACTGACTCTGGTGCTCAAACAGGAACCCTCTGTATTTTTCATGCTTTCCCTCCCCTCACTGCCCCAGATCTAAGTCAGCAGCAAGTCCTGCTCTTTCCATCTCCAATAACTCCTCAATGTGCCAACTTCACATCTCCCGGTCCAATCCTTTGATCCAGACTGTCATCTGCATCCTCCTTCTCAACTAAATTTTTACATAATCCTAAACCCCTTCAATTGTATATCTCAAGCAGCAGTGGAATGTATAATCTAACAATATAAATCAGAACATGTTACTCTTCTCCCACAATGCTTCATTGGCTTTGATTACATTTAATCCAAACTGAGAATTTTTTTTCCCCCTGTAAGCCCCAGAAACCAACACAACCTGGTCCCCCAATTGTGCCTTCCCCATCGTGCTGCCAGCTTCATTTCACCATATACTCTAGCCTACTTCAAACTGCAATGCATGGTATGACTTTTCTTCTGCCTAAAATATTCTTTACTCCCCAATGGGAAATGTATTATCACTGGAGTCCAGATAGATATCATCCACTGAAAGCTGACTTTCCTGAACATATGCTGGAAATAGTTCTGTATTATTCTTCATTTAATCCCTTTATTTCACTTTATCCTCTTTTTTTTTTCTTTCATGATGTTTGCAATTTACAATTTTTGTGATTACATGTCTTTATTGTTTTGACTCATGTACGAACTAAATATATTAAATATCCCAGTGAATACTTAGTTCCTAGCAGAGTGCTTAGCTTAACTGAAGCTTAATAAAATTTGTTTGAATGAAAGGGGAAAAGGAGAAAGTAGAAAGGAAGGTAAGCAGCCAAGAGGGGATGCAAAGTAATAGCTTGCTGCTTACTTAGAGTTTTTTCCCCACAGTGAGAAAAATTTAATGACTAGCTCACAGTAGAACAGATATGACAATTTAAAAATATGTTAGAGCCCTAACCAGTTTGGCTCAGTGGATAGAGTGTTGGCCTGCAGAGTCAAGGATCCCAGGTTTGACTCAAGTCAAGGGCATGTACCTTGGTTGTGGACACATCTCTAGTAGGGATGTGCAGGAGGCAACTGATGGGTGTTTCTCTTTCATCAATGTTTCTATCTTTCTCTCTCTCTCTCTCTCTCTCTCTCTCTCTCTCTCTCTCTCTCTCTCTCTCTCTCTCTTCCTTCCTCTCTGTAAAAAATCAACAAAATATATTTAAATATATATATATATATGTTAGAAAACAAAGTGTGCACTTGGAATTTTGCTCCTTATAGATGGTTATGCCAATGTAAATGGTAAAGTACTATATTATAATATATAAATTAGAGTATAAAAATGTGTGAAAATCATATGAAAGAGGATGACCCAGATGCATTGATTTAAAACATTAATAAGTAACTAATTAAAATTCATTTCTAACTATAAAAAGAAGCTGTGTGTAGCTGAAGGATGCCCAGGACCAAACCAGAGATGGTGAAACCTGCATCAACACCATTTGTCAACCAACCAGATCTGAAATACAATGGCTGACATGTACACATAAGGAACTGTTTGATATTGAAATGGGGACTCAAAAGAACTGTTGGCCCAGAAAGGAACTCACTACAGACTGATTCATTTGCCTCGCAGCATAACCATTATGGCTGGTCTGAGTTTCAGTCCTTATAAGGGAATCCCTTGTATCGCATGATCTAAGGTATCTAGAGGAAATAATGAACAACATAAATTGATGAACAGAAACAGACCTGGAGACCGAGAAGCAACGATCAGACTGTCAGGCCTCAGAGGGAAGGTAGGGGAGAGTGGGAGCAAAGGAGAGAGATCAACCAAAGGACTTGTGTGCATGCATTTAAGCCTAACCAGAGGTCATGGACAACAGGGCGTGGGTATATATGGGGAGGGGTTTGGGATGGGAGTGGTGGGATGAGGACAATTATGTGACATTATAATCAATAAAGAAATTTTTAAAAAAGAAGTTAACATGTTTAAAAACTATAAAAGATGCAGTTAACATATATGCTGAGAAGTTTCCTTATTTAAATTTGAACATATTTTAATATATAAACCAATTCTAGTAACTGTTTATAATTTCAAAGAATTGTTTTTTGTTAGTGTTTTCTTATCTTTGCATTAATGCATAATTACTGAATGAATTCTTACAAGTAATATGTGAATACACTTCCTGAGTGAAAAAGTCAACTAAATTGCATAAACTTTTATGTTAAATTGGGTGATATTTTGTAAAACTTCAAAATTCATTTCTGCACAAAATATTCTATTTACTAAAATGTTAAACATATTTGAGAAAAGTAGTAATCTGTTATTAGATTGTCTTCTATTATATTTGGAAGTAATCAGAGGTTTCACATTTTCTTAACAATGATAATGGCATCCGTTAACTGTTTCAGAGAAAACAATATTAAAATGCATAATGAAGACTTAAATTTTACATGCCCAGTTAAACTGCACACATATTTTTATACTTATCTTTTCATACTGTACACATAAACCTGAGTAACAGAATTTCAATTACTGCAATTCAATAGGTTTGACATGTTTTTCTTATGGGGTACACGCACCTTTTGAAAATCTAGGAGGCACTCCCACGTGCTCTGTTGATGGGAATATAGACTGGTGAAGCCACTGTGGAAAACGGTATGGAGTTTCCTCAAAAAAATTAGAAATGGAACTTCCTTTTGACTCAGTAATCCCACTTCTGGGAATATATTCTACAAATCCAATGTGGAAGAATATGCACGCCCCTACATTCATAGCAGTATTATTTATAACGACCAAGAGCCCAAGTGCCCATCAACAGAAGAGCAGATAAAAACTGTGGTACATCTACACAATGGAATACTACAGGTTATAAAAAAAAAAAAAAAAAAAAAAAAGGAAATCTTACCCTAACAGACTGCATGGATAGACCTGCTGAAACACACTCTGCTGGTCTTTTCTTATGTCTCTGAGAGACTTCACTATTTCTCATTTCTTGGATCTCCCACCATCGTAGGTCTTATATATATATGTCTGTACCTCTCAAAGTAGTTTGGGCTTGCTTCTCTTCCCCATTCCACACTTCTTCTTCTCCAACATTTATACTCCAAAGATTCTCAGATATATATATATATATAAATTCCATTTCTTTTTCCTTTACCATTTAAATAATATATATATATATGTATATATATATATATGTATGTATGTATATGTATGGTATTTATTAAAAATAAAAATGTGCAAAACTACTAATATTTCCTGGTTCAAATATGCTTCCCTGCCATCATACAGGTCAATGAAAGGTGAGTTTCCCCAAAAAAATACCTTGTTTGATAACTCTTCATCACTCATCCACACATCCACTGATTTTCAAAAATCTGAAATTTATGTTTATCCCTTCCTGAAAATGTCCCCTATTCATCACATCACTCTCTCTCTGCTCAGACCACCGTTGCCCAAGCCAGCAGCACCTCTTGCAGGGAACACTGCAACAGCTCCCTCTCAGATCCTGCTCCCCATGTTTCCTTGGTTACTAGGAGCTTTGAAATGCATGTTTGATTGTCACACAACACCAACACTCTTTCTCTTCCCAGAGTATTTAGTGGTAACCCACTTCTCACAGGATAGTCACAAATTCTAAAAATTTATACAATACCCTACAGCAGAGTCTCATTTATAAGTAGTTTTACGCCCACATTTCCACTCCACTTACTATGCTGCAAATGTTACAGACTTTTTTTTAGTTTTTTTGAAAATCCCAAATTCACCTTATTTTGACCACGTTCTTCCATCTGCTTACAAAGCTCTCTTTACCACCCTTTCTCTTTCGCTGTGTTGGCTTTATTTAATCCTCATATTGCAGTCTGAATGCCATTCCCTTGGGTTGCCTTTCACAACCCTCTGTATCAGTTAAATATATCAGAAAAATTTATCACTTCCTCATGGCACTTACAACCACTGCAATTGTACCTTCTGTATAATTCTTTAAGTTATACATCAAACTGCTTTTTTACAGATCAGTAACCACCAGGAGGGCATGAAATGTGTCTGTTGTGCTCACAACTATATTTCCAGTACCTGGTACAGGAAAAAGACTCAATAAAATACTGCTCAATGAATGAATGAACAATGAATGGATGCAGATATCATTCAGCACACGTGGAGACTGCCAACCCAGCACTGCTTATTTGTCTAAAAGTGTCACCGGAAGTATTGCTTTTCCACAATAAGATATCTCATTTGAGAGCACAAATAATTTCCCACCAGTAAGTAAGCTGTTGGGAATGAAATGTTAGCATCATAGAAAAGGAAATTAGGTTTTAACTAGTTGTGGGTGAAAAACTTAATGTTGGCAAGCCTCCCAGCTGTCACATTTCTCTGTACATCACTAAGAAATGCCACATCCATTCCTCTGCCTCAGAACAGTGCATCCATTGTTTCACACCTTACAGTAAGCATCCTTATCTATTTTCTAGCCTTCTGGTTTAATTGTTATTTATTATTTTATTTACTGCTTATTTTAACATACTGTGTTCATTAATATTTTTTCTCAATTTAAAGATGGTGCTAAGATCTTTTTTGGAAGCCAGTGGGAACTATCAATTATCACATTTAAGGCAAAACAAAGGAAATATATATGTAATGTATAAAACATCCTATCAAATAATAAGTGATATAAAATAGTAACAAATGCAAATTTGAAGATCAAGTTTATTTAATTTTAAAATATAATAATATTAATAGAAGTTTCTCATATGTTCAGAGAAATTTAGTCAGTTTTGCAACAGATTTTTTTTTTTTACCTAAAATTGCAAATAGAACCAAAGAAACTGTTATTTGACAGATACTTTGATATGGCAAAAGAGAGAGAGAGAGAGAGAGAGAGAGAGAGAGAGAGAGAGAGAGAGAGAGAGAGAGAAAGAGAGAGAAGAGAGAGTGTGTGTTTGGAATAAAGAATATTTAAACTTGCATTTTACTTCTGCCATTATCTTACTGTATGATCTTGGGAAAATACTAAACTTCTCTGGTAAATATTAGAAATTTTAATCATGACAAGTTTGGCAAGGCATAACAGGCATGACCATGCTTTAGTAGTGGGAATACAACCAGGTGTGGCCATTCTAAAGAATAGCTTAGAAATAATTAGACAAATCAAGAATTCATTTTCACTTATTTCTTTTATAAGAACTCAAAAATAAAGGATGCCACATATACATCTGAGAAGTCCTCATGTGGGAGATGAATGAGAATATGAAATAGAGATAAAATAATTATATATATATATATATATATATATATATATATATATACATACATATATATATATTGTATATCCACATATAAATACCCATATCCAGACAAGAAAAAGATCTTGAAGTCTTGCAAAAATTTTGATAACAATATTTCAGGAACACAATTAACTAAATCTCCTGTACTTAAGCTACAAATACCAATGGCAACCGAGATTATATAAAACTAGAGGCACAGTTCACAAAATTCGTGCACAGGGGGTGGGTCCCTCAGCCCAACCTGCACCCTTTCCAATGTGGGAGCCCTCAGGAGATGTCCTACTGATGGCTTAGGCCTGCTCCCCATGGTCCTCTACTCTCTGCTGGCCTGCCTCATCGCTGCCATAGGCTCTGGTGCCTGCTCTCTGTGGGGGCCTGCTTGCCCCTCACTGCAATGAGGGCTAAAAGGATGATTCCAGAGGGGGCTGAAAAGGCTGAGTGCCACCATCATGTGGCTATGGGCACTGTCATCTTTTGTGAATGACAATCAATTTGCATATTCCATCTTTATTAGATAGGATAAGGGAATAGGACTATTTAATCTTTAAAGTCCTTTTTAGTTTATACTGTATGTTTTTTGTTTGGTTTTTTTTGTTTGTTTTTGTCTAGATTGCTTTTTCTAGTATATAAATTGATCCAATTAGAAAAATTCTCTTTCTTTGGCTAAGTCTAAACTATAAAGTGAAAATTCCATATAGTGGAATACATGAAGATTTATGATTATTAAAAGAAAATAAACAATGATTGCTATGGAAAAGGAAAGACTTGGTAATGGGCACTAGGACTGTGAAAATTGTTTTCCAATACTTGAAAGACCTCCTCTCCACCTGTTGTTTTTAAAATTGGAACAATATAAATCACTAGATGAAATTCATGGGGATTTTCATTTTAATACAACAGTGACTTCTATATAGAGCTGTTAAAGATTGTGAGTCACAGTCACTGGAGTGTTCAAAAGTAGCAAGGATGCAACAGGAAGTAGTCCTATGTTAGTGCTACTAAAAAATGACTGTCACGCAGATTGACGTATCACAGGCATACTCTTCTACCCTCTTATTTAGGTTCTATGATCAGAAATGCATATGAATATCATTTAAGTTCATAAGTATCAAATTAGATGACTTAAAACGATTCCCTTCAGCTTATAATACTATGAGAGGTAAGAAATGAACCTATCCACTGCATCAGTCCAAGATTAGTCTATATTCTAATATATATATATCAATGTCATTATAAGATAAATTACAGTAAAATAAAAGTCAGATTTAATGCACAGCTGTCAAACATACCATTTACTGCAAAATTCTCTAATTATTGGTTCTTTTTCATTTTGACTTGAGTTTTCATGTACCTTCTAAAATTTAAAAAAAAAAAAATGTATGCACAAAGAAGAATGAGTGATTCAATGCTCTTAAGAGAAAATCATCTAAAGAACTGAATAATCATAAACAGTATAATAGTGTGATGATTGACAGGACATCCAAGTATAACTGAGAGAAAACTTTGAGAAGATCATAAAAGTTTTGATCACTGGAATTTATCAAAGCAAAATAAGAGAGTATCAAAGCTGGAATTTGGAGACTATGAAATTAATAATCACAAGACCCTAGTTCACAGTCCAGTACTGTTACATAACAAGCATGTCGTTCTTTGTAAAACTCGGTTTTTTAATCTTTGAAACTCATTTGACTCAATCAGTATTTACTCTGGGGTGAATCCTGAGAACATAGGACATAACCTCAGGGAACTCAGAATCTTAGACCTGGCTGTTAATACTTTAATTCAGGCAGCAGACTAACAGAAATGAACACATTGTGCAGGAGTGGATAAGGGAAAGCAATGCTGAATGTAACAATACCTACTTCAGGGCTTTGGTTTAAGGATGAAAAGAGATAAGGCATATTGAAATATTGTGTATACTGAATGTTTCTCCCATCTGGTGGAGAAATTTCTGAATGTGTACTATTTGTCACAACCTCTTTTTTTTTTATTATACCACTGCTACTATAACTGGTTAAACTTATAATACCTTCACATGTGAACTTGATATAAATGTGTCTCTCTTGGTGCCCTAAGGTGAAGGTATTTTCTTCAGAAAGCCATTTAAAATAAGTAAGTAGTCCCTCAGCCTGGCCTGTGAGGATCAGGCTGAAACCAGCTCTCTGACATCCCCCAAGGGGTCCCAGACTGAGAAAGGGCACAGGCCAGGCCAAGGGACCCCACCGGTGCACAAATCTCTGTACTGGGCCTCTAGTATGCACAGAAGATCTTTGGTTAATCTCTTCCCTCCTTCCCGTCTGCCCCCTTCCCTCTGAGATTCATCCTGCTGTTCCATGTTTCCATGACTGTGGTTTCTGCTCCTGCATTGAGCATCTGCCCCCTGGTGGCCATTATATAATACATCACAGCTACCAGACAGTTGGCTGGTTGACCAGTCAGCAGGTCAACCAGTCGCTTAGGCTTTTATATATAGAGATTATGTAACTATATACTGGTGATTAATGACAACATTTAGGTTACTCAGTTCTCCTACTAAGAGAAGATAGGTAGACATATTCTCTGTTTACAGAACTGTTGGGAAATAACTACGGTATATGAAGCCTCCCAATTTCTTAGGCTTCTTATGAGCTGTAAAAGATTCCTTTATTTCCTGGGATCAAGAGTTAGACAATCAGGATATGGATGGCCATTCATTTTCTTGAATGTTTTTCTTCTTTGTTTCCCACTATTAAGTACCTTACAACTGGCATCAAGCCAAAAGAAAGAATTTTGAGCTTAGCAGACTGAGATTTAGATTAAAAAGAAAAATAAAAAAATTGCTAGGAAAGGAAAATTACTAAGTTAGTCTTATAAGTAAAGTAGGTGTATTGATTATCTCTATTCAGGTTCCCAGAGTGTCAAATAGAAATATGTTGTAAGTTAAATAGAACACAATTGCAATATCTCTGCATAAACCATGATCACAGCAATTAAATTTTCTTGCCAATCTACAGATATGTTTTCATGGACCTTTTGTATGGACCTTTTCATTTATATCAGCCATTATAATTTATAAATACATATGTATCTGTATGATTATTTGCAAAAATACATTTTATTTACTATCCTATTCTGATTGTAGGAACTATAACTATTATTGTTTGATCTATAGTTGTATTTCCAGTGTCTAGCATACTAAAAACAGGATAAATCATCATCTGTTCCTATCTATCCTTTCTCTTTTTTACTACTATATTTTCACAATATTGACATTATAAGAGTTATCATATTCTAAAGGCTGTTTTTTTTATCATTTAAAAATAAGATTACAGGGCTACCTCACACTCATTAGAAAGGCCACTATTTAAAAAATTAAAAAGGACTGAAGTGTTGGCAAAGATGTAGAGAAATTGGAACCATGGTACACACTTAATGGAAATATAAAAAGATGCGGCCACTGTGGAAAATGGTGCTGTGTTTCATATGAAAATTAAATATAGAATTACTATATGACCCAGCAATTCCACTCCTGGGTTAAACTTAAATGAACTTAAAACAGGATCTTGAAGACATTTGTACAACCATGTCCATAGCAACATTATTCATAGTAGCTAAAACATGGAAGCAACTCAAGTGTCAATCCACAGATATATGGCTAAACAAAGTGTATTCCATACACACAATGGAATCTTATCAGGCTCAAAAGAAAGGAAATTCTGACATATGCTAGAACATTAATGAACTCTTGGGACAATATGCTCAGTAAAATATATCAGTCACAAAAAGACAAATACTGTATGATTCCACTTACATAGGGTACCTAGACAGGCCAAAAGAGACAGAAAGTAAAGTTCATAGTTATCAGGAGCTGGGTGGAAGAGGAGGAAGAGAATGGGAGTTATTGTTTAATGAGTATAGAGTTTTACTTTTGTGAGATGCCAAGAGATCTGGTGGTGATGGTTGCACAACAAAATGAATGTGCTTAAATCACAAACTCTTAAAATATGTTTCAGTGGGTAAATTTCATGGCATGTATATTTTACTACAATAAAAAGTGAGGTTAAGCAAAAGCAGATTTTATATTATTACTAGAGGCCCGGTGCATGAAATTTGTGCACAGGTAGCGTCCAAAGGCATAGGCCTGGCCGGTGATCAGGGCTGATCAGGTTCCCGCCTCCTCCTTCCCTTACCACCCACACACCACCACCACATGGTTCCCCTGTCTCCTCGCCTCCTTCTTCTCTCACTATCTGCGTGCCACCCCTGGGCAGTTCCCCCACCTTCTCCTTCCTTCCTCCACTCCCTCAGCACCCCACGGGCATCCCCTGGTGGTCAGAGCACATCATAGCGAATGATCAAACTCCCGGTCTCATGGTTGAACTCCTGAGAGGACCTTTTGCTTGTAAGCCTTTTATATATTATATAGTTACAACAAAGAAATCTGTTCAGAATATCTGTCTGTCGTGGTTATTGCCTACCTTTTAAAATAATTTGAAACTCAAAGGGTCATACTGAATTTCCAAGTGTAAAGACCTCTTAAGCCACTAAAAGGAGCTTTTGAAAACTGAAAATGGAACTCCCATTTGACCCAGTAATCCCACTCCTAGGAATATATCCCAAGAAACTAGAAACACCAATCAGAAAGGATATATGCACCCCTATGTTCATAGCAGCACAATCTACAATAGCCAGAATTTGGAAACAGCCTAGGTGCCCGTCAGCAGATGATTGGATCCAAAAACTATGGTACATCTACACAATGGAATACTATGCTGCCATAAAAAAGAAGGAATTCTCATCATTTGCAGCAACCTGGATGGAATTGGAGAACATCATGCTGAGTGAAATAAGCCAATCAATGAAAGAGAAACACCACATGACCTCACTCATTTGTGGATAATAAAGAGCATTATAAACTGATGAACCAAAAGATAGATATAGAGACAGTAAAGCAACAAGCAGATTGTCAGATTACAGCGGGGAGGGGAGGAGGATCTGGGGGAGATAATAGATCAACCGAAGGACTTGTATACATGCATATAAGTACAACCAATGGACATAAAACTATGGGGAGGGAGGGGATATGGGGGAGGGAGGGGGGCAAAAAAAATCATTAAAATATGTAAAAAATAAAAAATAAAAAAATAAAAAAAATAATAATAATAAAAAATAAAATAAAAAAAAATAAAAGGAGCTTTTGAAAAATACCACTTTATCGTATTGAAGGAGAAGACCTCTCAGAAGTCCTGACGTTTGTATAAATGGGGTAATGCAGGACTCATCTTCTCTCAAGGGACTCACGTGCTTGTGCCCCACTTACTTCCACCCTCTAAAAGCACTGGAAGCATCTGAGAGCCATCTAAATACCTGGATTTTTTAAATTTTCCTAGGATCTCTGATAGGAATTACTATTTACAACATGATATTATGTCTTAGAAAAATAATTTTTGAAAGTATTTAAGACATTTTTGTATTTTTCATCAACAAAGCTGATAAATATGACAAGCAACAGATTAAACCATAATTGCACAAGTTGGTGTACTGTATATAAGGACCTCTGTGATGATTCTCACTAGATGAACACCAAAATATTTTAAAATCATTATTTTTTTTAAGAAAGGAAATTAGTAGACCCTTGGGAAGAATGTATTTGAAACTTAACACAAATTCATCTTCTGAGCTTAACCTTCTGTTACATGCACTTTGAGGCCAAAAAACAAGCAATAAAGTTAGTTTGTGTTGGTTACTAGATGATATTATATTTCTGAAAATTTATATTGGCTGTTATAGGGCAAGAACTAAAGTCAGGGAAGTGAGGCACTGATCTCAGAAGCTAAAAATTCAGTAATCAAGACAAGTTGTTTTAAAAATATGAAAATCAATGCAAAAATTCTATGATGAGGAATATATAAAAATTTTTGAAAAGACACAATAAATGTTCTCTTTCCCACACCACTTTTATATTCTTTGACTCTACTGTGACTAGCACAACATTAAGTGTTGGTCTTAAACTACCTTTCTAAGGACATTAGTATAACAAACAGCACAGGGAGATAAAGATAGGATCTCCCTCTGGATCAGAAAGGAGATTTCCTGACAAGGATAATAAAAATAATGTATTGAAAGTTATGGATCCCCCACATGACCATTCCTATTTTTTTTAAGTTAAAGGATGTTTGAAGTTGGGTGAAATGAAGAATTGGCTTCCCATGGTGCCACAAAATGAAGAGAAGAATCTTAGGAGTAATTAATCCTTAATGATCCAATGTGTTTACTAGGACTGTACTTGACTTTTAAATAAATTATACAGTATGTGTAAGAGTATAAAACCTTTGTTAATATTTACAACACGCACACACAAGTAATGTCTTCCTTTGGGGCAAATATTAGGCAGGTTTGCTAAGTCTGCTTTTATATTATTGGAGTTTCTTAAGTTTGACTCCCTCAGCATGACACAAAGTCACTGCATCTAGTGTTCACCTGTGATAGTTCACATTGCTTTGTGATTCTCAGGGGCACCTTATGCAAGGTGAACTGATTTGACCATGAAACTCATGATGTTTGCTGTGTTTAAATTTAATAAAGTCCTTTGTCTCTGCCCCTATGGTCTCATATATTTTGGGGGTTTGGTTTTTGTTTTGTTTGTGTTTTGTTTTAGCCAGTGTATATAAACTCTGTGGCAGGATAACTTACTAGCTTCTAAATAAGGCAAAATCTAAAATCTTAATAGTTGTTGACAATATTATTTTTTATTTCTTTGTTTCTCCTCAATTTCCTCAAAGGCTAATAAAAATCTGGGAAATTTCTGTATGCTACAATATAGAGGCATTTCATCTGATACAGTCCACTTATGCCAAAATAGTTAATGTTTTAAATAGCTTCATGCATTCTTAATGCGTCAAGGTCCTCAGATATATTTTCCTCACAAAATTTTACACTAAATACTAAATTATGCATTGATGGAGTTGATGAAAATCATTGTATATTTCAAATACTTTCTCTGTTTGCACTCAGCATTTCAGAAATAGATGCTCAAAATGCAGAAATAGTTCTATTTTCAGAAGATGAAATATGTTTATAAACACACCTCTCCATAAATATATAACTTCTTTATGCTGAATTTAAATCTAATTTTGTGACAGCTGTAAAAATGGCTACCTCTCAGAGAAAAGCAAAGAAATCAAATTTCTGCTATTCTCTGGGAAGTTACAATGCTAACTAAAGTATTGTTCTGAATTTTAAACAACAACATTTCCGCCTCTAGTGAGGTTCCTGAGAAAATTCAATTCTTAGAATATGTTTATAGATCCGCTTTCATGGTGACAAATTCTGAAATAATTTCCAAACGTCAGTAGTAGTAAAAGGAGGGGCGGAACTGAACACGGAATATATTTGTTCACAAACATCTAAGGCAGAAAAAAAGATACTGCTATCAACACTAACCAAACCAAGAAGACAAAAATGGGGAAAAATAATTTTTGTTTAAATCAATCTGCCGAAAGAAAAGCTGACATTACTGATTCCGCGATGAGAAGAGAGGCAGGAACAAGAACAAGAACGGGGCATTTGTGGATCTGTAAGCTGCAGATCCCCTCCCCCACCTGCCCCCGCACTGATTTTTTCTATTTTTTTTTTTTTTTAATTTTACTTAAGAGGTGACAAAAGAGAACAATAAATTAAGTTGAACACCATCCCTTTCAGTTGACTTTGGCCAAGCTCATAGTTTTCAAATGCAAATTACCCAATTTCATTCTTTCTTCTTCCTCACCTACTATAGTAACTAAATTTATTTATTTTTAATTTCATTTGTTGGGGTGACATTAATATATTTTCTTAAATGTTGAATCCAATAAATAAGAATGGCTAAGTTACACAATACTTTCAGTCATATAACTGTTATAATCATTTTCACATTTTCTTTTACTACTATTTTTATTCCTTTTCCATCTTTATTTTTAACTTTCACTCCATGGGTTTTATGTTGAAAGTAGTTTAAACTAGGAAGGATTCTTAAGTTTATAGTTGGTAGAAGAATGTCTTTGTATGAAACAAACTAATTTTCTCAGGACCTGTGTATCTATAGCATACAAAGGAAAAATGAACTATAACTTGTAATATTTACTTTGTTAATCTAAAATTAAATTTAGCTACATTTTAGAAAGATTCATGGACACAAATTATCTCCCTACAATTGAATTTTATCTTTATTACTAGGGATTGCTGGGGAAGGGAATCATAAAAATGTCCCCATTGAATAATCGACTCCCCTATGCCATACAATATCTGTTAATCTCTGACCATTACCAAGAAATTCTCTCTTTAATCTTTAAAGTAATCATCTTTACTATAATTCAAGAACAATATGCTTTGTTCAGGGGAAGGATGTTGAATCAAAACAGACCATGCACTGAAGATGCTAAAATTATGGAGAAGGAAAGAGAGTCCCACAAGGAATCTAACGATGGTCTTTCTAATAAAATGTTCCAGAGCCAACTGCAGCATGTTCCTAACTAAACTAAACTATTTACTAAGGTAGATATCAACAGCCATTCAATTTTTCTCACTACAGGGAATTTTACTCTATCCTCTGAGCATTCGCAGTATCCCAGGGAATGGATCTTAGTTTGTCTTAATTAGCAATGGTGGGTTCACTCCCCTTTTACAAGCAATTGGGATTGTCTTTCCATAAATTCAGAGTGTTATAAATAGGAAACATTACTCTAATTGGACATTTATAAAAGTTCTAGAATTTCACAAAGATGTTATAAAAATGGTTCTAGTTTACTAAGTTTAATCCCCATTCACCATAAATTTTGGCAAGATTTAACCTCCATTAGCCTCATTAGATACTCATAATAAGAAAATCCTAATACCTAAATGGCAAGCTTTTATAAAGGTAAAATGAGATAATTCTTATATAATCCATAGAACTATCCTTAGAACATGGTAAGGACTTAATAAACATTAATTATTATTACTCTTGAGTTGGTATCATAGACTAACTGCATGTGATGTTCAAAAATTCATATGTTGAAGTATAATGGTGCCTTAATCTTAGACTTCCCAGCCTCCAGAATTGTCAGAAATAAATTTCTGTTGTTTATAAGCTACCCATTCTATGTTATTTTGTTCCAGTAGTATGAAGGGATGATGCAGATGGCAAATAGAAACTTCCCTCAATGATCCTCCATTTCTCTGCAAATTCTTTTTGTGTATGCAAAAATGGAGGACAAACTTTCTGCCTATTGCTGATGGTCTCTAATTTATGATGAATATGTTGAGATGAACAGCATTTGCAATATTGTCCAAAGAAAACAGGTTTACTATCTTAAAAAACCTTTCAAATATACTTAATGGCTTACACCTGCCTAGAGAATAAGTTTTAAGCTCTTTATTCTGCTTAAAAACTCTCCAAAAGATGATTTTAACAGATCTTCTCAGTTGAAATTATATTATCCCCTCTCTACCCAAAGTAAACTCACTTTTAGTTTTCCCAAGTTATACAAACAGCTATAAACATTAAATAAATGACTATAGACATTATATATGACTAAGTACATTTGTTCCCTAAACCTAGAAAGTACTTTCTCCATAATTACTCATTAAAATATTTTGAAATTTGAAAAAGTGTTTAGTAAAGAGAAAAAAAATATACAAACATGAAAAGATAATTCTTAATACATTTTGAGTTAAAATAAAGTAGAAAACAAGACAGTCACTTGACAATAGGTTGTTTTAAGATTAAGACTTCTGTTTGGTTGATTGGTTATGTTTAATTTAAGAGAAAAAAGAGGTCTGAGGAGAGGAGAGAATGGGGTAGCAGGATTATGGGGGGAAGGACATCTGTAATACTTTCAACAATAAAGATTTAAAAACAAAAATGCTAGCCGAAACCAGTTTGGCTCAGTGGTAGAGCGTCGGTCTGTGGACTGAAAGGTCCCAGGTTCGATTCCGGTCAAGGGCATGTACGTTGGCTGTGGGCACATCCCCGGTAGGGGGTGTGCAAGAGGCAGCTGGTCGATGTTTCTCTCTCATTGACATTTCTAGCTCTCTATCCCTCTCCCTTCCTCTCTGTAAAAAATCTATAAAATATATTAAAAAAAAAATAATAATAAATAAATAAATAAATAAAAACAAAAATGCTAAAACATCTGTATAGGCTAAGACTAAAGAAAAAAATACAAAAAAAAAGTTTCATAATCAAAACAGCGGGAAAGAGAGCATAATACAGATGGTATTAGAGCCAAATTGCTTGATTTCAAATCCTAGCTCTACCTTTTACTAACCCTGGGAAATGTTCTTAACCTTGTTTAAGAAAACAAGGAATCTAGGTAGAATGAGTATAGATGATTAAATTACAATGTATCTTCTTTGTGACATAGAACATACAGAATTTTTCATTCTGCTTAGTAAATTTATTTTTCCACCTCAAATTATTTTCTTTTACTTTGTCAGACTATGAACTAGTATTTTTCAGATGTGAAAAATTTTCCCATATGAATTAAAATAAAGTAAAATGCTGATTCTATCAAGCATCAAAAAATGCAGAACTTTACGCTTGTGTATAAACCTTGCTCTTGGTTTCATCTTATCCTTCTGTTATTTTCTTTTAACATAGATATCCCTATTTGCATTTAACTTATTTGCTATTTGTATCATGTTTTCATGCTGCATCAACTGACATTTTATGTTAGCTATAAGTTACATATAAATATGCAATAAGTGACCTTAATATTTTATTTAGAATGCTATAGTATCCTCAAATATAAGGGTCAATAAATAAAGACAAAATTGCTTGGTCAAAACCATAAGGAATTAGTAAAATAAATATGAAAATAACAAAAATGACAAAATAGTTATTTTTCAAGATTTCATTTTTAAGAGTTACTGCCAGTTTTACACACATAATAATTATGTAATAAAAATAAAATTATTTGTTCTTTGGGGTCAGATCCATAATTGGAAAAATAAGGTTAAGAAAACTGTAGAAAAATTTTAGATTTCAAGCACATACAGTAAAAGACCAAAAATTAGAGTTAGTAAAGGCATACAAGTTTAAACACTGGATTTTGTCATCTATTATTAACTGTATGGAAGATCTTTCATCATTGAATGTCTCAACCACACATACCTTTAACATATCTTATCTAGATTAGTAGTAACCAATCAAACTTCATAGAGGAGAAAGAGCTCAAGATTAAATGTATACAGTGTTTTTGCAGAATAATTCTTATAAAAATTCTTATTATTGTGCTTTCTTAGCACACAAAAATAAGGACTTCTGACATGGCAATAGTCCATTAGAATATGTGTCACATAACATTATCCAATGTCTTTGGTGCACTACCATCCTCTTCCTCCATTCATTTATCCTAAATTATTTTTCCTTATCTTTAGACTGGTGGCTTTACAAAGAGCAACAGAATACCAGATGGTCATTATTGTGGTTCACTGAGTTTATGTCCTAGCAGGAAGTTAGAAGATTGCTTTTCAAGGTTCTTATCACGCATTGAGCACTCTATTTCACCACAGGGAATTCTGAAGCTGTCAATATATTTTTGGCTAAGCATGCCCCAAAATTTTTCATTTAAGTCATGGTCCCACATAATCATTTGAATAAAAGATAACATAATTTTTATGTTTACACATTTTACAAGTTTGGTCTAGTATAGAAAATCTCACAATAGAAGTTTCATTTTTCACTTTGCAGCTTATTAATATGTTTAATCACTATAAGGGAATGAGCCGAACATGACATTGAGTTATGTGTTTGGGTTTTCAATTCAAAATCAGTTTCCAGTTTTCTTCATTTTTAATTATTTTTACTTGGCTTTTATCAATAACCAGATCTATTATTAATGTAGTATCATATCTGTGGATATCAAATCTCAGCATTTATACATGCATAAGTGTGTGGTCAGTACATATACACAGAATAAATGGCATTTTCTGTTTTCTAATGCCTTTTGAGATGGCTTCCAGAGACCTAAGCATGGGAACACATAAACACAGTGAACATCTTTTCACCAGCCCCTTTCACCAGTTTAATCAATTTTTTTCCAAAGTGCACTTTTTTTTAACACACTTTGCTAGGTCTTCTGATTGGTTATTTGTTTTGCCTTTAACCTTTGATCAGAAGTCACTACCTCTTTGGAGGACTTTTGGTATAATTTTCATATAGAGAACATCTAGCTAAACCTCCCCCTCTTTCCCCTTTCCCACCATTGCCTTTAACTGCACATCCCAATTCCATGTTTCGGTATCATGCTTTGATCCTGAATCACTGATAGAGATTTAAAGGAGGAGAATAATATTATGTTTTGACTATACAAGCTGCTGCTATTTTTTCCATTAGCTATTTTCTTTATCATATTGCAGTAGAAGGCAGACTCATTCCCAAGAATAAAACATAGAAGACCCTTTCACTCTTCACTGCTCATTTACATAACTGCAATTCCTTTGCTTTGTCAGAGACAACAGTTCACTTATTAGCCCTTTTGCTTGTCTGTACTGTCAATCGTTTGCTTTAGATGGCACCAGCTGACTAGGACATCTACACCACTAACATCCAAGCCTTCCCCCCGTCAGCATCTCACCTGTCAGATCAAAATAAATGTCAATATTTTACATTATACACATCAATGATTTGTGCTATCCTAAAACCTTACATAGAGCACAAGATCTTTACTTTTAAAGTTATCAAATCATCCGAGGAAATATAACACCTTTCGAATATTTTTTTCTAATTTATCTAAAATAATCCTAATACAAGCTTAAATTATTTTTGATTGACTCCTTAAATCTTAAAATGTTAATTCTTCCAGTCAAACAGCATGACGTGTGTGTGTGTGTGTGTGTGTGTGTGTGTGTGTGTGTGGTGTGTGTACACCCAGATTTAGCTGCACTGATAATACTATAATGTCTGTGTAACTTTTACACTTAACTTTATTAGTTTGCTCTGAGATGTGTATATCAAATGCCATTCTTACTACAAATAACATTATGAATTTCAGACTGTTTAACCTAGGAGAGCATATTCATTTTACACTGCCTGCCAACTGTTCTTATTGAGTCAACAGTGTTGGGAGCAATGGGATGAAGAGGACTCTGAGGCCACATGAAAGTTCAGTGGCAGCCCATGTCACGTGTATGTCTACTGAAGGAGGGATACAGAAAAGGCACGTGTGCCCCGCGTTTCCATTCTAGACCGAGAGCACAGGATTTGGTTTCACTTTCTGTTGAATATTCTTCAGCCCAGCATCAGGCAGTTAGCTGCCTTTTACCAATAATAGCAGATGGTGTTGATGAAATTCATCTTGCCTATGAATGAACACAAAAGCCCTTTGCTCCATACCCTCTAGGGTGACGTGGCATTCATTTTTCTTAATTAAACTATCATTGTTAGGAAGCATCCAAAGAACTCCCTGAGAGACAAGAGTTTCATCAAGGAGAGACTCTCTGTAAAGTCTAAGGAGAGCAATAAGGACATCATTGCAGGGTAATCAGCCTCCTGTGAGATTATAAAACAAAGAATCTGCATGCTATCAAATGGCAAAGAACAGAGGAGGGAAGCCGTGGCCTGAACAGTCTCTCTCCTCATTTCTTTCAGGATGAATGGCAACGACACAAAAATCAGAATGCACTTTTCCTCCATGGTTTCATTTTTGAAAATGATCAGTGGGAGATAAACTGCTCCTTAAAAAAATAGATCATGTGCTTTATTAAGTGGGCCTTTATATACTCTACCTTAGCCAGGGAATATAGTAGCACTGGAACTGTTTTGAGGTTAGAAAGGAAAATGATGGCTTCATTGAAAATGCTCTTGTTCTATATAGTTTGTGTTTTTAGCAAGACCTCTCTGTGAGTTTCTCTTAAAACACTGTCCCTAACCGAATTTCCTTCCACTCAACTGATAGAGTCTATGATTTTCCTTATCAAGGTGGCTAACACACTACACATTCTGATATTAAAGCAATTATCATATATTAGTTTAATTATATGATTACATTATGATGAGCCACAGTAGAATTTGGTTTTTAAAGGCAAAACTTGTTTCTGAATCATGTTTTGATCCTTGGTACAAAGAATAATGCTTTGCACATCGCAGGTCCTTAATAAATATATTCTGATGAGTAAATGTATTCATTAGTATTACTGCTAAGGAGAAGAAAATGCAAATTTGACAGATGAAGTTGAAGTGGCAGAATTTTCAAAAACAGTAGGTGCCACTTTATTTTAGATTTTTTTTAACCATAGAAGTTAGAATAGAAGTCAAAGAGTCAAAGGAAGTAATTCTGAAGGTACTTGAGGGTGATGGGTAGGGAAGTTGAGTATATGGCAAAATCAAACAAAATATCAACAATAACTGAGAATGAAATGTTTTAGGTTTAGAGGCGGATATAAGAATAATTGATTTTGATGCAGTTTTTGTTGTAATTCTTTTCTCTCAGAAGGAGATGGTAACAAGTGCTAAAGAAAATTAGGAAGATAGAGTGCCATAAATAATAACTTAATATGTTCCTGGCCCTTTACCTACACTATCATCTTGAACTCTAACAGTAGTGCAACTTTTGGTATTTCTATATTTTCATCTTATTACAGCTAAAGAAATAATATCCAAAATAACAATAATTTTTGCTCAAAGGCCATAGTCAATATGTGAAAGAATTAGTATTTAGACTCATCTTTCCTATTAAACAGGCTCTAAACTGAGAGAGAGAAGAAGCCCCATAACAGAATTTAATTTTTAGATAGAATTAAAACTGCTCCATTGAAACAGCTTACTAGTACAAATGTTTCCTGGTTTTAACTATCTTAAGTCCTTTTGACAAAGGGAGTTTTACACTTAAAAAAAAAACAAACTTGAATATATGTATTTTGGCTGATTCGTATATACCAGCACCATTTCCTCTCATAATAAAATTCTTTTGAAGAGAGGTGCTAATTATTTTGGTGAAGTGCCAAAGTGGTAGCAAGCTCAGGCTTTGAATGGGTTCAAATCTGACATCGCCATCCTACCCAATTCACCATTGGCAGAGATTTCTTCCTTGGACTCTAACAGTTCTGCACATCTTTGTACCAGACTGCCTCTTCAGAGATGTTTGTATAGCAAATAGACACAAAGAAAAAAAATAGTGTCTTCCACCAGATGGAAGGACAAGTTTGCTTACAAGCTTGAGAGAGAGAGGTAAGACCTCTCTCCAGAGCAAAGGGCAGGTGTGGCATTTGTAAAGGATTACATTTCCCTAACTCAGTGGTCGGCAAACTCATTAGTCAACAGAGCCAAATATCAATGGTACAACGATTGAAATTTCTTTTGAGAGACACATTTTTTAAGCTTAAACTTCTTCTAACACCACTTCTCCATAATAGACTCGCCCAGGCTGTGGTATTTTGTGGAAGAGCCACACTCAAGGGGCCAAAGAGACGCATGTGGCTCATGAGCCCCAGTTTGCCGACCACGGACCTAAGTTCATGATTCCTCTCTGATAATGCCACCAACTACATGTGGAAACATCTCCCATTCTTCTTCTCATTTTATGAGAATCTGGCTTGCAGAGCTGACACAAATGGCGATACACTAGGTCCTAACACCTCGATGAATAATGAACTTCCTTTGTTTCTGACCCAAATGCCTTGTGCCTTCTATGACTATTCAAGTAACTGTGGCAGACAAACTTGTTAACTTGCAAGTTAAGTAAAAATCTCATACTCTTCATAGTTTTTGACATGTACTGAGCAATCTTGAACCTCGGTTCCCTATTGTTATGAAATTGAAAAGTGATTATGCTTATAATATCTTAGTACCCTAGAAGTGCACAAATAAATGGTAGCTAATAGTGGTCAGAGAAATATCACCAGCAGCAGAAACAGCGGTAGTAACAGTGTCACAGTAGCAGTGGTAGCATTACCATAAGTAGCAGCAGCATTGAAGGAAGACTTAACATTTAAAGAATGTCATACACGGCAGATATTTTACAAAGAGGCAGATATAGATATCTTATGTAATCCTCAGAACGAATGAACGGGTGGTGGTGGTGGTTTTCTCCCACTGGTTAAAAGAGATAAATCTGAGATAAAGCTCACAGGGTTGATGATTTGCATATCACTCACATGGTAATGGTCAAAGCCGGTATAAGAAGTTAGCTGTGTCTGATTTCCAAGGGTTTCTCTTGCATGCATTTGTGGTGACATGTTTAATGAAGAGTAAACTACAAAGTAATTTAGATGAGAAGTTGAACATTCCTACATCCCATCTGCAGAGGAATTACAAAAGCTTATCAAAAGCTAAATGAGATATTCTTTTGTTGGAAAATATGAAGCCCAGAGAGAAAACAGCATTGTGCCTAGTATTTCTATGGACACAATTCATCCATGAATTCAGCTAATGTTGAACTTGTTCTATCCTCTAGTCTCTGTACTTTGAATCTTTGTCCATCCTATATAATAGAAGGCTAATATGCAAACTGTCCCCTCTGGAGAGTTTGACTGCTTGCTATGATGTGCAGTGACCACCAGGGGGCGATACAAAATGAAGGGAGGCCCCGTGAGCAGGCAGCCAGCCAGCAGCTGGGGAAGGAAAGCCCAGATCAGCCCTGATGGCCAGCTAGGCCTAGGGATCCTACCTGAGCACAGGGCCTCTAATATTATTATATTATTGTATTTTCCCTATAATCAAATAATGTTCATCAGTATTGGTAAGAAACTATACAGCATTCTTAATGTCATAATTTCCTATGCAAAGTTCTCTACCGAAATCTTTAAAAGACTGACAAATCCAGTCAATATTTCAAAATTTAAAAAAGAAAAAAACATGACGAAAGTCTAATTATATTTCTAAACATAATGAGCTCCATATTCTTCTAATATAAATATGAAGACACATATACACAATGTATTATACAGAAATATGTATATAGTATGTAAATATAAACGTATTTACTGTCCCATTTTAAAAATAAAGTATTTCCTTAGCATTTTTCCCCCTAAACTTTTCATGTAGTATATAATATGTATATATAGTTTTTAAGCTTCAAACATTATAAAAGAAACAATCACGTTTTGCAAATATACTCTCTGACCGCCACTCTTCCTTTATAGAATGCTGTTATTGTGTCAAATATTCAATCAGCATAAAAACTAAGACTGTATTTCTCCATTTCTCCTTACCTCGGCAGATGGGTACAGGGAAATCCCAGGAGGCTGTGTTCACTGTGTTGGCTATGCACGTGAGTTGAGGGTGGCCGTCCAGGATATATCCAGTTACACAGCTGTAGCGGATCTTGTCCCCGACGTCGAACCTTGTACCATATAACACTCCTTTGGGAGGGACTCCTGGGTTCCCACAGGAGCTGCTCTGTAATTCTGTGGAAGACAGGGAAAGGAGAGCGTACAGTTATTTTAATACACATTTTAATGTTTTAGATTCGTCAGAATATAATAGTAGATCAAGATGTATCCTATGCTTTTAAGAGGAGTCACACAAAAGAAGTATTTCATTTGAATAAAAGGAACAGAGAAAACTGGGAAGGGAACGAAATTTTGTTGAACAAATGTCATCTTCATGAAAAAAAGTGTAGATATTTTATATTGCTTAATCTTTATAGTAATGCTAAAATCAGTATTACTCATATTGTACATATAATTAAAACGAAGTAATACTTTGCTTCTTTAATGTTTATTAACTAATAATAATCAAGTAAAATTACTCTCTCTCCTTACTCTGAGACTTGTACTTAAGCCTAAACCATGAGCATTCATCTGAAAAAAAAAAATACACATATGGGCGGGAATTTTTTTTTCACTTGAAAATATAGTGCAGTACAAATGAACACACCTTTGAAGCTAGAGATTGGGCTAGAATCCCAGCTCTGTTATTTGTTTAACCTTGAAATATAATAAGTATATAAAATTGTGACGTTCTGCCGAAACCTGTTTGGCTCAGTGGATAGAGCGTCAGCCTGCGGACTGAAGAGTCCCAGGTTTGATTCTGTTCAAGGGCATGTACCTTGGTTGCAGGCACATCCCCTGTGGGGGTGTGTGCAAGAGGCAGCTGATGGATGTTTCTCTCTCACTGATGTTTCTAACTCTCTATTCCTCTCCTTCTTCTCTGTAAAAAAAATCAAAATATATTTTAAAAAATAAAAATAAAATTGTGAAGTTTTAATTAGATAAATATGCAAAATATCTGGAAAATACCCAATTATGTCAGGATACTTTTCCCATTGTCATATGTCTTATTAGTTAATGATTAAAAATATATGAGCATACAAATATAAAATATTTAAAGTAATATTCACTTCAGACAAAAATACAATTTTACTTTTAAAATAAAGTAATGCAGAGAAATTTATAGAAAAGGAAGAATTTATATAATATAATTAAGTTAGAGGGAATATTTTTCCCTTATATTTTCTAAATTTTCTAATTTATAGAATTATATTATTTTTATTCTATAAGTAATAATCATTAGGAATACTAAAAAGTATTCTAGTTTTAGTAAAGCCTAAAGTCTAGCTAATAGTTTTATTCAAATGTTAAGTTCCTGCCAGAAACTTAGTTTGGACACTCAGGTTATGATTAGGTATGTAATTAATATTAAGGGAAGCTAGATTAAAAAATATATGAAAATTCTGTACTGTTTTCATAAATACCTAAAAATATGTAATTACTGCAAAATAAAAAGCTAAAAAGGACATTGCAAGGCAAAAATTAAATATCTTTACATTTTTTATATTCATCCCAAATGTGCAGTTAGTTAGAAGAAGGAAGAGGGATGGAGAGATAGAAATATCAATGATGAGAGAGAACACTGATTAGCAAGAACATGCATATTAATAATTGGTTTATAATCTGCTTTATTGCATATGGTAGAGTATGTCTTCCTTTTTTCCTGAAATTAAAAATCTTATTTAATTTTTCAATTAATTTACATTCATTATTATTCTGCATTAGTTGCTGATGTATAGCAGAGTGGTTAGAAAATCACATACTTTTACAGAGCAGAACAGACATTTATTTGTTGTGAAGGGACTAGAGTCTGTATTTATGAAAACACCTTGGCGGCTGCGGTGGCTGGCAGTGGCAGCAGCAGCGGGGTGATAGAGGAAGAACCTTCCCCTGATCAGCCTGGTTGCCTCCTGCAGAGGAAAGCCAGACTGCAACTTAAGCCCGCTCCTGAGGGAGCAGATCTAAGCCATCAGGACATCCCCTGAGGGCTCCCAGATTGGAAAGGATGCAGGTCAAGCTGAGGGACGCCCCCACTAGGCACAAATTTTGTGCACTGGGAATCTAGTAAATATATAAAAGAATCTTCCCATGTACTGCAATCTAATTTGAATTAATTCTTGGAATCTATCTCATGAGATAAAGTTTGTAGATAAAAGAGAAATACTTAGCCGAGACCGGTTTGGCTCTGGATGGAGCGTCGGCCTGCGGACTTGGGGGTCCAGGGTTCGATTCCAGTCAGGGGTGTGTGCCTTCGTTGCAGACATATCCCCGATGGGGTGTATGCAGGAGGCAACTGATCAATTATTCTCTCTCATGGATGTTTCTGGCTCTCTCTCTCTCTTCCTCTCTGTAAAAAAATCAATAAAATATATTAAAAAATAAAAAGAGAGAGAGAGAAATACTTAGATTGGACAGTTTAGAGAATTGAGAATATTACTGTAAAACATATCTGAAGATTTTACCTTCAAAACACTTCTCTGAAAATGTCAGAGACCCTCTATGTAAGTTTACTTCTATATCCATAACAAATGATAGAGTAATTAAAACACATGTGTGTGTGTTTTTTTTGTTTTGTTATGTTTTTTATGAAAAGATGTATATTTCATATATTCTGTCTCCTCAGAGTTATTGCAATTATCAGCAAGTAAAATGAAGGCATTTTGGCAATATAAAACTATTCTAAAGTGTAAAGTATTGTTGATGGATCAAAAGAGTAACCTGGAAAAGATTTAAGAAAAACAAAAATTCCAATTGTGTTATACAGAAGTTATATTGATAGTTGAGTGACACTTGTCAATATTAATTAAACAGAAACATAATTACTGTACTTGGTAAGTGATGTGACTAATTTATTCATTAGAAGCTCTTGAGGGTTACTATTAACATTGCTCTGTGATATGCACAAGTTAAAGCAACACCATCTTCTTTACTTTCTAAGAGTTTACAATTTAAGGAAGTTAATTTAACTGTTGAGGTCAGCTCTGAGCTATACTGTTTTGGCACATAGACATTCATTTTCCCAATTACATCTCATAAAATACACAACAACATATATGACTCCCCCCACTGTAGAGAAAGAAAATCTTGAGGCTCAGGTAGATGAAGTAACTTTCTCAAGGCCACCTGCCTAGTAAATTGTAGACTTGTGGCTCAAGCTTAGATGTTTCCAAGTTTAAAGTCTCAGATCATTTTACAATTGCATACTTTACCCATGAAAAGCAGGTGTTCTTTTTACAAATGATTATTTAGCAGCTATAATGGGCAATACTCATGGCAATATAGATTTGCAAATGACACACATAGCCCTGACATCGTGGAGTTTATAACCTAGTGTTGAGGTTATAAATAATTGATTACAGAACAGTAACTATAAAGTGACAAGTGAGATAAACAAATGTGTAAGCTATAATGAAGTATATGATTGAGAAAACAGTAAGTCTTGATTAATAGGAGGTCTGAAAAGAATTTCATGATGAAATAAGGATTAAATTGAGATCAGAAATAGGATAAGAATTATCGGATAAGAAAAAGAGTTAACAAGTATATTGAAAATTTTAAAAGGATCAAACTACTAAAATAGTTATTAGATTTAGCAATATAAGTAGTACAAGTTCTATGAATATGATAGGGTAGAAACTGAATTTGGGGAAGGGAGGAATCCATATGAGTTGACCAAAGACAAATTCATACAGTGAATGCATGTACAATGCACAGGCTTATGAATAGAAAGAGGAACTATGTATGTCATTTTTTTCTCTTGGGGGAGATACTGTAAGGTCTTCAGAAAAAAATAGAGAATTACTGAAATCCATCCAAAATATACATGAGCAGAGATTTTCCTTTGTATGATATATACTGTGTGAGTTTACAAGCTTAATACTAGAATAATATTGAATGTGAATGATTTTTAATAGATCAAAATTAATTTTAAAACAATGAGCAGCCAAAGTAATATATGCATACTACTCAGGTATGATAGTATCAAATAGAGCTGTTTATATGATTGCATGAAGTAATACATCCTACTCATTTATATACTGAACAAGCACTCAATATATGGAAGATATTATTAGCTCATCAAATTGCAGCTTTATTATTATAATTAACTTTGCATTTGAGACCTCTAAATTAGGTGTGATTAAGTTATAATCTACTAGATATAGAGTCATGTCTTTATTAAATGTTAATATAATGTCATTCTGTTGTTTTAAAAATTATTCAAAAAATAGCAATTTAATCAAAGGTAAAACTGAGTTAATTATCTAAATCAGATATAAAATTCAAGAGATAAGCTCAACTCCTGGTAGAAGATTTGTATAACCAAATTCACAAAGCTTTCCTATAGTTGTCATTAATTCATGCATTCCTTCCTCTATTAGTTCATACCATTTATCAAGCACTATGCCAGGCACTATATTATAAAATGATATATTGATGTACCACAGCCTAAGAAGTTCATAGTAGTTTGTTTTGCCGTGTTTTGTAAAGAAAAAGGTGTTTAAAATAAAATGTAAATCCTGAAAGAGGGCATATGAAAAGAACTATAGAAGAACAGTGTTTTCATCATGTGTTCTTTGGGGAAATTCAATAAAATTAACCAAGCAATTTAGAAAAAGCGACTTACTCATAAACATGGTAAAACAAACTTGGCTCCAAAAAAAAAAAAATTAGTTATGAGCACATAGGTAATTATGAAAGGCAAGATATTTAGCAAATCATCAAGAAGAAAACCTAATCTACAAAATTGAATGAAAGGATAAGGGATACCATGACTCTGGAATTCAATAATTATTCATTCAAACAGATGAAGCATAATCCTGCTAAGACCAATTAGCAATGCTTTAAAACATTGTAAAATTATATCTACTAAGGGAAGGAAAATCAAGTTGTTTGTACTTCTTACAGAAAATTAATTTCAGGGCTTTATTTCCCAGATGATTAAAATAATTCAGAAGAACATAACATTAAGTTAAACCACCTAGTACCTCGTATCCTGAGACTTCAAAGCACTTAACAAAGTAATACGTTTTTTCATATTTTTTAGTGGTACAAAATCTTATTTTATTACAGATACTGAGTCATTGCGTCATTCCATTTATATAGGATATAAATGGTGGTGCTTAAGAATTCTCTTGGAGATTTTGTTTAGCAAATATTCTAAGATCATTTTGAATCAGTTATTTCATCTATCATGCTCCCATGGACTTTAATTCATATATATATACATATATGAAATTTATTTCTTTTAAAAAATATTTTATTGATATCAGAAAGGAGAGGAGAGGGAGAGATAGAAACATCAATGATGCAATAAAAATCATTGATTGGCCAAAGCCGGTTTGGCTCAGTGGTGGAGGGTCTGTCTGCGGACTGAAAGGTCCCAGGTTCAATTCCGGTCAAGGGCATGTACCTTGGTTGTGAACATATCCCTGGTAGGGGGTGTGCAAGAGGCAGCTAGCTGGTCGATGTTTCTCTCTCATCGACGTTTCTAGCTCTCTAGCTCTCTCCCTTTCTCTCTGTTAAAAATCAAAAAAATATATATTTTTTTAAATCATTGATTGGTTGCCTGCAGCTGGCCCCTCTAGGGATTGAGCCTGCAACCTGGGCATGTGCCCTAATTGGGAATCCAAAATGTGACCTCCTGGTTCATAGACCAATGCTCAACCACTGAGCCATGTTGGCCAGGAAAAATTTGTATATTTATCTTTCCTTTTTGCTAGACAATAATCATATCTAGAACAGGGTTTCTAATTCATCTTTGTGTTTCAAGAATTTAGCATATTGTCTGATATATTATTAACAAGCAAAAGAAAGAATTAATTGATTTATTTCCTTTAATGGAAAAACATAAAAGATGTTTATCAGTCAGAGTTTGTAAGAGTAGATGTTTAGACACAAAACAGAGTGGAATGGTAGAATATCAGAGAACTGTAGGAATACCATGAATTAAACTAATGTTATGATAAGCACTGGACCACATTAGCAACATGTGATCTTGTATGGGTCTAAGCATGTCAAACTCAAAGTATAAAATGGGCCAAAATAATGAGGTATATGGACCATGAGCTATGAATTTGACATGCTTGCACAGGTCAAATTATATACTGTGTCATTCAAATATTAGTATGCCCACTGCATGGGAGAACATATTTTCCAATATTATCACCAATAAGGGTTTAATCTCCAACATTTACAGGGAACTCATACAATTTAACAAAAGGAAGATACACAATCAAATTTTAAAAAAAAAATGGGCAGCAGACCTAAATAGATATTTTTTGAAAGAAGACAGAAAGAAGACAAGAGACATATGAAAACATGCTCAAAGTCACTAATCATCTGAGAGATGCAAATCAAAATGACAATGCAGTTCCATCTCACACCTGTCAGAATGGCAATCATCAACAAATCAACAAATGGCAAGTGATGGTGAGGATGTGGAGAAAAAAGAACCCTCATGCATTGCTTGTGGGAATGCAGACTGATGCAGCCACTGTGGAGAGCAGTATGTAGTTTCCTCCAAAAGCTAAAACTGAAACTCCCATTTGACCCTGCAATCCCACTTCTAGGAATATACCCCAATAATCTAGAAATACCAATCAGAAAGGATATATGCACCCCTATGTTCATAGCAGCACAATTCACCATAGCTAAGATTTGGAAACAGCCTAAGTGCCCATCAGCAGATCAGTGGATTAAAAAACTGTGGTACTACACAATGGAATACTGTGCTGCAATAAAAAAGAAGGAAGTCTTACCATTTGCAGCAGCATGGATGGAACTGGAGAGCATTATGCTAAGCAAAATAAACCAGTCAGAGAAATATAAATACCACATGATCTCACTCATTTATGGAATATAATGAACAACATAAACTGATGAACAAAAACAGATCCAGAGACAGAGAAGCAGCGATCAGACTGTCAAACCTCAGAGGGAAGGTAGGGGAGGGTGGGGATAAGGGGGAGAGATCAACCCAAGGACTTATGCAGACAAGCATAACTAATGGACACAGACAGCAGGGGGGTGAGGGCATGAGTGTAGGGGGGTTAATGGGGGGATAAGGACACAACTTTAATACCTTAATCAATAAATAAATTAAAGATTAAAAAATACTAATATGTATATGTTTTTGTTGTTTTATGAAAGTACATTAACTTCTTTTATAGTTCTTAAATATGTGCACAATTTGTAAACTACTGGTTACACCTGTACTCACTGAAATACTAGAGATGGAGCAAACAATAGGCCATATTTGCATTTTGAAAGCCATACTGAAACTTTGAAAAGCTTATTTTCAGATTTGGCAATCAAAAGGACGAATGTCTGTTACAGCCTTTATTCTTTTCACTTAATGAAAGAGAATTCTAACAAACTATTTGTTGCTAGAGGAGAAATGACAGCAAATTAACATTTTCTTAGCTGTGTGTGTAAGAGGAAAATAGCCTGTACTCTGACTAGGTGAGAGGAGGAGAGGATGCAAATATATTACCAAGCATTTCAAGCAGTAGAAAGATAAAAGTCTATTGCTACACCTTTTTTTTTTCCAAATTCAGATAAATCTTCAGGAGGCTGAATATATTTCCAAGTAAAGGAAGTATAAAGTAGTGGAAGAGACAGTGTGAAATCAAATACATAAAAATGTATGCTGTCTAGGCAATATGATTCTGCTTTTATTTTTTTATTTTTTTAATATATTTTATTGCTCTTATACAGAGAGAAAGGGAGAGGGATAGAGAGTTAGAAACACTGATGAGAGAGAAACATCGATCAGTTACTGCCTGCACACCTCCTACTGGGGATGTGCCCGCAACCAAGGTACATGCCTTTGACCGGAATCAAACCTGGGACGTTTCAGTCCACAGGTTGACCCTCTATCCACTGAGCCAAACCGGTTAGGGCATGATTATGTTTTTAAAGGTACAGCTCACAGGCAATATAGATGAATGTTTGAGAGTCAGTTAAAAAGCCATAATCAGATACCATGAAAAAAATTCAATTGCACAAAGGACTAGCAATTATTGGATATTTAATTTTGAATATGTGAATGAAAGGAAATTAATGTTCTTTCAATTTCAAATATTTGTGCCCTTTTTTGGCAAAACACATGTTCCCATCTAAAATAAACTGATGAAAAACATTATTTTTTGCAAACTATTTAATCGCCAATGTAATAAAGTATTTAAAAATATGATTATTTAAACCTAACTCTATCCTGTGCAGCTACCAGAATATTCACAAAGTATATGTTAGCAGCCATCCTCACTTTACAGTTTCTAAAAATGGAATAATGCTACATCTGGCATGGATAGCATTTGATAGCTTGATTCAGAATAATAGGTAAAAAATATGAATAGACTCTCCTCTCCCGATGACAGAATTGGGACAAGTATCTGAATTAAGACTTTCAGATAAAAGTAATTTAATTCTTTTTTTAAAAATCTTAAGCTGATTGTGGATAATTTACTAAATTATATATTCACCCAATGAGTGAGAGATGCCACTGGATTTCAGCAATTAATTAATCACCAAATAATTATTGAAGCCTGAGATATAAATGTAAGAGGGATATAAAAATAGGACACCAATTCTGTTCTTTGTGTAATTATAACTCATTTAGAAGCATAAGCATGCATAGTGATATTCTGGCATTTAAATAGTAAAACAGATTCCATAAGCTATATATTATATACTTTTACAAAAGGACAAACACTGTATGAGATAAGTAGGATTTTATTTGGGGAGGAGTCAAGAGTAAAATAAATTATATGAGTAAAGGCCCAGAGAAAAGAACGTACAATATGTGCTCAAGAGAAAAATGCAAAGCAAAGGGCTTAAGCGAACACTATTCATATGAGGAAACACAGAATTCAACTTTAGAGAAGAATGTGAGTGGCACACTTTGGAGAGCCTTTAAATGAGCTGTCTCGGGCCATAATGCTATGCAAATTCTGCCAAAAGGCCTCAAAATAAAATGGTTTAAAGAGATAGCAGTGATTTTCTGCATGCGATTCTTTGGCTGGTCTAGACTAGGATGGATCAGACTATTACCTCAGGTTATCAAAGACCCTGATTTTTTTTTTCATTTTATTGTTCTGTTATCCTGTGGGTCTTTGCATTTATATGATGAAGCTAGACTATCAAAAAGTCTGAAATCTAAGCTACTGGGAGCTGAATCAGAGGATGTTCACAGAAACTCTCCCTCCCTCCCCATTACTCCTGACAAAACCCCTTCTCATTACTACATCCTTCTCAAACCCAAGGTTTCCCAGAGAAGCACAGAAGCGTGTGTGTGTGTGTGTGTGTGTGTGTGTGTGTGTGTGTATGTGTGTGTTTTCCATTAAGGCCACCCATACTTCCTCATGGATCAGTGACCCGTTAGAGAAGAACAGTCATGGAAGTGAATAAGTTATTTTGGTCAGAAATTACGAAGCTCCTCCTCTCCTGGAAGGCCCTGGTCCTGTCCTTGAGAAGGTGCTGCCTTGTCTTGTATACTCTGCCAGCCCCAGGCATTTCCTGGTGAATAGCTCTTCCTTGCCCATAATCTCTGCAGCAAAATTGGAGGTGAGTGTGGTAAGGGAGACTATCCTTGGAAGTACACAGTTCTTGCAGGTCCAGTGCATGAAAACAGCCTCAAGGACTGAACAACCAAAAGGATTTGGCCAATGAGTTTTAGGATTTATTTGGCTAAAATTTTCTTCAAAATCTTATAGGCAACTGGTTTGTTTGCTTCCAGCTACTTCCTTGTGCCAGTCAATAGTCAGGCCCTACCCAAAACCTGCTTTAACCATTTCTCTCTCTTTTTTCAACTGGGACCACCAAGGCTGATCTGAAGTAATGTGCAGGCATGAGATATTCTTTACCTAATCTTTGCCCCAGGGCTGTCGTGAATAAGAAAATAAGAAACTTACCAAGCTTTCTTACCCCTACTGTGCAGTAGCAGTTGACTTTTCCAATCTATTTAACCAGGATTTTAGACTACATTTCCCTAAATCTCTCCTTAAAAAATAAGCCAATATATTCCTAAACTCTTGACTTTGTTGTAAAAGGCAGCCCAGAACAGGCCACACACACCTAAACAACATTCTCATGAACCTCAGCCTTTTGAGCTAAGGCTTCCGTGGTCTGCCATCCACATTGTCATAAACAATTTCTTCAACAACATACTTCCTATAATATATTCCCTTTGCTACTATTCCTATCCACAAACCAGTAACAAATGTCTTAGGTTTTTTTCTTTCAATGCACCACTTCTGTTACAAATACTTCATCAATGTCAGAAATAAAAACCAATTTCAAAGAGTAAGTGGGATTTAATAGATTTTAGGAATAGGTTCTAGGCTGGACCTCTTGATTAATACAGCATTAGCCCAATAAGGGGACTGCTTCCTTGAGGCCACCTCTGAAATCAAGTTTACCTGCAATCACTGCCACCTCACCACCATCCCCGGAACAGCAGGAGACTGAAAAGGAGTCAGTTGAAATTATATTTCAAGCATAAGGGAGTCATAGCGAGAGGCAGCAAATGCAACAACTGTGTTTCACTCACAGGAAGCTAGAAAATGCTGGGAGAGGCTATAGTAAAACATTGAGTCTGCAAGACAATCTAGGCCTGTGCCTAGATTCAATGTTTCAGGCTCAAGCAGGTACATACAGATGTAATACTTAACTCAATGAACTATATGAGACTTAGAAATGGGATTTTGTTTCTTTATAAAATTTTTCATATTGAAAAACTGTATAATGGAGAACAAGAAAATGTGTCTGATCCAACTGCCTGATATGCAGGTATTCCCCTTTCACCCTTTTTCAGATTATAAATTAATTCTTTCAAAATACCCCTAGACAATCCTTCAGACTCTGCCTAGAGAAGAAAATCCAATATCTCACCTGACTGTCAAGATCCTCCATAATCAGACCCTTTATGCATTGCCTATATCATCCTACAGACTCCTACTCACAGACTCTATTTCAGCAAATAGTCACTTCCTTCCAAAATGTCACATGTGATCTTGCTTCAGAGATTTACAGCATTTTGAAGTGTCTCCTGTTTCTATCTAAATGTTCTGCACTTGAAGATTTAAACCAATCCCTTTGTATAAAGCTTTCCCAAACACTTCAGTACTTTTAGTACTAGAGCACCTTTGCTCTAGTACTAAAAGTTTCTATTTTCTATTATAATCATTGAACATGTATTCAAATATCTTATGACATTTCATTTTGCCACCTTTTTAAAATTCTTTATTGTTCTCTAGCTTTTAATGTGTAAACCTTATCAACTCAATTGACTTGTGGCCATAATCAAGGCAGATACTGTGCTTTTCCTGTGCCTCTTTCAACTCTTTAATTCAGATATACTTGGCTCTTAATATTTATTTAGTTCCAGAATTAACTTAATTCAAAGAATAATTAGAAAGTTAGAAATATCTAAGAAGTCCAAATTGTTTCAGATCTACTTGAGAATTCAATTCCCTTAAGGAGGGGTGGGGGTGGGAGGGGAAGGGCCAAATCCCAGTTGAAGCAAAGGATGATACAATAAACTTTATGGGGACATGAACGGTAGGGAAGTGAAACCAGGGCCTGGAAGAATTTCTGGATGACAAGGAGTATAATGAATCCACACTATTTTACTCTTCCAAAATAATGCTCAACCTTTCCTCCCGATAGGGCTAGCTCTGAAAAATCTGGAAGAGAAGTAAAAACTAAAAGATCAAAGAAAGTCTTGATCTAGCTGATCTGCATTCTTGCAGTTGACCTTATCATTAGAAAGTGAAATATAAAGAAATCTGGCTTTGAATCTTACCTCTGACATGTATTAATTTGTGGCCAATGTGGATTTCAATACTGCAGCTTCTTTGCTACCGTAGGCATTACTGATATTAGTATGGGCTACTTAGGCCAATTGATAGTAACTCACTATGATTTTAACCATGCTATGTGTTTTTGATATCTCTATATTCTGAAGTTCATTTTTAATGAAATTTATTGGGGTGGCTGGCTAATAAAATTATATAGGTTTTAGGTGTAAAATTCTATAAATCATCTGTATATTGTATTGTGTGTTCACCACCCCAAGTCAAGTCTCCTTCCATTACCATCTATTCCCATTTACACTCTTCTACCTCCTCCCACTCCCCTTTCTCATTACCAGCCTCTCCAAAGCTCCTCCCCTCTGATAGCTATCAGTCTGTTCCCTGGATCTATGAGTCCATTTTTATTTTCCTTGTTTGTTTATTTTGTTCATTATTTTCCAGATAGGAGTGAAATGATGTTACTTGTCTTTCCCTGGCTGGCTTATTTCACTCAGCATAATACTCTTCAGGTCTATCCATGCTATTGTAGAAAGTAAGATTCCCTTATTTCTTTATGGCTGAACAGTATTCCACTGTGTAAATGTACCACAGTTTTTATACCCACTCATCTACAGATGGGCCCCTTGGACTGCAATGAACATAGTAGTGCATAATGGTCACTTATTTCGTACTAAAAGATAGCTGTTTGCACATGTACTCATTTTCCTCAGAAAATATGTATTTATGAGGCTTGAGCTCATTGAGTCTGTCTAATTTCATTGCATTTAGAAACCACATCACATTACACAATGACAAATATTTCCTAGCAATGCATTTACATTATTCAATTCATTTATCTTCACTAAGATCTTAACATTTAGAATATATATATATGTATATATATATATATATATATATATATATATATATATAGTCCTTGCCCAAAGATAACTTTTTATTTATTTGTAGAGAGAGAAGGGAGGGGGGGGAGAGAAATAGAGGAGAAAGACATCTATTCAACAAAACATCTATTGGTTACCTCCCACATGCACTCAACCAGGAATCAAATTCAAAACCTCGGTATGTGCCCTGACCCGGAATCATAACCACAACCTTACCAGATACTAAGCACATGAACTTTTGGTGTATAGGATGACACTCCAACCAACTGAGCAACCCAGCCAGGACAAGGATATACTTTACCATTTTCAGCACTGACACACAGTAATCATGACAACTAGTTTTGGTACTTGTTATGACTCATGATATACAATAGTACAATAGAAACTGCTTCACCAAAGCTATGAAAAACTAATTGAAAACAATTATGACAATTATCTTTCTGCTCATTTGGTTGCACTAGACTCCTCATTCCATACTGACAGAGTGCAGACAGTTTTCCCTGGTGCAATCTAACCAATTGTATTTCAGGCTTTATTCAGTGATCAAGCATACTTCTGATTAAAATTAATAAGAGCTATGCATGGATTGAGTGAGGGCTGGAGTTATTAGGATTGTAATATGAGTATAAGCAAAAATTAAGTATCATTGGACCTTCTTATTTTAATTACGTACCCAAACATTTTTAATCAGCATATAATTAAATTTAAGAGGAAATGCATTTGTGTGCTAATTGCCATTGATTATTAATAATATGCTTATTTATGCATGCAAACTCTATAATGGCACATATCTCAACTGTTTCTGAATGACAATAACTGAGCTCTGCATAATGAAATTGTTAATGAAATGGAGTCTCGAAAGAACTATCAGACAATAAAATAGCTCTGATCTCAGAATTCTTTTTCTCTAACTTTTCCTTTTGAAAAATTAGAGCAAGCCACATGAACTCAGATAAGAAAACATTCATAATTATATTCTGCTGCCTTTTATCAATCATGTTTTATTTTCTGGGATAATATATATTTTGAGAATATTACATTAAAATATACATAATTCATGTGCACTAAAAGCATAACCATTTAGTTTTTCATTCTCAAAATGTTCTTTTATTTTTCTCAGCAACTATATACAATTAGAAATTACTTCCATTATAAGCTGATGCTCCATTTCCACTTATTTATTCACTTATATTATCTAATGGTTCCTTGTTTATTAAGCATCTACTGCATGCCACACATAGCTAGTCACCGGGAGCAATGTATACTCCTTCCCTCATGCAGTTTGTTTAGCTCAACTTATGAGATGGTGGTGGAGAGGTGATAAAGATAATATTTAGGGTATTATTCGATAATGCGTGTTAAAGAGAAATATAAAGAAAAAAAGAAGGGAACCAAAAGGTTGACGGGGAAGGCAGAGGTATTATATATGTTAGCTAGGGAAGACAGAGCTGAGATGGTGACAGAGTGCAGATCTGACTAAAGGAGGTCAAGGAGCTAACCATAAGGCTATCCCAGGAAAAAACATTCCAGGAAAGAGAGCTGCCAGTGCAATGACCTTGTGGCACAGAATGCCTTGCGTGTTCATGGAATGGTAGAATCTGTTGTAGTCGATGTGCATTCCTGGGAGTGTGTGTATGTGGGGGGTTAGGGGACATTCGGGGGGGGGGGAGGGTGTTTGATATCTACCTCTGTCTCTGGAAAAAAAATGTTTATATTGCTATTTCATGATTTGCTTTTTAAGGCATATATATATATATATATAGATATATATAGATATATATATAGATATATATATAGATATATATATATATATATATATAATTTTCTCAGAATGGAGAAAAAGATTTACGCTCTTTTGTCACCCCAAACTATCTCCCTCCTACCACATCTCCCCATAAAAAATTCAGTTTAAATATGTACTGTTAACATTATAACTATGTAAGTGCTATTCTTAGCATCCTTAGAATAAATATGCATTAAGTAATGGCTATTTTTGTTTCCTGCATAAGTTTCTGTTTCTGATAATATTAATAATTTCCCTTTTTGAAAAATTCCACATTCAGTATAAACTCAACCTCAAACTCTGCCATTTTTCTGAATATCTTCCCAAGCATTCAACTTAAACTCATTGAAAGTTACCTAGTTGCTTGTTTGTTTCTCTCACTGCTTCTTAGTTGGATTTTCAACTAACCTTCCTGTTTTATGCGTGACTTTCACTGCCTCTTGTAGAGATTCCTGTTGGCACCAATTTATAAGACTTTCATGACATTCAGAGAGGCAAACTCAATTTCTTCTTGGCTTTCCCAACTTGTGACTGAAGATCCAACTTTCTGGTGAATTCTTAGTCTCATTACCACTAGCTCATCCAATTACTAGTTCCCAAATTTTGTCTGTTTGATTTTATCCTCTCCCATTACCTATCTATATTCCTGTGAGTTTTTGCCATTTAAAAATCCTTTTATGTTTTAGGAGAGAATAATAGTCAATATGTTTACCTTTTTATCTTGACACAAAAATGCATACCCAGTGCTCATTCATCAATCGGAAAGCGATTAATGAACTATAAAGTGAGCATCACTTAGTAAGCATATGGCACATTTGGTTACAGGTGTATAAAAGCTCTGTAAAATCCTAAACCCAAATGATCTCCTTCTAGTGAGATATTTTAAGTACACACTATATCTCTGAATTAATTAAACATATTTACTATGAATATGTACTGTTTTTAAAGGATCCGCAGTCATCCAATTAGCAAATACATTGGATCTACCTGCATATGTCATTTTAATTAAAATTAAAATTAAATGTGCACACTGTTTCACCTTCTAAGTCTGGAGAAACAACATACAGTAACATTAAAATTGTAAAACAGAATGCCTATTAACTTCCATAAATTGAACAAATATGAAAAGTTCAAAGGCTTTCTGCTACTTGACCTTTCCTATGGATTACACATAGCTTGCCACCAAGTAAATTTAACATTATTTGTCCAAGTGAAGAATTGCACTTACTATTGGCTATAGAAATGTTCCTCCATTTTTAATTGTCCCTGTTCTCTCTCTGCTTTAGTCCCCTCCACTTAATTTCAGGTCTTTGTGTTTCTACTTTAGTGACATCAAGAGATTAGGGCATTCATCATTTTCTTTATATCATGTTATATATTATCACTGTAAAAGCAAGTTATTGGTATATTGTTTTATTGCTTTATTTCTTATTAAAAAACACTTAGTACTGACTGAAAATAATTTCCCAGGACACTGCCAGTTCTCCATATTACTACCCATTCCCCATCCCAAGAATCCTTAATATACTTGTGTTTTTCACAAAGTGCTTGTTGAGAACTTTTATATTTTATAGAAATGGCATTAAGACACAGAATATTGACAGATATTTACTCAAAACATTTTGTCTTAGAAGTCAAGAAAAGAGTTTTGGGACTAAGCCTTCAAATGGAATTTGTGGTCCAGAGAGAAATAAGCATTGTGAATTTCTTTTTATTTTTTTATAGGATTACCAGATAAATTAGAGAAAGTGCATTTAAATTTGAATTTCAGACAATGAATGAATGATCACTTACTATAAGCATGTCTTGTATATCTTAAGTATTGCATAGGTGTCCCGTATTTTTATTTGCTAAATTTAACAACCCTAATTTTGCAGGGAGATCATTTACGGACTCCTTCTGGGTAAACAAAAGAAGGGTCCTGGGACTCACCAATGCATAACAGACTTCATCTCCTATATCACATTCAGAAGGGGCCTAGAGCTAAATGTGATTAAATGTTTAAAAATTAATATAGCTTTTTTTTTTTTTTTTTTGCATAACAGTGAGTGTATTTTGGAATAACTTCATATCCATCATAACTTTTTTTGAAAAAATTAGCCTACTTTCCTTCACTCGCATTCAAAGGAACAGTTATAGATCCCACCTATACAAATATTTGAAGACAACTTATACAACGAGAAAACTTGTCTTCCAAAGCCTTTCAGTCCATTTACCAGGAAATACCGTCCTCTTCTAAGGTCTGCAGAAAAATGTCACTTTCTCACTGCACGGGAGACTTGTCTCACTGCCGACACGCAGGAGGACCTCTTCTGCCTACTGCCCCCGAAAGCTGTTTGTCTGAAAACTTTTATATATTCCTGTCTTTTTTTTTTTTTTTTCCTATGGAGTAAACTCGTGGGGAGGCTCTGGCCCTGAAGGAGAGCCATTCCATTTACCATCTGTTCATTTTGTGGATGAGTAGGTGTAGTTGAGAGGCTAAAAGTGGGAAGCTGAATCTAGGTCCTGGGCTCACAGGTTAGAATAATGAAGATAGTATCCTGATCTGTATATCACTACTATGATTACTGTCTAATCGTTTCAAAATGCAGACAGACGAGGTCAGAGAGCACACATGCTCCTAACAGCAGCACATACATTTCTTATCTATTCTGAAAATTCTTACTATTTTCTCCATTAATTCCTTACACCATTATTGGCTTTGTGTGTGCCCAGCATGGTGCTGTGTCTTCCCAAAAATTCTCTCTGCTCTGTAGACATTCTCTAGAAGAATCAACTCTCTTGGATATTAGATTATGATATTAGGTCATATAAAAAATGCCATGGGAAAAACAGAAAAAAAAGGGTGGGGGAATTAATTCTACTTAGAAAACTCAGAGAAAATATATACTGAACTGTGTCTTAAATTACGCATAGAAAATCACTTGATGAAGATGAGATAAAAGGCACTCAGCAAAGAGGCCTTTGTAAAACCAAGACACATAAATACACAAGACTTGTTTGAGTAAGACAAGCAGATTGGAGGGAACAGAGTTTAAAGCATATGGTCCTGTAGACAAGCAGTGGCAAAGTCAGAAAAATAAATTGGGGCCAGCGTGTGAATGCTGTTGATTACTTTAACATTTTGCCTGGGTACATGGAAGGCTTTCACAAAAGTTAAATGACATGACCAGGATTATGTATTGAAAAATATAATGATGCAACAGAATCAAAGCTGAGAGCAAAAGGACACTAGAATCAGCGAGGAAGTTTTCTTCCAAGGAGAGAAAAGAAGGCCTGATGCGGATGGTAACCTGATTTGCTCTTCATCAGCGAAAGTCACTCCCGTGGCTCAGGAATCCGTCATGTCTTTCTGTTTCCCATGCAGAAAGCCTCACATTTTCTGGGCATCAATGGCACCCACAATGTTAGCTCACTCTTCTTATATAATCATTTCTTATTATAGTGTCTTTGTAAGAGCCCTCCTAAAACTAGTTAAAAAAAAAAAAAAAAGTGATTTCAAGAAGATCTGAAATCTAGCTCAGGTCCTGATACTCTGGTGCGTGACCTCAGGTGAGTATTTTAACCCTTTTGTAGAGCAATTTTCCTTTCCTCTAAGTTATATACTAGTAGTATAGTATATTTCTAAGTATAAAAATACAATTTGGGTGGGATAGTCTCTTTTTTTATTAATCCTTTATTATTGAAAGTACTAGAGGCCCGATGCACAAAATTCGTGCAAGGGGCTCAGTCTTCACAGCCCCAGCTTTGTCAGGAAGGTCATCCAGAAGGATGTCTGGAAGGTCGTCTGGCTGTCCGGTCTAATTAGCATATTACACTTTATTATTATATATTACATATGTCCCCCCCCCCCCCAAAAAAAAAAGAACTCTTAACATTTACAACAGCATGGATGAACCTGGAGAGCATTATGCTAAGCAAAATAAGCCAGCCAGAGAAAAATAAGTGACACATGATCTCACTCATTTATGGAAATATAATTAATATTCATGAATATAAACTGATGAACAAAAATAGATCCAGAGACATAGAAGCATAAAGCAGACTGTGAAACCTCACAGGGAAGGGAGGGGAGGGTGGACAGGAGTGGGTTGGGGGGGGGGGGATGGGGCAGATTAGAGATCTGCTAAAGAACTTGTATGTATATAAGCATAACCAATGGACACAGACAATAGGAGGATGAAGGTCTAGGCTGTGGAGTGGGGGCGGCCTGGGTGGGATAATATTTTAAACCACCATCAGGTATTAAACTACTTAGTTCTTTTTAGTAAACCCCTTAAATTAAAAATTGCTTCATCATGTGTTTTGCTTTTTTTTACTGTGATATATTTTAGGTTGAATTCCCCAACATAAAATAGGCACACACCTATTCTATTGGTACATAGGGTATTTTTAGCCCCCTATTTTCATGGAGGATGAATATATAAAGGCTCAGACACATTGAAGCAGCCTGTCCAAATTCACACCATTCATAAGTGGTGACTGCCAGTTTTTATGTGAGGTGAATGATTTTTCCCCCCATTACACCATGCTACATATAAACAATGTGGAAATTGTAATTGCCATGACATTACAAAGCACTGAGTAAATGGACACATAATGAAATGATTTATTAGAGGTTAGAAAAAAGGAAACAACTATCTGGACATCAATATGCTTCCTTCCGAGGGGACTGCTCTCTCAGGGCGAAGGCCTGGACCATCAGAACATGAGTAAGGAGAACAGAGCTTGATCACAGGCTGAACCTCCCTCAATTATCTCAGCCCAACCTCTTCTCTGTGTTCCTGATTCATACACACACCTGCCTATTTCACATCTCCATTCAGATGCCCTCTGGGCATCTCAAATACAAAAGGTCCAAAATGAGCTTCCTGTTTTCTACCTGGTCTTTGCTATGTTTAGTCGCCAGTGCTGCTGCCTTCCCAGATGTTAAAAGGAAAAAGCTGGAGTCCTCTTCTTGTCTTTGACTCAACTCATAGTTTTTCTTCCATTCATATTCAAACTCTGCCATACTCATCCCCAGAATATACATCATACCTGCTCTCTTCTTCCCATCTCCACAGCTGCCACCTTATTTCAACCAGCACTCTCTCCTGAATGCTGTCACATGTTCCTATTGGTCTGCCCATGCACACTCTTGCCTCCCTACACTCCATCTGCCTACACAGCACCATGATAAATGACAGCATGGCCCTTCCCCTTTAAACCTTGTAACAATTCTCTTATTATTTATAGCACCACCATGTGTTCTAGAACACACTGCTACAGCCTGAATAGTCCTTTCAGTTTCTTTGAAACAAAGCAAATCCATTTGCATACTTAGTCCTTCTTGCACGGACCTGAAGACTGTATATACGTACATACATAAATGTAAATACATACATATGTATAGTACATGCCTATGTTGTTTAGTAACATTTATGCAGAAAAGTAATGACCAGTTTATTATTGATGGAGACTACAAATCCCTTCAGATAAGAGGCCATGCCTCTTGTTTACCAACGGTTCCCATGCATTCCGTAACCCCTGACATCTAGAAAGTGCTAAGCACTAATTGAATTCATTGTCTTAGAGTACAAATTTCACAAAGGACCAAGATCCTTGCTGAAACCAGTTTGGCTCAGTGGATAGAGTGTCAGCTTGCGGATTGAAAGGTCCCAGGTTTGATTCCGGTCAAGGGCGTGTACATTGGTTGCGGGCATCCCCCCAATAGGGGGTGTGCAGGAGGCAGCTGGTGGATGTTTCTCTCTCATCGATGTTTCTACTTCTCTATCCCTCTCCAATCCTCTCTGTAAAATATCAATAAGATAAAATAAAAAAAAAGAAAAGAAGCAAGATCCACTATCAAGTTAAAGGGAGCAAATCCAGACCATTTTTATCTCAGAACTCTTTCTACAGACAGCTTCATATTTAAGATCTTGCATTATCTTGATTTAGATGGCATTGTATGGAGCTTATTTATGGGTTCAAATCATTCCCTATAGTCATAGGTCTGCTCTAAGGAGTCTACGCTCTGATAAATATCCTTATTTCAAAGCTGGGTTTTGCAGTTCTTTATTTTCTGAACCTCTACTGGCATCATTTTAAGAATGCATGAAGTTAATTGAGAATTCAGTCCCTTGCATTTTATAGCAGTTGTCTTTGGGTATTGTACAATGTCATAATCCTCCTGTAGCTTACTATCGAAGGTTTATTGAAAGTGGAAATGTTACAATTCAAAATTATGATGAGCTTTATATAACCAATCTTCTCTGCTCATCTGTATCCCAGAATGGACTAAATTAAACATTAACTAGATTTTGAGCTAAATGGCAAATTGTTTGATGCCCTGTTTTACTTTTTCTTTGATTACTGCATTACTACCAGAAAATATATCATTACAAAAACACGTGCATTCCTCACAGAATCTGTTTAAAATGGAGTTTTCCCAGAGTTACATAGTCATGACGTTTTTAAGGTGGCCCTTGCCTTTTCAAAAGACATGTGACTTTTTAAAATTGTACGTTTGTTTTCTTTAAAAACTTTAGCACAGAAAGTTTTGCTTTTATGTTATCCCCTGTAAATCAAATTACTGCATTTTTAGTTCATTTTTAAAGTGCATTTAATAAATGGTTTACAAGAAATTGGAATAGCTCAATGTGTACCTTTTAATGTACCTACCTCTCCACCCAGTTCACTGGGATCGTTTTAATTTTATAAATGGAATTTCAACATATATTTTTTGGCATTACATACCAACAACCGTAGCCCAAATTTTCACAACTAATGCACCACATGTTTTGCTTCTAAAACAGAAGGACAAAGCTGGTAAAAGTAAAGAAAAATTAATGCTCTACTGATGACACTTTAATGAAATTGTAAATTTACTGAAACCATGCTAAATTGTAACACTTGACATCATACCCATTCTGTTGCTATAAACCAGGGTTAATATCAAGCAACTTTCCACTGCTTAATGGCTGCTGTTTTTGCTTAAAATTAATTGCACATGTGTTTAATTACATAGCAGTTTTTTAAAAGTGATTATATAAAATGTTATTTATTCTTGGTCTTGCTCAGATTTCTCAAATTATAGTTCTCTAACTCTGAAAGCAACAATGAATTTTAATAAAGGGCAGGGTTTGCAAATTACTGTTGCACGGTTATTGCCAGTGAGGAAAAGCCTCTTTCAGAAACTGAATAAAGTTCTATTGTCTTTGTTCATCTGCGAGAAGGGACTTGAATTACTTGACTAGGCCACCAGAGGGCACTCTGATGATGACCTGTAGACATTCCTCTTGAGAGGCCACTTAGAACTGCCTTTATCATGGGACTGCTGTGCAGACCTTCTTTGATGTTGCCTTTCATTCTGAAAAATTTTTATCTGAAACTCCAAAAGTAATACTATAAGCGACCCTCAAATAACAACTATACTCAGTACACTTAAATAACACTTAAGCCAAGATGCCCTGGGTGTGTGTTTTTTTGTCATCATTCTCAGAACCTGATGTGACTCAGGCACATGTCTACATAGACTGATTTAGACTGATTTATTTTTGGTTCAAGTTGCCAACCCAGTTGTACTTAATGGGAAAACAACAGGATACACTCTAATGATTCAGAAACCTATTTATAAGTAGACTTTACACTAACATGTAATATAGGCGATGAATATATAGCTATATATAATGACATTTAAGGAAGAAAGTGTCCTTGAATCATCTTTTAGAATCAATCTACTTTTCATTGAAGCAGATGTCTAGGTGTTAGACTCTTTGTTAAAACCAACCTAGTTTTGGACAATTTGTGGAATTACAGAAGGATAAATCGATCGCCATTGGTGATCCAATTTTGGCCTGATAACTTAATTTTTAAGTGTGCTTTTATAATGCTTTCTAAGCTTTTTCCTTTTATTTTATTTTTTTTGCAATTTTTATCAAATGTATATAAAAAAGCATCCAATACCACTGACTTGTAATAAAAAGCTACTTCTATATATCATGAGAAAAACATCATATCTACTCTCTAGATTGGATGCATGAAGATAAAATATGTGAAAGCACTTTGTACAGTGACTGTTACATAATAACCAGTCATTAAATGTGAGAAGTGTCACCATTTTACAAAACATATTCCTGAAGTGTACATTTTTGTCCACATTATATTACAATATGTAACACAGATCATTATTTTGGTCCATTTCCTACCTATAGTTTTAAAATATTACCCTAAAGTTTCTCAGCAAATCTATACAGTATACAGGATAAATAAAACATGAAGACCTGAAAATTAAAATAATACAAGAAAATATCTCACTATTATGACTTTTCCACATAATAACAACAATTTATGTGTATATACATAGCATTACATACATTCTATATGTGTATGTATATATATAATATCTAAGTGTGGGTATACATATATTTCTGTATTGATATGCATAAGTTGATTTTTCTCTTTTTAAATAAACACATGTTCTGAAAATGAGCATTTTTTTTGCTTTCTACAGTAGAGAATCCATTTTAAAACATCTTTCTAGAGAAAGATCCATTTTATATTGTTATTTTATGAACTATAATACATCATGCAGTAAGTTAGTACTTTGTATAGATTCTTTGTAAGAAAAACACCACTGTTTCAAAAGAACAAAGGTTAAACGGAATCTGCAAAGACTCACAATGTGTGACACTGTTTTATTCACTCTTTCCCTAAATGTGTGGCATCTACACAGTAGCTGGGAATGTGCTTGCCACTTGTGACACAGTGTGAATACAACATACCTGTGTTCTCTGGCCTCTCAAAGGTTATAATCTACTGAGGTATATGTAAGTTAGTAATTATATTAAATGCAATACTTATTTTTTTAAGGGTGTGAGTTGTTCCATTATATTTAAGGTTTAAGATTTTTCCATGTATTATGCTTTCCATCTATTTTAACAGTAAGAATAACAGGTGTTGCTACCAACGTTCTAAAGTAAAACACCTTCTCCAAACTTGGGAATTCAAGGAAGTCTCACACTGCTAAGATGACATTAGAGGTATGAATTGTTCTGAAAGTTTATTTTACAAAATACATACAGCACAATTTGTACTAAAGGAAGGCTAAGATAATCTGAGCTATAAGTAGAGAGCAGGAGTTAAATACAAGGCAAGTGATAAAGGAAATTTCCAGTACTGTAGCTCACATTTATGCCTCCTTATGGATGAAGCAGAAAAATAAAAAATACATAGTCTCCTTTTATCCACAAGGAATATGTTCCAAGACCCCCAGTGGATGCCTGAAACTGTGAACACTACCAAACCCTGTATATACAGTATTATGTATTTCTCTTATAAAGTTTAATGTATAAATTAGGCATAGTAAGAGATTAGCAACTATAATCTACACTAGTAAAAAAGAAACATGCAAAATTAACAGTCACTCAACTACATCCATAGCCAATCAGGAGCGAGAATGCAAATTAGCCCAACCAAGATGGCAGCGACCACAAAGCTGGAGAGAGCAGGAGGCTTGGGTTGCCCCTGGCAATATAGTAAGCCAAGCTTCCTGCTCTCCCTGTCCAGCCCTGGCCTCCACTCAAGGCTACAAAGTTTCAATTGTAGAAGATAAGTAAATCCCAGCTGGCCCTGGCCTCCACTCATGGAGGGGCTGAAAAAAAAGAAAGAAAAGAAAAAAGGAAGGGCTGGGAGCCTGGATCGCAGGGGGCATGGCCAACCTGAAAATAGCCCTCAGCTCCTCACCCAGGCTGGCCACACTCCCATGGGATGAGGGTACCTGCTGGGGGTCTTGGCAGCCTCCAAACAGCCATCAGCCCCTCACCCCATCAGTGGGGGTCAGAGCTGATCAGGAAAGAGGGGGGAGGGAGGGATTTTAGAGTGAGCAGGCCAGCAGGGATCAGTGGGGGCAAGCAGGCCAGTGTGGAAGGATGGTGGGGGCGAGCAGGCCAGCAGGGGAGGCAGTTTGGGGTGAGCAGGCTGGCAGGAGAGGCAGTTGGGGATGAGCACATTGGCAAGGGGGCTGTTGGGGAAGATCAGGCTGGAGGGGGAGCGTTTAAGGGCAAGCAGGCCAGCGGCGGGGGGCAGTTGGGGTGAGCAGGCCAGTAGGAAGAGTTGTTAGGGGCAAGCAGGCAGGTAGGCAAGCAGGCAGGTGAGTGGTTAGGAGCCAGCATTCCCAGATTGCGAGAGGTATGTCTGACTGCTGGTGTAGGCCCGATCCCTATAAACCAGCAGTAGGACATCCTTTGAGGGGGTTCCAGATTGGAGAGGATGCAGGCCGGGCTGAGGGACACCACCTTTCCCTATGCATGAATTTCATGCACCGGGTCTCTAGTAATAATAATAAAATTATAACACTGCTGTAATAAAAGTTATGTGAATGCGGTCTCTCTACTCCAAAATATTTTATTGTAATCCTCCCTTACTTTAGTAAGTGACTTGGTATAACTCATTTCATATAATCCCTTCCTGAAGTCTTTGCATTGGCTCAATGCTTTTTGGCATAACATGCTGCCATCAATTGAAATACCGTTTTCTGTTCAGATCTTCCACCAACAAATGTAATGCCTTTTCCATCTAAACTAAGCACTCATCACACACTGTGACCATAAATTTTGAAGTCTGAGGTGTAATGACAAAACTAGTACAATATTCTTTTTTCTTCTTCAGGATTTCACAGACCGAGTCAGTCAGAAAAAGACAAGTATTACCTGATCCCACTCATGTGGAATCTGAAGAACAAAATAAACTGATGAACAAAATAGATCCAGAGACATTGAAACATGGAACAGACTGATGAATCTCAGAGGGAAGACAGGGGTTGGTAGAAAGAGATTAACCAATGAACTTACATGCATATATGCATAGCCCATGGACACCTACAATAGTGTGGTGAAGGCCTGAGGCACAGGAAGGTGGCAGGCTAGAATGGATGGGGGGGGGGGGGGGGTATATCCATATAACTTTGAATAAATTAATCTTTTAAAAAGCAGTAAGAGCCGAAATTGGTTTGGCTCAGTGGATAGAACGTCAGCCTGTGGACTGAAAGGTCCCAGGTTCGATTCTGGTCAAGGGCATGTACCTTTGTTGCGGGCACATCCCCAGTAGGGGGTGTGCAAGAGGCAGCTGATCAATGATTCTCTCTCATAGATGTTTCTAGCTCTCTGTCCCTCTCTCTTCCTCTCTGCAAAAAATATCAATAAAATATATTTATTTTAAAAAAGCAGTAAGAAAATATACTGTGATAAAGAAAAATATGTATACTGACACCTATTTTTACCCAACCACTGCCATGTGTTTACATAGAATGTGTAACTCTCTATCCCACTTTCTTCCTCTCTGTAAAAAATCAATATAATATATATTTTTTTAAAATTCTACAAATCATTTCATTTTTCACTCTCTGAATAAACTTGTTTCAGGGGGGTAAAAAAAAGAATGCTTGAAAGTACTATGATGATGGTTTAATAAAGATATACTTACAATACTAGATTGTTTTTATATATTATTCATAGCAGACAATAATGCAATTCTTTAAAACAAATCTTAAATATATCTCTAGTCTGAAATATACAGATTAATATATGTCTTGGTCATCTTAAAATGAAATAATTTCTGAATACCTATAGATCAGAAACACTGTAGAATTCTATATATAATAGTGATACCAACACTATGAAACTAAGAGATGATTCTAGGAATCAGATAATTAAGTCTCTTAACACATTTAAATCTTTTATAAAGCATAGCCAAGAAAAGCTCATGTTTATAATAATAAAAGGATAACCTGCTAATTAGAGCAGAAGACCTTCCAAAGCCAGGGCTGTGAGGGGAAGCCTGGCTCCCAGGTGCCAGAAGGAAGCCGGTGGCAGCAGTCAGGGAAGAAAAACCTAGTCTTGCACTTATTTTGTGCATCGGGCCTCTAGTTTTCTTAATAAAATACCATTTTTATGGTTTGAGAGAAGCAAAAGAATTCACTGATCTAAACTTGTTGAAAGAAAGACTAGCTTTGTTTGTGATTTGAACAACAAAATGTAATGCCTCTATTTCAAGCTTCAAGAGGAGGATACAAAGTCTGACATGTTTTGATTGATCAGGTTCAAAATAAAACCTAAGAAGTGATCAAAATCGGCTGCAAGAGTTTCCATTTAATATTTTCTTGTCATAGATAAAAAGCCAAAGAAAAGCTAAACATTAATACAATAGGCTCAAGTTGTTCTTCAGAACTTTAGATTTGTAGATTTAACCTTTATCAGGCTGGTGGACCATTTGTTGTTAATGATATCAGTGAAATTACTAATCAAGATAAAAGTGCCTTCAAATTAATTACAACTGACCTTGGAAAAAATCATTATCTTCTCAATGGATGTTCAATTAAACGTGAGGGAATGTCAGTGTGACTTTGGGTCATTATCTTAAGACTGCAAATCTTTTCTTAAAGTTGTTTACTCTCAAGTAAACATGATAGTAATTCAGTTTCACACTAATATTTCCAACATTATATAGTATAATGCAAGCTTATGTAAAACAAATAAGAAACCTTGATAAATCCGACTATGTTCACTTGCCTTTTCTGTACTTGTTTTTTTTGTGTGTGTGTGTGGCTACATTCTCCACTAGACTGCATAACCTTTCAAACCCTCATCATCTTTGAGCCATTTATAAATTTTTGAAACAGTTTATAATGCTTGATTCAGTCTTTTATTCTACCTCAGTCAAGCTCAGCTTCTGTAAATAATTTTCAAAAGAAATTTGGTAAGAGAGAGAGAGATTTTCAACTTATAAATCTATTTTGACAAAGAGGCAAGAAAACCAGCATTTTCATACATTGTTGGTGAAAAAGAATTGCTCATATGCTTTCAGATAATAATCCAAAACATATTAGAATGTATTACTCTAACCCAGCGATATAGCATACAGAGAAAAAGCAATAAGAACAAGAAGCTTACTAACTATATTTTGTAGTAACAATAACCTAAACTTCTGAGCCACAGATAGTTGAATTGTTACTCAGTCATACAATGAAATAGATCTATGAGTGATATACATGAGATACTCATTAATGATAAAGGTACCTGCTTAGTTAAGTATACATTAAGCTAAGGAGTGATGATCTAATTGTTTATCCACATGGAAATGAGACATGGTTAGGAAACTTTTATACTATGCCGTTAACACCGGTGAGCTTGAACAGGGAATGAGGTATAAGGAATGTTGACAAGAGTTCTAATAACTCTGTTTGCATTTTTCAATCTATAATAATAAAAGCATAATAGGCAAATTGACCAAACAGTAGAACGACTTTCTGGATAACCTTCCAGACACCCTTCCAAATGACCTTTCGGACATCCTTCTGGATGATCTTCTGGACAAAGCCAGGGCTGTGAGGGCCATGGTAGCTGAGGCTACAAATGTCCTGCATCAGGCCTCTAGTCCAGTGTTTCCCAACCTTCTCTCATGATGAGAATCACCTGGTGGAGTTGTTAAAACACAGATTCCTGAATCCCAACTAAGAAGTGCTAAACTAGAATTTTTGGGAACATATAGGTAAAATTGCATACCTAACTTAGTGCTCTGTATATAAAATCTGTCTTAGAGCACTAGTTAGGTATGCAATTTTACCTATATGTTCCCAAAAATTCTAGTTTAGCACTTCTTAGTTGGGATTCAGGAATCTGTGTTTTAACAACTCCACCAGGTGATTCTCATCATGAGAGAAGGTTGGGAAACACTGCTCTAGTCTATATAATAGAAGCCTAAGTGACTGATAGGGCAAAACAACCAGAACAACAGGTGGTTATGATGCACACTGACCACCAGGGGGCAGACACTCAATGCAGGAGCTGCCCCCAGTGGTCAGTGTGCCCCCACAGGGGGAGTGCTGCTCAGCCAGAAGCCGGGCTCATGGCTGGTGAATGCAGCAGCAGTGGCGGGAGCCTCTCCCACCTCTGTAGCAGTGCTAAGGAGCAGCAAGCAAGAGGGCAATAAGGAGCGAGGGACCCCAGACTGTGAGAGGGCACAAGCCAGGCTGAAGGACCCCACCCCACCCCAGTGCACAAACTTTGTGCACTGGTCCTCTAGTTGTGATAATCAACCCACATTTTTTATAATTTGAAAAATTAAGCAAGAGAATGAGATAAATGTGTCAACTGACAAAACTGAAATATAAATGTAACATTTTGTTGATGTTGAATATACTGAAGTTGAAACTGCACTCCATGTAGAAAATATCCCTAAAAAATGTACACTGAATAATAGAAGTAATAATTTACCCTCAAATGGCTTAACACAAAATATATATACACACAAAGAGAGATTAAGACAAGCAGACAGGGCAAATAAATAAACTAGTCTTAAACTTTGATAATAGGTCAATCAGAAAAAAAATATATGAATATACTTTTTCCTGTTTTTATTTTTGCCACTTTTCTTTAAGTCTAAAAAGCTATTTAAATATAAAACAATATAGGGGGACTCAATTTATCTTGCCACTGACTTATAAGTACCTCTTCTTTTTGGCTTCCTCATCTTACTTTCTTCTACCTCCTAGTGTTTTTTTCCCACACCCCAAATAAATATCACTGTTTGCTAAACCATAGATTTAGATTGTTCACCCTTTAGATAAAGACTTATTTTGCAAACTTATTTTATTCAGGTCTACACTCAAATATTGTCTTATAGAGACATTTCCTTATTAGTTTTATGAAAAGAACACTCTCATATATCTAATTATATATCCTAAATGCGCTTTATTTTTCCTCAGAGCACTTTATTTTGTATCTCTCCTGAACAGAATGTTAGTCAATGATCACAGGGTCTTCATTTTGGTAATTACTACAATCCCAAAACGCAAACAGTTCTTGAAGTAATGTAGACACTAAATGAGTGTTGAAAGAAGCAATAAATGCAATGATTAGACATGAAGATTAAATATGGAATGTGAATTTATAAATGTCAAATAAATAATGCAGATAATGTAAGAAAGATAACTATCCCTACATATTTTTAAACAATTTTACTCATAAAGCCTTTAAAAATTAGGTAGAGTTCCAAAATTCTTACATTCTAATATGTTATACTGAAATCTGTTTTTTTTTCTAATAATTACTTATATTCAACAAATAATTTTTGTTGAAAAATCTCAAAACATACTCACAATTCAATAAAAAACAGAGTAGATTCTTCTCTTCTAATATTTGCTTTTATAAAAATAAAAAACAATGTATTTTATAATATTTTGAAAAATATCTAGTAATACATATGGCAAATTATCATAAAAAATAGTAAATGCATCATTTCAAGAAAACACGTCCCAAGTGTTATAGAACATTAATTTAAAAAATACAAACTTAAATAGAATAAATTTTTCAAAGTATAACATAGTTACAAATAATTAAATGAATCGTGAGAATTATGTGAGAAGAAATAACTATCATTTATCATCATCACAAAGTTAAGAATTGCCCATGGTTACTTCATATATTTGAATTATTTCATACCAAAATATATTACAAATTAAAATGCTAAATGTACCCTCTTTATTAGCACTTGTAAATTATTGTTGCTTTAATATCATTTTCCCTAATGGAAACATTTCTAAACAACTCATTGAAATATTTCATTTGGCTTGGCCAGTACTGCTCAGTGTTTAAGCTTTGGCCCAAGAACTAGGAGGTTGCAGTTTTATTCCCATTCAGGGCACATGCCTGGGTTGCAGGCTCCATCCCCAGTAGGGAGCATGCAGGGGGCAGCCAATCAATGATTCTCTCTCATCACTGACACTTCTATCTCTCTCATCCTCTCTCTTTTTTTTTCTATTAAAATCAATACAAATGCATTTTGTAAAGAAATACTTCATTTGACCTATTTTTATTAACCAAGCATATAACTTAGTTATAAACTTCATTTTCATAACTATTCTTATGGCTTTATATACAATGTGGCATACTTTGAAAGGAATAGGGAGGATCACCCCATGTTATGCTTTTGTCGTTAATGTTTTCTGCTTTTGTGTTTTGGTAGTTATCTATAAGGTAAGGTTAGGATGAAATTAATTGTAGGCAGTTATTGCAAAAATAAAGTATTATTCTGGGATTATGCTCCTCCTGTTTATTACACCAGGACATATACTTCACTTCTTCTTAAAAAGGGTTATTTAATATTATTTCTTTTTCTAAGAACTTCTTTTACTAACTAGGTCATTTTAATATCTGGGATTTATTTATCTTCTGCAATTGAAACTTTGTAGCCTTGAGTGGAGGTCAGGGCTGGCCAGGGCAAGCAGGAAGGCTGGCTTCTTCCATTGCCAGGGGCAACCCAAGCCTCCAGCTTGCTCCAGCTCCGCGGCTGCTGCCATCTTAGTTGGGTTAATTTGCATACTTGCTCCTGATTGGCTGGTGAGTGTAGTGGAGTGATAGTCAGTTTGCATGTTTCTCTTTTATTAGTGTAGATTCCTGGTCATTTGTCTAGACTCTATGCCACTTGAAGGCAGGGTTTATGACTGCTTTATTTATCACTATGTCCACCATGCTCGGCATGCAACCAAATGCAGAGAGGAAAATTATCACAAGATTGTTGACTTGAATTAACTACATCCATGAAAGCATGTTTATGGGATGTCGAGATAATATTCTGAATCCTTTGGTTTCTGCTGTTTTAAACTCACACATGGATAGAAATTGAGAAATAGCAGATCTGTTAATGAATACCTTCATTAAATACTTTGTCTAAATTGCCAGATGTTTTAAAAATACCTTTTATAGGTGCTGGATAAACAGTGATTACATCTGTTGACTTAAGTTTAATGTCACATAATATCTCTGAACCTCAGTTTCATCCTTTGTAGAATGATAGGAATGGTTGAAATGATCTGTAACCTTCCTTTTAGTTTCAAAACTTATTTGCTATTTTTGTGTTACCCAATATATTGTAAAATGATTAAGACTGTTCAGACAACCTTCAGGTCTTTGTAGAATCTCAGATATATTTTGTCTGGAAATAAGAACAGCACTATTAAATTGTAAGAGTTTAAATTTTTTCAGCCCAACTTCCATCAACTGCAATGCAATGATTCTCTCTGAAAACATCCAATACAAGGGGGTAATTCAACTACTATTGCTAGTTGTCTCAATTTAATCCTTTAAGAACCCCAGGAGGTTCCATCATCTCCACATAACACACAGAAGAAACTAAGGCTGATAAAACACATAATCTGTCCAAGGTCATAGACATACGTAGTGTTTACGTGCGGCAACTCAAAGGTACAATTTCTCTTCAGCTACTTAAAAAAAATGGCATATTGGGTGAATTATTAACTTCTAGGCTTCACTTTTTTCATCCCTAAAATGAGAATAATACACTAACTACGTCTTAGATTTGTTGCATAAACAAAATGCTTGTAAAGTGCTTATGACAGCATCTGGCTTATAGTATGTGCTCAACATGAGCAGTGCTTTTTATATTACTAGGTATTGCCCAAAAATGCCATTTAAGTTCTAACGGTTCTAAAACTCTTGAGTTTTAAAGCAACTACAAAACTGTTAAGTCTTACACTGGAAAATATAACCACTTAAAATAAATTTGATTCTATCATAGATAAACCACCTTACTACTACTTTTTGTACATTCTGGTTTTACTACATGTGAACCCAGTAAAAAGAAAAAGAAATTTAAAAGGTCAAATAAAGCCCATACATTTTGAAGTAGCCTTTATTGTCAATGCTCATCCATTTAAACATAGACCTATACTATCTTACTTACAGGTTTAAATTTTGTTTTCCATTAACAGTGACATTGGAATCGATTTTTTTCATAGCACTTTTTTTTTTTCTGTAAACTAGAGAGGTTGAAGATGTGACCACTCAAAAAATATTGCTGAAGATTCTCTAAATTCTTTAAAGATAAAATTTTCCAAATAATGTTCACAAGTCACACTGAAACGTCATTTAAAATTACATTGGACCCACACTTTCCTGACAAAGTTCTACTGTAAGCTCTCCATGTTGCAATTATGGTCAAGCATTTTCATTTCCTAGAACTAATTATGAGCTGCCCACTTTTCTATTTTATCAGTTTATTTCACTTTAAAAGTAGTTACACATGCACCATCTTATTTGTCCCATCCAATAGCCCCTAATGGTGAGGCATCCAGGAGACTTCTCATTGGAAACCAAGGTCATCTGTGTGCTAGTTACCATGCTGGGCCTGGAATTCAAGTCTTTTTTTCCTCCATTTGTACTTACCACCAATTGTCAGGAAACCCCCTAAAGCTATCTTGCAAGACAAAGGGAACTCTGTAATTGAAAGGATGCAAATAGCATGACTACCAAAACTGCAACAACTTCTGACAAACCCTTAACCCCTCGTGGTCCTTGGAAGATAATGTGCTAGTTCAGAGGTCTGCAAACTCATTAATCAACAGAGCCAAATATCAACAGTACAACGATTGACATTTCTTTTGAGAACCACATTTTTTAAACTTAAACTTCTTCTAACGCCATTTCTTCAAAATAGACTCACCCAGGCCGTGGTATTTTGTGGAAGAGCCACACTCAAGGGGCCAAAGAGCTGCATGTGGTTTGCAAGCCGCAGTTTGCCGACCACGATGCTAGTTGAATGGTTAAGATGATAAGGTGTGGAGGGATGCTGACAACCCATCTTCAGATCGGTTAGAAAATGTTTGTGCTGCAAAATTCACTCTCATAACACAGATCATCTTATCCTCCTCATGACCCACTTACCCGGTTTGCTTGCTTGTGCACCCTGGCAGGTGCACAGACCTCCCAGAAAATTCTTTCCCTCTCTAAGTGTAATTATAATAAATGGACATCATGGCAGTGATTCCACTCATAAAGCCCAAACGCAGCTACAAAAAGGACTGAGATACAGAATCGCCATAAATGTGACATCAGCTCCCAGGAAACAGGACTTAAACAACTCAAAGACTACAGTATCAGCCAGTGACCAACAATATTCGGACTATAACAATTTATCCCAATCATTTGTTACCGGGCAGTTCATAGGACATGCTTCTCTGTATTTTAAACACATCTTAATTTAATTCTAAGAGCAACTCCAGGCATCAGTATATCTATTATTTGGGGAGGCAGGTGCACAGAGGGGTAAATAAGGGGTCCAAGTTCACATAGCAACACCTGGCAGCTGAATCCCAATGTGATCATTAAGCCAATCACGCAGACCTGGGCCAGTCATTTAAGCTCTGGGCCTCAGTGCCCTCCACTTCAAAACAGCCTGCCTTCCCTGCTCTCAACGCCCTTGGAATTTCCGACAGGATTCCTCCCCATCCCCTAGCTGGTCTGCAAACTCATTAGTCAACATAGCCAAATAGCAACAGTACAATGACTAACATATCTTTGGAGAGCCACATCTTTTAAACTTAAACTTCTTCTAATGCCACTTCTTCAAAATAGACTCGCCCAGGTGGTGGTATTTTGTGGAAGAGCCACACTCAAGGGGCCAAAGAGCCGCCTGTGGCTCGCGAGCCACAGTTTGCAGGCCACGGTCCTAGCAGGTGAAATTTTCAAGCCAGTATCAACCACTCCGGGTTCTGGTACAGACCCCTTACCTTTGGCGTGTTAGGGTCCAAGCTTCTCATGGATGACTTATTTTCTAATAGTTGCCCTATAACAGTGACCCTAAATGGTCTCTCTCCGTCGGCCATCACCTATCCCCACTCCTAGGGGTGCGGACTAGGCCAGACCTTCCCCCGGTTACCCCAAATCTTTAGCCTGTTACCCCATACCTTCCCCCAGTTACTTCCCATCACCTCACCATTTCCCAGACCACCACCTAAAGGCCAAAGAACCCTCTAGAAGCAAAGGAAAAAACTAGGATGTCTCTAGGACACTTGCCCCACCCTAAAGGGTGGCCTGGGCCTGGCTCCTCCATGGAGGCGGCTGGGTTGGGAGATGCCTCCTCACTGCAGGCCCTGCAACCCCAGCAGACCCGCTTCCCCGGGGTCCGCACGGGTCCGAGGTCACATGCAGGTCACTGGTCTCACCTGGAACCTGGGGGCCCTCCCGCACCTGCACCGGCTCCGCATACCTAGCACCACAGCGGAGACTGGGGCTCTGGGGTTCAGGCGGGACCTTCAAGGGCCTCGGCACCAACCAGAGGCCTCCGCTGAGGAAGCCCCACCCCGCCCTGTAACAGGTGCTTTATGTGCGAGCTTATTGTGTGTCTAGGGTTTTAATCACAAGGAACAACAGCCCGTAATTATTGCAATCAGGAGTCTAGGATCCCATCATTGTATGCTGACTGTGTAGGGGAGGGTGGGGGGAGGGGGGTAAGGTAACTTAGCTCTCACAGTTCCTGGCCTCTGAAACTGGAGGGCTGACGTTCCTCAAGGATCTGTGTCTGAGTGGCCTCATCTTCAAAGGGACATAAAGGGTCAGACTGTGGACATCACTTTTGAGTAAGGTGACCAGATGTCCTGCTTTTGGCAGGACAGTCCCGATTTTTAACAATTTGTCCCGAGTCCCACAGCATTTTTAAAAAGTCCGGATTTGGGGGAAGAATGCACAGTAAGCTAGGGAACAGCTATTTAGCCAGGATGTGAGTTTTATATTATTTTTGATACTTTTATAATGTTAAACTTTAATAATAAATAATTGTTGAGAACTGCTTATCAAAGTTTGCACCGTTGATCAGTTATTAGAATTCGACCACCGTTGTTTGGACTTAATGAACCATGGCATTTTTTGGGATTGGCAACGATGAAAACATTTTGTAACTGTCTCTCAGATGATACACATCGTACTGTCTGCTAGTAAGCTAAACAAGTGATGTCATTACAAATCAGCTATCCAGATAATTTAGGTAAGTAATTTATTTCATAAATACATACATTTTCTTGAATTTAGCAGACAGTACTCATATTATTTATATTTTATAGTGGTGGCAAAAAGTCTAGCACCGGCCTTGAAAGTCATACGACTATACATAATCTTTTTTTATTTATTATATTTGTAAATTGTACTTAGGTTGAAATTTTAAAAAAATATATTACAATACTATTTTTGCGTTCTATGAAAATTTTTGTTGCTCCATATAGACCAAATTTTTAATCAAGAACTCCCCTCCCTCTCTTCCCCCATCAATGGTGTCCCACTTTAGCAATGTTAAAATCTGGTCACCTTAGTCTATATACCCTGACTGGGAATTGAACCCACAACCTTTTGGTGTATGGGATGATGCTCCAACCACCTGAGCCATTAGGCCAGGGCCAGATGGGTTCTTTTAAATGCCAGGTATTTGAATGACTAGACTCTTCTGAAAAAGGATGTCTTAAGTACAAAAAAAGTAAATTGCAAAATGAAAGCAAAGAAGCGCAGTTTTTCTGAAAGGAAAACACTCTAAGATCTCTCAATAAAAGAGGTAGGTCCTACGGCATTAAGTATTAAAAATTTCAAAGAATGGATGTCACTTCAAAATGAAAAACATCATTCAAGTGGGAGGATTCTATCTTGTCCTCTGACACACATCACTGACTTTTTTCAGAAAAGCTTCCTTGCTGACACAAGAGAAGTACTGTGATTATTTTTATGTTTGCATATGTTTTTTTTTCTTTTTCTGATAAGTCTTGATGTGCTCTGAATATTAGACTTGGTAAACAATATAACTGTTTATGTGAAAAATAACTAAATATATTTACACAATTTTAAACAGGCAAATATGTGTTATACTAAATATATCAACACCTTTCTATATTCAGAAGAATACCATTTCAATTTTCCATTAAGATTGAGTAAGTGCAACATGAATTTAATTTTTTTTAAATAGGTTTCAGAGAGAAAGAAAGGGAGAGAGAGAAACATTAATGATGAGAGAGAATCATTGATTGGCTACCTCCTGCATACTCTCTACTAGGCCCCACAACCTGAGCATGTGCCCTTGACTGGAATCTAATCTGAGAACTTTCAGTCCAGAGGCCAATGCTCTATCCAATGAGCCAAACCACCTAAGGCTGAATTTAAAATTTAAGATTTAAATTTTAATAGAATAATAATTGTGAAAACTAAATATTTAATGTCAACATATTAAAAAGCTTTATGTTACTTATATGGAAAGAAAAATCAACATTTTAGAGTTATCCTTGGTGCTTTTAGAAACGTGTAGTTACTTACATACATTTTAGTTTGATGACCAGAATGAAATATATATATATATGCCTAAGCAACCAGCTGACCATTCAACTGGTAGCTGTGACACACACTGACCACCAGGTGGCAAATGCTCAATGTACAGGCATAGAAACATGGAACAGAGTGATGAATCTCAAAGGGAAGCCGGGAGTGGGGAGGGCAGGAAGAGATTAACCAGATTTTATATGCACACTAGTTGCCTGGTGCATGAATTTGTGCACTGGGGGGGGAGGTCTCTTGGCTTGGCCTGGCCTGTGGGGATCAGGTCAAAACTGGCAGTCTGACATTCCCCGAGAGGTCCTGAGTTGCAAGAGGGCGAAGGCCAGGCAGAGAGACTCCATCAGTGCATGAATCCATGCACCGGGCTACTACAATAGTATTAACATAATGAAGTTCTTTTTGTTTCTCTAAATATTATCAGGTATCATTCCTGAGGCTGAGGAGACATTTAATGTTTTTAATTTATTCCAATGTAGTCATTCAGCTCTGTACTATCTCTGTGACTTGATTTTTAATGTCCAACTACTTACAATAAGTGTCGAAAATTTCTGTGGCAGCTTCCAGAATTAGCTGCAGTTTACCAATCTGAAAATCAGAAATCAAGCTAACACCACAGTTAAGAGATTAGAGAATCAAGATTAGATAATCATTACACTGTCTCTGCTTCCAACTGTCATTAATAGCAATTCTTCTCTATTGTGAGAACTCATTGTGAGGTAACAGAATGAAGTTTGAGGTCCTTTTGAATTTTTAAGGGAAATTAATTTATTTTTGATGCAGATTTGTGTAACAAAGGAATGTATTTTACACATGCAGTGTTTAAATACGAACTGTTTGCAAGCATACTTTTCTTATTACAATATGTAAAACTCTGCTATTGATATATAAAACACAATTTTCTGTATTAAATTGGAACTTTCTATGGGGCGGGGCATAGATTATACCTAGAATGTAATGTCAGGATTTCTCAAAAGCCTTTATTAACTAACCTTTTATAATACAATTTTCAGGAGAAAAATGAGAAGGTTTCTCTCTTTCTATAAATGCAGACAAAATGTCCCAGAGACTTTCACAGCCTACTTTAAAATTTTTGATACTCAACTAGGAAAGAGTAAAAGAAAATGGACTGAAATCTATCATAGATTTGCATAAGTATGTGCTATTTCTGTGGCAGAGACTTGCCTATTGTTCTTCATTGGCCTCTATTCCTTTTTATTTTTTTTCCCCATAGTAATATAAGTTTTAGCTAGACACATTAAAATCCTTAATATACACCACATTTCCCACCTTCCAGTGCACCCACAGTCCATGTTACTATAATCTGGCCAATTGGAGAAAAGTAGAAGTCTCATGTAAATTTTTTGAGTAGGGAAGTGCATTCTTTAATAACTGACCATTATTAAAGAATGCACAGATACTAGCAAGGCAAGGGGAAAAACTAGGAAGCCAAGTAAGTGTCTAGGGTAGTAGTCTAATTTAATCCAGGGAAGAAATGATGGTTGCTAGAACTCGGTCTTAGTAGTAAAGATGTTCACCAAGTGTTAAGATTCAAAATATATTGTTATTCAATATTTTCTTTTGATTTAGGTGTAAGTTACTAGATTAAGAGTGGAATAAGTCATGACATCATAGTTTCTGAACCATTGTGATGCCACTTATTGAGAAAGACATGGGGATGAAAAAATCAACTGAGCCACACCAGGTCTATGTATTCAATATATTGATTATTAGGACATTATGTAATATTAAGTATACATCTATAATGTCAATATATAATATTGTATATGTATGGTGGAACTGAAAAAAATACTAGCTAAAATGTATTGAATAGTGATTAAACAAGAGGCACTACTCTGTAGATGTTGCATCACTTACTCCCTCGATCTTCAAAACAACCTTGAAGGATCAGTATATTACTCATTTTTCATTATGAAGAACTGAGCCTCACAACATCTGAGTGATGAAGTCAGCATTAAATATTAGGTTTTATAACACCATGTCTAGCATTAAAAAACAAACAACATTTCCATTACCCTAAAGTTACTACTAAGAAGAAAGACATGCTATATCAAATATGCACTAATATTAAAATGTAATCCTTAAAAATAAAAATCTGATATACACTTTAATCATAATATTATAATTAAATTGCATTTAACCCATGCATTAACATATTAAAAATATGCTATTTACTGACCTAATTTAACAAAGTAAAGGGGAAAATGTAAATAATCCATTAAGTGTATCTCTTTTTAATTAAAAATAGAACCATTTAAGTTGATTGATTATAAAATGCATCTTCTAAACTTGTTCTTTCCCTTCTTATATTTTTTATCCCATTTTCAACTATCATCTAAATGAGTAACTCAACATGACATATGAGGCATAATTCTAAGATGGGTTCCAAGACTTCTGTCCCCTCTCCTGAGTGTAGGTAGAATATTTGGCTATGGTGGAATAATGGCTCCCTCTATTAGTTTGCATTATACTAGTATACCAGTGGTGGTGGGACAGTCACTCCTGAGATTATGTTATAAGGAAACTGGAGCGGGAAGTAAAGTCAGAGAGATTTCTCCCTTTGAGCTGGAAGAAAGACAGACTGAGAATTGTCTTTGTGGGGAGGAACAATTAGGAGCCACAAACAGTCTATAAAAACTAAGCAAAGTTCCTGGTCAATACCTGGCAAAATAAGGACCATAATTGCATTGCTGCTAAGCAGTATTATTCCTGCAACAAGTGAACTTGGAATAGAACCCTGGCCTTAGGTTTAATCAAAGTACTAGTCAACACTTTTTGACTGCAGTTTTTGAGATCTTAGTTAAGATCCCAGCTGACACCTGCCCAGTCTTCTGACCTACAGAATGATGAAATTATTATGTATGCCATGTTTGTCCAATAACTAATGGCAATTTGTTATGAATCAATATAAAACAGATGGAAATTATAATTTTGTGGGTGGAAAACCCTTTAAATATCCCAATGAGAAACAAATGCACACCAAGCATGTCAAACCTGCCAGCCGAGTTTGATTATGTTTGGACATGGAAAGATACAATGAAATTTTGTATGAAGGATAGCTAGTGATGACTAGTGCCTGGAAGTTATGACCAAAAGAGCTCACTGTCAGAGATGTTTGTAAACTGAGGAATAAAGTTTTCCATGGGAAGCATCATGACAGAAGCAAAAGAACTGAGAAGTGCCTTCAAAGATGACTGAAAATCAAATAAATTATTATAAATTCAAATTAATATGAAGAAAACTACTTTGAAGGATTTCATTATTTTAACTATATATTTGGGAATATTATCATTAATTTAATAATTAGATTTTTTTTAAAAAAAAAAAGCAATATGGAGTCCTAACCAGTTTGGCTCAGTGGATAGAGCATTGGCCTGCAGACTGAAGGGTCCCAGGTTCAATCCTGGTCAGGGGCATGTTGGTTGTGGGCACATCCCCAGTTGGGGGTGTATAGGAGGCAGCTGATCAAAGTTTCTCTCTCATTGATGTTTCTAACTCTATTCCTCACCCTAACTCTCTGAAAAAAAAAAAAAAATCAATAAAATACATTATAAAAAAGAGAGCAATATGGAATGAATATTTAGTCACCTGAAATGCTAAAAGTACCACAAACAGTGCCTTGAGGTCAATTCACGTTTGGTTCCATGAGGAAGAACCAATATGTTGTTCAAAGAGTATTGTTAATTAACATTGCTTCCGATTAGATTCTTGCATTTCTATTGATTTTTTATCATCTACTTCCCATCTACTTTAGCCAATTATGGCCTTGCAGAAACTAAGATTATTCTCCCCCAACTATGGCCAACTGAAAAGCATACCCCCCCCCCCTTTCTCACTGTGGCAGTCCATTAAGTAAATATTAATGTCTTCCCACATTCATTAAGATTAAGGTTCACTTTTAATTTTTTTTTTATTTAGAGTATACAAAATCTAAATAATATATTTACAAGTTAACGTATCACACTACATAGAAAAGGTATATCCTTTTTTATTGAAATAGCGAAGACATTTTGTAAACTATGCTGTCTGATGTATATGGTGAAAATTCCTAAAAACTACATCTTAAAGCTGAGAATTGTGTAACAAGTACTGAAAATGGAATTTAATGGCATAATTACTTCTCCATGAAGATATATAATTTCCTCTAATACAGTAGGTATGTTTATTGAATCAAAATAATTGATACTTGTTATTATTCCTATGGAATTATTTCATTTGCATATTTTATTTTAGCTGTGTTTATTTTTTCCTGAAAGTAAATGTTACCCTATTAAATAGCATAATCCTATATAATAAAAGCCTAATATGCTTAGTGTCCAGTCATCTGTTCAGACGTTCAACCAATCAAAGCGTAATATGTTAATGATATGCTAAGGCTGCTCAACTACTCTCAATGATGTGCACTGACCACCAGTGGACAAATGATTCAACTTGTAGGTTAGCTTGCTGCTGGGTCCAGTCAATTGAAACTGGGCGAGATGAGCCAGACATGCCCTGGCTGGCCAACCTCCTGCATTCCTCCCCAGCCCCTATTGTGACTGGTGGAGTCCTCAGCCAGGCCTTTACCCTCTTGCAATCTGGGACCCCTAAGGAGATGTTGGAGAGCCGGTTTCAGCCCAATCCAGCAGGCCAGGCCAAGGGACCCCATTGGTACAGGGATTTGTACACTGGGCCTATAGTATTTTAATAAAGAAGAATCCATGTTAAGTTTAATTTTCTGTGATATATTATCATACTTAAAAACAAATAATAAAAATAAAATTAATTTTTCTAATGTGCCACATTTTGGTAGTAGGGAAATCAAGATAAATTCACACATTAATCTTTTGACCTATCTCATATTATGCTGTTTAAAAAAAAAAAAAAAAAAAAAAACTTCTATTTTTGTACTATCAATTATAACAACTTGTCCCAATGTATGGCCTTTGACTCTGTGAAACACAAAAAATTACATTTGACATATAATTAGAATATTGAATTAATCACTGTCTCAATTACACTTAATTCTAGCGTTCATATCAAAATGATAAATTATAGTAGTTGACAAATATGACACATTCAGCAACCTATATAAAAGAAGGAAATTCAATGTGAAATGAAATTACCTGCTAGGTTTAATCATTCTATTTCTGGAGAATAAAATACAACCTTGACTACCATCTCATCTTTTCCACATGAAGCACAAAGATTAAGTAGGTCATATATCACTGACTTTAGCAATTTTTCATTTTCAGCTTGTTTTTTTTTTTTCTTTTTTCTTTTTATGCTCTATGAGCATGAAATGCTGCCCTTGGCCAGCGGGGCCAGCTCGGAGGCCTCGCTCCATCACCTCCTCCCTCCCAATGCCCAGTCTGCTCCCTCAGGTGCAACCCTGGCTGCTGTGACGCCCCACCCCAGCGCTAGTAGCCTGGGAGGCAGTGTTGAGGCCTGTCTCCAGCAGGCTTTTCTGGCCTTTCATTGCTACCTCCTGGTGCAGCAGCCTATATTCACCTTCAGTCATCTCCACCAGGCCTAGGCCAAAGGGTTCCCTCTCCACCTCCAGGCTGGGGAAGAGCCAGCAGTCACCACTCTGCAGGGTCTTCAGCAGCACAACTTGGATCTCCTCACAGGGCATCTCAGAACCAAGAGACAGATGGTCAGACTGGGTGCAGACTGAAGACTCACACCTGTCCTGGAAGAGTGTCATGCACAGAGAACCCGCACCCAATCTGGCAAATTTCCTAACCAGGTTTAATTTGCAGAATCTTCTTTGCAGTTCCAGGTTACATGCATGCCAGGTCCCTGGTTCTCTGGCTCTCCTGAGCAGGGGTGTGGAGGTGAGCAGGGCAGGCTTGGCCCTGCTTGTTTATTTAACCCTTTCCCCGACCTGAGGAGCAAAAGGGGAGGCTGGGTCTGCTCAGGCCTCCCATCACCTCCCTCTGGGGTCAGACCTGTGACCGGACGCATATTTCAGACGAGTCTGTCACTGTGAAAATACACATTCCACTGCAAGAACAGGGTCAAGCCAGAACGAAAAAGCGATCCCAAGCTCATTAAATTTGCTTAAAGACAGCCTCCCACTCTCTCCCCCTGAAAGACGTGGGCTGGGAATGGCACAGGGGTCAGCCTGTAAAATGTGCAGGAGCTAACAGGGAGCATTATTTAGAGGAGAAAAAATATGCACCAGGACTCAGCCATGTTTTCAAATAACTATAACGAATTTCACCAGTGCACTTGCAAAGTTTATAAAAAATATCCATATTTCTTCCTTAGACTCTAGTTACCAGTGTGACAACTAATATAATAGTGATTGTATTATTAATGCCTGTGGTTAAGCTGTCTAAGGCAGATTGTATGCATTTCCCTTGTCAACTCTATGGTAGTTAATAAAATAAAACACACCCATCACATTTGTGTTTAGGGAACAAGGAACTGAACACACCACTGGTTTGTTTTTCTATTAGAATAAATGGCAGGCAGCCACATCTGAATGGCCCTGAGTAGGGCTCTTCCAGATGCAAAGGAACTTTCTGGACTCTGGGCACAATTCATCAGCACCAGCGCTGGGCTGAGATCTGGCATCTACCATGTTCACAAATGAAACTTTTGTGATGATATTGAGGATCATTCCACTGATCTTCCTAGGAAAAGGGGTGTTTAATTTCACTAATATTAACATGAAGAAGTTAAGACATCTACAAATAGGTGACTACTTCCATAAATAGAACAATGGGATAAGCTGTGAAGAGCCCAGACAAACTATGTAAGGTGATGTATACCACAGAAGGAAAACTTTATTATCCTTTTCCAAGCCCTTGCTATGAAAAGAACAGTCCCCTAGATGTTGGGGCTGTGACATGGCAAATAAAGTAAACTGGCTGTGCAGGCCACCTGCCTGAAGAATTACACCTTCATAGTCAAACATGTCTACTTAACTCCAGTGACTCTGATTCTTCATAGACACCCATCATCAAAATACCGTGTTTGTTTTGTGTTGTTTTTCTGAGGTTTCTCGGGATCATGAAACAATGGTGCAAGTTTGGTTCAGCAGAATTTTGCGATTGAATGTAGCTTTAACTTTCTGGAAAAAAGGAATTATAAGTGAACTTGTAGCTTGTTTTGGTGAAGATAGAAGACCTTGGAGTGGGGTTGGTGGCCTTTTTCTACTGACCAATAATTTACAGAAGACATTACACAGCACCTTGCTGAAGTATATACTTATTGTCTCTAGTAAAGACACCATTTAAAAAAAAAATTTAAGAGTGTATAGTAGTTGCTTTAAAAGGTGGTCATCAGAACTATCATCCCAAATAGAAATTGCAAATGATGAAAATATTCACATTTTAAAACAACCATTAAGCGATTGTAGGAACAAGAAAACCATCTAACTTTGGTTCCAGAATACTGATAATATAGCTAAGGACGTAGGTGCTTACTTATTACGGTTGCATTGAGAGACTTCATTAATTAAAGAGCATTTGGTTATACAAAGCATCCCTGAACTACTTGATTTTTAAAAAAAAAATGCCTCATAATAAAATGGCAAATTGTGGAAGAAATCAAAACCCTTTTTTTATATATATAGCCACATAATAAAAACACTAACAAAACTGTAACAATCTGCTTTATATTTAAGTGAAAAATTATCTGAAAGAAACAACTTCAATGAGGTGAAGATGCCCTATGAAGATTGTTCACTTGGATGCATTTCTATTTATATGGTTATTTGGTAACATTGTCTAAAAATACTGGATCTTAATTCAATCCTGAATAAGAAAATACCTTACATTATGAAGAAAAAAATAAGAAAACATTACTAGAAACCACAAAGATGAATCATTACTTTTTTAAAGATTGTATTTTATAAGAAAACACTCAAATGCATGTAACTATTTTCTTATGTTGAAAAGACTTTGAAACTTCAAAACATCATAGCAAATAATCAATTCTAAACTAAATACAAGACATTGTTGGGGGGACTAGAAATCTGAATCTGTGCCAGTAACCTGCCTTCTAATGCACACTCTTGCTAGCCAAAAATTAACTCCATTGATGCCTTTCCTGCCTTGCAGAACCTATTTCCCAGAATACTCCCTTTTTGCAGAGGCCATAAAACATGAACCATATACAAACCCTAAGGGGTTATATGCAGGAAGCCAATTCTAGCATGTCATAATTGCAAGAGTTTCATCACAAGGTTGATGCAACTTGGGGACTCAACCAGGGCTAAGTCACATATTATCACTTGTTGGAAATGGCCAAAGGCATTTTCCCAAACCTGAAAAGGATGCATTAAATTGATTGTTTGCTGCCAGACAGCTCAAGGGCATCTTAATCTACATGTTATTGCCTCCTACTGGCCAAATACCTGAACAGCCATAGGCTATTCCCCAATCTGACAATAGACTCTGTTATATCTCCACCTTGCCTTAGGCCATTTTTTGTTAATAAGAGGTGCCTAGACAAGGAGAACTTGGTTTCTTTAACCAAGCTCCTCTGCATACCCACCCCCATATGCCTTTCAAAATTATGCTTCATCTCTGGACTCTTATTTAATTTACGCACAGCCCCTTCTCCAGATTCCTGAACCCTTCTGGATGCCAGATCAAGATCACTGGCTTTAAATGTCACCCAACATCCAAAATTAGTTATCAGCGCTGGCGCCAGGCCAGACCTTTGGGTGTAATCTCACATCCTCCATCCCAACACATGGAACATTTCACAAAGCCCTCAAAAGGTCCAGAAGCCTGATCCATATTTGGGGGACAAAGAAACCAAAGGGTATAAAGGATAAGCTTCCTCCATATTCATTCACTCGGGGATTTGGAGAACTGACCCCCTGAGTCAATGTACTGGTAAACCTGAAACATCTGAAAATAAATTGGTTTTTCCTGAATCTCTGAGTACTCCCTGTGTATTTTTCCATCTCCTGGTAAATTCTGTAACAGAACTTTTTGTCCACACTGAGATACTGTGCATACAAAATGCCTTAATCATTAATAAGTCAAGGTGTGTGAAGCCAATATCAATTTTAAAAATTAAACCAACTATGCTTCTGGCATGAATAAAGCATGGAATTAAATCAGGGGTTTCCATTCATGTGAAAGGTTATTGTTAAAACTTATTCCACACCATTTATAAAATGTGTGAATATTTTTAATATTCTGGCTTAAAGACTTTAAGGAAAAGGCTGATTTGCGTCATTCTCTGGATTGGGATTTTGACTACTTCCAATTGTTTAAATTGAAGACAAGATACTCATGATTTAGCAAGAAGGCCACTGTAGAATTAGGATGTTTCAACTCCTAAGTAGGCTGCGTCTATGGAACCCAAAAGGCAAAAGACTTGAACTTGATCAAGAAGCAAGAAAGAAAAGTGTTCGCATGTATGATATCTCCTTGCACTGTCTTTTAAAAAAATATTTCTCATTTATTCATAAAAGTGTTTAAGATGAAGATTCATTTACTTCTTTTATGAATCTAACCTGCCTTTACTGCCAGCAAACTACGTATATAATTTTATTTTAAATTTATCTTCTCACAATTCAACTATCTTGCCAGAAGCATAATTCACTTGATTCTAAATTGTAAGCTCTTCATTAAATTTCATACTTCAGTTTAAATTGTTAAAGCTTAGGAATTGAAATTAACCCCTGAAATTAAAATCACTAAAATGATTTGTTGTTTTTCAAAGATAAACATTTAATAAACATGTGTGACAGAAAGCTGAGTAGAATAGCAAATAGTATAAATATCCTTTTGTATGTCAATTACTTCAGAAGGACAAACAGCCCTAGCCAGTTTGGTTCAGTGGATAGAGCGTGGACCTCCAGACTAAAGGGATACAGGTTCGATTCTGGCCAAGGGCACATGCCTGGGCGACAGGCTCCATCCCTAGTTGGGAGGTATGCAGGAGGCATCTGATCAATGATTCTCTCTCATCATTGATGTTTCTATCTCTCTCCCTCTCTGAAATCAATAAATGATTTAATTAATTAATTTAAAAGGACAAATAATACAGAGGTCACATATTACATACAAAAATATGTTGCAGTTTTTGTAATACATATTATTTCAATACACAACACTTTAAGTAATTTTTATTTTTGTATTGCTCTTTCATACTAAATTGTATGTGGTTATATCCATTTAACTATAAATGGAATTATGGTTATAGCTATATATAAAAATAAGTCTCCTAAATGTATACAATTTACCGTGTTTCCCCGTAAATAAGACATCCTCCGAAAATAAGACCTACTTACAGGTTTCCTTCTGAGTGAAATATAAGGCGTCCCCCGAAAATAAGGCCCCCCTAGGCTCTGTCTCAGAATGCTATTGCTAAACATGAGAGATTTGGTCCACTGATTCTGAAAGAAATGGAGTTACAAGAAATTCACCAGGAGATTCAGGAATTGGATTGTTATGATGATGTTCCAGAAGATGATGACATGATTGTCATTGAATAAATGAGTAAATTCTTGATGCTGTAAGATTCAGTTTGTCTGGTTTGTGTTGACAACTACCGTACTAGCGTACCATATACAGGTAATAAATTTCCTTTATTTTCATTTAACAATAAATGTGTACCGTATTCTTCTTCATGGAAAAATAAGACATCCCCTGAAAATAAGACCTAGCGCATCTTTGAGAGCAAAAATTAATATAAGACGTGGTCTTATTTTCGGGGAAACAGGGTACATTTATAGGGCATTTAAACATATTTTTACATTAAGGTTATTGCTTTGTTAAATCCTTGCTCATTGCAATTTTTAAGAAATTTTCAGTGTGAGAAAAATTCATATAAAATATTTAGCACTGTGATTGGCTGAAAAGCAATTACTCATTAAGTGATATCTAACAGTAACAGTGTCATTAGCCAGATAATTCTAATGCATGTGGTCCAGTGTTGGCATTTTGAAAAACAGAGATAAATGCACACATATCACTAATAAATAGCATTTTCATAAATCCTAATCCATAAGAACAAAGTCTTGGGAAAGTTTTTTTAAAATGAAGAAAATAATACATTATTATGTAGAGGGGGTTGAAAAGAAAATAAATGAGATTCAGACATTAGGATCATCTTGAAATAAAAAAAGGGATACAAGGGTAAATGTAGAGAAAATGTTTAGAGGATTAATTTTACTGCAGCATGGGTAGGGTAGAGTTGTAGTGTGATATAACTGTAGATGGTAACCTGGATCCAAATGTGAGGGTTGAGCTGAGTATTGAAGAACAGGCTTGATTCAAGAGTCTGTTCCTTGCTTCTATTCATGTCTCTAGATCTATTTTGCTCATCAGTTTATTTTGTTCTGCAAGGGTGGAAAGGTGCGTGGGAAGAGATCAACCAAAGAACTTGGATGCAAATATGCATAACACATGGACACAGACATAGGGGGGTGAAAGTCTGGAGCAGGGGCTGGGGAGTGGCTAGAAAGGGTCAATGAGAGAGAAAAAGAGGGACATATGCAATACTTTCAACAATAAATTTTTTAAAAAGAAAGGACAGCCTTTGGAATTTGAAACTAAGTGTTGATGTCACAATTAATATACCTGTTGGCTTTTATAGCGCCTTTGACCCTGGTTAAATAATGGACGCTTATAGCTGTGCCCTCTGTAAAGCGTTACACAGAGTTGTGCCTGGTGCAGTAGGACAAAGGAAGACCACCAACCCCTGCTCCAGAAAAAACATCTCTGGAACCTGTCCATATGTTAACATGTTATGCTACATGGCAAGAAGGATTTTTCAGATATAATAAAGTTAGTCTTGATTACTCGGGTAACCTCATGTAATTAAATAGACCATTAACAGCTGAGAAATACTCCCAGCTGAAGTCAGATATGTAGAGGGGCACAAAGGAGAAAATAGCAGAGAGATGTATCTTGAGAGGAAGGCAGGGAAAGAGACTCAGTACGTATTCCAGTGTTGGCTGTCAGATGTAGGACTCACGGAAGAGAGTGTAAGGAAGAGAGAGGCCTACAGCAGCCATCAGCAATAGATTCTTTACCGAGTCCTCTGACAAGAGCTCAACAAGCTGACATTTTTATTTCAACCTTTGAGACCCTGAGCAGAGTAACTGGCAGAGATCAAGCAGGACTTCTTATCTACAGGGTGTGAGATAATATATGTCCATTGTTTTAAGCTGCCAAATCCGTGGCCATTTGTTATGATAGCAATATAAGACTAATAGACATAGTGAAAGATATCCATCGCAAATCAATACCTGAAGATTCTGCAGCATGAGAGCCAATCCTTCGGTTCTACCTGGATGCCGAGTACCTTATATTTTAAGTCAGGAACAACCACACATACATTTAAATGTCCCAAAAACATATGAGTCCATTTCACTGAAGCACAAATGTCAGGCAGAAATTTAATGTTGCTTATGTAGAAACAATGGGGAGCCTTAAAAAATATATCTTAGTGTATTTCATATAACTTGACAGTCAAACCAGAAAACACAGCAATAACATAAGTCATCTTCCAAGTTGCTACATTTTCAGCATACTTATTACTCACCGAAATAATAAACTAACCTAAAATATCTTTATATGTACATGCACAGAAACAGATTTTCCAGTAAGGAGTCTTTAATAGAAAAACTATTGCATTACTAACTCAATGTTGCTAAAATTACATTACTTAAAATTAAACCTTTGTGTTTTCAAACTATGAATTAAGTTGCTAAGATAAAAAATATTCAACTGTGGTAAAAAAACAAACAAACAAAAAAACACCTTAAAATAATGATTCTTACTATCATAAATGGAGGAAATGAAGTGTTGAGATGCATCCTCCATTGCTAGACTAAAGTTCAATAATGTATTAGGTACAAAATAGCGCTGAACACTGCTGCAAAAGGAGCATTATTTGAGATGGGAAAAAGACAAAACACTTTTACTCAATTGTTTACTAGAAGGTATTTTGTTTTCTAATGAGAAAGGTAGCACTAGATGAAACATTCAGTTTAAAATCTGCCCCACATGCAAACTCCAAACCTTTATCCTAAAGCAATACCATTTTATATAAGGTTGTTTTTTAGTGTGTTTTTGAAACATATCATATTTTGAATGATCATGTGGTTTAGCGAGTAACCACCCCTGCTACTATGTTTTTGTACTTATGACAATATTAGATCTGGTGTGATATAATCCTGGGGAGGTGGGCTGAAGTCTGATCTGCTATTTCTATGAGTAAAGCAGGGGCTGTTACCCAAAGTAGGTGTAAATTTTATTGTCACATCGCATATGGAAGAAATTACAAGTCCATGACCTCTATCAGAAAGCCTCAGGAATAGATTATTTTGCCATTAGAATACTTACACATTTTTAAAAAGGAAAACATTCTATAGATTGTTTTTAAAACATTCAAAGATTCTATACATGTTTAACACCTTCAACAGAGCCTGGGTTACCACCCCATTATCAAACAATATTTCTGTAGTGAACACGTAAATTCCCACACTAGGTGAGATCAATCAAGATGATGTGTCCTCCAATCAGTACAAGTCATGTTTTGATGCCAAATGAACGTGTACCAAACTTCTAGATTAACATCTTCAGCATCAAGACCTTTTTCATTTTCCTCTTTGTTGTTAAGGGATTCTAGATCTCTGGGTTTGGAAAGGTTGGTTTAAAACAGCAAATGTTATCTCTTATGTCTTGGTGGGATTTTTTTTTTCTTGACTTGAACTTGCAGAGAAGACAGATTACTGGTTTGATATTTGGCAGAGAGGCAAAGCTCAGAGGAGGGCAGAATGGAGGATGCATCTCAACACTTCATTTCCTCCATTTGTCAAATAATTTATTGTCCTAATTGTTAAAAATGTAGGTGAAAACGGGAAATATTTAGTGAAATTTAATACTGAATCTCTCACCCGGCCCAGTTTCCCTTAAACTCTCATATTTTATTGCTTTTGTTTATCTCTAATCACTATAGTAATTTCATGGTCTTCCTAAGATTTCAGGGAAAGATGGTTCTATGTCTAGGCATACTACTAGGAAGCATTAATACCCATCCATTTCAGCATTTTATTATACATTAATGGTGAATAACAAAGTGACCCGAATTTGAGGGAACAGGATAAACTGCATCTTTCTTCCGGGTGATGCTTCCATTTCCACCCTGGAGAATTTCTTTATGACTACGTTAGGCTCTGCTGTGGTCCTTTTGTATTACATCACTTACCTTCATAGTATACTTTAAACCCGTGAGCACTCACTGCAAAATCACTCGTCAAACGTAGCGAGAACACAGATTTGGTGCTTGTTACTGGCGGTGGCAGATGGAATCCTGTTAACCTAAAGACATAAAGGAATTAATTGTTAGTTTCTCAGACATTTTACCCAATACTGTACAAAGAGCATTAAAGTAATTTCATCATATTCCCAAGCTTTGTATAAGTATGTATGTACATATACAATATGTCTATACCTATGTATGAATTTATGACAACTAGATCTCACTTATCAAAAACAATTACTGTATATATAAATATAAAAATTTATTATTTTCTTATGAACATGTACACATTAATGTTTATTGTATCTATTATATTCATCATCTATATGGAAATATTAATTCAAACTTTGGGAAATGAATTGTGAGAGTATGTGTTTGTGAATATTTTCTACTGCTGATTTTAATAACTGAGCATTTACAATTTTGTCAAATAATTTATTGTCCTAATTGTTAAAAATGTAGGTGAAAACGGGAAATATTTAGTGAAATTTAATTCTGAAATAAGAGATGTGCTCTAATTATGAAATATTGAAACTGAAATTTCTAAAAATGAGAAATGATTTTGTTTTTATCAGATTCTAAAATTCCATTAAGTTCTATTACATTTCATTACATTTTGGTTAATATCGCATATGCTTACTTAACAAATATTTACCATCTTACTCATAATTTATCACTTAACTGGTGAAAACTTTATTGCATAAAATTACAAGCTCAATTATATACAAGGTAATTTACAATTGACACTTCCAAAAGAAAATTTGTTTTTTAATTTTTCATGGAATATAATGTTCCTAAAACAAATGAAGATACATAATTTTTAATTCTATGAATTGCTTTTTCTCATTTTATTATGTAAAATTACATGCAATATAATTATATTTTTACTAGAGGCCCGGTGCATGAAAATTCATGCACTGGAGGGGGTTTCCCCTCAGTGCAGTCTGTCCCTTCTCACAGTCTGGGAACACTCAAAGGCAGGAGGCGATGTTCGTATCACACCTCTGCTGCTGCCACTGCACACAGCGCAAACTTTGGCCGGCTCGGGTGCCTTATCCATATAGAAGAGTACATAAATCAAAAGTATATGTACTGCTGAATTATCACAAATTAAATATATTTCAGATAAAAAATAAATAAAATATTGTGCCTGGTCATTATGGCTCAGTGGTTGAGTGTCGACCTAGGAACCGGGAGGTCATGGTTCAATTCCCAATTAGGGTCCCTGCCTGGCTTATGGGCTCCATCCCCAGGAAGGGGCATGGAAGAGACAGCTGACCAATGTTTCCTGTCATTGATGTTTCTATTTCACTCTCACTCTCCCTTCCTCTCCGAAATCAACAAAAATATAATTTTTAAATATTGCAAGGAATATTGAGTACTTGCTAACATTCCTTCCCATTTGTTACTATCTCACTCCTCTCCAAAGATGATCATTATCATAAATTCTATAAAACAAATTAGTTATTCATGTCTTAGAGCTTTATATAAATGAAATTATACAATAAAATTATTTTGCATATGTCTTTTTTGACTCAACATTATGTTTGTACTTTTATAGTCTTACTATGGAATTTAACTTTCATGGCTATATAGGATTACACTTTATGAAAATGCTTTAATTAATTTATCTATTCTGCTGTTGGTGGGATATTTTTACAGCTAGGTCTTTTATGAATAATACTGCCATAAAAATTACTATAATTTTATTAGCATATGTCATATTTCTACATATCCACTAGTGAAATTGCAGGGTCATTGGGTAACTAATTAGCTGTTAAATATTTTTATAGATATTTTTCAACTTTATTTCTTAATAAACTGGTGTCAACATAAAATAGTTCCCACTGTGACTAAGTTCAAATCTTGAGAAGAAGAAAATACCCCTAGATTATCTGGATGGGCCCAAAGCAGTAATCCCCAGGGTCCTTATTACAGAGAGGCAGGCAGGTCAAAGGAAGAGAAGGAGATATGATAAAGGAAGCAGAGGTCCAGTGTCATTACTGGCTTGAAGATGGAAGGGGACCACAAGTCAAAGAATGACAAGCAGCCTCTACAAACTGGAAGAGGCAACAGACAGATTCACTCCTAGAATATCCAGGAAAAAAATGCAGCCATGCTGATGCCTTGATTTCAGCCAAAACTTATTTTGGATTTCAGCCTTCAGTCTTCAGGATAATAAATTTATGTTGTTTAAGGCACTAAGTTTGTGGGAATTTTTGGCAGCAGCAATAAGAAACCAATGAAAGCTCTTTCCGGGGGGGGGGGGGGGGGGGAGGGCTCTTTAATATAATTTTTAAGCTTCTAAAATATTAGCTTATGCAATAATTGAAAATAGAAGTCACATGAAACCTCATGAACACTGAGTCCCATGTTGATGTTGTACATACAGCACAAGCAGATGCAGAGCCCATTAGTGTAAAACTTATTTGCTATTACTTTAAAACATCTCTCTATGTAGGTAAAACATTCAATTGTATACTCATATTAGAGGATACAAGAAACGGAAAATTAAACAACTTGATCAAATTCACAACAGAGTCATGTCTAAGTCTGTAACTTATTGTGTCCCATTTTCTAGTGAAAACCCTGTTCATTCTCTTTATCTTTGGCACATTAATTAAATAAAAAGCCCTAACTGGTTTTTAACAGTGGATAGAGCATTGGCCTGTGGGCTGAAGGGTTCTGGATTTAATTCCAGTCAAGGGCATGTACCTTAGTTGAGGTCACATTCCCAGTAGGGAGTGTGCAGGAGGCAGCTGATTGATGTTTCTCTCTAATTGATATTTCTAACTCTCTATCCCTCTCCCTTCATCTCTGTAAAAAGTCAATAAAATATAGATCTTTTTTTAAAAATAATAAGTTTAACTTTTAATGTACACATAAACATAAAAATTATTTCATATGCAATCTCAGATTTTTATACTCACTTCGATATGTTCAATAATTAAATGTTTTTAGACATCATTTAGAAGATTTTTACTATTAAATTCTCCAAGATAATAGAGAGGATAATCTGAAGATGATTTTCTTTTCCTTTTTTTAAAATCTAGTTTTCTGAAGTTATCTTTACGGTAAATAACCAGCTTTACTGTCTTATATATTGGGATTTTTTTTATTTCAGTAAATAAGGGAAGATTTATGCTTTTAAACTTATTTTTAATAGTTGTAGCCTTATGAGGATTTGCTCATTTTTTACTCCCTCCTGTAGCTTAATTTGAAAATAAGCTCTTTCAGTTATGAATTCCTTTAGTTACATTTTTTACAAGTCTCCATATTACAATTTAATATTTACGGGTATGACTATTTACTAAGCATGTCTCTTTCTCCTTTGGACATGAAGTTTTGTGAATTCAATGCTTACAACTAACTAGTTTATAACCAATGCTTTCATGAAATGCATACTTGTGAAAGGTCCTCCATAGATAACAGTAAATTAAGGAATTGGGGTGGTAGGACAAAGTGAATTCCATCAGAACACTTTAACAAATCAAAAAAAAATTGTGCTTTTTAACTAGTATTCTCAAGAATCATAACAATGTAAAATAACTCCAATTGTTAAAAAAAAAAAAAAAAATCAGCCCTAGCTGGTCTGGCTCAATGGATAGATCAGCGGTCCATGTCCTGTAGGCTCCTGAATTTGATCCTGTCAAGGGTACATATCTAGGTTGCAGACTCAATCCCTGGCAGGCCACCCCATCAGGGGGCACCTGTAGGAGGCAACCAATCCAAATACATAGATGTTTCTTACTCTGTGTCTCTCCCCACCCCTTCCACTTTAAAAATCAATGGGAAAAATATCCTTGGGTCAGGAAAACAGGAACAAAAAACAAAAACATAAAAACAGAGACAGACAAGAGTATGGTGATTGCCAGAGGGAAAGGACAGTAATTCCAAAGGCAATCTATTTGAACAACTGAGAAATATGAAGTGCAGAAAAGCTATGTCGATCAATTGAGTGGAGGCAGAAGAAGGTAAAGGGAAATAAATGGTGATGTAAGAAGACTTGACTTTCAGTGGTGCATGATGCAATATACCATTAATATACTGAAGAGTTGTACACTTGGGACTTGTATCACTTTATTAACCAATGTCACCCCAATAAAGTCAATTAAAAAAAGCCATAGCATATTTCTGCTTATAATGAGGTTGAAGGAAAATAGACAAGGAGTGGTAAAACACAGACGAGAGGCTTTATTTAACAATAAAAGTGGTAACATCACCAAAATCTCAGATTTTTGTGATTGTTAAATAAGAGAATTCATGTGGAATGACCTACTATATTTTCAGGAACATGAAAAATAGCCACTAAAAATTAATTTCATTAGTGATATGACACCAAACCCGCTGCCCTTTTGTCTAAGCCTGGCATGCTGTGGCTGAGATAAATTGCATTATAACACCAGCATTTTCACAGTGATCTATCATGACTTACAATAAGATTCCTGGATATGAGTTATCTTACCATTTTATTTTAGTTATACAGTTCTCAAAAATGAAACAGGTGATATAGAGGGAATTCTCTGCTGAAACAAACTATTAACCTACTTAATTTCAAAATGAATGAGCAGAGCGCAGGAACAAGTAGATATTTAAAGTAATGACTGTTCTGTGAGAATAAATCATGCATACCCTATTGATATCTGGGTACATGAAGCACAGCAAATAATTCATGGTTATGTCAAGATGGCAGTAATTGTACTATTAAAGAAAAAGATGGCCATGGCCATATTTGAATAATTAGATCATTTGCTGAGAGTAAATGATCTGAAGCTTCTTTCAAATACAAAATTCCCGGAGAGGGCATCATGTGTGAGAAAGGCGAATTCATAATGTTAGGACCATGTACTATGCATAGCCCTAGATATGGAAATTGAATAGATTCTGATATACATAGGGATATCGATAGGGATCGGGGGAGATACGGATATGACTGTGAACATAATAAATATATAGATAAATGGGTAAGCAGCCAGAACTCATTTCCACACTTTTCTTAATCTTTTCACTGTATTCAAGTGCTTTTAAATCTTAGAACTAAACTTGCCAAAATATCTCTCATTATCAGTGGTGTTCTCCATTAGATTTTACCAAAGACACACTTCCATAAAATTTGGAATTTAAATTCAAAGTGTCAGCTATCATTATGTCTTGGCAGGTATGTGCATAGGCTGCAATGTGTGTTAAAGGTCAGATTATTCCACCAGCTCACCAGAATTCTTATTTAAACAACTGTTTTTGTGCTGCAAACAATTGAACTTAGCACTGGTTATTTTTCTACAATTTCTACAAATTCCTTATTTCCTGAAAGCTACTGTACATTCTCTCTAATACTCATGGTCCAGCTTTAAATTTTTGGAAATTTTTGTTATTACCATATTTTTCAGACCATAAGACGCACTTTTTTCCCCCCAGAAGTGGGGGGGAAAAGTCCCTGCGTCTTATGGTCCAAATATAGCCTACACATATACTTTTAAAAAAAAGTTTTTTTACTTGCCCGGCTCTAAAATGGTTCTAAATGCTGCTGTTTACTTTACAGGGTTGATTACATGTGTTTATGACTGTGATGTTGGGTTTTAATGCACATAAAATATTTTAGGACACTATTTGTTTCAGAATCTTTTTTTCTTCATTTCCCTTCTCTAAAAACTGGTGCGTCTTATGGTCCAGTGCGTCTTATGGTCCAAAAAATACGGTAAATATGTAATGCTTTAGGTATTTCCAAGTTTTTCTGTTTTGCTTGAATCCCAAGGGATGCACAAGTGCTAAGAAACCTCTATTCAGCAAAGAAAATAACTTGAGAATATGTTCAGCTCATGTCTACAGTCACTCCATTTACATAAAACTCACTTTTCCATTGGTGTTGAAATTTCATCTGCAAGACCAATATTTTATCCGGAAACCATACAATATATTTCTAGAAAATTCCTTCCAAACCCAACCTTTACAATTTCTTCTCTATCTGCTACAAATACTGCTCCTGCCTCCAGATCTTTTTTTTTAATTCATTGATTCATTTATCTTTAAAGATATAAATGATCATAATTCCAAAGGCAATCTATTTGAACAACTGAGAAATATGAAGTGCAGAAAAACTATGTCGGTTAATTAATCAATGTCAGACATTTAAATCTATTTAACAGTGTCTCCAGCTTGCATAAACACCTTCAATTGTTAATGAACATATTATTTCCAACTTTTGGGCCTTTAGAAAGATGAAGTTAGTGCTTATGAGCTTGGATTCTAGAGTATACAAATGGAAAAAGATATATTCTACTGCTTATTCATCAACTTGATATTGAGTAAGGTACTATTCTAAATCAAATAAGTATGAGTGTAATATTAGAAGTTATTCCATAGCAATATTCAGAGTATTGGATGGGATATTGCTTGTAAAAATGTAACACAGTGCCTAGCACATGTTAAATATTATTTCTACCATAAATTGATCATAAACCTACCCAGGACTCATCTAAATAGCATAAACACATTAAGTGATAATTCCTGGGTTAATTACCTGGAGGAAATCTCAATATTGCCATGTACTATTTTGTGGCATTGGGCAGGTTACTTCCCACCCATTCTGTTTTCTGTCAAAAATGTAGATGAAAATCTCTATGACCTACCTTTTAAATTCTTGTCGGCTTTAAATAAGTTAATGCAAGCATGCCACTTGGAAAATGGCATTTAGAAAGCATTACATGTGTAGTTGCTACCATTGCTATCCACTCTTGATAGTAGATATGAGAATGAGAAAATTCTTTCACACACCTATTAAAAATTTCTACTTGTGGCACCAATTCTTGATACTTATAATAAACTTGGGTTATTTGAACAAGTGTAATCCTTCAAATATGTTCTATTTTGCTCTGTTGTGTTGTTGTCTTCTTTCCTCCAATTTAGCATTTCTAGACTTATGTATTTTGATTAGTAAAGACAGATTATATATTGTTTGCTTAAGGTAAATTTAAGACAAAAGTATGAAAAGAAAGATATGAGAGCATCATTACACCCCAACTGTTAATACAGTTTTTCAATTAGACAAAGCAGGAGAAGGAGAAAGAGTGGGAGAAAGGGAGGGAAGAAGAATCAAAGAGATGAAGAGACCAGATGAGAACACCTGCCTTTAGGAACACACAATTCATGAGACTGGAGTCAATTTGATTCCCTCCAACCCCCAAAACCTTGACATTATTTTGGGAACATTTCAAAGATGTCTAACACTCATTTTATACACATGGGAATTTTGCTTTATTTCTTAAAAGGGTCATCTACATTTAGTAAGGAGCAAAAAACATGACTTTAAAAATGTACACTTTGCATTCCTCCATGTTGTCAATTCTTTGTTTAAGACAGTTATACAAAGCACATCCACAAGAATTAATGACTTTTTATTTCCCAGAAAGGCATTATTGCTGAACTGTTAGATTTAGCAAAACATATAATTTATATGAGAAACATTATTTGTATACTAGAGGCCTGGTGCATGAAATTTGTGCACAGAGGGGCTTCCTCAGCCTGGCCTGCACCCTCTCCAATCTGGGACCCTTCAGGGGATGTCCGTTTGCCTATTTAGGCTTGATCCCTGGGACGACTGACTCCTAACCACTCGCCTGCCTGCCTGCCTACCTGATAGCCCCTGTCCTCTCTCCCTGCCTTCCTCATTGCCCCTAACCACCCTCTTCTGCTGGCCTACTCTAGCCTCTAACTGCCCTCCCCTGCCAGTCTGATCGCCCCCAACTTCCCTCCACTGCCAACCTGATCTTGTTTCCAAGTGCCCTCCCCTGCTGGCCTAATCTCCTCTAACTGCCTCTGCCAAGGCCTCCACCACCATGGCTTTGTCCAAAAGGAAGTTGGACATCTGGAAGATGGCTGGTCAACCTAGTCTAATTAGCATATTGCCCTTTTATTAGTATAGATAGATTATATAGGATAGGATTGCTTAAATTGGGGAGGGAAGCTTTTTTCAGCAGGAAGAGATGCTCTTGGCAGACAAACACACATAATCCCTATATCTGGACTGATAGCCAGCAATATGCACTATACTGCCAAACTGGTCATTAAAAAATTGAATCACTTTCTTACACTTTACACCAAACAGCTATTGCCCTTAAAATCTCTCCTCAGCCCCCACCTTAGGTTCTTCCTTCACAGTTCACCCAAAATAGATTCTTATTGGTCTGTGTATATGCCTGTCAGCGCCAAAAGCTCCATCTCCTAGGCAGCCATTGGCTCCTCACAATTCACCCAGATTTGCTTCTGATTGGCCAGTTTCTATGCCAGTCAGCATCTCTGGGCCTATCTCTGGGCCTGATCATAGAGGTGAAGCTGATCAGCAACCGCCCCATGCTGCTGGTGAGCAGGCTGAACTGCTGACTTCTGGAAGAGGGAGAGAGGCTTGGCTGCTGCAAGGTCCAGAGGGAGAAACAGGGACTAATCATCCTGATTCTTTCTCTGGGCCTTGCCAGCAAGCTGCTACTGCTGCTGATCAGCCCCACCTCTCTCCCTCTTTGAGAGGTCATCAATTCAGCCTACTTGCCTGCTGCACACACACCCTGGTTATTTATATATATATATATATATATATATATATATATATATATATATATATATATATATATATAAAGTATGGAATTTTGTTTGTCTATTTTTTCCAGGCATCAAAGGGGTTTTTTTGGAAAAAGAGAAATGACTGCACATTCAATGTCCCTAAATAGGACAGAGATAGAGGAGATAGAGACAGAGGTAGAAGAGATAGAGATAGATACAGTATATATATCTATCTAGAACCCAAACATTATATATATATATATATATATATATATATATATATATATATATATATATATATAATGTTTGGGTTCTATATTCTTTGTGACATGTTCCAGTGATGAACAGATTATAATTGTAATCAATCTAAAATGATTATAGGAAAGTTTTTGACATTTATGGATTTATATAAGTAATAAATGCATTAAGAAGTAGTATTATGTGGTACATAAAAGAGAACACTGCAATTGCAGAGGTTTAAATATAGCTTTATGATGATAATGATTGAAGATGTTATGATAAAGATACTATAGAATTTGACTTAGTCTAAAATTTAGGAAAGTTTTTACTTTTTCAGAAATTTTGGTTTTGTTTAACTTTTTAATCGCAAAGCTATTAGATAGAAGTAATTGAGAGCATAATCACTCTTACAAGATCTACATAGACATTAATTATATTCACTATGCCCAAAATATACACTGAGTGGCCAAATTATTATGATCTCTGAACGCATAATAATCTGGCCACTCAGTATATGTACATATGTGGCCACTCTAATATATAGATTAGAGGCCCAGTGCATGAATTTGTGCATGGGTGGGGTTCAGCCAGCCTGGCCAGGAGGAGGGGACATAGGCAGTTGGCCAGCCTGCCTGCTGGTCGAACTCCTGAACAAGGGAACAATTTGCATATTAGCCTTTTATTATATAGTATATACACTGAGTGGCCATATTATTATGCATTCAGAGATCATAATAATGTCTCCACTCAGTGCATTCACACACACTCAAAACTGGTGAATGTATAGCACCTTATAACTTTCTCTAGTCATTGTAGGCTAAATAAAATTGTAAGCTTTATTCATTAGAATACATTATGAAGAAAAAGTAATATGAGAATGCAATGACATAGAACATATGTATGGTCATTTGTCTACCTAATTAATTAGTGAATTTAGGCATGATTTATGAACTAATTTAGTGTTATCAAATGAAAATTTTAATGTCAAGTGCAAAATTATTCAGTCCATTAATCTATTATTTTAAAATAATTATAATTCAGATCAAAACATTTTAATTGGACTAGTTAAATTTAAATTATAAATTATTTTTATACTGTTATGAGATGTCTTACTGTATATAAAGCATTTTAAAAAATTCTTTTACATTGTCAAGATAAAACAATTATAAAATTTTAATTGCATAACACTGATGATGATTAAGATAAATATTAGCAAACATAATTAAATAATTATATAAATATTTTATTTTTATTTTAGAAATAATGTTTTTTTACATCTTGATGTTTCACTTTTAATAATGTGATTTTTAAATGCTCTCCTAAAATGCTATTATAAAAACAACAGTATTTAAATTAGTATGGTATTAGTTCAATTGTTAATAGAAAGACCTATAAAATAAAGTCCAGACAGAGCATCACAGATAAATAGCTACTTTACTTGGAATAATCTGATGTGGAGTAGAGAAATATTTATTTCCTACATATGATGCTTAGTCAAGGATATACTCATATTTTAAAAAAGGGAGAGAAAAATGAAAATATAAACCTTGCTCTCTACTTCATACCTTACACAAAAATCAATTCCATATAGATTATTTAACTAAATATTAAAAGAAGGTAAAAAGTATTTGTTCTAGATCTGTGAAATATGCTGTGGGTAATTTAATAGGGATTGCATTGAATCTATAGATTGCTTTGGGTAGTATGGGTATTTTAACAATATTAAATTCTACAGAGAGTACAACATCCCTTGAATCAATATTAGCCAATCTTCATTATTAAATTAGAAAAAAAAAAGGAAGTTGCAGAGAAAAAAAATTTTAATGTCAAATAATAGAAAAAAAAAGATTAATTTAAAGAAGATGTCAGCTTGATTGGCTGAATCTGATTATAGCAGTTTTTTTCTTGAAGATCTCAAGTAGACTTCAATACTAGAGGATGAAATCTATTTAGGCATATAGCTAAGGAATTATATGTTATACACACACACACAGATGTGACTGTCAAAGTCATATGTTTGGATATATGTAGTTATAGGCGAAATGATGGTCCTGGACCACAAAAATGGTGTTACTGATCAATTTATTACCAATACCAATTATGCAGTTGCTTTGCAATAATACTTTTTCACAACATTTTGTATCAGTTAGCCACTCATATTTATCTTACATTGCCCTTATTTTTATCATTTTTATTTACATAACACACTGGAATTGCATGTTCAAGGACCATAGTAAGGTTAACTAAGGAAACTGAAATGTGAGAAAATTAACTAACAATCTGACACAATAGTAAATCAGATAGGATAGCTAAATAAGTCAAATAAATCTTCCCAAGAAAATATTAAGCTTAATTTGGACAATTTAATAAAATTGTGTAATCTTATATTTAAGCTATTAAATATAGTTATGATCATCTCAGGCCTACTCATTAGGCTAATGTTAATGAATAGTTACATCATTTTAGTAAATATCAGAGATATAAAAACAGATAAAGTCTTCCTTAACCACAAAGACTTCAAGCCTATTTAAAACCAAGAAGAGCTTATACTAGGTTTTTATATTAATTGTTATACAATTTTGGTAAAAACTATTTTATATTTTAAAATGGTAGCGATGAAAATTTATGTAATTGTTACTTTGTAACATGAACTTGATCAATCTATAAAATAATAACTATTTGTAAATTTTTTTAGAAAAATGTCAATTTTCTCTTTTGTTCTATATCATGCAGTAATTTAGAGGTGACAGTATGCAGAAGAGGCAATATGTACAAAGTAAAATTGATTGATATAAACAAAGTTGAATTTTTTAACCAATAGGTCTTAACCCAATGCCCAGTAACATATAAGCTGCATGAACTAATAGAGAATAACAAGATCAATTAGAGAGAGTATGAAAATAAGATTGATACCATAATGAAAATTTAGTTATTCTATAGCGCAAGGAAAGGCATTATGAGAGCATAGTTAAGTCAGAATTTAAAAAAAATGAGAACTTAGGCTTTTACATGCAAGTATTTCCCCAAGATTTTCATTAATTCTAGGGCTCTCTCAAAACATTTTAACAATACTGAAGTGTTTCAAACTACATGAGGCTTTTTCTAAAATAAAAAATCATTTATAAATTAGTAGCATTCATTTTATATTTATGAACATTTAAAATATAAACTTATATGATCATTTTCAAAATTTTATTTTCATTGTTGACATAGAAATCAAGAAGTAATGCATCAGTTTGAATCAGTTTCTATTTAGGGTTTGAGATTTCTATATGAAATTTTCTTTTGCTAAAACATATATGAGAACATCAACAAGTTCTCTGTGAGATAATCAAACGCCTTTAGATTATGCCATCTTACAGGTGAATAAAAATGAATGTTTATGGAGAATAAGCGACTTGCACAAAAATAGCTCTAGTTAGTACTTTATTAACCATGCATAGTTTGCTTTTAGGATGTCAGTGCTGTTTTACTAAAAGCGGAGGAACAGTAGTTAATGTTTCACAGATTTTCTATAAAAGATTGGATAAATATTAATCACGGAACAAAGAGCTTAAAATTGCTTGCTGACATCTTTTGTTTTATGTGTTAACCCCTGCGTTAATGGTTTAATTAATTCATTTCTTTGCTAAAAGCCACCTCCATTCTTTTTGGCAACATGCCTAGTATAAACAACAACTGACAGTGTATACCCTTGAATCCCTGCCTTGCTCGGATGTGAAAGAGTCTTTTGTGTTGACAAAAAGTTTAGAAACCTCATCCTTGAGATCTATCCAATTATTAATTTGAATGCTCCAAACTGAGGCATGCTATCTGAGAAGAGCCATTAACTGCCTAAGGTGCATCGAAATTTTAATTGGCTTTTTTCTCCTAATTCGCTTGCATGCCCTGTGGTGATACAACAAATCTTCAGTAAATTAAAGCACTGAAAAGGAAGGTACTAACCACAACACATCTTTTTCTAGCTTGCCCAGAGAAAAACCCATTTCTACCCTCAATCCTGTGACTTGTGGTGGAATCTATATATTATATACACGGCTATTATCAAGGTCACAGATTAACAGCAAGCAAAATGCATTATGTCATTAGATGGAACTCATTCATATAATATATAAACATGCAAAACGGGTATTGTTTTTCTTATGGAGCAAACAGTTGTTAATATCACATGCAGTTTACACACACACACACACACACACACACACACACACATATTTATAGCCTCTGCATTTTATTATACAAGAGATAATCAAGATACAAGGATTGGTTCTAACTCTGAAAAGAGATGTCTTCAGAGATAGCAAATCAGACTGGGTTCTATCCTTTCAGTCAAACCTGGGTAAATAGGGCCAAGCTTGGGAGAACAATTAAATCATTAGGGTGCACTGCCACAAAGAACACTCTATGGCCATTTACTTCTATGGCCTAACAGGTCCTTTTGAATTTTTCTAATAATTTTTGTGGGAAACCCGTTTTTACCACAATGTTGTATAGGAAAGGAGAGAGATCATTGAAGTATAAGGAGCAGCAGTTAGGGTGAGAAGGGGTTGTAAACGTGAGTATTAGAAAATGATATGGGAAATCCAGGGAGCAGTGGAGAAAAGAAAGGAGACAAGATTAATTATGTCAGAAGAGAACTCCAGTGGCTGCTGGAGAACACTTATGGGCGCACTGCCAGCATTTTCTGAGGAAGAAAAGGCCTACCAATTACACAAGTGGGAATTCAGGCTTCAGATTGCTGTTTATTCATTCTAATTACTGTTCCTTGATTATGTCCCCAAGGCTTATGAATTCCATGATTATGTCAAGAATCCAGCAAATTTATAAAAATAAACAAGAAATTATGGCAGAATATATTACTTTTTTTTTTTAAATGTGACTTTTTAGATTAGTTTCCTTTTTCAGTACTTGTCACTTTTTTTTAAAATATATTTTATTGATTTTGTACAGAGAGGAAGGGAGAAGGATAGAGAGTTAGAAACATCGATGAGAGAGTCATCGATCAGCTGCCTCTTGCACACCCCCTACTGGGGATATGCCCTCAACCAAGGTACATGCCCTTGACTGGAATTGAACCAGGAACCTTTCTGTCCCCAAGCCGATGCTCTATTCATTGAGCCAAACTGGTTTCGGCTATTACTCTTTTATATCTGTCTTCACAGGACTGAGAACACAAACTGGTTAAATAACTGATATTCAAAAGCAATAAAAGGATAAATAAAGCACAGAGTGTAGCTACAGTAATTGAAGTATATTTTATAACTATGACCAAAAGAAATAAATAGATTATGGGCAATCACAATGTAAAAAAAAAACTGAAAGGGTTAAAAGTTTCATCATAAAAATAGGAAAAAAATATATGACAGAGCTTGTAGCAAAATTCAGTTCATCAGGTAGTAATTGAAAAAAAAATTATTGTAAAAAAACTCCTTGAATATACTTAACTATAGTTGTGCTCAGAAGCAGACAGCTGGGGTGTATAGCTTTAATTATCATTCCTACAATTCATTAAAACATAAGCCATGCTAATTCTTATTCACTATTACACCCACATGAATCTAGGCTCTTTTACACCTTCAAAACCAATCATAAACCTAAATATGTCCTGAAATTTCAGGAGAAATATAGCACTATCTTTTCTATCTTTGGATAAGCAAATATTTATCAGACTACATACAAAGCATTATCAATATATATTATTAATTAATTAGACTTTGTTTAAACTTCAGCTCATCAAAAGAAAGTGTAATGAAAAGCAAGTCACAGATCTGAGGAAAACATTTACAATGTATATATCTATCAAAAATGGCATAAAGATTGCATCAAAACACATAACTCAATATCAAGACAAATCAAACAACCCATTTAGAAAGTAGATAAAATATTTGAACACATTTTATAAGATATATAAATAAATGGTTAATAGCACTTTTTAAAAGTGTTCAACATTATTAATCATCACAGAAATGCAAAATAATAACAAAGTACAGCTTGACAACCTCAAATGTTGACAATAATATGTGCAATTATAACTCACATAGAATTATGGCAGAATATAAAATGAAGCAACTACTTTGGAAACCTATTTGGGAGTTTTCTCCTTGTGTCTTTTTTATTCCTCCCTATAAAATTACATATAGATACTCAATAACCCAATAATTCTATTTCTAAGTATTACCCAAGACAAATGAAAATGCATCCAACAGAAGAGTTGTACATGGATGGTCATTGTGTATTTATAGTCCCAAAAGAAAAACAATTTAAAGGTTCATTAACAGGAGAATAAACAATTCATGGAATGAAAATGTTACTAAAAAATAAAAAAGTAAAAACAAAAACAACAAAAAAACACCTGTTGACACACAAAAATGCGCAAGGAATCTCAAAAGCATTAAAAAAACAAACAAACAAAAAACAAAAAACAAAATGCAATACCAAGCAGCTGTAAAAAAGAAGAATCTCTTACCCTTTCAGACAACTTGGAGAGACCTGGAGAGTATTGTGCTAATCGAAATAAGCCAGTCAGAGAAAGATAAGTATCACATGATCTCACTCATATGTGAAATCTAATAAACAAAATAAACTTTTGAACAAAAAAGCATGCAACAGGCTGACTTATTTCCGAGGAAAAGGGCAGTAGGGTGAGAGGGGGAAGCTGGACAATATGATATTTGGGGCTTAGGATGGACAATATGATATTTGGGGCTTCCATTTCTTTGTTATGTGTGTTTTATATCTTTGTTATGCATGTTTTAAAATTTGTTTTTATTATTTATCTTACCATATTTTATTTAAAAATAGGCTTAAATTCATATGTGAATAGATAAACCCTGGCAATTACATACATATATGTTAACTAGAGGCCCGGTGCATGGAATTCATGCACTCAGGGGATGGGGGTCCCTCAGCCCAGATAATAAGAGGGCACAGGCCAGGCCAAGGTACCTCACCAGTGCATGATTGGGGTTGGTTAGGGTAGGGAAGGGCGGCCAGCCAGGGAGAGATCTCAGGAGGGCTCCATAGCATGTGTGGCCCCTCTCAGTCCCGATCTGTTGGACCCCTGCAGGAAGCTAACCTACCGGTCTGAGCGTCTGCCCCCTGGTGGTCAGTGCAGTACAACAGGCATCACAGCTACTGGTTGACTGGTTGACTGCACCCTAGTGATCAGTGCATGTCATAGTGAGTTACAGAGGGGTCTTAGCATATCATTACCATATTACACTTTGATTGGTTGAATGGTTGGCTGGATGACCGGACACCTAGCATATTAGGCTTTATGATATAGGGTTATGAATTACATATTATGCATTAAACATATTTTAAATGAGCATGAGCTCTGAACTGAGAAAAATCTGTGTTGCAATGATAATTCTGCCTTTTCTACTTTCAATAGTATTAAACGTGGACAAGTAACATAAGCCTCATTTTCCCCGTTGTAAAATGATGATAATAATGAAAATCTTTCACATTGTTTGAGCAAGAGAAAAGTTAAATAATAAAATGAATAAAAAATACTTAGCAGTGTTCAGTACAAGGGACTCAATAAATGATTAAGTGTTAGGTAATTGAGCTTTCATTACATTGTAATCCTCATATATCTGGTAAGTGCTTTTATTCCTTCATTTACAGATTAAGAAGCAAAGAATGAGGACAAAGGAAATTGATTTGACCCATCTGACAAAGTCTTTTAACTTCCCAGGAGCCACAATTATTGTTTTTAAGGAGGCAGCAGGGGTAAAATAAAAATGTGTTTTCATTTTCGAGGGGATCTAGAGAGAATAGATTCTGACACAAACCAAACTATCTAAATTGGTGCTTAGAAACTGCCAGATAGCCTAATGGGAGCTTTATTTTTTTATACCACTTATAAAGCATACATCGCTACTATAAAGAAAATATACAAAAGTCTTTATTTTTAAACTTTATATACACCATTTTAGCTGGCTTGACAACTTGAGAATTGTTTTCCCTATTCTCTTACAGCCTGTAATATGATTGACTGGGTACAGGTGAAGGCAGACACTCACACCTCCACAGTACAACAGGCAAGCAGAAACACAGAAACTGTAGCATCTACTTATTATCTTGACTTAATGCTGTCATTAACAATCAGCATCCAAATTTTAATGATAGTGGCAATGATGATGAAATAACACTGTCAAATAAGTCAGCCGCACTGTATATTTTTAATAGGATGAATACTGAATGACTTACACAGTGTAAAAGAAAGAAGAAACTAGAAATACTCTAATGAATGTATCACAAACAAAAATGGAAAAACAAAACTTCACCTGTAATCATCCCAGTGCCCTTTTCTTTGCATAGACATGTGGTTTGAAACAACAATTCAGGCATTTTTAACTGTCATTCTGACTGGAAACATAGTCAAGTATATAAAAAGCCTTTAATTCTTATAGGTTATCTGCTTAGAATATTTTGATTTGGAAATTCGAAAAACAGTTTACTACAGTTAAAGAAATGTGTACATGCTTGGGTGAAATTTTAGGACTCAATGAAATATGTAATATCTGGCACTTTTACCTTGGTTGAATAAGAGTTGATCTATGTTTAGAAGGAATCTTTGGTAAGACAGAAAGAATATTTATATTTACATATTCTATTTGCCAAAAAGAAATTCTGAAGAACCACTGAAATAGCAGACAGGGTGCCAGCTAATTTCACATCTGTCTTATCAGCAAGCTTAAAATTAAATAATTTCATTTGTATGGACAGAAATGTGAATGTACCAGTTGGTGACATAAAAGGGGCTATTTTTCAGATATTTATTTTTATAAATCATACACATAATCTACAAATCATGTATTCTACTACCATATGAATATTTATTTTAAGCATTCTGCATATTGTTATATATTAAAATTAGGCACATACCACTAAAAAAAAGCACATTTCCTGGTAGGCATTAACTTTATCAAAAGTTATTCCCATAAAGAATAAAGCCTTGAAATAAATATTTTTAAAAACACAATATCTTTAACAACTCTAAAGAGGTCACAATTCAATTAATATTAACTTTTTTGCAAGATAATATTAATATACTAGTATCATGAACTCAGAGATTCTGAGTTAATTTATTCATGGGATAATATATTTCCAAATGAGTAACACATGGTGCATATGATTTTATTATAATTGCACCACAAATATTAATAATCTTTTGTAAGATAAATTGCCTTTACTCAAATATTTTCTTTCCATTCTTCCATTCAAAACACACTAACCTTGTCCGAAAGTTCGTGGGATGAGGATGTCCATCATATAATGATAAGTAGTCGTATTCTTCTTCTAGAGCAAATGATTGAAAAACAATTTGTATTCTATTTCTTTCTTCTGCTATTATTACCCATGTACAGTTTGCACCATTTGGATATCCATATGGGAAACCAGGGCTTTCTATAGTGCCATTAAGTCCTTTTAAAGTGCCACCACATGTATAAATAAATCCTGCAGGAAAAATAAAAAAGACAAATAAACAGACATTAACACTATGTAAAACAAGAATAATCCATACCTGTTATTGTTTTCCAAGAACAATGTTACAATCATTTTGGAAATGACAATTTCAGAGCTATGTAAATTAACAAATTTTTTTAAAAGGTAAGACATACTAGAAGACTTGTCATTTATCATATATATTGTGGTTAGTAATTTTATGCCAGTAGATGAAATGAAATCTTCCACATATATGACTCATCATCTATTACATGATTCAAGAGACAAACACAGTTCTAGAACATGATATCTTCCCTGAGGTAGTTTCTGATCTAATTTTGGATTCTCATAACTGCATTGCTGGAAAAGGTGGAGGTATTAAGAACTACAACTTGGTAGTCACAAAATAGTTCCAGGGAATTAAAGTACAGCACAGGGAATATAGTTAATAATATTGTAGTAACTATGTTTGGGACTTGAAACATCAGGGGATCACATTGTAAAGTATATGATTGTCTAGCCACTATGCTATACACCTGAAATGAATACAAAATAATATAAAGATGTAAATTATAATTGAAAAATAAAATAAAAATGATTTTAGTATGCACTTTGGACCTTAAAAAATTAACTCCACTTTTTCTTGGTAAAGCATGATAACTCTTTTGGGTATCTATATCTCTAACATCTATTAATGCACTTTAGGATAATCTGTCCCACACTGATTCTAGCAGACTCAGACCTAAAAAAGTAAAAGCAAAAAAAAAAAAAAAAAATCAATATAATTGCTCTGTCATAAACCAGAGTGGTTGGTCCAAAATGAGCACAATCCTAATTTAATTGCAACAAGTGAAACCTGATGTCGGAGAGAAAATATTTTGAAAAACTAAATATTGGGCAACTGTCATCAGTCATTTTATAGATTTCATACTAGTTCTATCAAAGGTCTAAATTATTGAGGGTTTGACTCTCGGTCAACTCTTTACCCAGGTATCATTTACATATTTTTGGGTCAAACTTGAAGCTTAAGTGCCATGAAAGTGTCACTCAAAGACACTGAGCTAACCCAGGGAAGAAGAAATTAGCTACTGTGGCTAATATGGAATATCATACTACCCAAACCATCTGTGTCTGGAAGTAGTTGTTGAAAATGCAGGCAACTTGGGGCTGCTCTCTCTGGGTAGAAATGAGTTTTTGTTTTATAGGCGGATCTTTTTTTAAAGTGTGAAGACATGGAAACATGCAAAGTCCTTCTGTAGATGGTTGGATAAAGGAAATATGGTACATATATATTAATACAATGCAATACTACTTGACCATAAGAAAAGATGAAATAATACCACTTGCAACAAAATGGGTGGATCTTATCACGCTAAGCAAAATAGGTCAGATAGAAAAAAGTTAAGAACCACATTATTTTAATCATATGTGGGATATAAACCTGAAAGCAACAAGTGAATAAAGAAGAAAAGAAAGAAGGAAAAAAAAAAACTCAGACACAGATAATAGTTGGTACTTACTATAGGGAACAGGGCTTGGGTAGTAAAAGGTAAAGGGGGTCAAAACATGGTGACAGATGGAGATCTGACTTTGTGTGATGGTCACACAATGCAATAAACTGTAATCTATCATAGAAATGTACACTTGAAACCTGTGTAATCTTATTAACCAATATCACCTTAATAAGTTGAATTTTTAAAAAGAAACAAAAACAATAAAAGTGTGAAGAACTGCTGAGGTTCTTGTCCCAGCATTACGAAGGGTTCAGCAATCCGGAGAAAGGTTGTGCGTAGATTCAACAAGGAGTCCAAAGACGAAAGACAGTTTTGAAAGGCATTGGGGGGTCAGGGGAGCTTCAGGTAAAGGAGCTAAAGACTCTCTTTGCCTCAGGACCCCATGCTTTTTATTAACACAATTTTTCTTAAGGCAATAATACACTTCAAAGGGTAGGGTATCAAAGGGTAGGATTGACAGAAGCATTGTCAGGTTGGGGAATAGCCTACAGCTTGTTTAGGTGTTTGGCCAACAGGGGGCAAAAACATGTAGATTAAGATGCCCTGAGCTGTCTGGCAGCAAACAATTATCCTATTCAGCTTTGGGGGAGGTGCTTTTTAGCTGTTCGAACAGATGATTACATATATGGCTCAGCCCTTGTTGAGCCCCCAAGCTTCATCATTCTTTTGATGAAACTCTTGTAATTATGACATGCTGGAACCGGCTCCTGGCAAAGAACCTTGCAAGAAAGATGGCAAGCCAGATTGTAGATTGTGGCAGAGAGAGGCTGATTTGGGATGCTGTACGTTATTTCCACACCCCGTTCAGGAGCACCTTTCTTTTGCTAGCTGACAATACTGACTAGTGGTGAGACCTATGGCTGGGAACTGGATGAATCAACATAACCCTGTGCTCCTAACCACAGTAACTTCAGGAATCTACTCCAGTTATCTTCATAGAGGGCAAAGTTCTAAGTCTGGGATATTCACTGTGACATGAACCTGCTGGTCTTATGATTCTTTTGCCCTTTAAAAAACTTACTAAGAAGTTGAAATGAGGTAGACGTTTTTAAAAGCCAGTATTTGTGTGTATACATGTATTTTTGCTCCAATGCCAAATGTCAAATAGGGCATTTTATTATTTTCAAAGTAAAAAAAGGGAAAGGTCCCTTTTAAATTGCTTCTTGCAGAGCAATTACTGTGAAGCCTCAGGTTAATTAGCTATCACCCGTTTCTATTAGTTTTCTGCCTGAACAGCTTCCAATTTGAACTTCATAACTAAACGCAGGCATGAATCCCTTCATCTGCAAACGGATCTATGGGTGGTTTTATATGTTCTCAAGCCCCATAACCCTGACAGTTTTAGAAAAAGGACGTATGTCCTACAATAACATGCTCAGCTTTGTCCACTAATTCCTCAAGGGCCTGTTGATTCATGCGTTTCAATCACTTTCCTTTTTTTTTTTATTCTCCAGGCAAACTAGAAATTATACCTTTTCCCAAGCATTTTTATCTGTACTCTTCATTTTTTATAGCTAAGCTTGTCTGATGAATATTACATTATTCATAATAAGACAGTACATTTTTTCCAACACAAAAGAATCAGAAGTAACTAGAGTTTTTTAAAACTAAAATAAGTCCTAGTCGATTTGGCTCTGTGGATAAAGCATCGGCCTGCAGACTGAGTTCGATTCCCATCAAGGGCACATGCCCGAGGAAGGGAGCATACAGGAGGCAGCCAATCAACGATTCCCTCTCATCATTGATGTTTCTGTCTCTCTCTCACCCCCTGCCTTCCTCTGTGAAATCAATAAAAATATATATTAAATAAAATCTTCCCTCATTTACTTACGCTTCATAAGGTTAATCATTGTTATGAATTAGTGTTTATCATTTGAGGCCACTTCTGGACACATACGCTTATAAGCATATGGAAAAGGTATACTATGTACATTTTTCTGAATCTATTTATTTATTTTTGTAACATATTACTGATCCCCATGTGTACTTCTACTACATTTTTTATAATGACTACAGAGCTAGATGGCATAAGGTATGCCTGTACTATGATTTATTTAATAAATTTCCTATTGAAGGCTTTATTCTTTGGGATTACAAAGTTGTAAAAAATAACTTTAAATGTATATCCTTGTATACTTGTGTGAAATAGTCTTCAGATGGAGTTCCAGTAATGGAACTGAAAGAGCCAAACTATCCTCAATAAATATAAAAAAAAAATTTCTTCCATCACCAGGTTATGAAGTGTTTCCAACCTTCAACCCCAATTTTGGCAATACCAGATTTTTCACAAGGCAAATTTTGCAAGACAAAAAAGTCATGTATTTTATCTTGCATTTCTCTGATTCCCATTGAAATCAAGTATCATATGCTTCTCATTCATTCATAATTCTTATTTTACGTATTGCCTCTCCATAGCCTTAACATGTTTTTTTGTTTTTTGTTTTTTGTTTTTTTTTTAAGGGATGCACCATTGACACTCACTTGTCTTTTTGGGCACAATTACTTTGGTTTCTATTTATTGTTTGGTAATACATGTTTGCCTTTTCTGAATGAAACAATAATTGCTTATGCTTTGTAACTCATTGCTCTCATAAATCCACAACTACTTATCAATCTCTATAGTTCATGTGAAGCATGATCTTCTTTCCCACCCATTTCCTCTGATAATCTTGCTTCCACATTTGCTCATGTATTCATCACATATATTATGATTAAAAGGAGATTATTACCTTAGAGTATCTCCATAGAACTGACAAACTACAACATGAGGAAGCAGAGAGGATGCAGAATGACTGGGGTAAGCACACTTTGCCATGAAAGTAAATTAATCAAGATAATTTGGTATGTGTTTATGGAAAACATGTCTCAAAATTGGCATGGAAAATTTCCATTAGATTTAGCCTTTAACAGTTTCTGAGTGCCTTACATTGTATTTTTCACACCTTAACTTTTAATGTCCACTAAAATTAAACAGTTGATTTATTCTTAAAAAAATTTATAATATGTAAGAATTGGTTTACATTGTCAACAAGAGTTTTATTGATGATATGTATTTTAATTTTCTTCTCTTTTTTGATGCCATATATTACCTTTCCTATAGAATAAAGAATTATGCAAAGATTGTTTATACAGTATTTTAAGGAATGTGCTTAAATTTATTTTATTCTATTTTATGCTAACCAAGTTCCATGATAGACCAACATTTACACTTATATTTACTTTTTACCTTTTTCACACTTGTGTTTATTTATTGCAATCTGGATTTTGTGCCCAATTATATTAACATGGCTCTTTCTATTCATCATCAAGAGTTCACTTTTTTTTATAGAAAGACTTGTGTGCTAAAGACTTACAAAGTAAAAAAAACTTAACAGTCAGAGTATCCTTTTTATTTTTGTTAACAATACATAATATGAAGTCTATCCTCTTACCAATTTTGAAAAGTACAGTACTGTTAACTCTATGTACATTGTACAGCAGCTCTCTAGAATGTTATCATCTTGCATGAATGAAATGCTACACCCATTAAACAATAACTTCTAATCTTCCCATCATCCTATTCCCTGGCAACCACCATTCTACTGTCTGCTTCTATGAATTTGAATAATTTAGATGCTTTATAGGCATAGAGTAATTTAGTATTTGCCTTTCTGTGACTGGTTTACTTCACTCAGCATAATAACCTCAAGATTCAACCATGTTGTGGAATATGACAGAATTTCCTTTTTTAAGCTAATTTCAATTGCATGTGTGTACCTCTTCGTCTTTACTCATCCTTTAATGGATATTTAGATGGTCCCCCGCTTTTTGGCTATCATGAATACTATTTCAATGGGCATGGAAGTGCAATTATCTCTTTGAGACCCTGATTTCAACTCCTTTGGATAAATATCCACTCATGGGATTACTGGGTTACATGATAGTGTGCTTTTCATTTATTGGGGAACCTCCATATTGCTTTTCATAGCAACTGCATCCTTTTCCACTCTCACAGCAGTGCAGAAGAATTTTAAAATCTCCACATACCCAGCAACACTTATTTTCTGTTAGTTTATTCCTTTTGGATGTTTTGAATGATGGCTATCCTAACAGGTGTGAATATATCTCACTGTGGTTTGAATTTGTATTTTCCTGATGTTTAATGATGTTCAGCATGTTTTTTTAGACATGTTATCCATTTAGTATGTCTTTCTTTCTTTTCTTTTCTTTTTTTTTTTTTTTGAGAAATGTCTAAGTCCTTTACCCATTTAATTGAGTTCATTGTTTTTAGTTAGGAATTACAGTTGGTGTCCTAGCCAATAGACTATTGTTCAAATCAATGCCAAGAAGCTTGACCCCTATGTTAATCGTTACCCTAGAGTAGGGGTGTCGAACTCAATCAGAGAAGGGGCCAAAATCTAAAATCCAGCCTAAATTGTGGGCCGAATGGTTTACTGAACAGTCATAAACTGTCATTGTGATGGAAACGCAGCGGAGTGCAGTGATGACAGCGCGGTGCGGGCCACATTGCAAGGCCTGGCGGGACGGATTTGGCCCGTGGGCCTTGTGTTTGACACATGTGCCCTAGAGAGTAAAATGGGTGTCCATGTTTATTAGGGTAAATTATACATTAATACTAATCACTTCTTGAACAAAGTCAGAACATCAGAGCATTATAAGTCCACCCCTTTCCCTTAATGTCTGTACTACTGTTTTTGTAGACTTTAGTTATACATCCTCTCAGCATCTATTTTCAAAAGACATATTTTTTTCATTCTAAAAGCCTATGTCTAAACAATATTACAATAATCAACTGAAATATTCATTCAGGCAAAAATAATTCAATGGGAACTCAATAGTTCAAGGCACTATCATTCATTGAGCATGGGAAACTCCTTCTCTCCAATCAAGTACTAAAATAATAAAATTATTGTGAGGAATACACAAGAAAATCATGACAAAGCATAGAAATTATAAAATAACTTATGTAACAATAAATATTGCTTTAATGATCTTATGCTTTGCCATGATTAAGAATATAAACATGTATTATGTACTCTATTGTTTATAGCAAATTTACAGCTTTGGGGTACTAGTGGAAAAATACAACATTTGAATTTGCATTTTCCTGTTGTTTAGTGATGTTCAGCATGTTTTCTTAGACATGTTATCCATTTATTCAATAGTATGTCTTTTTTTTTTTTTTTTTTGAGAAATGTCTAAGTCCTTTACCCATTTAATTGAGTTCATTGTTTTTAGTTAGGAATTACAGTTGGTATCCTAGCCAATAGACCATTGTCCAAACCAATGCCAAGAAGCTTGACCTCTATTTTAATTGTTACCCTAGCAGGCGTCTTCAAACTACGGCCCGCGGGCCACATGCGGCCCGCAGAGGAGTCTGATCCGGCCCGCCAGGTTTTTTGGGCAGTGAGCGCAGCCGAGGTGTTACAGTAGGAATTAGTAGTTCATATAGTCCGGCCCTCCAGCCCTCTGAAGGACAGTGATCTGGCCCCCACTTTAAAAAGTTTGAGGACCCCTGCCCTAGAGAGTAAAATGTGTGTCCATGGTATCTTAACATTTAACTTGCTTTTCCACCATTGCTTCTTTATGACAAAATAAAGATACCATGGGCAATAAAATTATTCCAGATCATTATATTAATTCCATCTCCTTTCTCCTCACACTTGACAAAATCCAGAGAGACGTGTCCGATAGTCCTCCAGACATGAGCTGCCTGTCTTGTTTATTTAATGAACACTTCTATTTTTAAAAAAATCTTTGCAGGAAAGTGCTGAGCTGGAAAGAGCAGAGAAAATATTTCTATGCCAATAAAGTAACTGAAAGGCATTCAGGTTGTATTTTCCAACTTATCTTCCTTTTGACATTTGCTTTTCTTGACTGCAACTGCAATAATATGATTTCCCTCTTTTATTCCCCCTTCTTATGATTACCTTACACATGTTAACCTAGTGCTAATAATAATGGCTCTGTGTATTATCTTCTTCCACACCTCTGTGGATTTTTCTATTGGCCTAGAGTCACTGTTTACTCTAGAAGGAATAGTACATTGAAAGGCTTTTTGTGAATCCAAAGAGCAGTGATAGCCCTTGGCACATCAAAAAACAAATCGCAAGGACTTCTGAATTCTCTTGTAGGTTTTCTTCCACACGCTGTTTGAAGGCAAGTGAAAGCATGAGCGACAGCTGAGATGATACTGCCATTTGCAGGGGACTCAAATTCTGCAGATGACGCAGTGCAGGGGAACAAAAGGAGGTGAGAGATAAGTTGTTGCTGAATGGGTTTTCACACCATGGAAAGTGTATTTCAGCGTAAGGCTAGTGACAATCCAGCTCCAACCTGCTGACAGATGGCTGCTAGCAGCACGATATATTTGAGACTGACTGTCAAGATACAAGCTTTCCTATTAACCAAAGAACACGTTTTTCCTAAAGAGTATCTCAAAGGATGATGAAAAAAACAGAAATGATATTTAACACATACATTGGGAAAAGAATATCTGAGAACCCAAAGCAGGGCCCAAGTTGGCAAAGGGAAGATAAATAAATGTCCTAGGAGTGAATACCTCTGAGAAAACAGTAAATCCTTAAGAAAAAGGGTCAGTGTTAGGCTTGGGCACTAAGCCCAAGAGGGTAAGAGAGCACACTGAAAATGGCAAAAGTCACCCAATAAATATTATACAACTGAGAAAGACCTTTTGCCTCAGCTTCCCTCAGCAGAAAATTAGAAAAGAGGAAGCATTAATTTTAATGGGTCCTTACCACAATATGCATGTAGCAAAGACTGATATCTATTCACTGGAAACTTAAAGGTTAAAGGCAATTATTCATTGATATGTGTGCACAGTGCTCTTCTAAAAATTTTTAATATATATTTTATTGATTTTTTATAGAGAAGAAGGGAAAGGGATAGAGAGTAGAAACATCAATGAGAGAGAAACATCAATCAGCTGCCTCCTGCACACCCCCTACTGGGTACATGCCCACAACCAAGGTACATGCCCTTGACTGGAATCGAACCTGGGACCTTTCAGTCCGCAGGCTAATGCTCTATCCACCAAGCCAAACCGGTTTTGCCTAAACCACTCCTTTTAATGTTTCTCATCAGAAAATATTAGATTATAAAAATACTTTTCCTCCCTCTGTGGGATTATTATAAATTTTATATCTTATAGCAAAAGAATTGCTCGCTCATGAAATTTTATCATCACTGTCGAAACTAGAGAAAGTTACAAATGCTTAATGCATTTATAGAGATATCATAGGTCTCAAGAATATTTCACGGCCACATGCAAAGAAAAAAATAATTTCTTATATGCCTATATTAAATTGTCAGACAGAGGAATAACCTGTTCTGTAAGCATTTCTAAGTTACCATATACCCTTAAATTTATATTACCTACTTCAAAGAAGATATTAATTAGAAAAAAATAATATCTTTTCAAAGATAATCTGCAAAATCATTACTAGGTACCCTTATTCCCCATACCTCCTATACAACTTTTCTCCGATGTATTTGTAATTCCTAATGTTGCTGCTTCCTAAAACTAGTTAAAATCATACCTAACCTAATTTTCTTCAATGGCTTTCCATTATCTTAAGAACAAATTCCACATCCATGGCAGGGCTTTCCAGCCCTCCATGATGCAGCATAGTAGCAAGTGTCCCAGTAATTCCTCCCATCCCTACATCCTCATGTCACCCATCAAGAAGAGAAATCTATTTTTCCTCCTTGAATCGGAGCAGGCTGCAGGAACTGCTTTTTCTAATAGGGTGCCGCTGAAGTCTATGCCAGTTCTGGGCCTAGCATTTGGGAAGCCAGACAGTTTCCAATTTCAGTCTTGGAGCTTCGGGCCACCATGTCATAAATCAAACGCTTTGCTGAAGAAAGACACAACCAGTCACAGGCTTCCGGCAACCCTAGAAGAGGCCCAGGACATGCTTGTAAAGCCATTTTGGATCCTGGAGTCCCAACGGGGGCCCTAGGTTAGGCAGACCAGACCAGACTAGAGTGACCCCGGGTAACACCCCATGGAAGAGAAGAAGCAGTCGCCTGAGCCCAGGCAGCCCAAAGGATGGTGAGCGGTAAAATACCACTTTTTGTTTTAAGCCACTACATTTTGGGTATAATCTCTTTCCCAGCTTTAGATAACTAAAAGCTATCAAAAACTAAGAGACAATAATTAAACTGAAAAAAATTAACTTCACACTCTCCTTGGAAAGTTCAGACCCTACAATAAAACTGTTTCTCCAAAGGCAAGATGATGATAACTGTTAGCACACATAAGAAGAGTTATATTTTCAAGAGTGAACAATTACTATTTAAATGGACTTAAGTCACCTAAATTAATTGAGAGGTGACCTCCAATTTTCATTCTCTTTTTTTTTTTTAATTTATTTTTCTAAGCCACTTTTTTAATGTTACTAGAAGCTAATTCCATTCTTTTCAACCTCACTTATCAGGTAAAGATTAGGCGCTTCACACTTCTCCCAAGGATTACTAGGTACGCTTATTCCCTAGTAATAAGGAATAACATACACTAGAAGTATCCTGAAGGTTGTCTGTAAAATAAATATAAATATAAAATACATTTATATTTAAATATATTTAGAAATAATGAAAAGAAAAATAAATGTAATGACTGGGAAGTGATAATTTATCTTAGATTGTAATTGTCCAAAGAAATTAACTATTTGATCATTGTAGTTTTAAAAATGATTTTGAAAAAAAAATGGAGATAAGTAAAGGCAAATTCATTATATTGAATAGAATTAGAATCATATATTTAAATTAAGCAATATTTTATTAAGTCTCAGAATTGAATTTATTTACCATTACAATGAGACAATATTGAATGCAGCTGGTGAGTGATCCATAAACTCCAGGCATTGTACTAAGTGCTTTGCAGACATTATCAAGTTTAATTCTTAGGAAAACTCTGAGACAAGAATGAGTATCCTCCTCTTAAATCTGTAAATTAAATTTGTCCATGTTGTCACTATTAAAAAATGGCAGAGCCCTGGTGAGATTTCAGTTTTAACCCATGGTTTCTTGTCATCAATGGGAATGGAAAACAGAATAAAACTGTGAAATTCCCTGCAGACAAGAATTTTATTTTAAAACTTACCATTTCTCTTCAATTGCTTAATAATTTCTATTTATTACATGAACACTAATCCTCTTAGCACCAGGATTTTACTTTAGCTTCCATGAATGACTGTCACTTCAAAAGTCACATTCCTTAGAAATAAGGGATATTTCTTACATATTTTACAATTTACTACTACGTGCCATTCAATGGCCATACAAAAGCACCTATGTGTAGAAGGTTAACTAGTGTCCCTTCAACACAGACATTTTCACCCTCTGAATGTGACATGATTTGGAATTAGTACATTTTCGGATATTACTAATGCGAGGACCTCACCAGGAGATCATCCTGCATTAGCTGAGGCCCTAAATCCAATGACCGTCATCCTTAGAGAAAGGAAGACACCTGGAGACACAGAGGCCACGTGAAAATGGGCGCAGAGAGAATTAGAAGTGTGTTGTCACGATCAAAACAACGCATGGCGGGAGTCGGGGGAGGATTGGTAAGATATGTACACATATAATACCTTAATAAAAAAATGGGGAAAAAATGCATGGCACCCCAGATCTGATAGAGGCAAGAAAGGAGTCTCCCCTGGAGCCTTTGGAGGCAGCCCAATCCTGCCTATGCTGCAATTTCAGACTCCTAGACCCCAGAACTGGGAGAGAAAGAGTTACTGGGTTGTTGTTGTTGTTTTTTATTTTTTTTTAATTGATTTTTTTTTTTTTTTTACAGAGAGGAATGGAGAGGCAGAGAGAGTTAGAAACATTGATGAAAGAGAAATATTGATCAGCTGCCTCCTGCACACCTCCCACTTGGGGATGTGATGCAACCAAGGTACATGCCCTTGACTGGAATCGAACCTGGGACCCTTCAGTGCGCAGGCCGATGCTCTATCCACTGATCCAAAGTGGTTTCGGCATGGGTTGTTGTTTTTTTAAACTGCCAAGTGTATTGTAATTCTTACTGGAGCCCTAGAAAACTAATAGAGCACCTAGTTCCCATCTTTGCACACCTGCCAAAAGCAATGTCATGCCTAGGGCAAAAACAGCACAGGAATGCCTGAGTTGTGTGTATGCAGTGGTTAGTGAAGGTTCTCTTAAGGGGGTGACATGTAAGATCATACCAGGAGTATTTCAAATAGGAGGAAATAGACAGTAAGATGACTGCAAGGAATAGACCATATACAAAGATGAGAAGGAACTTAAAGAGTGCAAGGCAAGAAGGAGACCAGTGTGGCTAAAGTGCAATAGCTAGGGAACACAGGTGGGTTTGGGAGTTATAAAAAGAAGCCAGATCCTGTAGGTCTTTGTACAGTTTATTGAGGAAATTGCCTTGTATTTTCAGTTCAATGCAAAGCCACAAAGCAATTTCATATTTTCTGTGGAAGTGTAAAGAAGACACAAGCTGAAGAATGCAGGATCCCAATGTATGTTTTACAGTGATGATATGAAGGGCTGGCATGAGGAGAGCAAAACCAAAAGCTAAAAGGGTGGAAGGAGAGAGATGAGCAAATAGGCTTTTGCAGTTATCTAGGAGAGGAAACTGGGCTTTCCGGTAGCAGCCATGATAATTGAGACACCTTGGAGGGACTTTGTGGAGTTCCTACTCCCCATGCTGATAGATAAGAGGGAAGGAAAGTGAAACATCAAATCTCTGCACTGAGGTACCAGAGGACATGAGAGGGTTACAACACCAGCAACTTGGTGTGGATCAAATTAGTAGGTAGGTGAGAAGTACAGAAACTTTACTGCTATTGCAAGCAGAAGAAACTTTACTGTAAGCAGATACTATCTCTAAAACTATAATTCTAAATTCCTAAGAATTCAGAGGGACAGAGGGGTCCCCTAAGGCAGCCGCTGTCTTGTGGCATTATAAAGGCTGTGGCTCTTTGTCTCCTCATGGCCCTTTCTAATTGGACTCTTCCCCAACTTAGGATCACCATGCTTTCCTCACTGGTCACTCTGCTAAGGCCAAAGTCCACATGTGCCCTCCTTCTTTCCCCTATTTGCAATATTCCTCCATTCTCTGTGAAAATAAGTTTCCTTTGTCCCGATATTCTGTGTCTAGTCTTTGTCCTTCACATACGATACTCATCTTATCTGTTAGAGTTCATCTAGCAACCTCATCCTGCCAAGCCTTGAGACTGAAACCACTGGCTTCTCTGCTCAAATGAGTAAAGCAGCTTCTCTCTCTCCTCTCTCCTCTCTCTCTCTCTCTCTCTCTCTCTCTCTCTCTCTCTCTCTCTCTCTCTCTCTCTCTCTCTCTCTCTCTCTCTCTCTCTCTCCTCTCTCATCTCTCTCTCTCTCTTGGCCAGAGATGCATTACCTTTATGGTTCTCCCAGCTGTTCAGGCAGGCCAGAGATATCGCTGTCCTTCCCTGTCTTAATTTAGCTAGAATATGTTCCTCAGAGGAAGAGATTCTTTATCTATGAATAAGAGTGGCTTACTAATTTTATAAACATCTCACATGAATGTGGGAGACAAGAGGCTGGAGAGAGAAGGGTTTATAAAAGTATTTTTGTTCTAAATGCTCTTCTAACAAGACCAATTCTCTGTTGAGCTCTGTTTATATCCCTTTGACTATAAAGAATAGTAATTATGTACAACACTGACGCACTAAATTATTTAATTGCCTGAAAGTTGTGAACCTCACATTCTTTTCCCATGTGCCCATTTTAGGACCATTTTCAGCATCAAGACATTTTTAGATTTGTTTCAAATTTGGCATTATTTTATTCAAAGTGAGTTTATTCAACACTTTCACTTCTTCCTGGCAATATTTTTGCTTTTCTCACCAGTTCTGCATAATGACCTTAAGGTGGATTCACTCCTTAGGTAAGGTTCTTTATCGGTTTTTCACACTTAGTAGTAGAGGACAAATTTTTTTTCCCCCACCCTGAATCATGTAATGGTTCTCTTTATAAATAGTTTTCTGTGATTTTGAGTCAAGCTATTCCTTCTTCTTCTTCTTCTTTTTTTTTTTATCGCTGGCTGGAGCATACCTTTTAAGAATTACTTCATTTTTTAAAAAGATATTTTTCTGCTTGCCTCCGTGACCTACTTTCCTTTTTTAAAACTCTCCACTAACTTATTTCCCTGGTCCCCAAGCTTTCTCATAGGATCTACTTTCCTTGTAGCAAAACATTCTAGTTTGCTGTTATCTTTGCTAAAGGAATACAATATCCTTAGGTCGTCCTTTGCACATGTGAGTCACCAATTTAAGTTAAGGAAAGACCCTTGCATGTATATATTATAAAAGGAGATGCCGGATAACATCAGAACACACTGTATCAAGGAGAGTTCAAAGGTCTCCTCACTTCCACTTCTTACACAATTCTCATTCCTGGAGCAAAAACAACTGCAATAGGGCACTTTTCAAAATTAGTAAACTTAGTTTTACACTCCTAAATTTGAATGCCTGAATTTACTCTAAATTTTTTTTAAGTGAGTTAGAAGAGTTTCAGTAAGTATTTACTCTATCTTGGGGTCTGTCCTTGAAGTTTCAAGAAAAAATGCCTAACACAAATCATAGAATTAGTTTCTGGAAAAAGTAGTACAGACTAAGAATGGAACTAAATTATGAAGGGTTTACCAAAATTAATGAATGATACTGGTTCATCCTGCTAAACATTTTTTTAAATATACTTTATTGATTTTTCTACAGAGAGGAAGGGAGAGGGATAGAGAGCTAGAAACATCGATGAGAGAGAAACATTGACCAATAAGGGTACTTAAATATTATTTCACTGAAAATAGTCTAGGTTTTACTAGTAGTGAGTGAACAGTTCTAATTGAAAAAATGACCACTTATGGAATTTTATTTTAGATAACAGCCTTAACTCCAGATTATGTATCAGTAACTGAAAAGCTCCACCTGCTGGCTTTTAATTTCACTGCAAACTCATTGTGATTCTGTCCTTTTATGGATTGATTCCCCTCCCACAACAACCACTGTGCATATCATTACTTCTCTAGTCACTCTAATGTCACACTATGTTACATAGCTTTATATTTCAAATTCAGTGATCATGAATTAATAAACAAAATAACTAATAGAATAAGGCTTGCATTATGATATAAACCCGTATTTTGAACCCATAGCACATTTGTCACTAGACAATAAAGCAGTGGAATTTATTATGAAAGAAGAACTTATGATATATAAATACCTTAAATACTTAAACAAATATATTTTCATATAATCTTTATTAAATACCTTCATTAGTTCTTCTTCTGGCAGAAATAAAAATAATTTTCTCATTAAAACACTTCATGGAAATACCATATTTTTTAATAAGTTGTCAAAAATGTTAGATAAGACAATCTACATTCCTTCTACCATGTGGTGTAAAATAATAATTAAACACTAATATAGTCTTAGTAGAACAGTAGGTCATTTAAAATTTATTACTGTGAAATTGTAATTTTAAGTAACTGATCATTTGTGACATTTATAGGAACTGTATCATTGCACAAGCTATGAAGCACAATTTATACTGTAAATCATATGAGCAGAAAACAATATCACTAGTTCATTAATAGCAGGAAATATAGTCCTAATACAAACTAATCATAATGCTTCCATGACCAATTTAAGCTATGCTCAGTATAATTTCTAATTTTACATACAAGTGTATATTAAGATCTAAAATGATCTCAAAGGGAAATTGAAATAGATTTTTTTAAAGTACATTCCTAAGCTTTGATTGGCCACAAGCTCAAGCTATATAAATAAGTTATCTGGAACAGTCTATATCTCTGTAAAGCATCCAGGGAAACAGCATTTGTAGTTTACAATTGGGAAGGATGCTTTTGAAATTTAAAACTGAAGCTGGACACAGAAGTCTAGCTGTTCAAACATTTTGATTTAAAAACTATGAGAAGAAAAAAAAAACACCAAAAACTATGGGCTAGGAACTCTGCTAGTTTGGGGGTATACAAGGATAAAAAGCACACAGCTGACAAATGTGACATCCATATAGACCAGGGGGAAATATGATTAAACCAGATGCCTGGTGCACAAAATTTGTGCACTGGTAGGGTCCCTAGGCCTGGCTGGCAATCAGGGCTGATCTGTGGGGCAACAGCAGGGCAATTGGGGGGTTGGGACCCGCCTTGGCTGGCCTGGGGCCTGTGGGCTGGGAGCAGCTTCTGCATTGAGCATCTGCCCCCTCGTGGTCAGTGTGTGTCATAGCAACCTGTCCTTCCACTGATCATTCCATGTTTGGTCAATTTGCATATTGGGCTTTTATTATATAGGACAATTGCAGCAGTAGAGGTCATTATTTAGTTATACTAGTATGCTCCACAGAAAAGAGGCAAAGAGAAAAATAAAAAATATTTCTCATTTGATAACCTCCTTGATCAAAAGTAAGTATATTGTTTGATCTTCACATGGTATTTTCTTGTATACTTTTTTTGTAATAAAAATAATCTGCATAAAAGTTGAGAACAATTTCCCTATAGTTAGGAAGCCACCATTCCTTGGTAACAAGTCTATGACAACATACTGTGCTATGGTAACAAGTCTATGACAGTGTGAAGTAGTATTGCTTAATATTTTAATGAGAATATTTAGCCTGTGGCAAATTGCATAGATTAGGCAAAGCAGCTATCTCTCTTCACTCGATATTTTTAATATCAAGTAGGGAAACATAAGAATGTTTGTTTATATACAGTTTTATTAAAGTTATGATAATATGCACTATCACACAATATAACCAATAAATATTTACAATAAGTACATAAAATAAAAATATTTATGTACTCAGTAAATATTTGCGAGTGATAATCATCAGGAGTTCATATTCTCTGCGCAATTCCACATCTAAGAATCTATCTGAGATAAAACTGTCATCATTACAACACTTAATTGTATCCAGGTATGTTTTCCATCATTATTTATAATAGCAATATTTGCGAAACAACTTATATGACCCTGAAGAGAAAGATTTGTTTTTAAAAATTATAACATAACTATGTAGTAAAAAACAACATGCACCATTTAAAAATAATGAAATACACTATTTGCCTGACCAGGAAATTCTTAAGGAAAAAAAAAAAGCTAGTTGTAGTAAAATAATATCAGCAATGAAAATGATAAAAAAAAAAAAAAAGAAAACATTTTATAGTACAGATGTACTTAGCTACATTCAAGAGGAAATGTAAAATGAAAAAATGCTAGTACTAAATGAATCTAGAAAATAGTGACATATTGAGGAGATTGAGGTGAAATCAGAAGACAGAGACTACCACACTTTATTTTCAAAATTCTAAAATTCAATATAAATATTGGTTAATATTTACTGTATATGGTATATATGCATTTGAAATAAAAAAGGCAAAAAATCAAGCAATAAAATGGCAACATGATAGTCCAAACCAAAAGGACTTTATAAAACCAACAGGCAGAGGAGAAAAATGAAATCTCCTACAGATACTAAACATGATTATTCTAAATCATCTTTTACCCCATCACACTTCCAATAAAGAATGATCATTAACAGCAACAACCAAAGATGGGGTATGTTACTTTAGAAAATGATTTCATTTAATATTTCTCTATTCCATTTTCTTTTCAAACCACTGCAGCCCAAGCCACCAGGATCTCTTGTCAGGATTGCCACCATAATCTCCTCTCTTCCTCCCTATCGATCTTCACAGAATGTCAGTGTGAGTGCCACATGTTCTTCTTTTTTTTATATATATACTTTATTGATTTTTCTTACAGAGAGGAAGGGAGAGAGATAGAGAGCTAGAAACGTCGATGAGAGAGAAACATCGACCAGCTGCCTCTTGCACACCCTCTACCGGGGATGTGCCCACAACCAAGGTACATGCCCTTGACCGGAATTGAGCCTGGGACCTTTCAGTCCGCAGACCAATGCTCTCTACCACTGAGCCAAACTGGCTTCGGTGAGTGCCACATGTTCTACATGAAATCTCTCATTAGTTCCTCACCGTATTCACTCTAAATCTCAGAGACAGAGCCTGGCCTTTCTGTCAACTGCCTCCCACACCCCCAAAGAAGAAAATGATTTTTAACCTGAGCAGCAAAGACTTACTAATTTGTCACCGTCTTGCAGTGGGAAGGAAGGAAAAATTTCTCCTCATTTCAAGGAACCCACTGCCATCATTTCTAATGTGCGTGGCCAGAAAATAGAAATCTTAATTAAGATAGTGTCTCTACATCGCATCCATTCCTCTCCCTGCATAATTATGTCAGCTCGAAAGGAGATCTCTTTGGGTGGATCATTTTTCATGGTAATGTATAGATGGCTTGAAGGATGGGCTCATTTGCCAGGGTCCTATGAAACACAGATATTGGATAGCCTTAAATACATCCCATCATTTTAGAAATGTCAGCTTCCAAAAGCTCCATTGGCCAATGCACCTGCAGTGCCTGGGGGCAGGTATATTTCAATTGCATCCTTCAGGTGAGTACTGTATAGTTATGCCTGCCAAAAATAAGTATACAGAAAGTGCAGGTGCAGCAGTGAGCATCCATCCCATGATGCTCTCTAACTTCCCAATAGAATGCATCCACATTAATGGAATCAGAACTGTTTTTCAGCTCTCAGGCACAACTGCCTACACAGAAAGGAAGTAATTCTGTTCAACTAAGCTTCATTGGGGCAACTAATTAAACATTTATTTTATTTCTACTAGCAAAATACAGAAATAAATGTAATTGAAATATTCACACATCAGCTCCTCTCACCACTCAAGTTTTCTTCAGAGAAGACCTTTAAGAGCATAACTGAAAGTTATGTTTGCGTGTGTTTTTCTTGCCCAGTAACATATGCTACCACAAAATAGAAAATTAGTGCAAGCACTGCTCCTTTTCTAATCACAACAGTAAAAATGTTTTCTGACTTTGATTGACTTTTAAAAGTAAATGTGAAAATCATAGCTTTATTATCAACTAATACCAATCATATTCAGATACTATAATAATATTTACTCAATATGTGCCAGTACTGTACTCAAATTTTTCTATATTTCATATTATAGCTTATAACAGTCTGCTTTAGATACCATTACATTGTCGTCTTACCAACTGGGAAAGACTCCTTTTAAATAGTAAAAGGAGTCACAGTTAGCAGGTGGCATATCAAAAATTTGAACCCAGCCTGGCCAGTATGATTCAGTGGTTGAGTGTCGATCTCTGAACCAGATCATGGTTCGATCCCTAATCAGGGCATATGCCCAAATTGTGGGCTCAATCCCCAGTGTGGAGCATGCAGAAGGCAGCCAATCAGCGATTCTCTCTCATCATTGATGTCTCTATCTCTCCTTCTCCCTTCCTCTCTGAAATCAATAAAAACATATATATTTTTTTTTTAATAATTTGAACCAGCCGAAGCCGGTTTGACTCAGTGGTAGAGCATCGGCCTGTGGACTGAAGGGTCCCGGGTTCGATTCCGGTCAGGGGCATGTACATTGGCTGCAGGCACATCCCCAGTGGGGGTTGTGCTGGGGGCAGCTGGTCGATGTTTCTCTCTCATCGACAACGTTTCTAACTCTCTCTCCCTCTCCCTTCCTCTCTGTAAAAAATCAATAAAATATATAAAATAAATAAAATAAAATAAATAAAATAAAAAAAATAATAATAATTTGAACAAAGGTGTGTCTATATTTTGAGTCTAATTGCTTTACCGTGAAGTCACCTTTAGTCTTATGCGGTTAATCATTTATGATGCAGTGGTTCAGGGTCTTGGCCACAATTCTTCTTTTTTGAGTTTATAGTCAAATTACACAAAATCATTTTTTGCATCAAAGACTTCTTTTATCACCTATTAATCGTTCACATGTACATTTGAAAGATTCTGAATATAGGTGCTTCAACAGATAAGATCTGTACATACTTTCTCCTGGTTCACTGCTCGTCTTTTTATTCTTTCAACAGTGTCTTTCATGGAGTCTGTTAGTTTTGGTGACTGCTATAAAAAATTACCACAAAACTGATGGTTTAACACATCAGAAATGTATTCTTTCCCAGGTTTGGAGACAAGAAGTTCATTCATCCAACTGGGATACAGGTGTCAGGAAGCCATATTCCCTCTGCGGGTTCCGGGTGAGAGGTTCTAGCTTCCAGCTCTGGGTGGCAGTTGGCATTCCTATATGACTGTACCTTCATCTTCACCTTCTTCTCTTTTCCTGTCTAATCTCTCTCTACCTGTTATTTATAAGGAATGGATTTACAGACTGGATGGGTAATCCAGAATAATCTCCCCATGTCAAGATCCTTAACTTAATCAGATTTAAAAATGACACTTTTTCCCTTTTAAGGTAACTTTTGTAGGTTCCAAGGATTAGGACTCAACCCACTATACAGAGCAGAAGTTTTTAATTTAATAATGTCCAACCTATGAATACTTTTCTCTCATGGGTTATGCTTTTGGTTTTTTGTTTTGTTTTGTTTAATATATTTTATTGATTTTTTACAGAGAGGAAGAGAGAAGGATAGAGAGTTAGAAACATCGATGAGAGAGAATCATCGACCAGCTGCCTCTTGCACCACCCCCACTGGGGATGTGCCCGCAACCAAGTTACATGCTCTTGACCGGAATCGAACCCAGGACCTTTCAGTCTGCAGGCCGACGCTCCATCCACTGAGCCAAACCGGTTTTGGCTGCTTTTGGTTTTATATCAAAGAACTCATCACCAAACCCAAGACTACACAGATTTTTCTCTTGTGTGTTCTAGAAACTTTCTAATTTTTCATTTTTCATCTATTGAGATTCATATTAATTATAAGTTATTTTTTTAATCACCTTATATATGATTGACATTCCACAAACGGTACATATTTAATGTATACAACCTGATGAGTGTGGAGATAAGTATGCTTTCATGAAGCCATCCCCACATTCCAAGCCAGAAACATATCCATCACCTGGAAAAGTTGCTTTCTACCATTATTATTATTATTATTATTATTATTATTATTAATGTGATAAGAACATAATATAACAACAACTCTCTTAGCAAATTTATAAGTATACAAATACAGTATTATTTTAGGCTCTAGCTGTGCAATGGATCATAAGCGTTTATTCATCTTATATAAATGTAATTTTGTACACTTTAAATATTAATACCACTCCTTTCGCCTCCTCTCATTCTGCCACTAGACACCACGACTCTACTGTCTGCTTCCACGGGTTTGACTATTTTAGGTTCCTTATATAAGTGAGATCATACTGTATCAAATTTCTGTGTCTGGCTTATATATTATTAAGCATAATTTCTCCCAAGTATGTGTCTATGTTTTTGCAAATGGTAAGACTTCTTGCCTTTTTTTAGGCAGAATAATATGAATAATAGTGACATAAATATATCACATTTCATTTATTCATCCATTCATTGATAAACCTTGAAGTTGTTTCTGTGTCTTGGTTATTGTAAATAGGGTTGCAATGAACATGAGAGTGCACATATCTGCTCAAGATTCTGTTTTTATTTCATTTAGATATATACCCAGAAGTGGAATTACTAGATCAAATGAGAGTTCTATTTTTATTTTTTTACAGACCTCCACATTGTTTTCCACAGTAATTTTAATAATGTATATTTCCCCCAATGGTGTGCAAGGGTTTTCTTTTCTCCACATTCTCACCAATACTTATCTATTTTTTTTATAATGATCACCTTAATGTGAAGTGATATCACATTGTGATTTTGATTTGCATTCCTAAGATGACTACTGCAGTTCAGTACCTTTCACATAACTATTGACCATTTGTATGTCTACCTTGGAGAAATGTTGAATTTGTGATTTTGCCCATTTTTAATTGAATTTGTTTGGGGTTATTGGGTTGTAATAATTTCTTATACATTATAACTACTAACTCTTTATTATATATTTAATTTTAATAAATGTGAAATATCAAATATTTTTTCCCGTTTTAAAGGTTGCTTTTTCATTGTTGATTATCTTTTTAATTGTTGATTATCTATGGATAACACAGGACGACATGGATAGAAATAGAAATATCATCTATTTGTGTATAGTTGAAGAGATCTTATCACCATATTGCCTTACCTTTACATTTATATTCTCCAAGTAATTAATTGCCTTCAAATGTAATCCTATATAATAAAGAGGTAATATACAAATTGACCATCACTCCAACACACAAGATGGCCACCCCCATGTGGACACAAGATGGCTGCCACAAGATGGCCAGCAGGGGAGGGCAGTTGCGTGGGGACCAGGCCTCTGGAGGAGGGCAGCTGGGAAGGACCAGGCCTGCTAGGGAGGATAATTGGGAGGGGCCAGGCCTGCAGGGGAGGGCAGTTGGGAAGGACCAGGCCTGCTCGGAAGGGCAGTTGCAGGTGACCAGGTCTGCAAGGGAAGGCAGTTAGGGTTGACCAGGCTGGCAAGGGAGGGAAGTTAGGAGTGACAGGGCCAGCAGAGGGAGGAAACAGTTTTCTTTACTATACAAGTTTCTTAAAACCTGTAATTAGTTACAATTATGTGCATTTTAATGTTGAAATTAATGGAGCAGCAGAATTCTCAAACTGAATGGCCTTGGAAACCTTTTTCCAGGACTCACATCTCAGTATCTTTCATGAGGCCATTCATATGAGATATTGAATAAATTTGTAGGAAATGTTGAACTACAAAAAGGCCTAAGGCAAGGACTGGTGAGCTTTCCTTGGGAAGTGAGAAGGGGTGTATGAGTTTTCACAGTAATTAGAGTAAATATAAGCAGAACAACATTTTTAGATAACTCGCTTTCATGTGGAAGTGTCAGCCACAAGAGTTGAAAATTAAGCTGCTATTAAGAATTCAAAATTGTCAGACTCTATCTCATTAGATTTTGAGACATTTACTTTAATCATAATTCATAAATTACTTACATTTAAAATAATACATTTTCATAATTCAGGAGTAAAAGTAAATTCAAAGTGTTATTAAAATAAATTGAATTTGCAAAATTAGTTCAAAGAAGAAACATGTAATACTTTGGAGATAGAGATTCACATTAAATTTTCAATTTTACATATTTCCATGTAACTTTAGTGAGAATGTTTACATGGAAGTCATAGGATTGAAACTAATATGTTCACATTTACTATCACAAACATTGCCTGCTGTTGCATTTTTTTAAATTAAAAGGAAACTGTAATGTATATTTTATATTCAATATTTTTAAACCATAGTGCTTTTTAAAAATATATCTGTATTGTTGAAAGCACCGATGTCCTCCCTTTTTCACTCATTGTCCCCTCCACTGGTTCTTGCCCTGCCCTAGGCCTTCACTACCTTATTGTGTGTGTCCATGCATATAAGTTCTTTGGTTAATCTCTTCCCATCCCCTTTTCTCCCTTTCCTCTGAGACAGTGTTTTTTATTCGCTCTTTAAATAAAATCTACTACTTTTTAAAATATGCCACTTTTTAATGTCCTGGGATGATGTGTTAACCATGAAAACATATGCTTCCAGAATGATACTAAGAAGATCCACAGTTATGTAAATCATTGGTGTTAAGGCCAAATGGCTTTCTTCTCTCCACAGTATTTAAATATGTAAATAAAACCTTATTTATTAAAATTGGATTATTTCCTTGAAGCTAAGATTTCAAAAATAGCTTTCAAAACATGCTGTACTTAAGTGTTCGACTTTATCCTTTGGACAACTGTAGCATCGATGAGTAGTTACTAAAGCTTAAAAATGAATACTGTGAAAGATCATTAGAGACCATTTGTTGGAAACATGGATAAATTTCCTCAAAAATAGGTTATTTATTTTCCTGAAAGAAGGAAATTAAACTCTGGTAATGGCACCCAGAGCCATTAGCAAATGCCTTTGTCCAACCTTTCAAAACAGAATCACCACCCTCAAGCTATCTATCTTTTCCTAAAAAGATTACTATATACTTTTACTTGACAGTGATTTTACTATGCTTCTATAACAAGAAGTCTCTTCTATAACTGACATCCCTCTTGAACCTCCTCATTCTTCGAGCCCTGCGCTGTTTATTGGTCTTTTCCCACTAGGCGTGCTCTAATTCTCCCATTAAAATGATGCATTTTTTTCAAATGTCCTCAGCTTTAAGGGGCTTGGCTTTATCTTAAAGTCAGGTAATATAAAGATACTGTATGCTTAATAATGGATTATCTTTACTCCTTGGATGTGTCTCAAAGTCACATATGAGTAGGGAATAGTAATTACAAGTATAAATAAAACAGCTTGGCTCCTTGAAATTGGTTTTGGCAAGGAGTGCTTTTGGATTTGACACCAATAGCAAAGACAACAAAAGGAAAAAGAAGCAAGTGAGACTACAACAAACAAAACACTTCTGCACAGTAAAAGAAACCATCAGCAAAATGAATAGAGAATCTACAGAATAGGATAAAATACTTGCAAATCATATATCTGATAAAGCATTGAAATCTAATATATATATATATAGATAGATAGATAGATATAGATATAGATATAGATATAGATATAGATATAAATATATTGTAGATATAGATATATATCATAAAACTCAGTAGCAAAAGACACTAGACAATTCCATTAAAATATGGGCAAACTAAATAGACATTTTTTCTACAGAATACAGAAAAGTAGTCAAAAGTACATGAAAATGTACTTAATCATTAGGGAAATGCAAATTAAAGCCACAAGCTATTATCAAATAGATGAAAGATAATATTGGCAAAGATGTGGAGACAGGGAATCCTTGTGTACTCTTGGAGGGAATGTGAATTTGCTCAGCCACTATGAAAAACAGTGTGAAGGCTCCTCAGAAAAATAAAAAAAAAACAGAACTACACTATGACCTAGTAATTCTACTTTTGGGTATCCACCCAAAGGAACTGAAATCACTCTCAAAGAGATTTCTGCACTCCAGTGTTCATTGTACCATACAGTAACCAAGACATGGAAACAACTTGTGTTCATTGATGGATGAATGGATAAGAAAATGTGATATTTCAGCCATAAAAAATAAGGAAATTCTGCCATTTATTACAAATGAATGGAACTTGGGGGCATTATGCTAAATGAAATAAATCAGAAAAGACAAATACTGTATGATCTCATTTATATGTAGAATCCAGAAAAATTGAAACAGGGCATATTGGTGGTTGCCAAAGGCAAGAGAGGGAGAGCAAAATGGATGAAGGGGGTCAAAAGGTACCTACTTCCAGTTATAAGATAAAATAGTTTTGAGAATATAATGTACAGTGTGTTAACTCTAGTTAATTGTACAATATTGTATATTTGCAAGTTGCTAAGAACATAAATATTAAAAGTTTTCATCATAAGAAAAATTTGTAATCATATTAGGTAATGGATATTAACTAAAGTTATTGTGGTAAATATATACAACTAGAGGCCCAGTGCACAAAATTTGTGCATGAGGCAGGGGTCCCCTCAGCTGGCCTGCACCCTCTCCAATACAGGTCCCCTCAGGGGATGTCTGACTGCCCTCTTTTTTTTTTTTTTTTTTTAATATATTTTATTGATTTTTCACAGAGAGGAAAGGAGAGGAATAGAGAGCCAGAAACATCGATGAAAGATACACCGACCAGCTGCCTCCTGTACACTCCCCACCGGGGACATGCCTGCAACCAATGTACATGCCCTTGACTGGAATCGAACCCGGGACCCTTTGGTTCAGTGGACAGAGTGTCGGTCTGCCAACTGCCCTCTTGCAAACCGGAACCACTGGTTCCTAACCACTTGCCTGACTACCAGCTTGATCAATGTCTAACCGCTCCCTTGCTGGCCTGATGGCCACCAACTGCCCTCCCCTGCCAGCCTCATGGCCCCCAACTGCCCTCCTCTGCCGGCCTGATTGCCCCTAACCACCTCTGCCTTGGCCCCCACCACCATGGCTTTGTCTGGAAGGAAGTTGTATGGTAAGAAGATGTCTGGTTTCCCACTCTATTTAGCATATTACCCTTTTATTAGTATAGATTATTATGTTGTATACCTTAAACTTATAGGTCAATTATAACTGAACAAAAGCTGGGGAAAAACCTCTTAGCCATGAGGTTATAATTGTCTAAGCTGGGTTATGGGTATATGGAGATTATATTATACTCTCTACTTTTGCATATATTTCAAATTGTCCATAATTTTTAAGTATAATATTTATAAAATTCATGTTATTTCACAAGAATTTAGATAATTTTTAAGTGAATGTAAAATGTTTCTACTATAATTAGTTGCTTACATAGTTGTCTTCTCAAACATATTTCTCAACTATAATATATCATTTTTGAGGATAAAGATGAAATTTTATCAATTTCCACATTATTTTTAAAGTGCTTTCTCAAGTATAAATAAGCATATGAATAAAATTTGAATAAATCATATTGAATACTGACAGCATATGTTTTGTACTTTTAATTTTTATTGTAAGTTTTATAAATTGTAATATATATTTTTAAATATATATATTCAGCAGTTTTTGCTATATAACAAAGCCAGTATTGTTATTTTGTTTTCTTCAATTTATATTTCATGCAAATTAAGTCTATTGTTATTATTGTTGTTGTTGTTATTATTATTATTATTATTATTATTATTATTATGTGTTTTGCTTGCTTGGATGACAGCTACCCTGAAATTCAGCAACAATGTTCATAAGGTTAATGTGACTTAATGATATTGGAAGGTTATCACAACAAACAATAGTTGAATGTAGGTAAAGAATCACAGATTAATTACACATATGAATTGTGAAGTTAATCTTTAAGTAAAGAATAGTGTCAACTACTTAATTTGGAAAGGAAAGTTAAGAGATTCCAAAGAGATCAACAAAAATATTAAAAGATTCTGAAATAGGCTCTATGAGAAATGAATTGTAGTTATTAGCTTATAAAAAGCAAAGACAAAAAAGTGCTCAGATGGGAGTAGTTCAATGAGAACAAAATTACAGCAAATAGAAGTTAAAAACTCTGAAAAGGACTTTAAACTCATGTGACTATAAGGCAAAAGCTAGTTACAGTTTACAGATCCATACTAGTTAAGTACAGGAAAGGTGAGGTCAATTTGATTAAACCCATGGATTTATTGTTCACTCAGGATTTGTTACTCCGAAAGGCCAATTATAATTGTTCCTGATATTGTATTTGGAAAGAAAAATGATTTTCTATGTAAGACAATACTCTTGTTCCTCAAGGTAACTTGTAATTTTTAAATTCTATGAAGTCCCATAACAATATTATTTTGAATATGTTCACATTAGCACACAAACCTATAAAAAAGTTAATATCACTTTTCTCTTAATATCCTTAGTAGTTAGCATATTAATTTGGTAAACATTTTCTTGGCTGTCTCTAGGTAGTTTAGATGTCTGAGGCCACAGGGGATGAATACAAGGATTAATCTGTTAATACTTTGGGCCTCAATTTCCTGATATAAAACATGAGGGACTGGATTGTATGATCTTAATTTATCATTCTGCTGACGTTTTAGTTTTTCATGAGTAATTTAAACACTGCTTTTAATGCAAATAAAGCAAGCAGATAGCCAGTAGAGGGAGTCCTGATGTTATCCCCAGAATTACAGAAATCCTTAGATGTTGGCAAACCATTTTAAGAAATCTGGCTGCTTTTTCCACACTATCCTAAGACACATGCGGAATGTATATTTATGCCAAGATTGTAAAAAAATTAAAAATGTAAAGGTGTATTAGGATGTAAAATTCTCTGATGTTTTAAGAGAATTTTTTTGAATGTTCAAAATTATCATTTTCATTTGATCATCAGGATTAACTGCTAGTCCCAGCACCCACTCTGAAGCAAAATCAAATCCCTTAATCTTTCAGTAACAGTGAGAGAAAAGATTTTGGCTAGAATTAGGCACACACAGATGGTATTCCTATATTCTGTGCCTTCATACATAACACCTGCTACAAATCTGTACTCAAAATGGCTTCGAGGAAAAAAAATATTTATCTGTGTTGATTTATTTGAAAAAATATTTTTATTAATGCATTATAAAATAAAATAATTTGTGGTGCTAGCTTTGATTTTATAGACACAATATTAGTCTTTTATTGTGGCCCCAGTTTAGTATATTGATATTATACCTGACTTCTCCCAATATTTTTTTATTTCAATTCTATTTTCATCTTTCCTTAGTGTAAATAACATAATAAAACTTATAAGTAATTTAGAATTTACTTAGACTTGATCTTAGCCAAAAGGCCGAGAAACGATTAGAATTTTCTTAGAATATTGTTTTCTTAATATATTGTTTTCAGTAATCTATACTACCTCTTTTAGGAGAGTTGCCCAGCTCAGTTTTATTAAATACATAAAATAACATTCATTTACATTTAAAAATCATTACTCTGGGAAACACTGGGCCAATGAAAACCATTTCTCTCTCTCTCTCTCTCTCTCTCTCTCTCTCTCTCTCTCTCTCTCTCAGCAATATATATATATATATATATATATATATATATATATATATATATATATATGTATATATATATATATGAAAAAAAGCAACCTGCATATCCCCTTTTGGTAATAAAGAGTTTTCTGTGAATTATGCATATACACACATTCTGAGCATTTTGTGGGTTACAGAACTGCATGCGATGAGAGCAAACACAAGAGTGCCAGTAAGGAAGCTATTACAAATGTTCAGGAGGAGCATGAATAATACAAGCTTGTTCTAGGAAGGAGGCAATAAAATGGAGTGAACTGCATGGATTTAAGACAAACAATGGAAGTAAGATATGAGAACTGGCTCAGAGGCTAATGCATATGAGGACAAAGACATGGTTAGAAATACTTCCCAAGTTTTTTGCTTTAGCACTTAAGGAGATTAGGAGCCAGTAAGCAAGGTAGAAAGGACGTGGTTATGAAAGAGTTTTGCAATGAGTTCTGTCTCCAAATGCTCCACTCCCTCTGTAAATTAATAACATTTTGATTCTGCGTTATTCTAATGATATAACCTTTGTGCATTTTATTATATTTGAACAAAGGTTAGATTTATCTTAGAGCTACAAAACAGAAAATTATGATGTTATACTTTAATGATCTTGTATGTACAGGACAATTTTGTACATCAATAGAAAACTATGCATTATTTATACACCCCTTTGGTTTATCTGATTCCTGTTCTATGGAAGCTACTTTACAGCTATGCAAATTGTAGAAAACTGATAGCAATGCAAATGTGGCCCTTTCCAGTAGATGTTCAATTGACTTTCCAGTTTGCCTCCATTTGCACATTCATTTCAGTATTCCTGTTCTAAAAATGTATCTATTCCTTAAATGATGCTCTTTTTAACCATTTATAATATCTATCTGGTTCTTTCATTATTAGTACGTACAATAAAAATGTAAACATGTGTCCATTTTAATATTTTTATGACCTATGACTTAACTTTGGCTTGGAAAATTATCATTCCAACATGCGTATTTTACTACATTTTTAATTTTACAAGACATGTTTTTCTAGTTCAGTTCAAGTCGTTTGCCATCACATCCTTAAATTCTTCAAACTAAGACATAAGTAAAATATAGTTTAGAAAAATATCCAATCTGTCAACTATACTTTCCTGAATATTCAGGGTGTGGCAAAAGTAGGTTTGTGCCAAAACCGGTTTGGCTCAGTGGATACAGCATCAGCCTGCGGACTGAAAGGTCCTGGGTTCGATTACGGTCCAAGGGCATGTACCTTGGTTGCGGGCACATCCCTGGTGGGGGGTGTGCAGGAGGCAGCTGATCAGTGTGCCTCTCTCATCAATGTTTCTAGCTTTCTATCCCTCTCCCTTCCTCTCTGTTAAAAAAAATCAATAATATATATATATATATTTAAAAGTAGTTTGTAGTTGTTTGTATGGAAAATCAAACAAAAATTAATAAATAGTTCAAGAATAAGCTCTGCTTTGCATACACACAACTATAAACCTACTTTTGTCCCACCCTGTATTACTGAAATATTTGCACATATAAACGGTTATCTGTTCCCTCTCTTATTAATTTAGAGAGAGGAGAAATAATTAGGAAAAGAGGAACCACTCTACAGTTCGTTTATGGAAATATATCTCCACCCAGGTCTAATGTTCCTACAAACTGCTGATCAAAATAACCATGGCGTTTGCCAGAAACTGGCAATGCACATCAATTGCAATTTACTGACACGTCCAATTTCAAAACCAAAGTACCCCAATAACCTTTCATTCAAATGCAGAAATGATTTTGAACTAGTACTGAATTCTGTGAAGCAAACAATAGGTACTGAATTGATTGCGTTGAACTCATAAATAAGTCATCAAATAAAAGTTCCATCCTACACAAAGAAGGCTTTATAGTCTCGTGCCTTTGAGGATGAGTTCCTCAGAGACAAAATGCTTTGCAAAATGTGTGATGTAACCAAAATACAGTGCCTTGAAGTCCTACAGTCTAAAGTAAAACAAATAAGCCAAAAAGAAGAAAGGGGGGGGGGGGGGGGAAAAAAGGCAAATCTCACAAGATTGCTTCACACTTCTTCCCTCTGGCCTTTTCCAAGCAGTCAGCTCTCTCGGCTAGGAATAGATCCAAACTCTGTCTCCAGACATAAATGCCAAGTTTGCACAATATTTCTTGACTCCGGGATTAGATGTTCCTCTTCAATAAAGTTATCAAATTATTTTTAAGAGATTTTATTTTTATTTGGCGCAATTGATAAGAATTTACCACGACAGGTAAACTAAAATGGTTTCCTAGATGCTATGGAGAAGGGGGCACAATGAAATTGATTTCATAGGATAATTAGGGTGTAAGTGGGAAAACCAATTTATATAATATAATTGAGCAATACAGAGTTTGTACAAAATGAAACATTAACATGTGAAGGAGAAATTTATTAATATAACGAACATTCAAGGAGAAGGGACAGATTCTGGCTCTTTTTATGCCTGAAGTTTATTCTGCTGGGGAACTGACTCTAAGATATCGAATGCAAAATTACAAAAAGAAAAATCACTAAACTCTTTGCTGTGTTTTTAAGAGGCTTGAGCAAATGCAGAACTAGGGAGCTTAGATTTCATTAAAATAAACCCATCCCTATTAAAGAAGGAAAGCTCTTTTTAAGTACTTTCCAATTATCTACTCATTTGTGAAACAAACATTTAGGGCACCTCATGTCCCTCGTATGGAAGTTTCTGAGGAATACAACAAGGAATAAGAAGAGCGCATGGTCTAGGGCACATGTGTCAAACACAAGGCCCGCGGGCCAAATCCGTCCCGCCAGGCCTTGCAATGTGGCCCGCACCGCGCTGTCATCACTGCACTCCGCTGCGTTTCCATCACAATGACAGTTTATGACTGTTCAGTAAACCATTCGGCCCGCGATTTAGGCTGGATTTTAGATTTTGGCCCCTTCTCTGATTGAGTTCGACACCCCTAGGAGGTCAGAAACACATTGATTTAACAACCAAATGGCCACTTTGGTAAAGGAAGAATATATGAAAAAGGCTTATCTAAAATTTTTAGAAAATACACAATTATAAAAAATAATAATACCCATAGTCCCACTGAGGAGACAGAAGAAAGCTAGGGAGAGAGAGGTGGGACCATGGGAAGGGAAAAATAGAACCAGGGAAGCCAGCAGGAGGAAGTTACTAAGATAACCCAACTGTGGGAGGGAGAGGGAGAGGGAACCCATGAGTAAAAAGAGAGCTTTAGAATGTATACCAGTAGATGTTGTAAGATAGGCAACATTCAGGTAACCAATCACAAAACAGTGGGGCATACAAATACATCCCAAGAATGTTACTAAGACAGAATTCTTTGAAAGGACCAGTCAGGAGCTAACAAGCATATGTACAAAAATGCCCTAGTGCTTCCTCTCTTCTTCTCTCTCTGGTGGCACAAGATTCTTGGGTTGATGGCAGAAGACATGCTCCTCCGCACCCAATCAGCTGCTTGTGAGCATGTGAGAAAGCATAATGAAGTTGCTTTGGGAAGTACGAAAAGATTCCGGAGGATAGACTAAAGTGTAAGTGCTGACATGAAAGTCCACAAAGGAGCTTCACTACCAGGAAAAGCAAACAAGACACAAATATCTTCTCCTCTGCCAGGCTTTTCGTTTGCTCTCCAGTAACCTTAGCTGTGGAACCTAGTCATTCTTCCCAGCGAGGCGGCCAAAGGGATCATTTGAATTTGTATAACCTCTGCACCAGTACCCAAAACAGACTCTGTGTTTTACTTTACATTCAAATCAGATGGATAAACTTGGAGCTTAGAAAATAATTTAATAAACAGTACATGCACAAACCAATTTGACCTTAAAATGTAAGGTCTGGGGGGAGGGGGGCGGGGGAAGGGGGGAGCATACACATTCAAAAAAGAAATAATAAAAGATGACTTACCAATGTCCTAAAACATTAAGATCTTGCTTATGCCCGGCCATGATGACATAATGGACACAATAAGATTGAGCTCACTACTGAAACCTGTTTGCCTCAGTGAATAGAGTGACAACCTGTGGACTGAAAGGTCCCAGGTTCGATTCCAGTCAAGGGCATGTACCTTGGTTGTGGGCACATCCCCAGTGGGGGGTGTGCAAGAGGCAGCTGATTGATGATTCTCTCTCATCGATGTTTCTAACTCTCTGTCCTTCTCTCTTCCTCTCTGTAAAAACTCAATAAAATATATTTAAAAAAAGATTGAGCTCACCAAATTCATGAATGCCCCCTAGTTGGTTTGAGGAGTACCCCATGAATAAGAGGTGCTCAATTGACACTGTGATGACTTCACACCATGGCTTTGCCTAACATTTTTGGTTCTTGTCTTTTGTTGGGAGAACTGAAGTATTACATATGATTTTGAACCTCAAATAAGATGACAGGGCTGAGAACAAAATTTGTGGAGTCTTTAACATTTACTTGAAATGATGAAAGAGAATAAAATGTCCCAAAGAAATTTGCAGACAATGATAAAGTACCCAAGATTGTACTTGGAAAGCAAGAATATTTCAAATTTATGGCAGGATGTAGGGAGAGAAAAAAAGAGAATGGAAAGCACAAAAAGATGTAATTCAAGAGAGATGGGTCCTGTTATTACATTGCTATTTTAATTTGCATTTTTATTAAAATCCAATTGAATAGTTTTCTCATACTTAGTGGTCATTTATTTTTGGTGTGAGTTTTTTGGTTTTGTTTTGTTTTGTTACATGAGGATTATCTATTTATTTCTATTAGGTTTTCATTTTGGAGCTTTCCTGATTTTCTTTTAGACATTTCTATGAAACTTCCTATCTGATAAAGAGGGAATATGCAAATTGACCATCACACTATCACAAAGCTGGTGGCACCCAGTCCCCTCAGCACTGCCAGAGTCCTCCAGTCCTTTCAGCCTGGGGTGGCACATGATGCAGCCAGACCTACCCTCAGTCCCCAACCTGCCCAGGGCCAGCCAAGATGTAGGCAAGCCTCAGATGGTGGCTTCCCAGATGCCTGGGGCCATCCAAGGCACAGGTAACCAGGGCCGGCTAAGACTTGCAGTGCTGGCAGTGGCAGCAGCAGAGGTGAGATGAGAGGAAGGCTGAGGGACCCCCACCAGTGCATGAATTTTCATGCACCAGGCCTCTAGTAAAATATAAAGTTGTATTGTTAGATAGCAGAAAAAAAATTTAATGAGATTCTAGCTGCTCCTCTAAAACAGCCTTGAATTTTAGTTGCCATTTAAGAAATGCTGTGCCAAAAAAACAAAATGTTTTGGAAATACCCAAATATATGGAAATGCAGCAGAAGCTGTGCCAGTATTCTCTTTTCCTTTTCCCTGTTCTGCCTTTTCTGTTTTTGTAGGCAGAATCCGAACGTGGTTGTTAAGGGTGAGGAGTAGATATTGCTCAAGCAAAATTCTTGGATTTCCATCTTATTTTGACCAATTACAAGCTTAGGCTCCTGCGTAAATTATGCACCTTCCCTGACTCACTTTTCGTTTTTGAAAAATGAGAAAAAGTTTTGTCACTAAGTAAAGTAATTGTGACTATTAAGTGAATTGATATGTGAAGCCAATTTAAATCGGTGCCTGCACATAAAAAACTTCTTAAATAACAGCTTTTACATTTATTCATCTCTGTACTCCTTTTGCCTCACATAATCAGTACATACTATTAAGTCATCTCTCTATCTCTCAATATGTATCTGTAAACGAACACAAACGAGTATTTTACCAGCAAGAAAACGGAAGCCTAAAGATATTGACATGTTGACCCTAAAAACAACAAATGGGCATTCAGTGACATTCATAGTTGTTAGGGTACATCCACCAATCTTTTTTGAAATGTGATCATAGGCCACCAGATCAGATTAAGCTGCAATGCTTATTTAAAGAGATTACTGACCTTGACTCCATCCCACTGAACAATAGTCTTTGGAGATTAAGACCAGAAATTGCATTTTACGCTGCCACTTCAAATGCTTCTCAAGCATACTAAGTGAGAACATCTTTGTGCAAAAAATATATAATCCAATTTTTTTTTTTTAAAGAGAAACCTGAAGGAAGAGAGCTTCCGGTTTCCAGTGATGGCATATATGAAACTTATAACACCATGAAACATTTGTATTTAAACCTTAGAAAAATTATCCTCTTGACCCAGAAAGGCAAGAGATATTTTGAATTGGAAGTGTTCCTTTACATCAGAAGGACATTCTGTTGGCTCTTAAAGAAGATTCACAATGAGTGAAGTATGGCTTTGAGAGCAAAGTCCAGCTATTTTTACATTCATTAATTGAACACATGCTTGCTGGTTTTATTGTTAAATATCCAACTGTTGGGGGGGGGGGAGCAGACAATTTATTTTGTCATTTACTGTAGGCATACTAGTAGTTACATTTTACCCTTATAATAACTGACCTCACATCAGCGAGACTGAAATTAGATGCCTGTCGAAATGGTAACCTGTAAAATGTAATGGACTAAGAAATGGTTGTTATGATTCTTTTAGGAATACAGCAATATTTCCACATCACTTACCCACCTTAGATAGACCTTTATTAGCAGGTATATTAGTGACCTACTATATTTCAAAGACTACATGAGGCATAGTGTTAAGAAGATAAACAAGATACAATTCATGGCCACAAGTTTTTCTTGCTCAGTTAAAGAGTTTGAAAGATGAACAGCCTAACTATAAGCACAGAGATAATTAGACATAGTGCATGTAGAACAGAGATGAGAGATTTTAACTCTTCCTGAGGGTGGCTGGGGAAGATGAAAGATATATGGGAAGATTATGAGACCAGGATCTCATAATGTGAATATTATTGAAAGGGATAACAGAGAGGAGCAGTGGCATGTAGAAGAACCAGACCATGGCATAAACATAAAGCTAGATGTCCTGCTATTTGGGGAAGGTCAATGATGAACTTGGATAGGTCAATAGCTAATAAATGCATTCATTCATTCATTCATATATTAATTGAACCAATTATCTGTATGTGCCATGCTAATGAGTATAGATAATACAGAGCTAAAATACATGATGTTAAGCAGGGGATAATCCATAATCAGATTTTCATTTTTATGTGCAAGATTGAGATGAACCAGAGGCAAATAAAATTGTCCTCATGGACAATTATACCAGCATGGATTAAAAAGCGCCACTGGATTGTAGTGGTGATAAAAGATATGAATGAATATTGGAAAATAAGGGAGAAAGACCACGTTTCTAGTTTGGATGAATGAATAAATAAACTTTGTTACCATCCCCCCAAGAAAGCCATTTTGAATGGAAGATGATTAGTTTGCTTTCTTACCTTCCAGTTCTCTCTATGGCATGTTGCCCTCTCTAATCATAGCCTTTTCTGAACCATCTGACTGAGTTTGAGTAGGAAACTGACAACTTTTTAAAAAATGTTTAACTCACAGTACGTAAACCAGTGTCTGGCACACAGTACATACCCAGACATGGCCATTGTATTGAATTGAATATGCGTACTGTGGCTTTTCAAATAGGCTACCGACCTAACAAAATCATCACTAAGGACATTCAATCCAGAGAGAAACATTTACATGACTGTGGTTAACTCAAGTTCTGAATTTACCAGCGCACATTCCTTTCAGAAAAGGCATCATTCAGCTTTCTGAATTGCTCTTTTCACAATGCTAGCTTCACTGACTTCCATTTCAGAGATATTTTTAGCACCCAGATATTAGCTCCTGAGACATATTTGGTAATCAGACAAGATACCTGTTTATCATGAGCTCTAAAGCACCATGGGAGTAATTATAGCCTGAGTACTGGAGTGCTTGCATTTCTTGAGCTTCAGCTGTCTTCCAGGACAGCTGTCACTCCTCTTGCCAGTCTCTTTTCTTTCCTCTGACTCATTACCAGGTGAAATTTATGTAAATAAATCCAAATGTAAATGGCAAGCTACCACAACACAGTTGTTGATGGAGTAGAGAAGGGCCAGGGGAATTAGTGTTAAATTTGTGTTACTCCAGTTTACAGAGACCTGTCCATCTGCAGCTAATTTCTATTATTAACAGGCTGCAATGGACTGAAAATACATATTTGGGACCAAATCAATGGCCCCCTTTTACACCTGAAATTCATTATTTTAAGCATCGAATTTATTATGTTATCACAAGTAAATCTATGCCTCTTCAACTTCTTCCTAAATTAATGGAGTTGCTATCTAGTCAATCTGAAAAACTTTAAACAGCAACAATAGGTTGTTTGTTGTTGTTGTTGTTGTTTTTAGTTTTTTGTGTTTTGTGTTTTTTTTTAGTTTTACAGATTGATTAGGTAGCAGCTCCATTAATTTAGGAGGAAGTTGAAGAGGCATAGATTTACTTGTGAAAATGTAGGCAGCAATATATCAGACATGTCCTAGCAATATCTTCACCAATAGAGCTCCTAGGACAATGGAAACTAAGGAGAAAATAAACAAATGGGACCATATCAAAAGCAAAAGCTTCTGCACAGCAAAAGAAACCAGCAACAAAACAACAAGAGAGCCCACTGCATGGGAGAACATATTTGTCAATATTATCTCTGATAAGAGTTTAATCTCCAAAATTTATAGGAACTCATACAACTTAACAAAAGGAAGATAAACAACCCAATAAAAAAAAAAGTGGGCAAAGGACCTAAATAGACACTTTTTGAAAGTGGACATACAAAAGGCCAAGAGACATATGAAGATATGCTCAAAGAAAGATGATGCAATTTCGAGAGATGCAAATCAAAATGACAATGAGATACTATCGCACACCTGTCAAAATGGCTATCATCAACAAATGTACAAAATACAAGTGTTGATGAGGATGTGGAGTGCACATTCTCATGCAGTGCTGTGGGCATGTAGATTGGTGCAGCCACTACTAAGAACAGTATGGAGTTTCCTCAAAAAATTAAAAATGGAGCTCTGATTTGACTCAGTAATCCCACTTCTAGGAATATACCCCAAGAAATCAAAATCACTAATCAGAAAGGATATATGCACCCCTATGTTCATAGCCCCACAATTTATAATAGCTAAAATTTGAAAACAGCCTAAGCACCCATCAGTAGATAAGTGGATTAAAAAACAGTGGTACTACATCTACACAGTGGAATACTACATTGTTGTAAAAAAAAAAAAAAAAAAAAAAAAAAAAAAAAAGAACTCTCACCATTGGCAACAGCATGGATGGATCTGAAGAGCATTATATTAAGCAAAATAAGCCAGTTGGAGAAAGATAAATATCACATGATCTGACTCATTTGTGGAATATAATGAACAACATAAACAGATGAACAAAAATAGATCCAGAGACATGGAAGCATCTAACAGACTCAAACCTCAGAGGGAAGGCAGGGGAGGGTGAAATGGGGGTTGGGGGGTCGGGGGATGAGGTAAGAGATAAACCAAATGACTTATATGCATACATATAAGCATATCCAATGGACACAAAAAGTAGGGGGATGACAGCATGTATTGGGGGGTGGGAGTAGCTGGAAAGGGGTCAATGGGGGGAAAAAGAGACATACATAAAACTTTATACAATAAAGAATTTAAATTAAAAAATAAATAAAAACACCAGCAATAACATCAAAAACAACACCCTTCAAAAACTCTTACGCCCTTAACTCACTCTGCCTATTTTGCTATCATCAATTCATTCTCCTATCTTTCCTAAAAAAAAAAAAAAAAAGATTCATATAAAATTTGTGCAGTCATGAATAAAGTGGCTAACATGTATTGAGCACTTCTGATGTTCCACACACTGGCTTATTAAGCACTGGTATGGATTATGGCATTTTATTTCCATCATTAAAACACTCCATGAGGTGGAAATTGAGGTTATTTTTTACTCTGCCCTTGAAGAAACTAAATCATAAAAAGATTAAGTAACTTGCCCAAGGATATATATGCTTCCAAGGTAAGATTGTCTAAAATTAAATTCTGTCTCCACCGTATACTAAATGTTTGATCCTGGGTGAACTGTTTATCCAATACGAGACTTAGGGGACCAACAATCTAGACTGAAGGATGTCCTAAAAGGCAGGATGGGTTTTTAGGGCTAAAATTGATATAGAATTGAATAATGGGTCACCCATATTTGAAAAGCAAGACTAGCAAAACAAAGCAACTTTAAGGATTTTGTGGAGTATTAAATGATAACCTATAGAGTATTAGCACATACATGATGTTCAGTACTGTTCGTTCCTATTGCTATTGTTTTCTCCTCTGTCATCCTTATCTTAGATTCCCTTGCTGTATTCTGTTGTCCATATCGCTGCCAACATTGTCCTATAAAACCCAGACGGATAATGCCACTCTCATGTTCAAATCATGTGTGGTGACTCCACATTTTCTAGTTAGTAAAATATCTATTGTGTAATATTAGATTATTTTCACTCCACCCTTTACACTCTGTAGTGAACTCCTTGAGGCAGTATGTGGGGTGTAAACAGGTCAAGCTCTGTTGGCAGATATTGTTCCAGGCTTTGGATCCAGTTCACAGTCTCTTGCCTCTGTGGCCTTGGGAAATTCTAAACCTCTCTACACTGCAGATTTTTCATTTTTAAACGATGGGTCATGATTTCTACTTCATTGAATCTCTATAAACATTAGAGAAATAATGATTATAAATTATCTGGCCAATAATGGGTCTCCAATCAAAGCTCATTTATTTCTGCCCTCTGGGTTTCTGAAACCTGCCTTACCTTTCAAATCTGTCACTGCTCCCACACCTATAAACCCAACACAATGATGCCAACAGGGTCTCAACACAGTATCTCGTTCAATTATGCAGTTTCCTTTCTACATCATTTCCGACTTATTAATTTGGAGAAGTGTTCTTATACTTAAGACCCAGAAAAAAAATGTTATTTCCTCTTTGGTGGCTATGACATGCACAGACCACCACAGGCAGGTGCTCAATGCAGGAGCTTCCCCCCAGCACGCAGGCCCCAGGCCAGCCAAGGCAGATGCCAGCAGGGGGCTCCTGATCACCCCACCATCCATCACCCCACCATTGCCCTGCAGAGGGAAGCAACCTGCGTCAGCAGTGGCAGGGGGCAGGGCCGGCCAGCAGGTGGCGCAGGCCACCCGCCCGTCACCCCACAGATGATCCTGATAGCTGGCCAGGCCTAGGGACCCTGCCCTATATATGGGGAACAGTCTCTTAGATTTAAAAATTAAAACCTGGCAAGGCTACTCTAACACTGAAAAAGCAGGATTATGCATCGGTGGCATGCATGAACTCTGGGTTATTAAATAAGGGCTTGCATATTTTGTGGTCAGCCCCAATTCTGACACTTATAACTGTGACAAAGCCAATTACTTAACTTCTTTCTGCCTCAGGTTTTCCACCCCTAAGATGGAAATGCTACTACTGCCTCAGAAGGATCATGTTATGTACTACTTTTTATAATCAGGGCAAAAAAAATGTAGCTGCCATACAACAGCAAGAAGCCTTTCGCCTGTATGAACAGTATGGTCACTGGTGCATGCAGTGTACCAGATTGTGAGAAGGATGTCCAACTGCTTATTTAGGCCCAACATCCCCTAAGGGGTCCCAGATTATGAGAGGGTGTGGGCCAGGCTGAGGGACCTCCACCCCTAATAAAATTCCAGGATACTCTTATTGCACCATTTATCTTCATTAAAAAGCATAACACATTTTAAAATTATTGATTTCTTTATTCAGTTCTTGCCATTACCATGTGTGAACCTCTTCTGAGTTTTACAGATTATTTAATTATGGAAAATAATCCTCTTTTTAAGATCCTTAAAATTAATGGATAAAATGACTTGTTTTACTGTCTCCTATATATGGACTTGGGCTCAATCAAGATCTGTCTCTTAAAAGAATTCACAATTCTTCATTAATAAATGATTAAATGGAAGTATAAATGATGTTATCTTTGGTTTATATACATAGTGGAACTTCTCTGGGACTTACTACTAGTATTCCTACATCCGAAAGCAGGGGAATCTTAAAAGAACTCAGTTCTGTGACTGCAGTATAATATTTATAAAGGAAGTTCCATGTGAGGAGAGATAGGGAAAGATTTTTTACATCGAAGACAGAACTGGGAAAGACCCTAGTTCTTTCTGAAATTGACAGGCTTGATGCACTAGTGAAATAGGAACCACAATGGGGTGCACAGAGTACTGGCAAAGAAATACTGACACATCCTCAGACATCCCATTGATATCACATGGATGAGATTAGCATATATGTAGTTAAGTAGATATTTATATTCAACAGAAATACCTGGAAATATTATGATACTATATAGGAGATCCATAATAAAGTGAAGCAAAATTTGTTCCAGATATCGCTGCTAAGAAAAAAAAAAAATAGGTTCTACGTATGCATATTTTAAGTGTTCAAATATTCCAAGTGTTCTTCAAATTGGCTTGCTATGATGAAACACTGTAATAATTAGAAACCAAATCAAATATGTATAAATGCTCCACTTGGTTTCCCCTGGTAGTAACATGGGATAATTAGTTTGTACATGAGACTTTGCATAAATTCCTCAAAGAGTTTCCTGACTTTAAAAGCAATTTATTTATAGTAGAAAAGCAATGCCATAACTGTGACAATGCATGTCATTAAGAAACTATGAGAAGTTATAACTGGTTTGGGAGATCTTTTAACTGATAAATATATCTCTTGATTAAATCTGAAGTCTTACAGTAGGAAACTTTTTGTTCTAATGAAAGGTTTAGAAACATTTCCTAAAGGAAAATTCCCCATCTAATCTAAAAACTCTCATTATGACCACTAATTATACAGGAGGAAACAGAGAGAGGTGTCTCATACCTACAGTTGACAGAGATAACACTCAAACTCTACAAACAGCAAGATTAGAGTTTGTTTTTAGAGTAAAGTATAAATAATCTTTTGTCTGAGGTGCTGGTTGGTCTAAATGACAATTGAAGTGGAGAATATTGACCCACATATAATACAGAATTAGGTAGCAGAAGAGAGAAATGTCACTTATACCAGACGAACAAAAGAGTGCTGATACATTTCCCTTCTGTTGCTCAGGAGCTGACAAGATAAGAGGGAGGAATAGAGAGAACTGAAGTGTCCTAGATAAGTTGTAGCAAAGGGACTACAATTCAGACACAGTTTAGCCTGATGCCAGGACCCATAGGGGTTCCACTGTGTGTCTGTGTGACACTAGGAGGTTTGCTTCCTTTGTCCCTCAGTTTTATGATGTTAAAATAGCATCTAATCTTGGAACATGATAGCAACAAGGGTAGCTAAACAGACTTAGTGTATTCCAGGTGACAGGAATAGTTAACACTTTGCTTATATTAACATTTTTTTTAAAAGAAATAAAACATTTTATTGTAAAAATTCAAATATGCTTCCTGTGAACACTGTCCATTTATTAAGCGATCACAGTTCTACACATTATATAAAACATTAAACCACTAGTCCAAACTCCCTAATTGCCTATTCTGTTGAATTTGGTTTGTATGACATTGACAGGTGAGTGCTACTGTCATGTAGTAACCTGTTCTTATATCTTATATTAACTCTTGTTTAATTTTAACAAAACTCCTATGATAGGAGAAATCAAGACGGCGGCATAGATAAACACCTGAACTTGCTGCCTCACACAACCTTTTCAAAACTGCAACTAAAAGACAAAACGGGTATCATCCAGAATCACAGGAAGGCTGAATGAGTGGAACTTCTACAACTAGAAGGGAAGAGAAAAGCACACTGAGACTTGGAGGAAGAGTGGAGGCACAGAAGTAAAGTGCAGAGGTACGGAGGCACATGGAGCGGGCTGGCAACTGGATGTGCAGCTGGCTTTGTCAACCCGGAGGGAAACACAAAGCTCCCAATTACTCTGAACTCCAGTTCTGGGTGGGACTCTTGCGACCTAGACTTATATGGGGAGAAACTGGACTGTCTGACATCAGACGGAACTCCAGAGCGGCTTTCTCTCAAAGGTGCTTGCAGCAATCATTGTTCCTGCACGGTGTCAAGGGACACAGAGACACAGGACCTCTTCCAGTCAGGGCTGACGGTCAGCCATTGCTGTTTGCTCCATCCTGGTGATTCCCTGAGACCCTGCCCCACCCAATTTGTGCACAGATGCTTTGGCATATGAATGGCCTGGGCCTTTGCAATCTGAAACCTAACGTACTGTAGCTGGGTCAAAGAGCCCCAGGGCCTCCAAAAGAAGACCCAAGGCTCCACACTAGCTTGCATTGCTTCATAGCTGGGCCTCATCTGGGCACCTCAATACCCCAAACAAAGAAGAGGAATCTGCAAAGAATTTCTCTGTAGCTCCTACTGGGTGGCCTTTCTCTTTGGAGATCCAAGAGCCAATGCATCCAGCAGTCAGAGACACACTCAGGGGACAGACTCAGCAAGCGCCAAAACCCCACTGAAGCAAGTCTTGCCTCATAAGGGATGTCCAGCACAGAAGTTCTTCCATCATAGGCACAGCTGATCCTCACAGCCAATTGGCCTTGAGGTCAATTCCTCCTAGTGATACCAACAGCAATCAAGGCTTAACTACAACAAGACTGTGCACACATCCCACAAAAGGGAACACCAAGAGTGTCCAGCTCAGGTAACTGGGGAGTCTGAGCCACTGAGCCTTATAGGACACCTAGCACACAAAGCTACTCTACCAACTCAGGGAAGCAGTGAAAATGCGGAAACAAATATCACAAATGAAAGAAATGGAGGAAAACAAACTACTGGATATAGAGTTGAAAACCACAGTTATAAGGTTTTTCAAGAATTTCCTAGAAAAGGCCAATAAATTTAGTGAGACCCTCAAGGATATAAAAAGGGACCAACTAGAAATTAAACATACACTGACTGAAATAAAAAATAATGTACAGAGATCCTACAGAAGACTAGAGGGTCACAAGAATCAAGTCAAAGATTTGAAAAGTATGGTGAACACACAATGCAATATACCATATGATGTATTATAGAAGTGAACTCTTGAACTCTATATATTATAATTTAATTAACCAATGTCATCTCTATACATTTAATTTTTAAAAAAAGAACTGATGATAACTTTCTGGTTTTTCCATTGCACATTTATATTCCCTCCTTCTTTGCCCTCATTCTATATATGCTATCATGCTATATTTTCTAATTTGTTGTACAATTAACTTTGGTGTAAAAGTGTATAATGTTACATGTACCATATAGGCATGCTTTGAAAGAAGTATGCATCTTATCTCTCTATAGGTTGAGAAAAATGTATGTCTTATATTTTATTTCTGTACACTAAAGAATCTGAAGAGCATACTGTGTTTGATAAAAACTGTTGACAATTTGCAATCGGTGCTAAGTATTATAGCTTTTGAAAGCTTCATAGACAGGACTTTTGTATTTCCCTTTCTATTGCACAACACTCAAGAACTCATGGAGTTTTGAATCTTCCCTGAAAAATCTATAAAGACATATGTACAAGACATAACAATGGATGATCACATGAAAACAAGTAAGCTTGAAAGGAAATTCATCTTGTCCTTATAGTGACAAGAGGTATTTAACCTGAAAAGCAAGATGAAGTGGGAGAAAGCATGATAAATATGCTTCATGATTAAGGTGCCTACAGTCTCCACTTCCGTATACCGAGAAGAAATTAAAATGCAATCTTCCCAATGTTAGAGTGGGCAAATACTACTACTTATAGATTACCAATGGGTGTTAAGTTGTTGGTGAAAAGAAAAGAGACAGCTGCATGACAGTTTCACAGTGGGTACAGCTTTATTGGCGCCAAGGATAACAGACGCAAATGGAAAGCACGAATACATTCCAATAAATACAAAAGCTGTTAGATTTATTTTTGTTAGATTTCTTACACATGGACAATGGAAACAACTCATGTTTGGAGATTCTTTCACGGTCAAGAAAACTGCTATTCTGTTCCTCGATTTTATTTGTGAAAAAGCATCCAACATAAACATTTAATGTGAGGGAGCCCTTTATGTCTGCATCTGTTTGAAAATAAAGCAGACCCCCTGGCACACATTTATAACATCAAATGAAATAACATAATTTTAAGTTCTTTATAAAACAGTTCCAGCCGAAACCGGTTTGGCTCAGGTCTGCGGACTGAAAGGTCCCGGGTTCGATTCCGGTCAAGGGCATGTACCTTGGTTGCGGGCACATCCCCAGTGGGGGGTGTGCATGAGGCAGCTGGTCGATGTTTCTCTCTCATCGATGTTTCTAGCTCTCTATCTCTCTCCCTTCCTCTGTAAAAATTCAATAAAAAATATTTAAAAAAGAAAAGAAAAAGTAAAACAGTTCCATGCTTTATTTTATTAAGAAAGGTGTTGTTTTTTGTTTTGTTTTTTTCAGTTTTAAAATATACTTAGAATGTATGGAATATATATTCTGGAGATTATTTTGTCCCTAGATACCTTGCTGGCAATGTAAAATACTAGTATATTCTAGCATTTTTGTAAGTAGATAATAAGGAACTCTATTGTTCGTTGAAACACACACACACACACACACACACACACACGCAAGGTTTCATGATCCACCACATTAGGAAAATGCTGAGTTAAAAGTTAAATAGGATTATTGCTTACAAAAATTTTCAGAATCTCTTACACATTAATGTGCAATGTGAACTTCCAAATATATGACTATTGTCTAAAACAAATATGTCATTTGAAATCCTTATTCATTGAACACCTATTAACTTTATGTCTCCTGGAACAAAATCAGGAAATGTTAAATTGGTCCTTTAATCTATCCTAATTGTGTTTTTATCTCTAAAATGGAAGTGTGAGCGAGAGAGAATGTCCTTAAAGTGCTAAATAACTCAGAATTCCAAAGTGTTTTTCACTTTAGTGTAGCAAAGGAAATTTTTAAGCTACATTTTATAACATTATTTTCTAAGCTACAATCTTAAGTACCTCTGTGCTCTTCAAGTTAATGAACATTGTTTCACCTACCAAGTGAAAAAAAATTGCTAGACGATAAAAATATATAGATGAAAGGCATAAACCCTGTCTTCAAGAAATTGAGTATTATATTGAAAGAAACCAATGAAATCCTAATTAAACATATTAAGAAATGCAGTCCAGATATTAACAAGGTGCCAAGAAAATCAGAATAAAGTACTGACTGGAGGAGTCTAGGAAGATTTAGCATAAGATGTGACTGAGTTTGGCCATAAAGGATGACATGTCATTGGAAGCTGAGAAAAGACTAGAGAAAACCAAATCTTAAGATAGGGAGCATGAAATAGCATATATGTTCCATTAATGTCAAAAATTACATAGTGGATATATATGTTCTCTTTAAATATGTTCAATGTAATACTACGTTAGTGACAATTTTTTTCTGAAATCATTATGGCCCTAGTCAATAAACTACCAAAATTTGACATCAAACACAAATACAATAAATAGTTAATTTTTTTAAAAAGCAATCCATTTAATTTATTAACCTTTCTGTTCCCATATTCATTAATCCATGGCTTTATCGAGGCTGTCAATGACCAATGTGACTGCTTTGTCTTAAAAAATTAAAAATGTATATGAAGTATTAAAGAAAGTGTGTGATTATTTTTAAAAATGTCTGTGTAGTCATTACAAACATTAAATTTCCTAGTATTTTAAGTAAATCTCCTTACTGAGCCTTACTTCATCATTATTGTTCCCTGATCTTGTATCTTTGCTAAATGAAGTTTTATTTTCTGTTATTTTATTCAAAACCATATTTAATTATTAATACTTCCTATTAACAAATTTCCTGTTCTATGATGGAACCTTTTCCTACTTAAGTTTCTGCTCGGAGTTAGTGTTATCTGGATCTCAGAAGAGAAGCCAGGTTGGGTATCAGTTTTCTCCTGCCAACAACCGTAATTGATTTTCTTCTTCCTAAGTTAAAACCAGTGAGGAGAGGAATTCCGAATGACAATCAATGTCCACTCCACTAACCATGTGATAGTTAATTACATTAAGAATGCTATATTTCCTTCTTCTAAGTAACTCTCTGAGGGAGGAAAAAGGATTTAATTATGCTTTAAACGTACCTCAGAGCACTCAGACTTGGTAGTCAGACAAGATTCCCATTGGGAATCATTTTTTTTTAATGATTATTATACATAACACCATGGAGCTCTTAGATGGCCCAGAAGACCTTGTATTCTATAAGAGAGATATGGGTCACCCGGGTAACATTAAGAAGTGTCCAGGAGCAATAGGAAAGTTTTAATAAAGCATTCTATCAGAGAACAACCGATCAGTTGCTAAGTTACCTGTACCACCACATGTACATCTGAGTTACAATTACGCGTGATTATTGTACTTCCATTTAGTGTGCGGGAAGTTAATGTATGTACAATATATCCTACTCATTTAGCTCGGTTTTATCATCTGACATCTATAAACTTGATTCGTGAATAAATTCTCATGTACTTTTTCTTTTTTTCAAATAGGCGACAAGATCTTCAAATGCGCTGATGTTTTTATATTTTCAAATATGTCGATATTTGTCATAGGCTCGGAACAGTGCTGGCACATACTAAATGCTTTAAATAAAAGAGGCATGTGGCCCCCCCGCCACGAGTTTGGCATGCTTGCAAGTGCCTTTCTGAATAATTTATTATTCAGCTTGTAGATTAGTACCAATTTAATCACCTGCCGTTTTGTACAGTAACACACTATACAGCCTTGTAGCCAAGGAGTAAAATGCTATGACTCACAAGCTAACTGTGTAGTAGGCTCTACCATCAGGTTTGTATGAGTGTATTATATTCTGTTCACATAATGATGAAATCCCTTAACAATGCATTCCTAAGGATGTGTCCTAGTCATCTGTAATAGTGAACTCACACATTATACTTCAGAAATACCATAACCTCAACACTTAGAATTTAAGTCTGAATGCAAATCCATAAAAATATACAAAGTTAATTTAGTTTAAAAGCTAATTTTTGAAAATGTAACTAGCTTGAGTTACTCTAAAATGACTGGACAAAGAATTTTGATACAATGAAGAATTTAAGTTCAAGATTCAAAGAAGTGATTAATGGTCTCCTTAAACTACAAACATTATAGTCAAAATACAAAGACGGTATTTTCAGTGACCTGTAAGCTTAAAAGCAATGTACAAAAGATAAACTGTCCCAAAAAATCAAGAGAGACATGCCATGAAGTTAGATTTTAAAACTATAAGAATGCTGGAGAAGTAGGATGGAGTACCTAAGGAATCGTTGAAGAAAAACAAATCTATTGCCGAAACTGGTTTGGCTCAGTGGATAGAGTGTCGGCCTGTGGACTGAAAGGTCCCAGGTTTGATTCTGGTTAAGGGCATGTACCTTAGTTGCCGGCACATCCCCAGTAGGGGGTGTGCAAGAGGCAGCTGATCAATGATTCTCTCTCATTAATGTTTCTAGCTCTCTATTCCTCTCTCTTCCTCTCTGTAAAAAAAAATCAATAAAATATTTTTTAGATCTATTATTTCCTATAACATTGACTCTGCTTCACTAAGTTAAAAAAAATCAAGACTGTTTTATATATACTTATAATATATATATAGAATGGCATATCACTTGAATTATTGAATAATTATTACATTAATGGTGCCGTTTCTTTATTTCCCCTTATATTCATATTGTTTGCTCAGTAAATTTACAATTTCTCTACTTCCAGGCTATGTTCATTTTCTTGCCCCTTGGTTCTTAATTTGGCATTGGCCAAGGGTATGATAACATATGTGATTCATGTAGAAACATGACAAAGCACTTCTACATTTTGGCCTCGGCTCTTGTGCCTTAGCCTTCACTGTGAATAGATGCCCAGATTTGGGTGCTGGAATTTGAGGCAGGTAGAACCAAGTCATCTCACTTATCTCAGCCATAGTCAACCTATTTCCACTGATAGCCAAGCATTACCTGATCATGTGATCAAATCCAGCTAAGATCAGTAGACAATTCCAACTAACTTTAAAACTTTTGAGCTAAGCATATGCTTTTGCTTTAAGTCAATGGTATTTGCAATGGTTAGTTGCACATTATTTTGACAATGTATACTTTTACATGTACAAATGGCATTTACCAAATTTCAGAATGTTTGTTTATACAGGTCAAAAACTATAAATTTGTAGTTTCCTCACTAAGGACATTCTAGGCATCATTAATTAAATGAACCCTTGTGTAATTTAGTTAATAAACATATATTCATCAGTTGTGCAAAGAACTATTGGGTCGGCAACCAAGTAATTGCGGGTTTCACACATATATGGCTTCAGTTGAATTTTTAGGTTTGCAGACATAGTACAAATGTAAAACACATTTTGTTATTTGATAGTTAGCTATTCAGCTGTTAATCAGTAAAAAAAGTTTTTTGATCTGTTTTGTAGTTTTCGTTTGGCGTTCGTTGAAAAATGGAAAATCAAAAGGAACATTTTCGTCATATTTTGCTTTTTTATTTCCGCAAAGGGAAAAACGCATCGCAAGCTCATAAAAAGTTATGTGCTGTTTATGGTGACGAAGCCTTAAAAGAACGGCAGTGTCAAAATTGGTTTGCCAAATTTCGTTCTGGTGATTTTTCACTCAAAGATGAAAAACGCTCTGGTCGTCCAGTTGAAGTTGTTGACGCCCTAATCAAAGCAATAATCAATTCGGACTGTCACAGTACAACACGTGAGATTGCAGAGAAGCTTCATGTATCACATACATGCATTGAAAATCACTTAAAACAACTTGGCTATGTTCAAAAACTCGATACATGGGTTCCTCACGAACTGAAAGAATCACAGTTAACACAACGCATTAGCAGCTGCGATTTGCTAAAGAAATGTAATGAAAATGATCCATTTTTAAAACGACTGATAACTGGCGATGAAAAATGGGTTGTTTACAACAATATCAAGCAGAAAAGATCGTGGAGCAGGCCAGGTGAACCAACTCAAAGAACATCAAAAGCTGATATTCATCAAAAGAAGGTTTTGTTATCAGTTTGGTGGGATTACAAAGGAATTATCTACTTTGAACTCTTACCACCCAACCGAACGATCAATTCTGATGTCTACATTGAACAACTAACGAAATTAAACAATGCAGTTGAAGAAAAGCGGCCCGAATTGACAAATCGAAAAGGTGTTGTATTCCATCATGACAATGCAAGGCCACACACATCTTTGGTCACTCGGCAAAAATTAATGGAGCTTGGTTGGGATGTTTTGCCACATCCACCATATAGTCCTGACCTTGCACCATCTGATTACTTTTTGTTTCGATCTTTACAAAACTCCTTGAATGGTAAAAATTTCAATAATGATGATGATGTCAAATTGTACCTGATTCAGTTTTTTGCTAATAAAAACCAGAAGTTTTTTGAACGTGGGATTATGATGCTGCCTGAAAGATGGCAAAAGGTCATTGATCAAAATGGGCAATTCATTACAGAATAAAGTTATTTAGTTCCATGAAAAAATTGTCTTTGATTTTCTTTTAAAAATCCGCAATTACTTAGCTGCCGACCCAATATTATTAAATATGGGTATGTTCACTAAAAACCTTGGATATTCTAGGACTTCCCAGGTTTATATTCAAACAATAAAGCCCCTGTAGCCATGAGAAAGTTAAGATATTAAAACTGAAATAGTAGCCAAGGAGTGAAAACTCAACATTGGGGGAAAAAAAAAAAAAAAAAAAGAACATATTTACAGGAAATCATAACTAGGCATTAAAAAAAAAACTCCTGCCGAAACCAGTTTGGCTTAGTGTCTGCGGACTGAAAGGTCCCAGGTTCAATTCCGGTCAGGGGCATGTACATTGGTTGTGGATACATCCCCAGTAGGGGTGTGCAATAGGCAGCTGGTCAATGTTTCTCTCACATCGTTGTTTCTAGCTCTCTATCCCTCTCCCTTCCTCTCTGTAAAAAATCAATAAAATATATTTTTTATAAACAAATACAAACCTCCTGTTTAACTCTTCTGAAGGTAATGTCATGTTCAAGTTTAGTTAAAATTTACTAAAAAGGCTTTTAACTGAAAATGAAGAAAGCAAAGCAGGAGAGGAGCTAAAAGAAAAGAAGGAGTGCTGGTAAAAGGGGGAAGAGAAAGGACAAATAAGGAGCAAGAAGTTGCAATGAGGAAGAGGCCAATCACTGAGATAAAATAAAGAAACCTTCAGAACTCTGTGCACCCTATTTTCTCTAAATTTTGAGAAAAGAAAATTAAAAGAACTACAAGTCTTTGGAAACATTATCCAAAAGAGAAGGTGCTCAATGTACATCTAATTAGCAAAATAATTGGTCAAGACACTGTGTAGTTATCAAAGGCATGGTGATACACTCCCACGAAAATGAAAAATTTTAGGAGCAATGTTCCAGTGGCCAAAATTTTGATAGATAACTACACACTCACACACACACACACACACACACACACACACACACACTCATAGTGCATGCATGCATGCAAGCATGTACACCCATACCCCAAAACAATACCAAAATAAACAAAAAAGCAAAAAACAAAAACAAAAATGACATAAATGGAAAAGGAGTAGATTCACAAAGGTAATGGGTAAAAATGGAAATAAACCTGTCTCATTCTCATATGGCAAGTAATTCAGTAAGAGCAATTGACCTAGAAATCTTGCCAGTTTGTATAACATAATCCAAAAAATCATTTCTCAGAAAAGGAAAATTAAAAATGTATTTGGCATCTCCTTTGGCAAAACATTTGCACTTATATCTTCACATTTGATCCTTTAAAACCATTTTTGTATTTTTAAAAAACATGGAAAATGGCTTCAGGGAGGTTAAGCAATCAGACATACCATATGCACCAGAAAAACCATTTGCACCCATTTAGAAAATTTTGCTTTGTTTTGTTTTGTCCCTAAGTCTTCTAAACCAGAAATGTGCTAATTCATAGATTTTTCATTTCTAGTAGGAAAAAGGGGAAATGTTTGATAGGGTCCCATACTGAGTTAAACAATTACTCATGGGATGAAATGGAATCACTGTTATACAAGCTAGAAGCAAGATATCAGTTCTAAGTTGAAAATGTGTGTGTGTTTTTTTCTTTACCAACAACACTTAGAAAAATTAAGTTCTCAAATTCTCAATTTTGTCAAGTAAAGAAGGAAAAATAATAATAGAAAATATTTCATAGAAGCATTTAGCACAGCACTCACACATTGCTGGAATTCAGAGCCAGCTCTGATTTGTACTTGAAATAGTTGTTACAAAATAGTAAATTTGAGAGTACAATAACAGGGAGGAAAAGACCAATGCTTTGAAATCCACAGATCCTTATTTGTAATTGGACTCCAATATGAATTATTTGGGACTCTTAGCATATGATATAACCTCTCTCCACATTTTTGTTTTGTGTGTGTGTGTGTGTGTGTGTGTGTGTGTGTGTGTGTGTGTGTGTGTTTTCCAAAGGGCTCTAAAACATACTTTCAAAATTGGGGTGGGGCTTAGGGAAAAATAAATGTAAAGTTTCTGGTCCAGTGTCTGACAGGTAAGAGGCATCAGAAATGGTAGCATTAGGTGGCATTTCAATGCATTACACTTATTAATATTTTGCATATAATATGCAGCAAACATAAAGAAGAGAGAATGTTGTTTGAGTGTTCTTTACTGCTTGCTCAGAGTTCTAGAAACATGTTCCTCTGGATCTATGGAGGGATGTTTAGCATCATGGCATGCTGAAATTTAAGCAGGAAGAAACTCAATGGGCACTTATTTGAATGTATTTTATAGACGGAGAGTATGAGATTTATTATTTTGCTAGGTCATTTAAATAACTGTGCTAGGGCTTGGACAAGAATTGGGTTTTCTGATATTTGCTTCAGTGGAAAGGAGTCAATTTCAGAAATCCTCATCCAAGAAGCTGGAAAATGTGATATAACCAAAAAAAAAAACTTGATAAATTTGAATGGGTAAGCAAGAAGGAAAGACTTCCAGGGTGAGATAAGGGAAAAAAGCAAAGTGTATAGCTAAGTTTAGAAGCTGGGTTACCCACTGGCTCTGAAATGGAGTTTCCATTTGGAGGAGCTGAAAGAGATCATGAAAATGTAGGTTCAGAGTCTTGTAGACTCGTGAATGCCTGGATTATGTGGGCACTATTCTACAGCGATCGAGAAGTCATGGGGGCAATGATGGCCTTTGAGGTACCTCATGCTGTTTGAGATCTAAGTGAATGGGTAGGTGAAAAGGAAAAGAGAGCATTATTTTTTTCTTAAGTGAGTTTCGAACTAAAACTAAGTAGACAGAAATGCAAGATATAGGCTAATACGTATCTATATATATAAAAGCCTAAGTGATGGGTGCTATAATGCACACTAACCACGTGGGGGCAGACAGAATGCAGGAGCTGCCAAGCTGCGGTCACCTAGCAGCAGCAATTCTTGGGTGATACACCCAGAACCAGGGAGAAGAGAGCCCAAATCTGAGATACCTCACCTGAGAACCATCCTCTTGCAATCCAGGTCCCCTTGGGGGATGTCAGAGAGCTGGTTTTGACCCAATCCCCCCCAGGCCAGGCTGAGGAACCCCACCAGTGCACATATCTGTGCACCGAGCCTCTAGTAGTATATAAAGAAGCATATAAAAGGCAACTGAGACCTTCAAGTAATCATAACTTTGAACTGAACTACACAGATTTAAAAAAAAAAAAAAAAAAAAAACCCAAGGAAGTGAAATGATTTCAATAGCTTCTTAAAAATGTGTTAAAGTTAGTAAAGCCAGATGAAGAAAAAAAAATGTGTGTGTTAATGCCTTTAAATGCAGGAATTTCCATTAAGCACAATGCAGACCATTAGAAAATTAGGCATCTTTTGCTATTGCTTCAGGCAGATAGCTCTTCATGGCTTTGACTGTCATTTTATATCATCATTTGAGAGGCGAACAGTCTTACCTTAATTTTCTGATTTGACAGCTTTCTTCAGGACTGAGGACTATTAGTTCTTATTACCAAAGTTTACACATCATCATAAAATTACCCATCATAGTAAGATGACATTAATTTACATTTGATACTCTTTGGGAATTGTGAGAATAGTCATGAAAGCAACTAGAATCCCTTGCCAAAAATAGCAATATTATGTTTCAACTTTAAATAAATTTAATACCTACCTACATACAATTTCTGGATTTCTATTTTCTTTAAAATGTGGGTTGCTATAAAGCCAGGGTTTAAGTATAGGAGAAGTTGCTTAAAACTAATCAAAAGAATATCTGTGCCTTCTGTGAATATTGCAAGTTAGATGGTGAATATATAATGTCCCAGAATTTAATAATCTAGTGAGAATATTTATTAATATAAGATAAAACATTTGGCCTAATCTTATTCACTGTTATAATCATCTTCCTCATTCTTTCTGATAGTGGTGCTTGAAGGAAAATTGATAGTATTCTTTGAAGCCAGAGATTTTTTATCTTAACTTTAAAAAAGATATGACTACTTTTAAATAAATACATCCATTACTGATATTAAGATATAAGTAACTAAAAATAGAGAGGAACTCTGAGATTTTAGTACAGAGTAAAATATATTTTTATTCTTTTTTTTTTTTTTTTTTTTTTTTTTTTTTTTACAGAGAGGAAGGGAGAGAGCTAGAGAGCTAGAAACGTTGATGAGAGAGAAACATCGACCAGCTGCCTCTTGCACACCCCCTACTGGGGATGTGCCTGCAACCAAGGTACATGCCCTTGACCGGAATCGAACCCGGGACCTTTCAGTCTGAAGACCGACGCTCTACTACTGAGCCAAACCAGTTTCGGCTAGTAACTAATTTGTTATAAAAACAACAACAATGTGCCCTAGTAAAGTATGTCTCGAAAGTAGCTGGTTCATTTTTTATAGCCTCCTTTTATTTTTATTTTTTAGGAAATGTGTTTTCATTTTGAGCATTAAGTTATAAACCAGGTGCCCTATTGATATCAAGACACAACAGAATAACTATACAAGCATTAAATACAACTGCACCCTCTGAATATAAAGATCGATTTTTCTGTCCTTACTCAGGCAAAACTATCTTTAGAATCAGTGGGAGCTGTTAGGAATGAATTCGATTTAATAAACCTGCAGCTGTGTCCATTTTAGCATTGCTTTTTCACTGGGATTCATCCCATTTTTAAAAACTTTTAACTAATGAAAAACTGTTTGTATTACAAATATGATGAATAATTAAACAGCCAGAGACCAATTTGGACAGCTCTATTTCTGAAAGTCTTCTTGAAAAGATAATATTGCTGGAGTACCATAGAACATGCCTGTAAAAGAAAAGCCAAGGATTTGTAATGTAGAATCAAAAATTTTAAATTATATTTATGTCTGGTTTCTATGGTACTTTCTATGGATGTATTTTTGGATCTGACTAAAAGAGTCTCTGGTCTGAAAACAATTATTTCCAAATACATAAAGAATCTGAAGGTCATCAGAAGGAAATAGGCAGACAGGGTGACAGGGTAAGGGTAGGGAAGGGTGAAGTGCAAAGGTGACCATTTGAGCTAGCCCAAACCATAGACATATCTGTCTTGCAGAAAACAAGATGTCACAGGATAAGAACAAGTGCAGGATGTTGCAAGAGAAGAGGAAGAAGGAGGGGAAGCACTGGGTGGATTTTGAAATTGCTGCTGGGTGCACAGCATGAAAGGATTCTGGCAGTGATTACCCAAAATCCTCCATGGTAACCCCGCCATCAGTCTCCTGCCCATCATATCCCAGGCTCCTGGAGAAAACCTCTCCTCTGACAATGAGACCCACACCTAAACCAGACTTGGTCTCAGCCTGACCCAGGGGTATATCCCTTAGTGAACAGGCAGGTGGAGAATTTTCCCCACCCCGGTACAGGTGCCTTTTTCATTCTAGAAATTTTCCTAGAGTACTTTTAAGTTGTCTTAAATCCCAGACTCTAATTAGAATCCTAAAATTGAGATGTGGAAGATAAAACATTGTTGAGGGCCTCCAATGTAGGAAAAAAAAAAAAAAAAGCCTATTAATTACTCTAAATTGGCCACCATTAATCAAGGGGATGATGAAAACCCCTCAGCCTTTTTAGAGATACTCAGGGAGGCACTGTTAAGTACACCAATATGACCCCAGACACAGAAGAGGGATGACTGACTTTAATGGACAAATTTATCACCCAGTTGAATCCAGACATCAGGAGAAAGTCACAAAAATTAGCTATTGGTCCCAAGAGTACCTTAGAGAATCTCCTGAACGTTGCCACCTCTGTATTTTATTATAGAAGAGGAAAAGAGGAAAAACAAGAGCAACCAAGCCAAGGTATGAAAATGGAGAAGGTCATAGTAGCTGCACTCCAGGAAGCTAATAGGGTCTCAAACTAGGAAAAAAGCCATTGTTCTGGGTAGTTCTCTTAGGGATATTTCTTATCTTCTTTGACTCAAGGGTTCTACACTGCTAGGATCATCAGGGTAGAGCTATTTCTTTGTATGGTGCCAGGATAAGTAAAATACTCTTGCTTTTCCTTAACCTCTACACAACAGGGGCCTGGAGAGAAAATACTTCAGTAAATTTCAAGGCTATCCTAGCTCCCCAAATGTCTGACTGTTGGCTGTGTTCTGAGCAGCATACCTCAGGGTCAGATGTCAATGATTAGGTGTTCCTCTCTCCCATATCCCTCTTGGAGTCATGTAATCTCACCCTCACAGGAGCACCTTTGAGCATCTCCAATTCGTTGATTATCATTCCTGGAGTTATTGGAAACACAGCCTTCACCAGCTCCAGGGAATAGTACTCCTATATGACAAATACAGATCCTAATTGTAAGCAAACCTGAGACCCCAACTGCCTCAGTGAATCATATTCAATACATTCAGTCTCTCAGGGGAACCTTTCCTGTACTTCCTCTCAGCAGGCTGTTTGCCATAATAGTGTCAGGAGCCTTACCTTCTACAATGCAACAATTCTCCACTTGGGGTTACTAGTGAGACCAGAAGCTGTACTATTATGAACAGCATTAATTACAACTATGGTAAACAAAAGCCATATACCAGCAGCTTATGAGATACTCTACTAAGACCTATAATTTCCATCACATGTTCCTCGGAAGCACTCTCCTACACATTAAACCTTCAGGATTTGAACAGATTGACACCACTCTAGATCCCCATTCCACTATGATTATAGATATCCAGAAGGCTATCTATTTACAAGGGGCAATAAATCAGAATCATGGAGACTCTGGTGCCTAGACTGGAAAAATTGTGCTGGACTTTCCATCATTCAACAACATTTCTTCTCCAAGTCATCAAAAGGCTTAATCCGACACAGAAGAGAGCCTATCACGCAGATTGTCCTAGAAGTAATGGCTGATTGTGCCTATTTTATAATTAAGTTGGGAGTCACTTATAACACTGTCCCTGTCACTAATCTAACCAGAACAGTTTCTCAAGTCTCTGAGGGCCCTGGCCAAAACTTCAGGCATCTTCGGAAGTCTGGAGACTCTCTAGCCCACATGGTCCTTAGATTATCTGTTAGCCCAACAAGGTGGGGTTTGCGCCACCATTAATACTTCTTTTTAAAAAATATATATTTTATTGCTTTTTTACAGAGATGAAGAGAGAGGGATAGAGAGTTAGAAACATCGATGAGAGAGAATCATTGATCAACTGCCTCTTGCACACCCCCTACTGGGGATGTGCCCGCAACCAAGGTTCATGCCCTTGACCGGAATGGAACCTGGGACCTTTCAGTCCACAGACCGACACTCTATCCACTGAGCCAAATAATACTTCTTGCTGCATATATGTGAACACCTCTAGTGAGGTGGAGGAACATACTTCCCGAATCTTCCAGCAAGCAGCTTGGCTGGAGGAAAGGGACTCACAATCTCTCACCCGAGAAGTCTGGACACAAGGGAATGATCTTCTCCCAAGAAGCTGGCTGACTACTCTTCTTGGTCCTTTATTTGTGCTAATTTTATTACTTATCTTTGGCCCTTGCTTATTTAACCTCCTGGTGAATTTTGTTTCTTCTCACAAAGAGGATATAAAACACTCAATGGTCCTACAGATGAAACCACAGATGAAAGCTACCTTCTTCCCTGATCACCCAACTCCAATAGGACCCTGACAGCTGCTTCCAATCAACACCCGAACTCAGCAGGAAGCAGCTTTAGTGATCACTGCCCCTGTTTCCAACAGCAGTTTGGATTTCCTGATTGGAGGGTATACTGAGAGGAGTTAGAAGTGAATAGAAAGATTAGGTAGGGACACTGGAAGGAGAAAGTGCAAACTTGAGCTAGCCAAAACCATAGAAATATTTGTCTTGCAAAAACAGGATGTCACAAGACAAGGATGTTTATCTTTCGAGTGCAGAATGTTTTAAGAGAAGGGTACAAAGAGGCAGAAAGATGGGGAACACCGGGTGTATTTTGAAATTGTTGCTAGAGAAGGAAGATAGAAGGAGCCAAGCAGAGAATGACACAGATAGACAAAGAACGGGTCCATAGTGCATAAAAATCCCTAGACAAGTGAGATTTGGTGGCAACCCTCTCTTGGGCCCCCAATTCCCACTCCTCCTCCCTACCCCCACCCCCATGTGGAGAGTCTGTATCTACTTATAAGTTCCATGCTTTTGCTTGATTCTTCTGGTCTGCACTTTCATTTTTTGACTTTGTGAGACACGATCCCAGAAGGAACCTTGGCTTGCTGTTTGGGTATCAAATCCAGGGCAAAGAAGGAAACTAAATATAAAAATCTGGCAAAAGCACCAGGCTGAGGTTTGAAAACTTCCTATTCTCCCCGCTTCTTTTTTTTCAGAAGACATAGAAAGGAAAAAAGCCATAATAAAAGATGATTGCTTACTATGATTATGAACTTCTGAAGGAAAAGCCATTTTTTGCATTAATATTGTGAAAAACCCAGAACAGCTGTTTTAAATGAAGCCATAGCAAATGTAAAAGTAAATACTTCTTTTAAAATTATAATGATAAAAGTTTCATCTTATCCATTAAGCCATATTTCCTGACTGAAAACATTTGTTTGGCTGAAAATAGGAAGCTTTTCCATCCCTAAATGATAGAAAAAATTTCATTGTCCCCATCTGAACCAGAGTAGTTACTACTGTATTTGTTGAAGTTTCATGTATGACACAATAATGCTTTATGATCTAGTCACATGAAAAGTTTTAGTTTCAAGCAAAAGACACTGGAAAAAAATCAACCACCAAATATATTACTGAAGCCAACTTAATGAAGTAATTATATAGACTTAAAACATAAATAACTACTTTCTTGAAATGTTATATTTGAATAATTTCTTAATTAAAAATGTATACTGTAGAATTTCTAAAATAAATCCAATATACAAATTTAGATTTCTTCCAAAATTTAACAGAATGGGTTAAATACATGCTCTATATTTTAAAATTTTATGACCATATTTTCATATGCTCTCTGAATAACAAAACTGAATGTCAATACATGCAATTTTTATAATAAATAAAATACATAATATAAACAAAATAATGTATTTCTATTACCATGGCTTTATATGTAACAACCAAATAATTTAGTCATGCTCCAAGCTATTGAAAACACCTTAATAAACATGCAGTGAATAAACATGTTTATTAACATAAACATTAAAAAGATGAATTAACATGTTTATTCATATTGATAAACTATGTAAGTTTCATATGATCACAAGAGAATTTAGCCTCAAATTCCTTGCAGGCAGGGAGGTCTTTTATATATATATATATATATATATATATATATATATAGAACCCAATTAAATAACTGAGATTTAGCAAGTTTTCAATACCTGTATTTTGTTATAACTTGAGAAATTACATATTATAAAATGGGAACAACTTTATTATAATTCTAATGTAATATCCTGATATCTGTCTGGATAGGATATCTCTTCATTTGCTCACATTGTTCAGCAAACATAGCAAAACCATTTTGGGAAAGAAAGACCCACAAAAATGACACAGGTTAAAAACCAAAGAAACCAGCTGACAACCATTTCTTTTCTTTAAAAATTTATATATGTATAAGTTATATAAAATGTTATATAAATTTTATAAAAATATGTGTGTGTGCTATGAATGTATTATGTGCACGATATGGAGTTAGGTCCTTATTATATAAATTATAAAATAATAATGTTCTAATGAAGAGCATGTTATTAATGGTGAACATAAATTGTCTAGATTTTCAATCTTAGTCTATGAAGATCGCTTAACACATTACTCCTTTAGCAATCTCATAAAGCAGTAAAAGCAGTTTTCTTTATATGTAATCCCAACAGACATGAAAGGAATGAGAATTGTTATTTTAATTTTCATATCTCTATCAATTTAAGATTGATTTAAATGGATATATACATGTGTACACATGTATACAAATATCCTTATTATTAGAAAAATAATTTCCATAAAATTAATATTAAAAAATTATAGGCTTCCAAAACCTGAAGCCAGAGGAGGCATTACCTGTTAGGAAATTCATGAGCTTTCATGTGAGAAGATGTGGATTTAAATTGCATTTCTGTCATTAGTGAGATAGGTACCTGGGAAAATTTCTTAATATGACTATTTTCTCATGAATAAAATGTGAATAATAATTTCTAATAAACTGCAAAATGAAGTGTAATATCATTTTTATTAGTTGAAAAGATGAAATAAGGGGAGTAAGACCTATAAAAATACAAATAAAAATTTGGGAATCATTGTGATAAATCATTGTAATAATTAGGAAAAAGAAAACTACAGTAAATTAATTTCAAAGGAAGCTTCACATAAAATGTTACATAAAAATCCAGAAGGTGGGACGAGCCAGGAAGGGTAAGTACAGTTCAAGGTTAAAGACAAACGAAGGCCCTAGCCAGTTTGGCTCAGTGGATAGAGCATTGGCATACAGACTGAAAGGTCCTAGGTTCAATTCTAGTCAAGGGCATGTACATTGGTTGCAGGCACATCCCCAGTAGGAGGTGTGCAGCAGGCAGCTGATCGATGTTTCTCTCTCATCAATGTTTCTAACTCTCTATCCTTCTCCCATCCTTTCTGTAAAAAAAATCAATAAAATATATATATTTTTTTTTGAAAAAGACAAATGAAGATGGCAGAACCTGTATAATCAATATCAGGCAGACTAAAATTTAGGGCAATTTAAGTATTATAAAATTATAAGTGCAAGGGCAACGACAACAAAAACCTTTTAAAATGTTATCTTCAAAACTAACAAATGAGGGGCTGGGGAGTATTGGATAATGGTCCACAGTATAAAGTGAAAGCATGCTTTTTTCTTTTTTTCTTAGAGAGAGGATAGAAGAATCATGATTAAGAGAGGCTTGAAGGTCAGTGTGAGAGAGAGGATTATTTAGAGGATATCAAGCTGTTTTAAATGAGTTATGTTGAATTATATCCCTGGATAATATAACAACTTGCAGATACCATTTTACAACCATTGTCATCACCTAATAAATCACAAGGCTAAGAAGTGGTGTATGTGGTAAAACAGTCAAACTTCAGAGTAAGAGAGAAAGCAGATATCAGAAATATAAGAAAAAGAGTTTGAAGCAAAACAGTGGCACAAATCTGGAACAGAGATATTAATTCTAGTTGCAAATATCTATTATACATTTACCATTTTAAAAGGCTGTGTCCACCCTGGCTGGTTAGAGTATGGGCCAAGCACAATGAATGGTTTCAGATTCAGTTCCTGGTCAAGGGCATGGGTTACAGGTTCAATCCCTGGCCCCAGTCAGAGTGAGTGTGGGAGGCAACCAACAGATCTCTCTCTCTCTCTCTCTCTCTCTCTCTCTCTCTCTCTCTCTCTCTCTCTCTCTCTCTCTCTCTCTCTCTCTCTCTCTGTCTCTCTCTCTCTCCATCTCTCTCTCTCTTTCTCCCCCTACTCTGCCCTCCTCATCCCCCCCCCCCCCGCGCCCCCTTTCTCCCCCTCTCTCTAAAAATTAATGGGAGGGGAAAAATCTCCCTGTGAGGATTTAACAAACAAACAAAGGTTAAGTTCAATTCTGATACTTAAAGATTCACATAAAATGCATACTCTTAGCATACCAGGATGATGGAAAAACAGGCATGTGATAAGGGCAGTGATAGATTTGTATACAAATGCTAGGAAGCATGTAAAAGTAACACTAGTTTTATCTAGAAAAGAGATGATAGTATTTATTCTGGAAAGAATTTTTAATCTGAATGTTAAGCAGGTAAATTGGAACCTTACATAAAGAAACATAGACATTTCAGTGCATTTGAAAAACAAGATGCCAATAATAGTTTACTAAGAACAAATGTTATAAAGCATGGCATGATTGGACAAAACAACGAACCAGGAGTCAGTAAATATGGGTTATAGTATAATTCTAAACTACATGAATTTAATCAAGGTACTAGGAATATTTTATGTATATATATTCTGGCTCTAGTTTTTTAATATATCAAACAAGGATTATGCTACAGTCTTTTGTTTTGATTTATAACCTACTAAAAAAGGAGAATTCCACAGAGAGTATGCCTTGAATTAAACAACAAATTTGTTAAGTATTAATGATCAAATTAATAATCAAAACTATCACTTATTAAGTGCTTATATAGCTATCCTATTTTATCATGGAGGTACATATACGAATAATCCAGGGATATATAAAGTGGTGACTTGCAGATATTTCTAAAACTGTATTGACAATGGTCTGTTAGTAAATTTATGCTCAGCTGAATATAGTCTTTAACAGAGAATATTTGCAACAGTATTGAATACATACAGCAGCACACATGTTGTGTTTACCAACTTAGTAGATTACAGAAGTTAGAAAATATAGCTAAATTAGACTTTTATAAAAATTATGCATGTTAAAATAATAGGCGTGGAGTAAAAACAATTTCTTAAAAAAGATAAATGTGAAATCTTCCAATTAAATTAAGAACTAAAATCAATAATGTTTGATATTAATAGACTGTAGAAGTTTTATCTTACCACTAAAGAATTTGTCTTTAAATTCCTTGAAGAAAAGATATATGTCTTTTTTGCTCTGTCTAGAATCTAGTTCAGTGATTGGGGTGTAGCAAGAGTTCATTACATATCTCCTGAATTGCACTTCACTGAAATTTAAGTGAGCCAACATGTACAACAACTTTACAACATTAAAATTAAAACTACTTCAACTACTTTATCCAGGATGAGGATAAAGTCTATGTCTTTGCGCTCTGTAGATCTAATTTGAGGTACTGCTACATTCAAGGAGCTAGCTATACTTAAGGTATTCACTGACAATGACTTTAACACTACATTGCAAACTTCATCATAGTTATCCATGTAAATCTCTGCTCACAGATACACTTTGAATTCTGTGTGAAATACTATGTGCTAACATGTGGTATGATGGTACTCAGAGTATATAGTATTTACCAGTAAAGGGGCTATTAAAAAAAAAAAGCCCTGATTTGTAGCATTTGCCAAAATTAACACTAAGTAATTCCATCAAAGCCAATGTACAAATACCAATAGACTCCCCATTGAATTAATATTCTAAGTAACTCTTCAAAGTACATCTAGGATCAATGTTTAAAGTGATAGAAAATAATGTTTTTAAACAGTTCATCAAAGCTATTTTGTAAAATAGTGAAAAAAATTAAACAAACATAAAATTAGCCACCTCTCTTTAGGAATTCTACCGGAATATTCTACAATATGCAAGGAAATCAAGGACCTAACTCAAAGGTTTCCGAATCTCAATATAGAAGAATATGGGCAACAGAATTTTTTATAGTTCTTCAATTGAGTTTAATGAAAAAGCCACCAATCAATGGAAATTTTCTGTGGTTCTATATTATAGTTACAAGTAATTAAAAGCACAAATTAAAAACAACCCACACACAGAAAATTGTTTTCAGTAGTTGAAGGTCATGGTCATGTGGTAGGTAGGCAGTTAGACAGACATGAGCAGAGCCAAGATGACAGGCCAGGTACAGAAGGTCACCAGGTCAGAAAGCCCTGCATCGCTAGCAAAGGACAATTGTAGGGTGGGACCTCATCCCCAGGTTGAATGGTCTCCCCTTGCATATAGCTGGTCATGCAGTTTGGACTACCTGACCTTTCCTCCCTATAGATAATCTCTGGCCTCAGTTGTATTTCAGCTCCAGGTCCAAAAGAGCAGCAAAACTAGCCATGGCTGAGGTAAGGCACATTGAATAATGACCTCTGCCCTCGTGTCTGTCAATCAATCAGGGGAGACCACCACCCTGAAAGAACACACCTGGAAAACTGCTCCATATTCTACTGAGATGTTCCCCTGAGGCCTCCCCTAAAATCTTCACCCTTAACACCCTTAGGACTGAGGGCCCAGAGCACACCCTCCGGGGACACTGCTCCCTTCTGTCTTACCCTTCCCCCACCCCTCAGGTGCATTACCATTAGCTTCCTCACTCCCAAGTCCCTAGGGCCCTTCCCCTTCCTCAGCCCATGTCTTCTATGAAATACCTTTACCTCTGTCATTTTATAAATAGATGTTCTCTTGGAGTTGAGTCTTGGCTCTGAATTCTTCCCGAGCCAGAACCCAAGTACTAAGGTTGCTGAACCCAGGTCAGTCCCATCCCAGGGGTGCCATTCCCACCACCTACAACAGTTAAGACCTTCCTCATAAACTTGGAAATTAAAGAAATGAAGTTGCCAACATTCATTGACACAAGTAGGCTGACTCACAGGGTTAGAGGCTAAAATAATAAAAGAGGAAACTCAAGAAGTTCTTTAAATTAGGCAATATAGATATAATTCTAAACATGCGGGGCTATATTCTATAATGTTTGCATGAGCAAGGGCATTTCTGATCTAAAAGCATTGACATATATTAATGTTATTTATATTCATAATAATAAAAAATAACTGCTAATTAAAGAAGCAAAGAAGTATGAACACATTTCCAGATAACGTAGAGAGAATATCTGCAACAAAATTTCCAATGTTTCCAGGTGCAGAACCAAAAAGTGATTTATTTCTGAAAAATATTCCTGAATGAGACATTGTGTTACATTATCTAAATTTTTTAGTTCCTAACCACTTTCATTAAAACAACTCATGAAGCTTGACTGCAAAAAGCGAGGCACTGTAAGTCTCTTCAGAGCATATCTTGACCAGCATCATGTATTTATGCTTAGCACAGTTCCTAGCAAGTAATAAAAATTTACATATGTATTTTTAAATAAAGGGATTACCATAAAAATAGCAGGGATCTGTATCCTCAGAACACTCCTCATTCTCAGTGGGAATTAATAGATTGAAATTCTTTTGTCAGTCTTAATTTTTTAATACAGTTTAAATATATATATATTTATTGATTGCAGAGAGGAAGATTTTTAATTGCTTGCTTTTGTGTTCTATTTTATAGTGGGTATTATGTATCCAAATTCTTATTCCCAGGGCTCCAGAAAATCCTGTTCTATTCACCCCTCCAATAGCCCACATCAGAGGTTCATTAAGGAAACTGTGTAAGTGTGTCTACATGTTACCATCACCTGTGATCTTAATTCCTTGCCAATTGATTTATGCCTCCACCACTCTATGGAGCCAACTCATTAAAAGGTTGTTTATCAGTGGCCAAATTCAATGAACCTTCCTAAATTATTTTTCTTTTAATCTTTAATTCCTTCTGTGTTGTACATCTCCCCCTCCTTCTTGTACATCCTTATTTTTCTTTCCTACCCAGGAACCATAATGGTTCTTTTCCAACTCCCATTAATTGGTCTTCTGTCTCTTTCATTAGGCCATGATCTACTTTCTGCTTTTAGAAATGAGTGGTCTCCAAGGTTCTACCAATGACATTGTACTCTTTTCATTTTGCACACTTTACACTCCTCAACTCAGGTGCTTTCAAAACAATGGCCGCACAAGAAGTCTCCTGAAGGATGGACTGCTTTGAGGATTGAAATATAGTGGCAACCATACTTTGGTAAAAACTGCTGTTTGAATTTTAACCCTTCTAGTTTGGCCCCTGCATCTGATTAAAACACAGGGTACTTACCTCAGCTTCCAGGTGAAGACCTGGAGGCTAAGGCAATTTTCTCTTGCCTGGGACCAGGACCGCAGGAGATTGATTCCCACTGACTCTGTAGCTTCGGGGATAGAAACTGTAGATAGCCTTTAGAGTCTAACTGCTGAGCTCTGCTTCTGTGTTATCGCTATCGCAAGATAGGGCCACATTCCAATGTCCAGCAGGATGTGACTGGGAACCAACTCTGCGGGCTGTCCCCAGTCTTTAGAATTTAGTCTTTAGGCTTTTAGGAACAAAAGGAAAATTCTTGCGGTTTAAACCTTTAAAAGGAATTGCCTACCCCTGAAACGGTGCAGTCATTTGGAGTCCACCTGCGTGTGGTGCTCTTGTGGCTGTCCTGGCCAGTCAATAAATCCTTGCCAGCTTTTTTTAATTAATTAATCAGCCTCCGGTGGTCTTATTTTGAACCCAGGGTTCGACCCCACAACAAGGATTAACTAAGCTCATACGTTTAAAGAGCTTTGCAATAGACAAATGGCAGTTGAATAGGCAAACCTGTCATGCACCTCGTCCCAGGGCCAGATTGGAAATACAACTAAATGGGAGAACATTAGCCCGGAATTACCAAATGAGGCCCAGCTGAGGAGGAGATGGAGCGCAAGGAAGGACAGATAACACCTGGAGACCCGGCGGACGGGCACCGAGGTCTCCAGAGGAGTGGGCCCAACCCCAGGAGGGGGCACTGTGCTTACCGGAGAGTCTCCTCCCTAAGGAAAACAGAAGCCTGGCCCAGGCTGAGCACCAGAGCCACATCGTCCAGCAGAGGCAGGTGGGGCATCCAACTGAGAACAGGAAAAACCCCAGAGCTGCTGGCTGCCTGGGGGTCTGGACCCAAGACCCAGCCGAGAAAGTGGTCCCCAAAAAGGTGATGTCACCAAAGGGGAAAGCGGCTCAGCACGGTGCTGGTGGGAAGGAAGGTCGCAGTTTCATCGTCATTTTGTTTTTGTTTTTAATCTCTGAACCCAGAACACAAGATTTTTCAGTTGCAGCCACTCACCTGAGGCTTTGGTGCAGGGAGGGAGGTGTGCAGTTGAGGCTGTGAGAAGTGAGGGAGGGATGCAGGCAGGGAGACCTGGAAGGGCAGTAGCCAGGAGTCCTGCATCCAAACCCCAAAGGCCATTCCTCTGGAGGAGCTAGCCCCGCCCCGTAGCCCCAGGGCAGGTGCTATAGCCTGCCACGCCCAGCAATCTAAGCTTTATAATTGGAAACAAAGGGAGAGGCCTAGTTTAGGGACTAAAACAATTTCAAGAGGCCTCAGTGGCCATCTGCTCCACTATTGTAGGAACAAGACTGATAAAAACTCGAGCCAAAACCAGTTTGGTTCAGTGGATAGAGCGTAGGCCTGAGGTCTGAAAGGTCCCAGGTTTGCTACCTTGGTTGCCGGCACATCACCAGTAGTGGGTGTGCAGGAGGCAGCTGGTCGATATTTCTAACTCTCTATCCCTCTCCTTTGCTCTCTGTAAAAATCAATAAAAAATATATTTTAAAATAAATAAATAAAAACGCCATGGTCCCAGCTGACCCCATTGAACTCCATACAAGGATCTCTTTCCAGAGGCAAGCCCCATGTGGCTAACAAGCTTAGTGTTGAGGGCAGACTGAGCCTTTTTGCCTGTGGCCAAAGTTTGTGGAGACAGACACAAGTGGTGGATCAGTGAATCCTATCTCAAAAAAACAAGAACTTGTAATAAGTTATCTAACTCTACAACTTAAAGAATTAGAGAGGGGGAAAAAAACACACAGAGTAAGCAAAAGGAAGAAAATAATAAAGATGAAACTGGAAATAAATGACATATATATAATCAATAAAACCATTAGCTGGTTCTCTGAAAGAATAAACAAGATTGATGAGGGTCTAGCCAGACTCACCAAGAAACAAAAAGAGGGGACCCAAATAAAATCAGAAAGAGGTGAAGTAACAACTGACCTGACCCTACAGGAATAAAAAGAATCATTAAAAAAAAAAAAATACTAGGAACAACTCTATTACAACAAACTGGACAACCTTGACGAAATGGACATATTCCTAGAAAAATACAATCTTTCGAAACACTCAATCAAGAAGAATCAGAAAAAAACGTGAATAGACTGATAACTACTGATGAAATTGCAGCAGTAATAAAAAATAAAAAATAAAAAAACTTTCAGGAAAAAGAAAAAAGAAAAATCTGGTCCAGACAGCTTCACAGGAGAGTTCTACCAAATATTCAAAGAAGAACACCCATCCTCCTAAAATTAATCCAAAAAATTCAAGAAGAATGAACACGTCAAGCTCTTTCTATGAGGCCAGAAGTACCCTAATCCCCAAACCAGATACGGGCACTACAAAGAAAGAATTACAGGCCAATATCCCTGGTGAAAGTATCACATGTTCTCACTTGTATGTGGAATCTACGTTGAACAACTTAGGTATATCCAGTCCAACCTCTTCCTATTGCAGAGAAGGCAAATGAGTACCCGAGGTGTAAGGATCTCTGATGTCCACACAGCTGATTCAGGCAGAATCAGATCTGCCCCTGCCATCTCATTTTCTTTAGAACTTTATTATGGGAAAGTCCACTTTGAACATATAAAACATAAAAATAAAATGCTGTGGGGTGGGAAATGAGCCCTTTGTTAACCTCTCACAGAGGGGCAGGTATCTGTACAGGTATTTTGTTACAAGAAATTGTGTCAGGAAAACAATCATTGAAGCTTATGAGATTGCTGACTGTCAGTATGGAATCATGCTGTGTGGCCACAACTCCACATACCTAGAGTCAACAGATGTCCTGCTAAGGCCCCACCCACCAGAGACTTGGAGGCCACAGTAACTTTAGTCAGGAAACAGTGAGGCTAGGATTTGGGTGGCACCAACACATTTTCTGTGCTGCTTATCTTTTTCTTGACCTGTGCCCCATATCAAATAACTAAATTGGCTTCTTTAAAAATACAATACCCTCATTAGAAAAGTAACCTTTATATTTCTTGAACTCAATGAACAAAAATATATAACAAGGCATATATGAATTCTGGGTTTTCATAGGGTTCTAATTTTAAAGCCACAAACTTCTGTAAGTAGTTTGGTTTGTGAGACTGAATCAGCTGAGCTAGCTTTTTTCAAAATTAGGACACAATGCCTCTTAAGTACGTAAAAGCCTACAACCAATGATTCATTCCCTCTGCTTATAGACATTAGAGCACTCTAGACAAAAAAGAAATACTGGACTCATATTTCCAAATTAATATACTCATTAAAATATTAATTAAGCTGTTGAACTAATCCCTCATTGGCAACATATTCATGGGACTGACAGTTTCAGAACAAGAGCCTTTCAGTCCATTAGGTCAGTTTTATGATTGAAAAAAATTATTTTTGAATTCTAACTACTGCAAAAGTTTCTTATCTGCAGCATAATCGTTATGATTTTGGACTTTAGAAGTAAAAAATGTCTGGGTTTTGCCCTGGCCCGTGTTTCTCAAGGGTCGTGGGTTTGATTTCCAGTCAAAAGCAGATACCTCGGCTGCAGGTTCCATCCCAACTAGGCTGCCTGTGAGAGGTAACCAGTCCACATATCTGTCTCATATGGATGTTTCTCTCACTCTCTCTCACCCTCATCCCTCTCTTCCACTCTTTCTCTAAAGATCAATGGGAAAAAAATATCCTGGGGGGAGGATTTAAAAAATATATATATGTATTGAAATCCTGTCTACCATTACTAGCTATGGACCCAGGCTAGTTATTAATATTTATAAAATGTGATTATGCCACACTTTATAAATATTGTGTGTTGCTGTTATGATTAAATGTAGCCTACAGAAGTAAACCCTGTAGAGTATTTGATGTTTTTATTGCTATTATACATAAGAGGAAGTATCATTTGTCACAAAATATTTTTATTAAGTCAATCTCTGTACCTGTTTTATTAGCCAGGACCAGTTAGGGAAACACAACTTTGAGCCAGCTTGAATCCTTGCACAAGAATAAACTCAGGCATTAAGATTTTAGAGCAGTATGGTAGACAATATGAGTTTCTTTTTCAAGGGATTTTGTGTCTGCAGTTTTGCCTTTTCTTCACCAGATGGAAGTATTAATTGAACTGGGAGGACGTGAAGAATCAGGAAGTTGAAAAAGCTAAGGTTAATTGAATTTCTCTAAGAACAACAACCCATAGACCGGTTTCCTTTTTATGAAATGAAATATACTGCTTACTTGAAACTTTATTAATCTATGGTTAAAATGAAAATGCTTGCTATTTTATAAATTGAAACATCCAAATCTCCAGGGGAGGCCACTTAAGAATGAAAGATCATAGTTTAACTTTCATAATTAAATATATGAAAATAAAAATACCTAGTCAGTTTATCTCTCACATATGTACATCACCACAACTTGGGGACCAGGGTACTAAAAAATACAGGTGAAGAAACATGGTGTATAATTAATATATAATATAACAATAGTATATATTTATAATTAACATATAATTAATAGGACATGATACATTAACCTGACCCATATAAATCATCCATAGCTACTTTGAAATTATAGTTATTAAATTGCTATTACATTTAGGTTAATCACAAATGCATCTTTGGTTGACTTTAGATGTATTAATTATATCCTAATATTATAATACTGAAGTTAACTTTCTATCACATAGCAAGGTCACAAACTTAAAAATACAATTTGAAACATGCTTTATAAATATATATAACCTATTTATAACTGAAATTATTTTTAAGGTGAACAGAATCTAAATAAATTGTATTTTATTCTATTTTTAAATGGTTACATTTAACATTAAACCTTACAGAAAATGGCAGCACTCTATACAAATGACATTTCAAAATAGACTAGTTTTAAAGTCTAATGAAGAAAAATCTTGTTATTTTATTGTAACTGCAAATTCTTCTCATCTGCAGCATAAAAGAAGTCTAGGTATTTAAAACCCATAGTTGTACAGTTAACTAAGCTTCATTGTGCAACTACTTTGTGCCAGTTCTGAAGGGAAACCCTCAAATTGGAAAAATTAACAGTTCTCATACTCCCTAAACTCTAAGTCTTGTGAAATGGCCAATATTCATATGACTATAAAAAATAATGAAATACAAAAAGAGAAGACAGAAAGTAATATGGAGCATTCCTAACACATGGGATATGTTATATTTTGAAGAAAAATATTTAACATGCCTTTTCAATGGTGATAATGAATGGGGTTTTAGAAGGCTTTGTTCAAGTGGAAAGAAAATGGAATAACACTGAGATAACAGGAAAGTTAAGTGGATTTACAGACCTTGGACAGAATTAATTGTGAAACTGATAGGCTTTTGATTTTGTGTGGAATCATGTCTTTCAAAATTGGTGAACAAGGCTTCTCAATATGAATGAGACTATTAAAAAAAAAAAAAACATTGCTTCACAATCTATTCATTTCTTTATTTAAAAAGAAAAGTCTCTGAAGCAATTTGTTTATTTTGTAACACATTCCCCACGTGTTTGGTATACACAAGCCTGTTGTATAAAAAGCATAGTATATACATGTACATAATACTTGATAATGATAGTGAATGAACTGTTACTGGTTATGTTTACAATACTAAATGTAACACTATTTTAAAGTGTATTCTTTGTGCTTATTAAAAATTTTTTTGCTGTAAAACAGTATGCCATGCTGTATCAGCAGCAGCTGCATACATCTTGTGTTTATCACATTTTTTTTCATTGCATCCTTTTCTCTTGTGCTTGACTTAATCTCATGCTGTGTTTTTTTGTTTTGTTTTGTTTTGTTTTGTTTTGTTTTGTTTTTGTTTTCTTTTTGGCAGTGACGTGCTGTGCAGCTGTAGCCATGGAGCAATGGGCCACATAGAGCCTAGGTGTGTAGCAGGCTATACCATTTAGGTTTGTGATGATTTGCACAATGATGACATCTCCGAATGAGGCATTTCTCAGAAAGTATCCCCATCAATGTATTTGCATGCATAAAAAAGAGAATTAAAAGCTGCTGAACATACTACTGGTTCTGCTGGTAGCACAATGCTCTCTTTTACTCAGCCCCCAGTAATAGATAAAATGGAACGTGTGGATTAATGGGTGAACAGATTGTGGAGTTCGGTTAACTTATACTTAAGAAGAAAATAGTCTTGTTTTGTTTTTGTTAATCCACACCTGAGGATATTTTTAGAGAGAGTGGAAGAAAAAGGGAGATACACGAAGAGAGAAACATTGATGTGAGAGAAACACATTGACCGGTTGCCTTAAACATAAACCCCAACGAGGGCTGGGGATCCAGACTTGACCAGAATCAAACCTGGGACCCTTCAGTCCATAGTCTGACACTCTATCCCCTGAACCAAATTGGCTAGGGGAAATCAGTCTTTTTTCTTTATAAGGAAAGCTGCACTGTACATTTATTATTTTTACTTTTTATAGGCTCTGTATTTATCATATAATCCCTACTTTTATTGTATGCCAGTGTCACTTAAGTTTTTTAAAAAGATATTTAGTACGATTTGTCAGATTATTGAGGGCCTCTGGGAATACTAAAAAGTATTTCCATATAATTTAGGCGTAATTGTTTCTTCCCTTTATACCATTTCAGCTTATATACTCTACTTTTGGACAATAGGAGAAGCCTGTACATAAATACAGATTATATGTTCAAATACTTTCCTTCTCCTTTTACTATGTCCTACACACTGTTTTTGTTATTGTGGAATATTAAGTGTGGTACTTAAATTAACTCATCAGAATCTTTTACTTTTTATGGCTTAAATACATCTTACCACAATTAATTTTCAGTGGATGAAGTAAAGTGATGATCAAATTTAAAAACTGGGTGGGGGGAAATCCAACATGCAGCCTACCATCGGAAAATGTTCTGTTTCAGATTTTGTTGGTGGTAGCTGTGCTATAAAAGTTTACAGAATTTTGCCACCTACATGTTATATTTTTATAAAGCAATTTTCCTGGTTTACATTTCTTTCTTCTTTTAAAAAAAAAATTTGTATTGATTTCAGAGAGGAAGGGAGCATGAGAGAGAGATAGAAACATCTATGATGAGAGGAAATCATTGATTGGCTGCTCCCGCATGCCCCAGGCTGGGGAGGGAACAGGAAACCTAGTAGCATGTGCCCTGGCTGGGTACTGAACCGTGACCTCCTGGTTCATAGATGGGTGCTCAACCACTGAGCCACACTGGCCAGGCTACATGCTATATATTTTACAGCAATTTTATTCTGCTTGCCAATAACATTACAATGGTAACAGCAGTTTTCCTTAGGCAGTCCTATATAAGCTATTAGATTTTTAAAGTAAAAAAAAAAAATTGGCATTGGAAATTATTGCATCTCTAAAACAAATGTCAGGTTCATTCATGCTGTGAAGAACTATTATAATTTTATGTCTATAAACTACATCGGTTTTGCAAATAATCACTCACATGTTACATCTACCTGAGCACCGAAAGCTGCTTTTAGAATCCGAAGCTCCCCTGTGCATTTGAAGCAGCAGTAGTGCAATAAAGTTGCTGGAGTATACCGCTTTTCTCACTTTCTGCTTCATTCCCACTTAACCAAAAAGTGAGTAAAAACGGAGCATTGATGGCCAACCCCCTAACTAACTATCTAAGCATTTTTTCAGCTATGTGATTGGCCTATTGTAAACCAGTCAATTGGTAAGGTCATATTATTTTTACTAAAAATATTTTCTACAGATTAAACATATCTGAATCCATATGGTCTTAGTTGGTTTCTTTATTATTTTCTGAATCAATAGATAAGCTAACAATCATAAAATGCCCTGTGTATCAAATTGGGGGGGAAAATTGATGTCTACTGTATACCTACTCTGAGGAAGAAGACATTTGATTCTTTTTTTAATTATTATTATTGATTTTTTACAGAGAGGAAGGGAGAGATAGAGAGCTAGAAACGTCCATGAGAGAGAAACATAGACCAGCTGCCTCTTGCACACCCCCTACTGGGGATGTGCCTGCAACCAATGTACATGCCCTTGACCGGAATCTAACCTGGGACCCTTCAGTCCGCAGACCAATGCTCTACCGCTGAGCCAAACCGGTTTCAGCTGATTCTTTAGAAATATAACTACAACATGGTAATATATTTTAAAAAAGCACTTTACAGAATGATAAGCAGCTTTGATAATTACAGTAATATAACTGGCTGCCTAGAGACAAAAAGGAAATAAAAAAAAGTTATTCATGAAGCAACTATAAGTAGATATAGCACATAACAAGCAATAGTGTCTCTCAGAGCAAATCCTGACAACATCATTTTCATTCCTCCAAAAAGTTCTCATGCCCAATAAGAATAGAAAGGAACAATTTGGTGAGTCAAACAGTCACATAGAGGTACAGAGTTTTCAAAATGCATGGGTTTTTAAATATATGTCCCAACTTCCACAAGTTAAATATAATAAATGAAGACATAAGTAAAAAAAAAATTAAAAATGAGAAAATAATGGTTGAAAGAGAATCTTATGTTCTGAAAGATAATATCAATAGAGATGGAGGGTGTATTGGTAGCAAACTTCAAAGATACCTTCAACACTATCATTGCTTTAAACCTCAAAAAGGTAAAAAGGAAGCTCATAACAATAGGATTTTATGAGTGAACTGATATACATCTTGAAGAAATGGGAATATCTAAGAGAAAAGATATAATGCAAATAATAGGCTATCTCAATTCTAAAACAAGAAACCTAAAGCAATGTCATAAACTTTCAGAAACAGAAATAATGCTTCAAGAGACATTTCAAATTCTAAAAGAGGTAAAAAAAAAAAAAAAAAAAGACAAGTAAAAGAAAATTAAAACATTAACAAGGGCAGGTTAAACGGCACAAAATCAAGTCTAATGGCAACTTACGGAAAATGACAAAGGACTAAAGTTTAACATAAAAGATTAGAGGGAATAGAAAAAAGGATAAATATTAATATATTAATTATTAATTTTTAAAAATAGCCCAGCCAGCATGGGTCAGTGGTTGAGTGTTAACCTATGAACCAGAAAGTCATGGTTTGATTCCTGGTCAGACCATATGTCTGGGTTTCAGGCTCCATCCACAGTGAGGGGCATTGCAGGAGGCAGCTGATCAACGATTCTCTCATTATTATTTTTCTCTCTCCCTCCCGCTCCCTTCCTCTCTGAAATCAATTTAAAAAACTTAATAATAGTATACAAAGTAATATTTAAAGTGTCAGAATATGGTAGTTCAGTTCGTATTCTATTGTATTTCAGTATAATTTAAAGCAAGCAGCATTTATTAAATTTCCACCTCTAGAGAACTGTGCAAGATTCCTTGGAGATACATGATTGCTAAGTACACAGCCTCTGACCTCCCATATTTTTCTGTTGCATGAGGGAGATAGAATATGCATAAATTGCTAAATATGAGGCAGATAATGGTAATAGCTGTAATTTTGATACAAATAAAATTTAGGGTTGATGTGGGGAAAGAAGAGTTTAATTTCAACTTGAAAGCATCCAGAGACATGTTCCTGAGGAGAGATAATATTTCAATAAGGTAGGGCATATATTTTAAACTAAGGAACCACAGAGCAATTTGCCTGATTGGTGGGGCTCAATAGATCATGATTTGATTCCCTGTGTAAGGGCACATGCCTGGATTTCCGGCTGGATCTGGAATGTGCAGGAGGCAGCCAACCAATGACTCTCTCTCATCATTGATGTTTCTCTCTCTCTCTCCCTCTCCCTTTCTTTCAGAAATCAATAAAAATATAATTTAATAAAAACACGCCAGTAATTTAAAACTCACTGTAGAAATAGCATATATAGAACGAGAAAACAAAATACATATGCACACTTTAGACGACTATAATGAAGTATCATGGTCATCTATAGTAGGTGAAGAACATTAAACTCTATGTGTTATATTGCTAAGTATAAACGAAAGGAATTTTATTCTGTTCAGAATGGCTATTCCTTCATTTGCTCCCATATTAGTGAACCACTAAGAAGTCTAAGATCATATCGTAGCAAAACATTTCCTTTAGGAGATTATGGTCCGCCTCCATAGGTTATTAACCGATTTAATTTTGTTTCAAGAACAGTATCAGGAAATTAAGCAGAAGGAGGAAATATATCAATGGTCAAAGAAGAATGGCAATAATTTAAATTAAAACCATGTTAGTGCCCTAACTGATTTGGCTCAGTGGATAGAGCATCGGCCTGCGAACTGAAGGGTCCCAAGTTTGGTTCTGGTCAAGGGCATGTATGTTGGTTGCCAGTAGGGGGTGTGCAGTAGGGGGTGTGCAGGAGGCAGCTGATATATTGAATCAATATGATTCTCTTTCATCGATGTTTCTAATTCTCTTTCCCTCTCCCTTCCTCTCTGTAAATAAAATATATATTTTTTTAAAAAGAAGGGGGGGGGGAAACATGGTTAGTGTATTTGGAGCTTTTCAACAGGGGAAAAAGCTTTCATAAGCAACCAATTTGATAATTAGAGAATCACATTAGCACCACAACTACTGTGTCTGCCAGATATTCAGGGGCCTTTTAAAAAAAGTATTAGGTTGTTAGGGAGGCGAAATATAATTTCCTCTGACAATCAACCCCCTTTCTGAGAGCGATATGTTCTAAGACCTCCAGTAGATGCCTAAAACCACAGATAGTACCCAACCCTATATACTCTATGTTTTTCCTAAACATGCATACCTATGATAAAGTTTGATTTATAAATTAGGCACAGTAAGGTATTAGCAATAACTAATAAAAAAAAAAGGTACAACAATTGTAATAATACACAATAGGTTCTCACTGTCATCATGTGGTTCCTAGAAACCACAACGTGAAGCAGTATGAAGCACTACGGAACCCACTGTACCACAGGCTAAGTGACAGATTAGTGAACAGTTCAGTTCCTGCAGCATAGGTCTGTCCACAGAAACATCACCACACTCCTAAATAAAGATCGGAAACACTTTGAATATTAAACATGGAAATAAATGTGAGCTATGTATTTAAGAACAGCGAATAAAAGCAAGTTAGATGATGATTTTTCAATCTGCTTATTCAAGTCCAGGGTCAAGAGTGGCCAGAGCCTGTCCTGACTGTTCAGAGTTCCAGGCAGGCACTCCTCTTGGAGAGGACACCCTTCCATCACAGAGCTACACACACACACATACACACACACACACACATTCATACACATACACACACACACTCACACACATACGCACACTCACACACACACACACACACACACACACACACACACACGAAAGATGTGCACATCTTTCGGGTGTGGGAGGAAACTTGAGTACCCAGCAAAAAACCACATAGAGGCAAACATGCAAGTGCAAACGCCACACAGACATGTCACCAGCTGGGAATCTTTTTTTTTTTTTTCCATCACCGTTATATCCAAATGAAGTTGAAGGAAAGAATGCTATTCGAGCATGCACTCTACTTTAAGAAAAGTCATGTCAATGAAGCTCTCCCTCTGTCAGTTTCTCAAAACCTCTTATTGTACTGTGTTCACCTTCTCTTGGATGAAGTGAGATGATACAATGCTATGTGATGAGAGGAAGGTAGGTGAATTATGAAGGGTTGTGACATAATGTTAGCCAACCACTACGTGCTGCCATGCCCGCCAGGCATCCTATGGCTTCTCTTTGGCCTATCTGATTTGCCAGCACCGGTATTCTTGTGCTTTGGGGCCCACCATGGAGTCAAATGAGGGTTACCTGTTATCGCAAGCACTGTGATAGCACAACAGTACACCTGGCAGCCTAGACTTACCTGGTTACCAAGTGGCATGGATACACTGGACAAAGGGGATATCCACACCCCTGCTGTAATGGAGGATGGCAGGCTTCATCACACTGCTAAGAAAAGGGGGCTACTTCAAACTTACAAATTGTTATTTCTGGAATTTTCTAATTAACATTTTTGGACCACTGTTGCCTGAAATTATGGAAGGTAAAACTGAGGAGAAGAGGGAGCTACAGTATTAGAGAGTAAACAATGATCTAACATCTCATATATGTATATGTAAACTTTTTAAAAAGCCTTGTCATGCAGTCAAATTTACCCATTGTACGCCATAAGTGTCTGTAGAGACAAGTGGCAGACCTTCCTCACGCCGAGCGCGTCTATAAAAAGAAATGTTTTTCCTAAGTGGCAGCCCTGTCCAACTTCAACATCATTTTTGTGAGAATTTTTAGCTGAAAATATTCAAGAACACCTGAATTGTAATATATTTATTTTTTATAATATTCGTTGCAAATTGATTTTTTAAATTATATTCAAAATATCACGGTATGTGGGGTGGTTTCCGTTTTGGATGTGTGGTAGTTAACTGGTTGAATATATTTCATTGTGAAAGCCAAAGAAATACATTTAAAATGTTTGCCCCATGGGAATGTGAGACATATTTACTAGGAGCATCCTTTGGTGGTTTTTAAACGGACTGACCTGCATATAAAGTTCTACTTGGTGATGGAGGCAGATGTAGAGAAGGTACAATAAAAATATGATTTACAGCCTTGGCCAGGTGGTTCAGTTGGTTGAAGCATTGTCTGTACACCAAAACGGCTGTGAGTTCGATTCTCAGTCAAGTTTGATCCCACGCACCTTGTGTTCCTGAGGCTACCAAGCAGTGTTGCTCTTTCTTATCTCTCTTTCTCCTTTCTTCTCTCTCTAAAAATTAATTAACAGCCCTAACCCATTTGGCTCAGTGGATGGAGCGTCAGCCTGCAAACTGAAAGGTCCCAGGTTCAATTCTGGTCAAGGGCATGTACCTTGGTTCTGGGCACATCCCCGGTAGGGGGTGTACAGGAGGCAGCTGATCAATGTTTCTCTCTCATCAATGTTTCTAACTCCCTCTCCCTTTCTCTCTGTAAAAAAAAAAAAAACAATAAAATATATTTAATAAAATAAAATAAAAATCAACAAACATATCCTGGGCTAAAGATTAAAAAAAAAAAAAAAAGTTGCACAGTAGAGACCTTCAGTCTGGAGGGCCGCTGTCTCTCACGCCCCCAGTCTGACAAACACAGGTGCAATACCCAAATCATGAACCTGCTATAAAACTTATCTCCTCTTTCTCAGGCTAGTTTATCGTTTTATTTGAAAATATGTGCTACAGGGGTCTCACAATGAACAATTGTTTTGATGCCGGGGTACTTTATCAGGGCTCAGTGTTTCTTTGGGCTCTTATTCTGATTCTAATGGAATGTAGTGATATTTTAACTAAGGAACTTTATACAGAATGCTCAAGTAAAAGAAACTGCATTAAATATTCCAAAGTGAAAGTAGCAAAGGTAATTCATTCTTTGATATGTTGAGTAGACAAAATTTTTATGTATTCTTTTATTTCCTAGAAGTTGTTGGATATCATTAGCCACTATTGAAAGAGTTGGAAACATTTGAAGTTTATGCAACTACAAGATTTGGGCAATATATATTGATTTTCCTGAATGCAGGTTAGACTTAAATTAAATTAATGAATTCAATTAACTTTACTCCAATTCAATTCTCCTAATATTTAAGGAGTACTTACACTGTTTATAAAGTACTAAGTTAGGTATAGAGATCCCATGCTAGGTGATTTATGATCCTTGACAAACTCTCTTTCACTCAGTAGTTATGAATTAAGGACATATTTCATTTCCTTTACATTTTTAAGAAATAAATTCATAGGAAGTTTTCCATAAAGTCTTGGCTGTTGAAAATAAGGGGAAATATAAGTAAATATGAAATAAGGCCTTATACATAAATTATAATTATGACTTTCTACCTATTTTAATTTGTAAAAAAAATATACAATATTAGGTAGCATTAAATACAACACCTAACTATTATATATACATATATGTACAAATGCCATATGTGTACATTTATATATATGTAATTTAATAAAGATTCAACAAAGTATGTTCAAACACTGGCATGAGGCGTGTCCCTCTGGTAACCTAACCGGTCTGACTTTTCTGAATTCTCCTGGTTCTATAGCCTTCCCTTCATCTTGCAGCATAGGAAATAAATCGTTTTATGTTCATAAATACTCACTCCAGAAAAGAAATAACCTTGTACATGTGAACAAATTAAGAAGTCATCTCAATCTCTGGAATTTCCCCCCCTCAAAGTCAATTAAGTCCTTTTCAATGTGGTAAAAAAAAAAAAAAAGCAAAGGCTTTGAGGTGGGCAAGCCGGATTTGAACTCCATTTTCTGCACTTGCTGGCTCATTTCCTCCTTCTAAGTTGTTTCCTCAAATTTAAAAAGGCATTAAGTGTACCGATCATGGCACGTTGAGATGCCTAAAGGAGAGGCACTCACACTCCAGAGCAGTGGTCAGGGACAATTAGTTTCCTTTTCTGCCATGAAGATGACAGCAGAAGTAAAGATTCTGAAGTAGAAATGTCTAATGACATATCTTACTGAGGAAAATGTTTTCACAAGTACTCTAAAAAAATGAAACATTGTGAAAGTTGAAGTAAAAATGTCGGAGACAGAATTCATAAATTCTGAATATTTGTGCTTAAATATATAATCAATAATACTGAATATGTTTAGTGGGCATTGTGTTTATTCACTATCAACAAGATTTTGTGAATAAATTTTGAAATTTAAAGTGCTTGAAGAGTCCTCTTTCATCCAAACACCTTTCTTAGAACTAGCTGAGTAGGCAAACATCACCAATCTATGATCCTTTCTAATTTTCTACAAGGCTGTCTGTGTATCATAACAGGCGACTTCTGTGAGATTCTCTTATGTATTAACAACTAACAAGGCAGCTTGAAAACCTCTCTGCTTCATTATAAGCACGGAGTCCTTGTTATAACACTGTTGTTATATATAAAGTGTCAGTAATACTTTGAATGGAAAAGAGAGTTGGAGATTGAGAAGAAAAGATGAAGCAAATGGAAAGGCAGTGCAGGGTTTGGTTATTTGTGTAATGAGCTTTGTGAAAAGTAAAGGGACCACTTTCTTGGTTATGGCAAAGAAAGGAAGAAACTTAGACATTGGTTTTGAAATGTTGATGAAAACAAGTCAGCATATTCTGCAGATTTATCTCCCATGCATTCGTTTTGAGGTTTCAAGAAAAGGAGTTAATCCTATGTATTGTGGAAAGTGTTGGAAATTCACCATGATGCATGTGGAAATTTCTTCCTTTAGTTTTACCAAGTTAAGTAGAACAATCCAAAACATATTTTAGGCTTCTGAATTTACCTTTTCACCCTGCTGCAGTAATCAAAACAGAGAAGATAGCCAATTTACATAGATAATAGATGTGTTTGGTTTTTATCTTACATGAATAAGTCAAGATTTTGAGACTTAGAAATTGAAAAATCTTCCACTGTTTGTTGCATGAATAGACACCACATCTGGTTTCTTACATATTACATTCTCATTAGTAGATAATGAAGAAGCTTTATGGAATGTGAAAGGGACTAAGGAGATGGAAATTATGAAATAGGGTATTGGTGCAAACATTAAAATAGCATGTATCATCAAAGCAATCAATGTGGGGGAAATGAAATAAATATGAAATACTAGATCAAATTTGGTGAATATCCTAACCTTATAAAGATAGGTTATTTTATTTGACTCCTATGTATCAAAATTGGTATTAATTGATGCCAGTATTTCATAAAATAGCCATTAATAAATTATTCTATTGCTCTTTATATTACAGATTTTTAAAAAAGCAAAATGAAATACAATCTCCTTATGTAAGTCTCCAATAAAGACAATAATAAGGAATAGAAAATTATAACAGAAACTGTTATATTTACTTATTTGTTTGGCCCTTTGCATGTATTCACCTTGTTAAGTTAGCTCTAGGCTCATTTCATATAAGTCACCAAGTGAAGGGGCAGAAATTTAAATTTTAATCTGAAAGTATTAGCAAGCTGATAGTGAGGAGTGCTGAAGCAAAAATTAACATGGAAAATAGAAAGGGTAAGAAGCACAATTTGCTGATCACAAGCTATTATATAACTGTACAAACACTGTTACAAAAGTACATGTGGGATCATCATTAATACTGGATAAACTAGTTAATATCAGTTGGCTGAACAGATGGGAGTCAATAAACATTTTAATGGAAAATTACAAGGGAAATTGCATTAGATTAAACCACAAAATGATGCATTTCATTGCAAAGTTTCAAACAATGTCTATAGAATGTTAGTACTTACCTATGATAAGATAATGACTTACGTAATATATAAGAAATGTAAATAAAGGTGATATGTTTCATGATAAAAGAAGCCCATTGAAGAACGAAACAATTTTACAGTCACCAAATTGCTTTGGTATTATGTTTGCCTACTTCAAAATAAAGACTATGTCTTCTTTTAGGGTAGTAACTAGGTATACTCTTTATTTTTAATTTTTTTTATTATTATTATTTAGAAAGAGAGGAAGGGGAAAGGAGAGAAACATCTATGTGAGAATAAAACATCAACAGGCTGCCTCCTGCACACCCCCTACTGGGGACAGAACCTGCACCCTGCCTAACAGGGAATTGAACCTCCACCATTAGATGTATAGGACCACAAGTAACCAACTGGGCCACACAGGGTCAGGGCCTTGGCTTCCCAACTTTAGGCAAGGACTTCACCTACGTTCTGGTCCTTAATAAATGATTGATAGCTGAAGGAATGTGTTGATGAGTTCCAGAAATGATCAAATAAGTCAGCATTTCTTTTTGTAGTCATAAAATCTACTGACCACTGCATCTTTCATAGCTCTTAACTTAAAATGTATCAAAGCTACACTATTCAAGATAATACTATTTTAATAAAAGACATAATAATCACTTTATTTAATAATGACTTTAATAATGGCTTTAACCAAAAGAAAATAGAAACAATTAAGATTATATTTACTAGCACAAAATATAACCTAGCATCTCTAACATCTTCCAATTTCTTTTTGAGACCATTGAGAATTTTGCCTTTCAAAGAATTGCGTAATTAGAAAGAATTCTTTATAAAATGGGGAGACTTTAATAATGGATGCAATAACAGGTAAAAATAGGTAGTAACCTTCAAATTCTTGAAAAATTGCCTATTTCTATGGACTTACATATTGGTAATACTTAAAAATTAAGTTCAAAATGTCATTTCTGATTTTCAACTGTAATATGTTAATGAGTACTGCCAAGCTAACGCAGAAATTAAAGATTTCTTAGCACTTTGCTAGAAAATTGATTTTAAGAGTTACTATCGATATTTGACCTCTTTTATAAAGATTTAACAGATGAAAAAGCACTCAAGTACCAGTAGGATTTACAGATGAAAGTTTTATTTATTTATTTATTTGTTTGTTTGTTTGTTTGTTTATTTATTTATTTATTTTTAAGTCATGAACAGAGTGCATTGAACATGAATTAAATACAAGCAATCCCAGGCCAGTCAGCATTTCTATTGCAAACTTCATTTAAGAGAGTTTATCATCTCTTTCATCTTTAGACATTATGGAGCTGGAAACTGGCACACAAATTAGCAGTCTGGATGCAAATTTGTTTACATGAGAATTTGAATCAGTTCAGCTGTTTTGATTTAGACATCAGTCAAAAAACCTTAACTCGGGTTTTTTCTGTACATGTGGATACTGAGTAAATATTTTGTCTAGACTACATAGCTCAGTCCATCAGAGCACAGAGCCAATAAATCCAATATATCCTGTGTTTCATCTCCAGAAGATTCAGTTGTGTTTATTCTGCCTGTTCTCCTAACTTTGATCTGTTATCTTGCAAATGCAGCTTCTAGCAACACAGGGCTCAATGTTAGATAGAACATGCAGGTAGATCAGCATAAATTCACTACCAACATTTGGGGGAAATTCAAATTATATGTCCCATAGCAGATTCAGGAGAGTCATTTTTGTATCTGAAAATATAATTTAAAGACTGAAAGCCAAGTCATTTCTAACAATTGCAAATTACTTGAAATTAACAGTATCTTATTATTCTTTAATAGAATAAAAAAGTAGACTCATATTCACTTCTATACATTAAAATATTCATAATAAAATACAGCTTAACCTTATATTTTTGAAGTATCCACTTAGTTCATAAACCTCAGGTACCCGTTATGTGGTATTATAAAAGAAAACAAAATAAATATTTTTTCTTCAGGATTTCAAATCAGAGAATCCTCATAGGGTAAACAAACAAAAATAGTAAAAGATATGTCCCTATAGAAAAATAAAATAAATATTTGAGAAATTAGAATAATATAAAATAACACAACTGACAATTTTATTAAGTAACTATGAAACAAGCGATTAATGGGAATGTGAACAAGATTTAAAAATATATTTTAGTTAGCAATCCACTTCCCCTTCCCATCACCAAAATCATCAAAGCAAAATGTCAAGTCAATTTCTGATTTAAAATTTCAATGAACTAGGTGAATTATTATAAAAATAGAGTTGATATTAAAAGAAAAAACTTGGCTGACAAACAATTCTTAACATTACAAAACTTCTGGAATTCATAATTATAGGAAATAGACTTGGAGACATATTGTAGATGTACCTTTATCTCTGACTTTTGCCAACTGAGGAGAAATCTATCCCAATACATCTAGCTATTATAAGATGCAAAACTATTTAAATAAATAAGGATGTCCCATTAAAAAAAGAAAGTGTTCAATGTAACAAGTGTGCTCTATGAACATTGTACATGAGGGTATTATTAGAATATCTCAGCTTTAAAATTTTAAATGTAGATAAAAATAGCATCTCTAAAATATATACCAACAAAAAAATAACTTTTTAACAGTGCAAGAAGAAAAAGTCTAGTTAATATTGGGGGTGTCTGAAGTTCAGAAAGGACAAAGGATAGTACTCCTGTTACATATGAAAATACATTTTATCATGTTCACAAGAAAGCGTAATCTATTAAATAGATGCATTTTTTATAGATGATATATATATTTCAATGCTCGCATTTAATTTTTAGGTCAATCTTTAAATTGCATATTAAGTTTCTCATTTACATGTGTGTATGTGTGTCTCCTAACACAATTGCTTCAGGAAATACTATTTTACCATAAATCTGGTTACGATTTTGGGGTAAGCACAGTGTGCTTTCATCTCAAAAAACTTTACTCCCATAAACCAATTAGGAACAATTAAGGAGGCTCATAAGGCAGCATCCAATAAAGAGAAATGTGCCCTCTTCAGGAAATGTAAAGTCTGGTTTGCACTCTAGCTTGGCAAGTCACTTCATTTCTCTTACCTGCTTCCTCTTTATGTGAAGATAGCCAGCTACCCCTATACATTTTACCAGGGTGTACTTACAGAATGACAGAATGGAGTAGACTGTATTGATGGAACCTGGGAATGAATATTTTTAAGTATCTTCCCTTGGCCCACAAATAAATCTAATGTACATTTCCTGACTATTTGACACTAGTCTAGGTAGTAAAAATGGGTTTTCAGAGCTTTCCCATCCTTAAATTTCTACAGAATCAAATGGAAGATTTAGGTACCAAAGGAACAAATTTATTTTACAAGGATCATAATACAGCTTGTAAACCATTTTTATGCCCATATATTATTTTATAAGTGAAGTCCATAAATTCATCTGCATTCATAAATTGTTAATTTCACTCAAGACGCTGGGTTGGAATCTAAGAGTTATAGTTGAATTGTTTTTTGCACTTAATACATTAAAGAGTTTTATGTGTTGTATCAACATATTTAACTTAGGTATTACTGCACATTTACCTCATTTACTATTGCTTATAAAAGTAGAAAATATTTTTCACATTTATTTTATAGAATCTTTTAGAGAATAAAGGAGGACAAGTAAAATATGTTGAAAAATTACAAACTGAGACCTTATATGTCACTGTTGCTATAAGTTATATAAATAACATAAATATTAATTTTAGACTTTCTTTTAAATTAAATTCTTGAAGTCTCAATTTTTCTCTTAAAAATGAAAAGATTTCATTAGTAACTTAGTCATTTATAGCTTTAGTTTTTGATAAGTCTATGAACTTATAAATTTATTATCATTTCAGGTTTCACTCAACAACTAGCTAATCATATAATCCTGGAAAGTCTATGCACCTCTCTAGACTTTGTAATGTGGATAATTTGTAATAGAAGAGAGTAATCAGTACATAGGAAGTAACAGCTACCTCACAAGATGCTTGACAGAATTCTAAGCACAAAAATGAGGGAAAGAATCATTGTGTAAGATGTTAATGACACACTAAAGGGCTTAGTATACAGCTTCCCACATAAGAAAAAAAAGACATAAAGAATTATGTCCTGATACTATTTCCCAAAACATAACAATATCTTATATCCTCTCTCTAAATGAAGTACCTCTGAACATTTTGGAGTCAACCAGATAGATTTGCTGTATAATAGAAAGCGATGGCAGGAACTCCTGCTTTTTCAAAGTTATTAACATTTAATAAATCCATTTCTGCAGAATCTATTTCCACTTAAAATTTTCCTTTCAAAATGGTATCCAATCATATTTTAAATGTAATATTTTTTATAATTCTTACAATCATTTAAAAATATATAATCATAATTATTCCTTTTAAATAGGCTAATATAAAGCAAAGACAGTAAGAAGACTTTTGTAATCTTGAACATTATAAACTCAGCCTTTAAGAGAATCACTCATTACTTTTCTATATTTCAATCACATTCTGAACATTTAAACTTCTCAAACTTACTAGCATTCATTATTTTGGATATTTTACTCCCATATCCCATTCTTTTGGAAAAAAGTAGAAAAGATCTTCCATATCAATAAAATTAAAGATAACCCATTAATATCATTGATTGTTCTTATGCTATTAATATATTATAATGTACTATTTTTCCTTTGGTAGAGTTTTGAATGACAGCATTTTCTTATATAGCCCATGTAAAAGAAATATGCACATGAGAATGCAGGTGACTGAGAATAAATAAATTTTATGTTAATAAGACTTAAACATAATGAAAATGCAGAAAAAAATTAAGAACAAATTTTCTAGATATAAAAGCTTTTATACAAAATTGTTCCAGATTATAAGAAAAAATAAATAAGAATTTCATTCTAAATACTATCCCTCAAAGTTCACTATGAGATGTAAAAAGCTGTCAATACACTGATTTTATTTTATAGACATATTATTATGAAATAGATTATTAAAACATGATTATTTATTTGACATACATATTACGTATTTTAGAAATTGTTTTTATTACATACCGGTAATTATTTCTTTTTGTCTTCTACAAAACAAGTGGTTTGCATTTTTAAAATTTGACCACACAACATATAACCATTAATTGATATGTGGTACTTAAATATTAACTGTTGTGGTTTTCTTCATTGGTACCATCTCTGTAGTAAAACTGATAAGGCATAGTACAAAGAGAGTTGAACATGAACTTGAATGTCAATGATCTAGTCTCAATGCTGGAGTTAATGATCTTTGTAACCTAGTAAAAATCACTTCTCCTTCCCAGGCATGTGCATTTATTGTATCAAAATATTAGCATGGAACTAGCTGATATTTAAGAATCCTTCCAGCACTGTAAACATTATGATCCGTGACAAGATGAATAACACTAGTTCATGTGTTTGCATTAATTGATCAATATTAAAATAAATCAATATGGAAATGTAACAGATGAAATGAGCCCAGAATCGGGGGTCACATTTTGAAGCTATGGTTCTGGCCTTGATTCACAGAGCCAGCACCTGAAGTAGCCGAGGAACGGTGATAAGTAGACATTTCAGAGTGTTTCTCAAATGGATAACAGCCTGGGAACTTGGCCAACGTGCAATAATAGCTAGTGAGAAGAGGCTGCATTTTTTTTATTTACTGCTATGGGAAACTTAAGGCTGCTTGTGTAAGGGATAAAGTGTGTGAAAGTTCATATGCTTTTGCACATGGACGTGTATTTGATAATACTGATGATTGCTAGGGTTGGGCACTATATATGTTACCTCTATAATCTCCTTAGAGTCCTACTGATATCTTAAACTTTTTAAAAAATAGATATAAAAATGAAGCTAAGGAAGTTGAATTGCTAGTAGAACCATGATTTGACATCAGGGTCATGGTGGCTCCAGAGCCCTTGCTCTTTCCACATTACCCCTGTGATCCTCAAATTGTAGAGTGCATCAGCATGACTTGGATGGCTTATTAAAAATAGCAATTGTCTATGCCAAACTATTGGGGTGTCTGGTTCAATAGACCTGTGGTGGGGATCTGAGAGTTCATATTTTTAACATGTTTCCAGAGGGTGCTACTTGCTCAGGGACATTTAGAAAATCACTGTAGACTCGCAGGCGTCTTCAAACTACGGCCCGTGGGCCACATGCGGCCCGCAGAGGAGTCTGATCCGGCCCGCCAGGTTTTTTGGGCAGTGAGCGCAGCCGAGGTGTTACAGTAGGAATTAGTAGTTCATATAGTCCGGCCCTCCAGCTCTCTGAGGGACCGTGATCTGGCCCCCACTTTAAAAAGTTTGAGGACCCCTAGAGCAACCACTTAAGAGCCAGTAGAATAATATTGCGAGATCTAATGCCACATGCTGGTCATTGATATTCCTGCTATCCAATTACAAGGCATGTGATGATGCATATGGTAATGGTTTCTTAGAAGAGATTTCAAATTGCGTTGTGGGCAACAAGCCATTATTATATAAAAAATATTAATCCTTGTTAATTCTCAACAGGCACCAAGAAATAGTTTAATGAAGGGCCTCACGGCATGACACATTTCATGGCTGCAAGATGGGAAGATTGAGAGAAGGTTTATCGTTAGTACTAAGACCAGGAATACTGGAAGACACTCAATAAATTAATTTTTTAAATATATTTTATTGATTTTGTACAGAGAGGGAGAGAGATAGAGAGTTAGAATCATCGATGAGAGAGAGTCATAGATCAGCTGCCCCTTGCACACCCCTCACTGGGGATATGCCCGCAACCAAGGTACATGCCCTTGACCGGAATCGAACTCGGGACCTTCCAGTCCCCAAGCCGACGCTCTATGCATTGAGCCAAACCGGTTTCGGCAATAAATTAATTTTTTAGTAAAAGTGATCATCCTGATGAGAATGGGAGCCTCATAAGGGTCTAATTCTGAGGAAATCTTGAAGACATGAGATTGATCTCCCTAGAAAGTACCATGAATCACCCCCCCCCACCACCACTCACTCAGAGAGAAAAGATGAATTTGCTAAGAATAGTGTCTGTTCTATCACCCTTACCAGACAGATCTCATCCAAAATCCCAATCAGAACTGCCATGGTATCCCAAAATGATAAACCCCTTTAAATTATGAGTAAAGGGAATGGAAGAAAGAATAGAAACAGGAGTTATGTTTTAATGTATACATAGATCAAATATTTAAAATTGCTTTACATTTTTTATTTGTATCCACACATTTTTTTTTTCATAATCTCTTCCTTTGCAAGCATTGTACTCCTAATCTCCCAAACACTGGAATTCAAAATGCAAGATGGCGTATTTTCTCAAATAGTCATGTTGCCTAGAGTAATATGTTCCTTGCAAGACATATTGTTGGGTGCCTCCAAGGTATTTTACAAACTGGACAAACATTGAAAGAATTTGATATCCTGAATTGCATTCTAGAGATCCTGATGACTACATAGAAGAAAATCACCCCTTGGGACACATGGGGGACGTATATTTGGAGCCCAAGAAACTGAAGTTTAGTTTGTTTTACTTACTGCTATTTGAGATCGTAGAAAGCATTTAACATGAGTGCTTCTTTCCAAATAAGCACAAGACATTATTAATGTCCTACCTCTCTTACCACTTTGCTTTCCCAGATCTCACTTATAATAGAGTTTTACTTACACTATATTTACAACTATGTACAGATGCCATTAGCTACTGCTTCATTTTATAATTCCATTGTTTCTGTAGACACCAGATTGGGTGTTCAGGGGAAAGACATGTACACCCCAAATCTACTTAGTTACCCCACGAATAGTAACGCTAAGTAATATCACGAACAGTTACAACTCCTGCAGTTGAGTCCATGCTCCTGGAGTACTTCATAGAGTGAGTGATTACACCCCCGTTCTCCTTTAAGGATCTCCACGGAGCTGGTACTGGGTTTGCAAGAAGCTAAAACGTGCTCCTTAATTATTTCTGCTCACACTTTTGCTACCATTGGTGTGTGTGTGTGTGTGTGTGTGTGTGTGTGTGTGTGTGTGTGAGAGAGAGAGAGAGAGAGAGAGAGAGAGAGAGAGAGAGAGAGAGAGAGAGAGAGAGAGAGGAGCCCTTCCCAAACACCAGCAGATTCGGGGAAAATATGTCGCTGCACAAAAAAATGACATTTCAGAACAATTTCAACCAGGTAACTGTCCAGGGCAAGTCCCACTCAGCCTTCTGGGTACCCGTTCAAGCCTTTCCCGGGCGGCACATCGCTTTGGCTTAGCTCCTGGGCAGTGCCAAGCCTCCCCCAGGCGGGTGCTCAGGGAGCAGGGACCCCGCCTGGTGCCCGAGCGGATCTTCTTTCCGGGCGCCCTGCCTCATTGCTTATTCTGCAATGCTCTGCGGGCCCTGGCGCGTCCCGCACCCTGCCCTGAGCTGGGGGTGGGGGGGAGGGCCCCCGGTGCCCGGGGTGACCCCGCGCCCTTCCATCCCTCCCGCTCTCTCCAGGGTCCACCGAAGCCACCGCGCGCTGGAACCCTGGCGCGGGCTCCCCCTGCTTGTGGTTCAGCGACGGGGCCGGGGTGGGGTGCGGGCGATCGACTGGCGGCTTCCCGGGAGGTTTCCCAGCTCCCCCGCGCCTGTTGGAGTTGCAGTTGGGAGCGGGCAGCAGCGTGGTCAGCGCGGGGAGAGGGAGCTTTGGGCGCCTGGGGCAGAGGGGTGAGGGTGGCAGGGGCGCAGCTCACCCCACCACAGAGTCTGGGGAACAGGAACGCTCTGTTCCCGAGGACTCCCCTCCCCGGGTTCACCTGGCCTCCCAGAGGCCCCTCCGTGTCCATCCACGTGGACCTTCCCCTCCGAGCGACACACACACACACACACACACACACACACACACACACACACACACGAAGGCAGGCACGCGTGCAGATCCAAGGCAGGCTTTCAGCTGCAACCCCAGAGGCCCTAGGGAATGTCAGGGAGGCTGGCCTTCTAGAAGACAGGAACTCATACTCCCAGTGGGGATAGATGGCGGGGAGAGACACCTGTCCACACGCGGCCAGACAGGGAAGCCTGGCTCACGCGCAAAGGCCAGCATCTCCCAGCAGGAGGCTCAGTCTGGAAACCCCCAGGGAAGGCTTTGGTTGGACATGATGGCTTGGCGTGGCGGGGGGAGGGGGGGGGCGGTCTTTTGTTTGTTGTTATTGTTTGGTACAGACCTTAACCCAGCCCAGCCCTCTTGGAAAAGCTAGTTTCCTTGGGGGGGGGGGGGGGGGGGGTCAGACTTTAGACTTGAGGGCAGGAATGGGAGGGTGTCAGCCCTCGGAGGGCAGGGCAGGGCCACCCTAGGCTGGGTGCAAGGTGAGGACACCTGAAACAAGACCCTTTCCAGTGGTGATTCACTGGGGGAGAGAGAGAGAGAGAGAGAGAGAGAGAGAGAGAGAGAGAGAGAGAGAGAGAGAGAGTAGCCCCAGTCTTGCAGAAGAGCATTATGGTGGGAGTGAGACCTCCTCGGAGTTCTAAGGCTCCAGCAAACAGAGATCCTTCTGGAAGTCCAGGGTCCCAAGAGAAACCCCAGATGCACGCCCAGGCTTAGGCTTGCAGGACCAGCGCCCTGGCTCCCACCTGCTGGGGGCCAAGGTCAGTGTGTTCTGTGCCCTGGGTTCGCTGGGATCCCAGGAGAAGGCGTGTGGGAACCCCCCCCCCCCACGCGTGTGTGTTGACGTGGGCGGGACTTTCCAGCACGACATGGAGATCCAGCTCCTCTCCCAGCGAGCCCTGGGCAGGCAGGCAGGCTGCAGCTGCAGGCTGCATCTCAGAAGCCTCTGCTTGTGTGTTTCCCTTGCAACCAGCCAGCCTCAGTTCCAAGCAGCCCCTGCCCTGCGGGCCCCCAACCCCCCCAAATCCCTATCCCCACCCCGCAATGTGCTGCCCTGCAAATGTAGATGATGATCATGGGGATAAAACAGCCAGAGGAGGTTGCCTCTCTCTTCAACCCCACTCTGGAGGCTCAGGCCTAACCCAGGGCCCCTCTGTCTCCCAGGGAGCCCCTCTGCGTGTGCTGTGGACGGCGGAGGGGAGAAGGTGCAGGGATGGCGAGGGCGGGCACCGGGTGGCAACCTCCAGGCGGAGCTGCTCTGCTCGCTGGGAAAGCTGCGCCCCCTGAACTTCTCTGCGCCCCTGAGCCCGCGTGGGCTCCACCTGCCGAGCCTTCCTCCCCAACGACGCCCGTGCCCAGCTGTCCCGTGGGCCCCTGGGTCCAGAGGAACCCGCGTGGAAGGCAACAGCAGGCAGGGACAAGAGGGCAAGCAGCATGGATGCCATGTCAGCAGTGCCCCCCCCCCCCCCCCCGCTTTTTAAGGAAAGCCTGGAGACTCTGGTGAAATGGAAATAAAAATGGGGAGAGAGAAGCAGCAGCAGCTGTGCCCCCTGGCAGGCACCCCCAGACCTCAGGGAGGAGGTTCAGGTTAGTGTTGGTGTTTCCGTATGTGAGGATCGCGTGCCAAGTTGTGCCACAGACGAGGTGCCTTCCAAGGGGCAGAGAAGGGACCCTCAAGGACCTCTCTGCCATGAAGCACGTTTGTTGTTTGTTGTGTGTGTGTGTGTGTGTGTGTGTGTGTGTGTGTGTGTTTAAACGGTCCTGTAGAACCTCCGTTCTGTATGGGACCAAAGCAGAGCGTGCCGCACGACTTTCCTCCCCATGTCCCCACACCGAAAACATCCTTCGTGGGGACCCCTTTGCTCCACGAGAAGTTGCAAGGAGAGGAGAAGGGGTCCCGTTTCCGGTGCCATTGGAAGCCAATGCAGGCGCTCTTCCTTCCCGCCCCCCGCCCCCCACCCCCCCCACCCCGCACCCCTGATTCTGCAAACGCCCGAGGTGCGGGCCGCGGGGCCGGGATGCAGGCGGCAGGCTCGCTGTTCCTGGGGCGGGAGGGTGGGCGGGACTGCTCTCTCTGCGTCGGAGACCCCCCCCCCCTCTCCCTACCTGCCCCCTTGGATGCGTTTTGGCTCAACAGGTTACCCCTTGGAAACTCGTGCTTCACCCCGGGTCACCCTCTCCGGCAGGACCCCTCACCCCCCCTCCACACACACACACGCATCACCACCACGTCTGCCTGCGCCGCGCTGTGCCGGCTCCCCGCGCCCATCACGCCTCTAGCAGGCAGCCCCGGGCCATCCATTCACCAAGGACTCCCGGGCAGGCGAACCAAGCATGCATGCGAGGCTCCCCGCACTTGGAGCCGGCGACGAACCCCCCCCCCCCCCCCGCCGCCTCCCTCGTGCAAGCAAGCAGCCCCGAGCCGCGTCCCGTGCACCCCCCGGTGCAGTTATGCAGCTCAGAACCATCGGAGGGCTCCGGGCTGCGCCGGGGTTCCCGGGGCCGGGGGCGGAGGGGGTGGGGAATCCAGCTCAGAGGAGGAGCAGGTTGAGATTGCAGGGCTGTTGCTGCCAAAGGGACCAGGGCGACTTCTTGGCATGTGGAGGTGCACATGAACATTCGAGACCTGCCCCCCCCCCCATCGTGGGTCCTCAGAGAGGGAGAGGGAACCCCTCCCACCCAAAACATGAGTTATCATTTCCACGGAATGCAAATGGGCTGCCTTCTGCAGGGGCGAGGGGACAGCCAGCTGCAAGCTGGACAATAAACTGTTTCATAGAGACCCGGCGGGTTGCGGGTTCGGAGGGGAGCTCCCCCACAAAGGAAGAAGCGGCCAGTTTGTGTGGACAGCCTTGGCGCGCCTGGGCCAGACACCCCCCTCCCCCCGCCCCAACACACACACACACACACACACACACACACACACACACACCGCCTCCTCGTGACACACAGGCGCCCGGGGATTGGAAACTGGCTTCCCTGAGAGCCAGAGCCACCGTGTCTAGGAGATCTGACAGGAGTATGGGGAGGTGATTGTTCAGAAAGGATAGCATGAGTCATAAACACCCCCTGGGCGTTCTTTGCGGCAATTAATGGGGAGCAGGGCGCGGGATAAGTTATGGAATAGAGCTAGGGATCTATGCCTCTCTCTACCCCCACCCCCCAAGCCCCTCCCCAGGACAGTTCTCCTTCCAGTGATCCTGACTGTCCCCCTAGCCTTCCTGTTTGGGAATACACTGCACATCCCACCCACCACCTCCCCTTGTCTGTGCATGTGACACTCACTCTACCTGTCTGAACGCCCAGACTTGCTGGGGATTTTATTTTATTTTTTTTCTTTTGGGTCCTCCGCTAATGACTTTCTTCCTACCTTCCTTTCATCCCCAAGGGTGCATCTTGACACTTCAAGGTGTCTCAGACCGTTGGAAAGCCTCGTTTTTTAAGCCAAACCTCTGCCACTGGATTCAGAGAAGCTCAGCTCCCCTACCATGCACCAACGGAGAAGAGCCCACATAGAATGTGTTCACATATGTTCACATAGACATGAAGATACGTATGTGTAGGCAGACCCTGCGCCCCAAGGCATTGAAAACCACCACATTCCCAGCCTGCAGGTAACTTTCCCACCGGAAAGGGTTAAGAGAGAGAGAGAGAGAGAGAGAGAGAGAGAGAGAGAGAGAGAGAGAGAGAGAGAGAGTGGCATTTGCGGGACTGTCTTTCATATAAATATTCCAACCGGGGCATCAGACCCGACTGGTCTGAGTAGCCATCAAGGCAATCCCCACCGCCGAGAAAGTCTTTGCGGAGGAATGCTGCCTTGGACATGCCCGCGTGAGAGGCTCTAGGAACCAACTCACGTCTCCGTTTGAGCATACTGCAAGAATATTTATTGAGCACCGGCTCAATCACTGCATTGAACGCCAAATCTGGCAAGCAAAATGCATTTCCTATCCGAGAAAGGGGAAGGGGGGGGGGGGCGGGGAGGGGAGAGAGCTGTGAATCAACTCCTTCTTCAGTATTATTACGCTTATTTTTATCGGTGCAAATTACAAAGTAACCTTCCAGCCTCTCTCTCTCTCTCTCTCTCTCTCTCTCTCTCTCTCTCTCTCTCTCTCTCTCTCTGGTGACAAGTCAGCTCACCTCCATCCAAAGCAGACGGGAACCCCCCCCCCCCAAAAAAAAATTTAAAATAAAATAAAATAAAGCAGTCCTACCTTTCACACAAGACACCGTCAACAAAAAGACGAGGTTCCCGAACGTAAATCCACTTTTGATGCCCATGTTCTTCAGGAGGAGGAGGTCGAGGCGGCCGCATCTAGCGCATCTCCCGGGGCCGGGCTGCCGGGGCTGGGCGCCCGGGGCCCGGCGCTCCGCTCCGCGGCCGCCGCTCATGCTCTCCGCCCGCCCGCAGCCCGGTCCCGCTGCCCGCCCGGCGCCCGCCGAGCTGTGGCTGTGGCGGTGGCGGTGGCGGTGGTGGGTGCGCGGTCGGTCACAGCTCGGAGTGAATGGTGTTTCTGGGATACCACAGCAACCTTGACGAGGACTCAACCATCTCTCCGACGGGGGCACCGAGGCTCCGTACTCTGGATGCCGCCTGTGCCTGTGCGTTCTTCCCTCCCCTCCGCCCCAAACCTGCCGCCTCGATGCTGCCAGCTCCTTGCAGGAACCAGCAGACACCACTAGTGAGCCCTCTGCAAGCCCAGCTCCTCCGCGCTCTGACAAACTCCCCACGATGTTTGCAAATCCGGGGGGGAGGGGGGCTGCTCGGGGTGTGTGTGTGTGTGTGTGTGTGTGTGTGTGTGTGTGTCCCTCCTCCCCTCCCCTCCCCTTCCCTCCCCCGGAGTGATCAATTCTGCCTGTTACAAGCAGCCGGAGAAAGATGATGGGAGGGAGCTCTCCACGGCAGCCTGGGAATCAGAGAGGCATGCTACAAGGAGGGTTTTTGGTCGGAGGATCGGGGCTGCTTTGGGGGGAAACCGCGATGAGAAGGGGAATCGAGCCCCATCGGCGCCCACGCGCTCCAACGGGACACATGTGTTACTAAGGTGGCTGCAGCACGAATCCGGGCGGGCGCCTCGCGCTGATGGTCCTGCGATGTAATTGAAAGGGGGAGAATGTATTTGCACACGGGCATTTGCATATGCAAGTGCTTACGCGTAAACCGGGAAACCCTTTTTTTGTTCTTCTCCTTAAAAAAAAAAAAAAAATTCCATAAACCGATTCCATCGGAGACCAGGCCCGAGGTGGGGTGGGGTGGGGTGGGGTGGGGAGGGATGCGGTGGGGAGAGGGAGTCAGAGTCATTTCCCCCAAATAGTTGGCCCTGTCCTCGCCCCTGCCGCCTTTTCGGCTGATGTGCGCCGGCAGGGAAACTACTTTATCTGCGATCCTTTATCCAGGACAGACCCATCTGTCTTCCTTCTGAGCCGGCCCCAAATAATGTACAGGGAAGGTTTCTTTCCAAACGGGAAATGCACGCAGCTATCTGCACGGCTGGACTTGGCAGCCCCCCGCGCCACGCAGGGGTTAAGGTTGCGCAAGGAAGAGCTCTCGCGCCATCTACTGGCCGTGGCGAGGGCGCCGGCTTCTCTGCCGTCTCGCAGGGACCCCTTTCCCCCACCCCTCCCTGTCCTGGTGAGGGAGAGCTGGGTCCCCAGCCCGGCGTGCTGTGTTGCTGTGTCAATTTCCTAATTTTTTTTTTTTTCCCCTCTCCCAGCTGTCCCAGATCTTACAGCCAACAAGTTCCTTTGACCAGGCGCCTGACTGGTGATCGGGGGTCTGATCCCATCTCAGAAGAGGGGAGGGCGACCCGGCTGGCTCTGGAATGGATCATTGAGGATGGGGAGGGGGGGGGGCGCTTTTGGCTGCATGTGCACATGTGCATGCTGAAGGCCACCCGGGAGATGGGCACCTAGCTACAGGACTTATTCGGGGCACTGCCCAATCTGAGTGTGGAGCTCCCCACACTGTCTACCCCCGATGGCTCCCGTCCCAAACACCACCAGCGTGCCCCGGCCAGCCCCGTCCCCGGGTCCTGGGTGGAGCTGGCGGCGCAGGGAACCAGGCGGTTGCACGGGCAGAGAGTTAGGCAGCGAGCCGCCTGTAAGGCGTGCATGGTGAGGGGGTTCCATCTGCAGCATCGGAGGGAGTCTGAGCTCTACGGGTGCGTGGCATTTTGTGATTCTCCCAGGGACTGTGTGTATGTGTGTGTGTGTGTGTGTGTGTGTGTGTGTGTGTGTGTGTATGCTAGTTGGGGAGGGAGCCTTACCTAGAGGTAAAAGCTGCAGACGCCCGCTGACCTCATTACACAGGGAAAGGAACCTGCAGGGTGGGGTGGCAGAAAACAGCTCCTTCCCCATGGAGCTTCCTTCCTCGGTCACATATGCAGAGAGATCTCTAAGGGGAGTGGGCCACAAGCTTGGGGCTACATGGTGATCTGGGAGGGTCCACAGTGAAAACCTGGCACTGTTATGTTTCTGCAATAGCTTTGGAAATGCTCCCTCAAAGAGGAGTTGGCTCTGGCACTGATTGCAGCCAAGATGTCAGGGTGTGCTGCCACTGCTGCTGCTGCTTTTGCTGGGCCGGACAAGGAGTTAGATGCAAACAGGTCCTTGGGCTTAATGAGGATCCTGGACAAAACCCTCCTTACCAGTGTGCGGTTAGTCACCTCCACTGAATTCACTTTTCACCAAGGGGGGGAGGGAGGGAACATCCAGACTCTTTGGTATATGTTATCCTCATGGACACACGATTATTTAAAGAGAGGAGGACTTAAACAAACAAAAACCGCCAAAAATCTCTATTTCTCAAAAGTCAGGAATATTTTAACAAGAATTATTGTGAGGGGAAAAAAACAACACAAAAAAGTCTTTGACTGTGGGACTATCATGACTACTGCAAGATACCAATTGCTGATAATTCTTTTCAAACATGCTAATTCTGTAATCCTGTTATCTTATCCTAAACGAATCCTGCCTATCATTTTAAAGTGGAGTTGTTAAAAGATTAATCTACTAGTTCGTAAGACGTTGAACAATATACTCTAGTTTCTAGTTTCTCCAGCTCATAATAAATCACAAACATTTTCTTTACATGCACCTCCCAGTTCCAGAGACCGAATGGAAAATCCTACTGTGCAGATGGGAAAAGTTAAGGCCTAGAGAAATCAAATATTTATCCAAGGTCATCATCAGGAGCATGGCCACTTAATCCAATACATTTAGTGCTGGATTGCATTCCTGTCTTTTAAGCTAAACCAACTCCTCTTTGAGGGAGCATTTCCAAAGCTATTGCAGAAACGTAACATTATCAGCCAGAATCCTGCCTGAGAAACCCCTCAGTTTCTCTAGAAGGGAAAAAACAGTGTGGACATTTAGGAGGTAGAAATCATATATCGCATCTGATCTGTAGGGAAACAGCACATGTGTGCACCCATGTATTTAAGACTTTTAAAAAGAGAAGATTAAAAAAAATAGCTAACATAATAGCAAACATTAAGTGCTTCCTATGTGCCTGACATTGTGTTATGTTTTCCTGGCATATGTTATTCAGTCTTAATACTACTTGCTGAGACAACTACTACAATTATCCTCATTTTATAGGTGAAGACATTGATACACAAAGATGTTAACCATCTTGCTTTACTCAAGGTAATATGTCTAAGAGGAAATATGAACCACTGCTGTCCAATTTCTGAGTCAATCCATTTGCAGACTTTGCTCTACTATGCTAGCTCCCAAAGATGCTTGTTCCAAAATAGTCTAGTAACAAAAATATAACTGTTATAGTAAACCATTGAAAAACCTGTATCTGTGTAACCATAGAAAAACAAAGATTTATAAGATAATCTAAAGGTGATCAAGTTTAAAATATGTATGCAGACATATAAAGAGAAAACTTGTTTATGTTTGCCAGTTACTACTGCCATCATCCTTCTCTCTCTCTCTCTCTCTCTCTCTCTCTCTCTCTCTCTCTCTCTCTCTCTCTCTCTCTCTACTTGCAACCTACTGATCTTACATACAGGTCAAGGAAAAAAGTGACTTGGCAGGGATCATTAAGCCAATCACAATGATTAAGTACACTTGATAGCTTTTAAAAAGACTCTACATCAGAAGTGGACAGGTTTTTAAGTGCCAGATTTCCATTCCTTTTCAGTTTTGCCCAAAATAGTTATGTAATATCATTAAGCATGATCTTTAAAAGGGGCTCAGATGGCTCTTGAAAGGGAGAAAATAAGCACCTTTTCAAAAATTGCTCTATATTAAACCTGATCCTCTCTATGTATTTACTCTGGTTTAGCATCATAGGGCCACATCACAGAGAAATGAGCAAAGCAGAGTGAGAACACTGAGAAAAAAGCAACAAAGACTAGAGAAAGGGTTACTTTTAATTTTTTTAAAGAAGTGCAGATCCTTTTGACAGAGTCAGGAACTTAGAAAGTGGTGTTTTTTTGTGTGTGGGTTTTTGTTGTTGTTGTTGTTTGTTTGTTTGTTTTTTCTTTTCTTAACTGATGTCACAGAGATACAAGTTTGCATGGGTATTATTGTCCAAATACAATATTTATTTTGTTATAGAAACATTGCTGCCTTTTAGAACTAAATGCCCAATGATTGTAGAGATATACTTTTCAATTAAAAGGCTCAAATTCAAAACTGTGAGTCTGTGGGGGAAATTAGAGTAAGTTAAAATTTTTAATGATCTACAAATAATCCAGCAGGCTTTCCCCCTTTGTGTGTTTGTTTTTTAAAAATATAGAATTTGTTGCTGGAGAGTAGGAGAAAAAGAGGAGATAATTTTCTCATTTTTCTATAAATGTCCATTCTTGGAACTGACCTCTCTCACTCCTGGGAAATAAAATATTGGAAGGTAAATGTTAGGGAATTCTGATTCAAGCCTAAGTTTTCCTTCATTTGCAATAGTTCCTATTCAGGTAAGAAGAAAAGAAAGAGCTCTACTATTCATGATAAAGCAACTTTTTAAAAACAATCATATTTAAGAAGATCAGTTATGAGGTGGATAAAAGTATGTGTCCCACTGTTAATCAGGAAGCATTGTTGAAAGATGGAGACAGGCTCTTAGAAATGCTGCTAGGCATTCTTATATCCTGACTCCTCTGAATTTCATGAATAGTGAGGCTTAGCAGGCTTTCCAGAATTTTTAAGCTTTAACAACATTAAGAAAATCAGAGAATAAAGTTTCTATATTACATCAGGATATTAATATTCTATTCATAATGGGAGAATGGAAAAATGTTACAACTGAAAATAGTATCTATTGCTGTATTCATATAAATAAATCATACTTTGACTAAAATACACACACACACCAACCCAAAAACTTATTTTTGACATGAGCAACATACATAATAAATTTAGTACATTAACATTGAAATTTTATTAACTAGTGTCTTTTAAATATATACTATATAGTATACAATTTATAGAAAGTTTACTGTCAGTGATATGAACACATTTCACTGAAAGAAGAGAAATATGGGAAGAAACCAAGATGACAGCATAGGTAAACACCTGAACTTGCTGCCTCACGCAACCACTTCAAAACTACAACCAAAAGACAAGACGGACATCATCCAGAACCACAATAAGGCTGGCTAAGTGGAAATTCTACAATTAGAAAGGAAGAGAAAATCACACTGAGTCTCAGAGGAGCTGTGGAAGTAAAGTCCAGAGATATGGAGGTGTGCACGCATGGAAAGGGCTGGCAACTAAGGACACAGCTTTTTCAATCGGGAGGGAGACACAAGCTCCCAACTGCTCTGAACTCCAGTTCTGGGTGAGATTCTGGGGACCCAGACTCATACAGGGAGAAACTAGACTGTCCAGCAGTGGGCAGAACTCGAGGGCAGCTTTCTCTTAGAGGTGCTTTACAGTGATTACCAAGGGACACAGATGTGAGGGCCTCTTAGAGAAGGGCTGGTAGGAAGCCATTGCTGTTTGCTCTGCCCTGAGACTCCACCCCATCCAGGCTGTGTGCAGAGGCTTTTGCATATGAATGGCCTGGTCCTTTGAAATCTAAACTTACCATGATATAAGGGAAGAGAAACAAGGTTCCTGACAAGCTGCAGCTGATTCAGAGAGACCAAGAACATCCAAAAGAAAGCCCAAGGCCCAATAGCAGCTTGCATTGCTTCACAGCTGGGCCTCATCTAGGCACCTCCAAAACCCAAACAAAGAAGAAGAATCTGCAGATCTCTCTGTAGCTCCTGCTGGTGGCCTCAGGCAGAGGCTAAATTAGCACCACCTTGGAGATCCAAGAGCCAGTGTACTGAGGAGTCAGAATAGGACCATCCAGATTACAACTCCTCAGATCCATAAGGGACACACTCAGGGGGCAGACTCAGTGAGCACCAAAGCCCCACTGAAGCAAGTCTTGCCTCATAAGAACTTCTCCAGCACAGAAGTTCTCCCATCATAGACACAGCTGATCCTCACAGCCAATTGGGCTGGAGGTCAATTCCTCCCAGTGATACCAACAACAATCAAGGCTTAACTACAAAACTGCACACAGCCCACAAAGGGGTGCTCCTAGAGGGTTCACCTCAGATAATGGGGGAGGCTAGCCACTGGGCCCTATAGGACACTTAGCACACTAAGCCACTCTATCATCACAGCTAAGCAGCCAAAATACAGAGACAAAAAAAAAAAAAAAAAATCACAAATAAAAGAAATGGAGGAAAGCAAACTACTGGATAGAAAGTTGAAAATCATGGTTATAAGGTTTTTTTGAGAATTTTCTAAGAAAGGCCAATAAATTTAGTGAGACTCTCAATTATATGAAAAAGGACCAACTAGAAATTAAGTATACATTGACTGAAATAAAAAAAATAATATACAGAGATCTAACAGAAGACGAGAGGATTGCAAAAATCAAGTCAAAGATTTGAAATACAAAGAAGCAAAAAACACTCAACCGGAAAAATTAAAAAAAAAAAAAGAATCCAAAAATATGAAGATAGTGTAAGGAGCCTCTGAGACAACTTAAAGCATATCAACATCTGAATTATGGGAGTGCCACAAGAAGAGAGAGAGCAAGATACTGAAAACCTATTTGAAGAAATAGTGACAGAAAACTTCCTCCACCTGGTGAAAGAAATAGACTTACAAGTCCAGGAAGCGCACAGAACCTCAAACACAAGGAATCCAAAGAGGACCACACCAAGATACATCATAAGTAAAATGCCAACAGCAAAAGACAAAGAGAGAATATTAAAAGCAGCAAGAGAAAAACAGTTAGTTACCTACAAGGAAGTACCCATATGACTGTCAGCTGATTTCTCAACAGAAACTATGTAGGCCAGATAGGAGTAGCAAGAAATATTCAAAGTGATGAATAGCAAGAATCTACAACCAAGATTATTCTACCCAGCAAAGCTATCATTCAGAATTGAAGGTCAGGTAAAGAGCTTCACAGATAAGAAAAAGCTAAAGGAGATCATCACCGCCAACCCAGTATTATATGAAATGCTGTAAGGTATTCTTTAAGAAGAGGAAGAAGTAGGAAAAGGGTAAAGATAAAAATTATGAACAACAAATACATATCTATCAACAAGTGAATTTAAAAATCAAGTGAATAAAAAATCTGATGAACAGAATAATCTGGTGAATATAATAGAATCAGGGACATAGACAGGGATTCGACTGACAATCCTCAGGGGGAAAGTGTGTGGGAGGTGCTGGAAGAGACTGGACAAAAATCATACACCTATTAATGAGGACAATGGAGGGGCAGTGAGGGCTTAGTGTGGGGTGGGAGCCGGGTGGAGGAGAGCTATGGGGTAAGGGGTGGAGGGAGGGGGAAAAGGAACAACTGTAATAATCTGAACAATAAAGATTTTTTTTTTTTTAAGAAGAGAAACATGTTGGGACACGTGTGGGTACTAATCCTAAAAGAAAAGAGATAAGAATTGAGAAAATGTTTAAAGACTTTTCTGTTTGTCTGGAGGTGCATTTCACTTAGGCCTATATCATTTGTCTCTGTGTAGAGGAATAGAAATAAAAATAAGTTAAGCAAATGGTAGCTTCCATGAATAATAAAGATAATCCAGGTCTCTTCATAAGCAATAAAGTTGTTTTGCTGTCATGATCTGAATAAATCTCAATTCCCCTGTGTAGCAGATCTTTTTATCATCCCTTTCTAAACTCTAATGCAGATATGTGATATCAGCCTCAAATACACTTGAGAATATGTACATATTTAGAGAACATAGAGTGCATTTCAAAAGACACCAAGATTATCAAAATTACTATAAAAATGCAATGCATATTTTATTTCATACCCTGAAATATCTGCCAATAAATTCATTGTTATCTCCTACAAATTAACTCTGGCTTTATTCTCATCCACGTATTCTCTGCTGATCTTCAAACTTGATTATAAATTCTTGAGATAAACACATATTTTCAAATATTCAGAACATAGTAAAACCCCAATACACTTTATTTTGCAGCTTTCTAGTTTAGCATAGATTAGGTAGCATGTGTGAGATTTTATGTTTTATTTCATTTACTTATTTAAACATAAGTTTGTGGAGTTTTCTGGAAGAATCTAAACACTAGCAATAATCAAACTTACAACTGAAAGTGAATTTTGGAAAGTTGTGAGCATTTGTTTTCAAATTATAATTGGTCATAATCTCAGAAGTTGATTTAAAAACTCACAAATTTGAAGTCTATAATCCATTTAGGTCTATACATGTGCTTGTGTCTGAGCCATCTTTAGAAATGAATATCCATTACTGCATAATTTGTCCCAATGTTTAAACTTCCCCATTGATCACAAACAAATTGTTATTTCATTGGTTTTCCAAATTTATCTAAAATGAACAAATGTTGAAATATTTCCTAGAATAAGAGTACAGGAAACCAAATACTATAAGCATTCTTTCTTCAGAGATAACATTTACCTTTGCTAAGAATGATCATTTTGGCCACCAAAGAGAAGAAAATCAATGCAGCTGATTTTGCTTTAGCTGCACATAATCCAATTTGGGTTGTAAGTACAAATATCTGTCCCACATGGGCAGGGATCAATTTCATCTTTACTCTTTATGAAGCAGGTATCATTTTCATCTGTGTGCTCCTTCATTTATTTGAGAAATCATTTTGAGCTCCTATTGCAAGGAAACATAAACAAGAATTACACATTATCCTCAAGGAGCTTACAATGTAATAGGATGGATAGAATATATTTCAAGTAATAATAGTGAATGTCAATACAGTATAACCACTTTAGAAGAAATACCTGTAAAATGCTAAGATGTTAGGAGATTATAGCTGGGGGAATTGAAAGAAAATTCAAGGGAGAGATATACATTTGAGCCTACTAGAACATCTAGGAATGTTTGACAGGAACATTGGAGGGGAGGTTGTCTTCCAGAAATATAAGTAAATTTTATCTGCTATAAACATATTTAGGATTTAGTCAATTAGGTAAAGTGATACTTTTAGAGAAGATATGGGAGATGAGGCCAGAAAGATAAAATTAGTCAGAGAGAAGTTTGAAATGGGAAGTAATGAGTCCTTGCCAATAATTCCTACATTTTTTTCTTTAATGGACCTTAATGATTGGATAGTTCAAGTAAACCTCCAGTAGCACATTTTTTTAAGCAGCTCAGTCAATGAATTGTTTCATTGAATAAGCGAATCAATTTGTTTTGGTATTTTGCATTGCAGTGATTTATAAAGAAGAATCAATTTAGCCTTTTAGTTGATTGAAGTCTTCAGGCATTTATTATAAACACACTGAATAAGGTTCAATCATTTTTAAATGATATAAGATACTATCAATATAAATGTAATACCTAAACTATACAACATAATATCGATATATAATCTGAATCAGTTACTAGACCTAGATTATTTTTTTCTTTGCATATAGTAACACTATGAACAAATGCTATATTTGAAAATGCTATATTTGAAAATTTACCTCATTATTCAGTATATGAATACCAATTTGAATTTTGGGAGATTTCACCTGTTTAGGTTAGGCTTAAATGAACCATGAATTAAATGCTTTACATAATATGTCTATATGGATATAAAGTCATACAATTTCTGAGGAGGTTAAGCTATCCATTAATTACGATATCATAATAACTCAATTTGTTCTATTTAAAAAATTTTAGAGGGTGTTTCTTCTGGGACAAAATGAATCTTGTTCTTTGTTTTTCCCAATTAGCTTTGCCCTTTTCTAAATAAAAACAAACAAACAAGCAAATTCCAATCAGCAAGCAACAATGACAAAACAAACAAATAACTCTATGCCTGGTTGGAAAGCTTGCTCACTCAAGTGATGAGAAGATTGTGAGGAGAACGGATGTGACAGATGAACACAAATTCTTCCTTTCCAAAGGAAAAGCAATAAAATCAATGCTTTTCTGAGTCTGGGTCAATATGCAGTGATGTCTCTAAGATAAAAAACAAACAAACTGGTATTGAAAATGCCTTTAGGGTAAGAGAGCTATCACTTAATTTTTCATCTGTAAAATGAGGATAACTGTTTACTTCACAGAATTTTAGTAATTCACTCAACAGGTGTGATAGTAAAAGAAATTACCTCATCACTCTATACCTTTTCATAGTACCTGTAATTTTGGTTGAATAGTGGGGGGGGGGGGAAGCTATTTCCACATCCTAACCCCTGGAACCTGTGACTGTGACTTCATTTTTTTTCAAAGAGTCTTTGCAGATGGAACTAAGAAAAGTAAAATAAGAAAAGTAAAATGAGATCATACTAGATTTACAGTGGACCTTAAATCCGATGATGTGTCCTTAAAAAAGAAAGAGACTTAGACACAGAGATACAAAAGAGGAGACAATGGGGAAAAGGAAGCAAAAATTGGAATAATGAATCTGAAGAACCAAGAAACATCAAAGAGTGCTGGCGGTCACCAGGATTTAGGAAAGGGGCAGGGAATGAATTCTCCCTGAGAACCTCCCAAAGGAATCGATCCTGCCAACATCTTGACTTTAAACTGTGCGAGAATAAATGTCCATTGTTTTAAGGCATCTTGTTTGTAGTATTTGTTATGGCAGCCCTAAAAAACCAAGGTACCTGAAATATCCAAGACATTGATCCTATGAACATGGCTACTGGATTTTATTTGATGATGGGTTCTTCTTTCTACCTCCACCCTAAATTTGGAGCATTCCTCAATGAAATATTTTGAGACTTCATAAATTATTATTAATATTCCCTTATTGAAGAACAGTTATGTCTTCCTTTGACTCTTACATTTTTTAGAATGAGTTTTACATAAATATTTGAGTCTGATCTAGTACTTTCAAGCTGTAGCTTGAGTCCTAGCTGTGCATTTTATTATCTTCCTAAAAATCTCAGACTCAAGGTAGTAATATTGCACTCATCTTCTTTCATGCACTCCTTCATCAAATTTCCTTCTTCTGATTGAACTTTTTTGTAGTTACTCCCTTTTTTACCTCAACTACTGAGTCAAAACCTTATTTTTGTACCTCTGTTCTTCTCATATTTGCAGTAGAGTTGAACACTAATATATGAAAATATATCCTTTATCTTCAACTCCACTGTGTATCTTTTCAACTATTCTATTGCCATCACCTGAGCTAGGTAATAATGATCTCAGGCATACATTATTTCCAAGTTACTCTGACTGTCTTCAGGCTTCCAGCTTCTACTCTATTCTATCTTGTACTATGTATAATCATCTTATTATGGCTCTTCTCTTCTCAAAATACCTTCCTGTCTCTTCATTATCATTATCTTCCAGAGCAACCAATGTTCTTAACTCTCACAATCAGACCCACTCAGGGATGTTCCCTCTTTCTGTGAGTCCATTCTGATCAATATACACAACTGAATGTGTTTGCATTCTGCATTTAGGCCTTTCTTGATATTGCTCTCTTGGCTTTTAATACTTGCTTATCTTTCACTGGCCTCTCCAAATTTCAACTTTGAATCAGGTCTTATTTTCTCCAGTCCTGCGATATTTATTAATTTCCAGGGAATTTAAGCATATCTTTTTTTTTTAAGTCTATAGATTATTTTGTGACATTTATACTACTTTGCTTTACTTAAGTTTTGTTATTTACAGTTGTTGTCCTTATAAATATATTAAAATATGTTAGGGTTTATTTAAAAATGTATCTTTAAAATGTCTTCAATAAACCCTTTTTAATATTATACAATCATACATTTACCGAATGCCTACTCTATGACATGTTGACAATATAACTCTTTGAGTTTGTTCTTTTTTTTTTTCAATTGGTGGAAACATTGGTGTGTATATCAGTTATGGGGGTTGAGGAGAGAGGGGAGGGGGGGTGGGAGAGAATGCACATTGTGCAAAGAAAGCAGGGAAAGGAACGTGTTATGTCCACTAACATTAATTATAGTAAAAGGTTTGATAACTAATTTCAGAAAGAGTACTCTGATTTCTTCCTTGGCTCTGAGACACTCCAATTTCCAATGCAGAGGCAGTTCTGTCTGTTTGGCAGATTGTTTGAGCTGGAATTAAATGTGCACAGCTGGTACCATCTGCTGTAAATTCTTTAATTCTTGTTATCTCTCAAACAGCTTTTGGTTTTGTTTTATTCATAATTCATTTATGGAGGATGAGGAATACCTATTGGGCTCTTAATAACAGGATCTTAATGGATGTATTGCTGGTTCTCAGATGAGTAGCAAACAGTAGTACTCTGGTTTATCAATATTGCTAAGAATATCTACTTAGTTCATTGATGACTAGACTGGCTTATGAACTAAAACCAAGGCTAGTTTTAGGTAATCCAATGGAATCGTTACTTAAGATTATATAGTTTAATGATATTGTTTGAAATAGTTCTTATGTTTTTATCAAATTTTTAAAATTTATTTTCCTGTTTATTTCACAATTAAAGCCTAGAAATTTTGAATAATTACCTAGACAGCAGACAAAAGCAGAGAAACCTAGAGTTTATTCTTAACCCCTCTCTGTCCCTCACCTCTTCCAAAATTTGTTTTTCAGTGTCTCTCACCTCAGTATCTTCCTGTGAATTTCAGCCTGACTTTGTGTGGGTCTCACAAGTCATACCCCAGACCAATTTAGTGCGTTGTCTACTGAGGACTTAGAGTGATCTTTCTGAAACATAATACTAATTAGTCTCTCTTCTTAAAATTCTCTAATGTCTAGATGTTTTCTTCAAAAATATATTTGAAAAATCTACCAGTTTCCGTTGCTCCTTTTCCCTGACATTTACTCTACTTCCCACTTTGCCTGGGAAACAGCAAATCAAAATTCAGGTGCCTTTGTTATTATTGTTGGATTCATTTCTCATTCTCCTGGGTTTGAACAAAATGACCTTCTTCTAAGTTTTTGCAGAAATTTGTGCATAAGCCTGTTGGAACATTTATTGTCATTCCCCCTCTCCCCCCCACTTTAGTTTTTGTATTAATGTTTGCAGTCCTGATGGACAGAGTGTATTTCCCCCCACCTTCAAAACTTCAAATACTAGTATAGAACCCTGCAATATTGGGCATTTGATAAGTCATTTAATGGATGAATGGAAGGTTTAACAACTACATCATTAGTGGTCTTGGCAGGAAAGGATTCATTTCATAGTGAATAAGTAGAGGTCCCCTTATAAATGAAGCAAGGAAGTTATTTTAATTTGGTAACAGACACAAAAACACATATTAAAAACATCATTGTTTCTCGTTTTATTTTAAAATTATCTTCAAGGAATTTGACCCTAATCAATGAAAGGTTTTAAACATCTCCAATCAATGGAAACGAGGGTAGCCAGGGGAGTTGCTTGGGCTGCTTAGGACTAAATTTAGTTTAGTATTGACATAATTCATGCTGGTTGGTTCTCTTTACTTGCTACTCTGCACTGAGGCAAGCCGTTGGCTTTTCCTTTACTCTGAGATTTGTCTGATCTGGCGTCGATAAGATATATTATGCTCAGGGCATCTGCTAAAATGCAGAAAAAAATATGGGGAGGCTTTGTCAGACCAATACATCGTGTAAATGTCTATTCCGAATATTTAAAATGTAGTACATGGGAGGAGAAAATGTGCAGGAAATATAGCAAGGTTTCTGGTATTCTAGAAGTCATGTTGAAAACCTATTTATGGCATGTTGAGAAGCTTGCTGGCCATTCTGCAAAAACGCTAGAGAGAAGTTAGGACATAGGGCTTTTTCTGGCAAATCATGACTTTGTGTTAGTCAAATTCTGACAATGTTAAAATGTGATCTCTCAGGAAGTGACATTTGGATTTTTCTGTACCATCTATGGGTGAATTTTTAAGATTTTGGTGTACATCAAAACTACCTGACAACCTAATGTATCAAAAGGAATGGGAGCCAGGCTCCTGCATTTTATTTTATTTTAATATATTTTATTGATTTTGTACAGAGAGGAAGGGAGAGAGAGAGTTAGAAACATCGATGAGAGAAAGTCATTGATCAGCTGCCTCTTGCAAACCCACTATTGGGGATATGTCAGCAACCAAGGCACATGCCCTTGACCGGGATCAAACCCGGGACCCTTCAGTCTCCAAACCAACGCTCCATCCATTGAGCCAAACCGGTCTCGGTGGCTCCTGTATTTTAAACATGCACCTTTATAGCAGTGGTTAAAAGAGATACTGAATTTCACATAGGTGACTTTTTCCATGAAGGAGAACAGACATCTCCCACCCAGGTTTACTCAAATAAGCTTTTGGGTGCCAATGGCTATTATTTTTAATGAGTGGAAAACAGGTGTAAAAATATTAAAGAAAGCCGTAACTGTTTGGTTCAGTGAATAGAGTGTCAGCCTGCGGACTGAAGGGTCCCGGGTTCAACTCTGGTCAAGGGCATGTACCTTAGTTGCGGGCACATCCCCAATAGTGGGTGTGCAGGAGGCAGATGGTCGATGCTTCTCTCTCATTGATGTTTCTAACTCTCTATCCCTCTCATTTCCTCCCTGTAAAAATCAATAAAATACATTTTAAAAAATTAAAAAAGTATTAAAGAAAGAAAACACACACCCACTTTTACAATGAATTTAACTGAAATATATATGTAAAGATTTCCCTCAATAGAAATTATAATACTGGATTTTTGGGATGCTGTTATAATATCTGAAAATCACTTATCAGCTAACATACTTGCTGGGAGAGCTAGAACAATAGGGAAAGAGCATGTCATTGACAAGTAAGTTATGTTGCTGCTCAGACCAACAGTTCTGCACCAAGTATTTTGCTGTTATAAAACTTGCATGCAGAAGAATATTGAAATTGATCATCTTCATACGAATAGCACAGAGAAATGTTTAATGCACCTGTAAGCTTTTATTTCCTTTTCCTTTGCAGAGCAAACCAGTGTTTCATTCAGAAGTGGTATGTAATCAAAAGCTATTGCCATTTACATCTAACAAACTTACAGTGTGTTAATTTGTTAGAAAATTAATGAGTGCAGAATGCTAAAATATCAGACTTCTACACGTTGCATTTAAATGTTGTAGCTCTATCAGCTCTTCTATATATATATTTTATAGGCTATCCATGCAATTCTAACATGGCAGTTTTTCAGTATTGTGCATATATCATAACGATAATAGAATTATTTGTCTCAGTTATTCATAACTATGGGAGAAGACTTTTAAAAATATAAAAACTATATTTTTATTGATTTCAGAGAGGGAGAAGAAGAGGGAGAGATAGAAGCATCAATGATGAAAGAGAATATTCCATCGGCTACTTCCTACATGCCCCACACTGGGAACTGAATCTGTAACCTGGACATATGCCTTGGTCAGGAATTGAACAGTGACCTCTTGTTTCATAGGTCGATGCTCCATCACTGAACCATGCTGGCTAGGTGAAAAAACCTTTTTTGAATCAGAACTTCTTAAATATGTGAGGGTATAATTGCTTAAGGATCATTCGAAATAGTTGTTTCAAAAAGCAGTACATATGTTCTATATTTTAAACAATTTTTTGAGCCTCAAATAGTAGCTATTAACATCAATTTTTCTATGGTGGAATAGGATCTCTGATGTGACTCATGCTTTGGTTGACAAGGAGATTGAATTCAAATTGCAGCTCAAATCTCATAACAGTATAGGGTCTTCAGACTTGCTTATCTTTCACTTTCACTCTAGTTAGATGATTTAGACACGATATTATTGGGTATTATTCAGATATTACTCTAGCCTGCATATGACTCCTGTCTAACCAGCATGCACTTAATAGCTTTTGAGATACTTATTTTAAACAATAATTTTTGTTTTTGAATGTTTTTGCTTTTATTTTTCTATTCATATCATATAATCTCAACTGTTATGTTTTATTTATAATTAGACCAGTATTATTTTATCTTTTCCATCAGCATTTATCCTCCCTATCCCCTCTTCCACCTCCACCCATCCCCTCATCCCACCACATTATTGTCCGTGTCCAGGAGTTTCTTTTTTTTTAAATTACACTTTTATTTCTTTTCCAGTTATTATCTCTCTCTCCTTGTCTATAGTCTTTATAGAGCTGTCTGTCAGGATTTTCTGGAGATCCTTAGACATACATGGACACAGGACTTAGCTTTGTTCACTGCGACTTACTTTAAATTCTTTGAATCTTGGACAGTGTCAAAAAGTCTTGAAAATATGGCTGTGAATGAATTCCCACCACGTAGATTTTTTAAATATATATATTTTATTGATTTTTTACAGAAAGGAAGGGAGAGGGATAGAGAGTTAGAAACATTGATGAGAAAGAGAGAGCTGGCAACCAAGGAACATGCCCTTGACTGGAATCGAACCTGGGACTTTTAGTTCTCAGGCTGATGCTCTCTATCCACTGAGTCAAACCAGTTAGGGCTACATATAATTTTTTACTTACTAGTCCTTCACATTTCTAGTCTAATTTGTGTGTGTGTGTGTGTGTGTGTGTGTGTGTGATCCCAGTATCTCTAGAGCTCTTTAATTAATTTACATTTTGTATCTGCTAATCAGAATTGATTTTTATTGCTTATCCCCACAATAGTAACAAGTCTGTAATGCCTACAAGGTCAAGATGGCAAATAAAAAAATAAATACATAAATAAATAAAATAGTCTTAGTTTGAAAAGTCCTCTGTTTTCATTTAAGGTTTCTCTCCTCCCACCCCCCCCCCCACACTTAGCATAATGTTCTCCTAAACCAATAAGAGAAAGATAAGTACCATAGGATTTCACTCTTATGTGGAATTTAATGAACAAACTAAACTACTAAGCAAAATACAGACAGATTAATTGATAGAAAGCAGGCAGACAGTTCTGGTTGTGTTTGTGTGTGTCCATGTGTGTGTGAGAGGGTGAGGTGTGGTTGGGAGAATGGTGAAGTATTGAACCAAAGAGAGAGAGAGAGAGAGAGAGAGAGAGAGAGAGAGAGAGAGAGAGAGAGAGAGAGAGAGAGAGGGAGAGAACTCATGGACATGGACAACAATATGATAATTGTGGAGTAGGGTGAGGGAGGAAGTAGAAGAGGGGATAGAGTGGATAAATAGTGATGGAAAAAAAATAGAATAAAATTATATATATAACTTTCACTTGAAACCTTAAGTTAGATATAAGTTAGATGCAAAAATTAATCTGGGCCTCAATGCGGCCATTTTCTTTTTTTAATAGACATGTTCAATACAACTCTATTATTCAAAGCACTCTCATAGCCACTGGTTATTACTGAACACACTATCACAACCACAATTCTTAGCTCCTATTGCCTTTGCCACCATAAAGGCACCCTCCCTTGGAATGGATATGGTGCACATTCTCCAGCTCCTGGACCAGAGCTTATTCCTAGCACCTCCGGGGATGAGGGAGCTGGCCAGGTGGCAGCACGGGGCACCACTGCTGGAAGGTGTGGACTGGAAGGACCCTGCAGTGCTGACTCTACATTCCCTGGTCATCACTCCTTCCTACCTCGCTGCCTGGACAAGTTTGTTCTTCCTTTCCTTAGAAAGTTTATGTCAATTAAAATAAGTTCTTTTAAGGGTCATATAATATATTTGAAATAAGGCAGACAATGAGCATAAACATGCTGTGTATATTTATATTAAATGAATACAAATTGACTTCATGCCCTAGCTGGTTTGGCTCTGTGGGTAGAGCATTAGCCTACAGACTGAAGGGTCCCAGGTTTGATTCTGATCAAGGTCACATGCCCGGATTACGGGCTCGATTCCTAGTAGGGGATCTGCAGGAGGCAGCTGATCGATGATTCTTTCTCATCACTGATGTTTCTCTCTCTCTCCTTTCCTCTCTGAAATCAATAAAAAATATTTTAAAAAATTGATTTTATAGTTGAGTCATTTATCTGATTTTTATCTCTCTCTTTTTTTACGTCCTATGGTTTTGTTTAAAGTATTACAGATGTCTCCTCCCCCCCATTGGCCCCTCCCCGGCCACTCCCACCCCCCAGGACAAGGCCCCACTACCCCAGTGTCCGTGTCCATTGGTTATGCTAATTTTTATCATTTTTATAATTCACACTTTTCTGGTGGGTAGTTACTTCTCATTTCTCTCCACACTTTTCCGGTGGGTGTTTACTTCTCATTTCTCTCCAGTCAAGCTGTCTCATTGTCTGCAGTTCTATATGGAACAGTCTATCTCTCACCTTATTTATTTATTCTAGTTTTGCAGGAGCTTGGAAACCACAGAACTAAATTCTGTAATTTTGATTCAACATAATAAGAAATAGAGTCTCAGAGAGAAATGAGAATCACTACTATGAATAGTGTGTGAATTTTAATGTGAGTAATTTGTACTATTATTTCATACTGAAAAAAAATGACGTAGATGTCTATTAATGGACATGAAAAATTGCCAAGACACATTATTAGGCGAAATAATAAAATATACAGTATAATTCCTTTATATGAATTAAATATCTTTCTAAATATATAGGGAAATGTTGAAGGCATGTGCAACAAATAGTTATGTATTTGCTTTAACAGTCAATTTTCTCTGCTTAGAGAACATAATTCTCTATTATATGAAAAATTTACAAGAACATATTCATCTGTCATATGTTACAAATGGAAAGATCTTACATCCATAATCTTAATCTCTGTTAGATCAACTTTTACAGAAAATGTTTCCCTTTTCAATTTTTACTTCCTTTAAGAGTAATATACATAATTAAATTGTGGTAAAGATTCTGTGAATAGGCAAGAAAAATTCATCATTAAGATGAAACTCATCTAAAAATTTATTACTTAATTAAGTAAATGTTCTATATTTAATTATTAGTATTCATTATTGGTTATTGCCACATGTCATGAGTAAAAATGAATCGTATTTTCCTCCTAGGTTTTTTCCCCCTGTATTTTTTAATATAGTAATAAAAAGAAGTTAGTGGGCATAACTTTTTAGCAAATGGCACATTTAGTTATTATTATTGTAAGTCATTGATCTTCTATGATGTTCTCACTGGGATGTGGATAGAAAGTGGTGAAATAAGATAGATGTGTTTCTCTTCATCTTTAAAGATTTCTAATTATGTATCTTTTGCAAAATAAATCAACATTACTATAACTGCCAATACTGGTGATGTACATTCATTTATTATCTCAGTAGAGACTGTCTTCCAGAATGTGGTACAAATAATAACACAAAAATATTATTTATAGTAATTCAACAATATAACACAAGAAGTTTGGCAATATTTGTGGAAAAGAAACCAGTGTTTAGAACCAAGTTTTGTTTTCACTGTTAAAACATTATTTCTCAAAAGCTAATTCTTTATCTAAATTTGTTTATTTTTACCCCTTAAAAATGAAAGCTCAGATATTTTAATTCAACCATTAGTTGGTGATGAGACCAATGTTGACAATCATTTAGTAATTTGCTCAACATTCAAATAGTCACTTATTTTATGAGAGATCTAGGTCTCAGACCTTTTGACATTCATTCCAGTATTTCTTTTATGTCTAATTAAGTTATATGTATTTCCGAACTAAAGAAAAAACAGCAGGGCATACTGCATGAAAGGGCATAAACATATGATTAATTAATTTTAACAAACAATGATAATTCACGCGTTTTTACCTTACCAGCTGCAGCCACTTCTTCCCTTCTTTGCCTGAGTGAGCTCAGCGCAGCTCTGCAACAAGTATTTTAGATCAGCCAGTGCACCGGGAACATCTGTGTGATCACATGAAGTGTGGGGGTTGAGGGGTGGTCCACAGCATCTAACCTACGGGCCACTGGTTCCCACCTAGAGCACTGGGGATTCCCACTTCTCAAGTCTCTTTTCCAAAACTCATGTTGTCTGTCTCCTCATTGGCTCGCTCTTTGTTGGTTCAGAAACTGGCCCTGAACCCAGGGGGCAGATGGAGACCCAGGAAGAGAAGACTCCAGCAGGTAGGCGACTGGATTATTAAATAAGAGAGCTGGCAAAAGAGTCTTGTTTTGTGGGGCTGTGAGCGGAGTATAATACATCTCCATACACACCTGCTAGAATCTTAAGTGTTTATACAGAGGCCTTAAAGGGACTCGGTCATATATATCCAAGTTTCCCCATGCACTGCTCTTTCAAAGGCTGTGTCCTGGAAAACAGCTTCCGCTGTGGGAATAGAGGGCAGAAAACAAGCCCAAGGACAGAAGAGGGGTAAGAAGCCTCCCATGGCCCGGGTTTAGCTGGCTGGTCAGCAGGCGATGGTCATGTCCACTCCTTTAAGGTAATGCATGTTAAAGAAATGGGCTGCTTGTACAATGGGGGGAGAGGGAGCAGCAGGATAGTGAGGAAGAGGGAAGACAAGACGAATGGTGAAGACAGGGCAAAAATGCAGCATTGGCTAATCCCTTCACACATTTTTTTTCCTGTTCAATACAGAGCCAACTAGCATTTTCCTCAGAACCGATTTTGAGTCAGGCTCTCTGCTGAGAACTTTGCAAATATATCTTAAATTTCAATAGAACTCATTTAAAGCAGGCATCTGATCTTTCATCAGAGGCTCAGAGGCTCAAGATTTCACAACCAATGAGGGGAAGAAGTGAGTTATGAACCCAGGCCTTTTCTCTCCAGGTCAGGAAACATAACTCATGTTGGCCCATCCTGACTATATGACTGCATTCACCATGCATTAGAGCAATAGAAATTCCTTAATTTCTTTTCATGTGTAAATGCCATTGATGTTAAGAGATTTCAAGTGGTCAGAAAATGAAAAGACGATAGAATAAAGCAAACCTTTCTGTATTTCCTCTGTCTATATAAAATCATGCTGCTTCTTTTGTAGCTAATTTGCTGTTGCAAAAAAATAAAATCTATCCATTTGTTAGTTATGCGATTTATGAGCTAAAAAGGAAAATATATTTTCTCATCTCAATATGAAAGTTACTAAACGCAGTGCACTTTACGGTAGGAACCAGGTTTTCATGGGTTTGCCAAGGCCATGTCTTAGTGCTTCAAGATGATGAAGCAAATTTCCAAACAAAGTACTTTATGACATAAAAAAAATATCCTCAACCCTTAAAAATTAAGTCTCATCCTAGGCAAGACTCCCTTAAGTAAGCACTATAGTGTAGTAGGGGGGAAAAATTAAAGAGGGTAAAAACATATATCTAACAGCCAGGAAAAGTAAATTGTATAAGAAATATTTTACCCTCTGGTACGTAGAGTGAAACCAACTCATGGGAAATAACATTAAAGACAGCATTAGAAATAATGTAAAACCACTTTAAGCTACACATAATTCTCTGAAAAATGACAAGTTGACAGCTTAAAGAGCCTCAAGCTTCATCCTGCCAATGTCCATTTCTTTTCTGCTTTTTCATGCGGAGATGCTTTTAAAAGATAGGCACCATCAGAGCATTCCTGGCAATGCTAAGTGAGTGCATCCAGAGGGTAAAGAGGAGTTTCCCTCACTTCCAAGTGTGGTTAGCTCTAGGATGTCAGTTTTTAAATCTATCTTCAAAGATGTGCAAACAGTCATCTAAATACTGGTATCATTAGAAGGCATATTGGAACTTGATGAAGCTGTCACTTCTCAAAATGCCTTTTTTAGCATTGACATTCTTAATAAACTCTTTTTTTTTTTTTTTTTTTTTTTTTTGAGACAGAGAGGAAAGGCTTCCAACCAAATTAAAATCACCTTGCCGAAACCGGTTTGGCTCAGTGGATAGAGCAACGGCCTGAGGACTGAAAGGTCCCAGGTTCGATTCCAGTCAAGGGCATATACCTTGGTTGCGGGCACATCCCCAGTAGGGGGTGTGCAAGAGGCAGCTGATTGATGTTCCTAACGCTCTATCCCACTCTCTTCCTCTCTGTAAAAAAATCAATAAAATGTGTATTTTTAAAATCACCTTAAACTAAAAGGTGCATATCTGTTAGATAGATATAGGTAAAAAATAAATGATATGAAATAAGAAAGATGAAAATGCGTGCTCATCTTCTCTATGGATTTATGAGACAAAACAATCATTTTCATAAAAATTAGTAATTGATTCTGACAAAAACGAAATCTTTTCCCTGAAATGTAATTATTATGTTTAATTAATATACCGAGAAAATTAAACTAGGATATTACAGTTGCAGAATCGTACATTTCTACCCCGTTGGATAATCAGGAGGCAATTGCTTTCATTATAACATGAATGGGGCAGATGATTTTTCCTTGACTACAAAGAGAAATTATGACAATGACAGAAACAAAACAAAAAAAATCAATAGTCTCATTTCACATACAGCTATGCTCCTCTTAGTGCTTTAACATGATATTGAACAAAAGTAGCAGTATATCTGCTTATTCAAGAAAAATTTGCTTCTTATTATAAAACATAAATACAGAAAGAGAAAGTTACTTCCAGCTTGCATGTTTCTTTATTTTTTATTATGAGCGATACAGTGTGTTAAATGATGATTATAAAAATGAAGACTAAACCCGAAACCGGTTTGGCTCAGTGTATAGAGTGTCTGTGTGCAGACTGAAGAGTCCCAGGTTCGATTCCCATCAAGGGCATTTGTATTGGTTGTGGGCACGTCCCCGGTAAGGGGTGTGCACAAGGCAGCTGGTCGATGTTTCTCTCTCGTCAATGTTTCTAGCTCTCTATCCCTCTCCCTTCCTTTCTAAAAAAAAAAAAAAAATTGAAGACTCAAGACTTATCTTAAAAAACTCACAATGGCCCTAACCAGTTTGGCTCAGTGGATAGAGCAGCGGCCTGTGGACTCACAGATCCCAGGTTCGATTCCAGTCAAGGGCATGTACCTTGGTTGTGGGCACATACCTCTCTATTCCTCTCCCTTACTTTCTGTGAAAAATCAATACAATATATTTTAAAAAAAACTCATAATGTAATAGAGGGGACTGATTTGATAATATATAATTATGATCATATGTAATGTTTGTAACTGTAGTATCAACACAGTGCTGTAAAAACACAAATCACATTCGTTAGTATGGGGCTGGAAGAGTCAGGTGAAGTGACCTTGGACTGACTATAGAATTATATGAGAGTTAGCTTTCTGTTGTCGCAGGAGTGAAGGAAGGTTTTCATAGGCTACAGTATGTGAAAATTCACTTGGAATTTTGTCTTCTTTAGAGAAGATATTTCTGTTGCACACAATCCAATACTTTTTTCTATCATATTAAAAAATTGGGTTCTTGACATTTTCTGTCGGACTTATTTCACTTAGCATGATATTCTCAAGATCCATCCATGTTGTTGTGAAAACCATTCATATTGTTGGACATGAAACTGAAAGAAAAAAATGAAAAATCAAACACACAAAATCATAGACACAGATGATAGTACGGTGGTTGCCAGAGGAAAGGGGAGTGGGAGGAAGTAAAGGGAAAAGGGAGTCAAGTATCTGGGGACAGAAGAGTACCTTTGGGTGGTGGGCACACAATGCAATATACAGATGATATTTCGTAGAAGTGCACACTTGAAACTATGTAATCTTATTAACCAATGTCACTTCTATAATTTATTTTTAAAAATAAATAACACTACCCTCAAAAATGTAACCATCACCACCACAGTCAATTTTAGAACATTTTCTTCATCTTAAGAAGGAATTTTATATTTATTAGCAATCACAACCCTAATTCACTGTCCTACCCTCTCAACCCTAAGCAACCATTAATCTACTTTTTGTCCATATTGATTTCTATAAGATATTTACTTAATTTCTATAATTATGTTCATTTATGACACAAATCTGTATTTCTAATATTTACTCATTTTTAATTTTTTTTATTTGAGGATTACATTTCATTTTTGAATGAGCCAACTCTGTAAATTTAATTACCAATTCTGTGGATTTTCTACATTTCCTATAAATTTTATCATCATATTCCATCGACTTTTCATTACCACTTTTATTATAATTTTTCAAAAATGGTTGATTTATTTCATTTTCATATCTTCTTTGATTATTAATGCAAACTTTTAAATATGAACATTTTTCTTGATTACAGCTTTGCATTCAATAAGTTTTAATGGGATGAGCTTTTGTGTTTTGTTTTATTTTATATTGAAGTTTCATTTCCTGCTGAGCCAACAATTTTTGTAAATATTTTTCAAGTTCTAGGAATTTTAGAATTTCATGGCTTGTTTTTACTAATTTATAGAATTAATTTAATTTGGTTAATTTGATAGAGTCATTATATATACAAAAGGACTTTATGTTGGGTTGATTAATTTGCTAGAGCTGCCATAATTAAGTATAACAGCTCGTGTGGCCTAAACAAATGAAAGTTTGTTTTCTTAAAATTCTGGAGTCTAGAGATCTAGGTGTCATCATGGCTGTTTCTCCTGAGCCCTCTCTCCTTGGGTTCTAGGTGGCTGTCTTCTGTGTCATCATATGGTCTTCCCTCTGAAACTGTGTCTAAGTTTCCTTTTTGTAGAAAAATATAACTCAGATTTAGATTTACTTTAGTTATTTTTGGTGATGTGCATGTTGTTGGGCTTTATTCTTTTTTAATATACTTCTTTTTGAGAAGTAATAGTAGTAGTGCTGTTTTTATTATTATGCCCTTAACTGGTTAAACTTAGCATTAATATTTTACTTTTCTAATTGGAGAAATGAATCAGCACCATTCTTATTTAATTATTGAAGGGAATGTACAGTTTTAAAAATGTTTTGTCATACTTAACCTTTCGAATTAATAGATGATAATGGATAGATTGCAACACCATTAAAAAGTATTACTGTAGCTTTGTTGTATAACCTTGATGATTTAAAAATACCATTAAGATAAATATTTTGTTCTTAATTAGATAAATAAATACTTAAAATGTATTTAAATAAAATATTAGATTCTGTATTAAATTTAAATCAACATATAAACACATTTTTATGTTATCTCTTAGAATCATTTTGCTCTATGGGAATATCTATAATAATAAAAAAGCCTAATATGCTAATTAGATTGGACATCCTTCCAGATGACCTTCCAGATGAAGCTAGGGTTGTAAGGGAGGACTTCCCAGTGCCAGAGGGAAGCCAGTGCTGGCAGCCAAGGGAAGGAAGGCCTACTCTCGCATGAATTTTGTGCATTGGGACTCTAGTTAGTTAATAATTTAAGTTTGGCCTAAGTAAAACATTTTTTTCAAAAAATAAATGTTTTCTGACATTTCTGCCTAAAAGATTCTTTTAGCATAAGTCTTTAAGCAAGTGTGTTGAAATTAAAACAAAACAAAACAAAACAAAAAAACAACAAACACCTCAAGGCAAAATTCTGTTTAAAATTTTAATACAGTTTTCTTTTGAGAGTTATTTTGCAAATGATCCATAAAAAAAACCAATATGATTAATATGTTTAAGTGAACTATATGAGGCAATAAATTTATACAATAGGTAGATTTACGAACTGTTAGTCTATAACCAACTATACAAACCTTTACAAACAAGTAAAAAACCAAAATACTGTTTTAGTCAATATTTGTGGGTTGTTGTTTTTTATAAATTTCTCATAAGCTAGCATCTTTATAAGTTGAAGGATAAAAAGCAAAGAGTTTTACACACCCTGGATTACATAAAAGACGTGGGCTGACCTTTCAGAACTGTTTAGTATTCTCTTGTGCATATAATAAAGAGAACAGAAACAACATCCGTGTGTTTTGCAGTGCCTGAAGGCATTTCAGAATGTCTAGTCCACCACACAGCTGGGGGTGGAAGCCCACTGTGTATTTTGAGCAACAAAATTGCATTTATCAAAAAAATATTTCAGTTAATGCTTGGCATAGTGTTAGCTGCTAAGTTAGGCTTGGAACCTAGATGTCGATAAAATGAAGGAATATTATGATGCCAATAGGTAAGTGTACAGGGTGATATGACGCAAACACAATTTATTATAAGTTTATTGTGAAATAAGAGGTGGCAAATCTACCATGGAACCTTGAATGGAAAAACAAATCAGAGAGCCAAGGATGGAAACTTAAAGGAAATCTTGAGAGCCAGGAAATGTAAAATGGTTTTCTCTCTTTTAGCTAAGTGATTTTAGCCCTGTCAAGTTTGTTAGTATAAAAATTAACTGTAAAATAAATTTAACGATAATTAGAAAAGAGGAATATTACAATGTGAAGATGTTATATCTTCATGTATCTACAATTTACACCAATAGTTATGAATGAATGAACCTATTGAATAAATTATAAGCTAATATATTGCTTTGAAGAATTGATCAATTGCTTTGTTGAATTCAGTCAAGTGGTCAAACAAGTCACCCATCCAGATAATATTTTCTCAAAAACAAATTCTCTGTTTGAGACACCTTCCTATATATATGTTAATATATAATGTTAATATATATATATACATATATAATGTCAATATATATATATACACATATATATATACATCCAAATTTCAGCTATCCATATTGTGAGCAATCTTGTTTCAAGGTAGATTTTGTAAAATAGGTAAATTTTCTACTGCAGAAATTTGGGAAGAGCAATGTTTAATTCAAATATCTGAACATTTAGTTTGTTTTTGTGCCTTTTTTTCCCCTGTGGGGTACTTCAGTTTTTGGGTCATTGTGTAACTGATGATAAAGTACATATAAGAGCCAGTTGAGGTTTTTCTCACAAACTGCATGATATGGCAGCTTTTGGAATGACATGGGAATAATTGTCTCTCTATTCATTCTAAGACTTTCATAGCTAGTATATGCTTAAGAGCCATATTTTTAAAAAATATATATTTTTTATTGACTTTTTTTACGGAAAAGAATGGAGAAGGATAGAGAGTTAGAAACATCAATGACAGAGAAACATTGGTCAGCTGCCTCCACCAAACCTCCTACTTGGGGATATGCCCGTAACCAAGGTACATGCCCTTGACTGTAATTGAACCTGGGACCTTTCAGTCCACAGGCCGACACTTTATCCACCGAGCCAAACCAGTTAGGGAAACAGCTATATTTAATTAGATTATTAACCATAAGTTAAAAAAAATGTATTACAAAAATATATTGATAGAAAAATGTGTTTATATGATTAGATCATTAAAGATTAGATCATTAAAGCAAGCAGTCTTGGCACTAAGGTAATTCATTGTGAAATATGTTGTTCATAACATCAGGACTTATTCCTCATTCTATTTCGCTATGATAAAATTTGAAATAGAAATGTATGAACGTGAAGACAGTTATGTGAAATAACTTTTCCCTCTCTCTTGCCAGGCACACAGAGAGCATGCAATAAATACTTCCTAAATTGAACTGTTATTAATGTCCTCTCCTTCCTACCTGCTTTCTCCTCATTGCATTTCTGTATGGATGCTTTGCTCAAGAAAACATTGATAAACTTATTCAAGAATAGTTGATAAAATCTCATTGTAATGTGGGATAGTATCTGAATTCTGATTACAATTCCTGACTACAAGGCATTGGGTTTGGTTCTTTTAATAAAATGGAAAGTAAAATGCTCTTAACTGGACTTCAGGGAAAGGATTCATTCCGTAAACATATCATTGGTCTAAGACCAGGAAACCTACTTTTCTAGAGTAACTCTAGAAAGGATATACCAATAGTTTGAGTAATAGTATTTACTGGAGAAGAGCCTAAAAACCTCTATCAAGCAGCTTCCCTGGTGGAATTAAATAGACTGAAAAGAGCCTTTATCTCTATATGTCTGTAGCATCAGTTAGGATAGTGATTTCTAATTTTTTCAAAATAATTAAAATTAAAGAACTTTATAGTTGTGATTCATTCCTAGTGAACTTAAAGCATACTCTTCCTCAGGGTGTGCCATGGTTTTTAATTGACTCTCCTACCCCCAAAACAATGCATACAAAACCATACTTTAATTCTAAATAAACTTTGGAAAATGTAAGTGTAACTGAGTTAAAGTGGTACCCTCATCACATGCCTCTTCTCATTCCATTCATTATGCTCCATATTCATTGTCAAAAGAATAAAAGTTCTATAATATGCCATCATTCCAGGACTTCTTGTATCCCAGAATGCTATTATTTATTATTATAATACTATTATTACATATTAACAGTGCCTGAGGTTTAATCATGGAATAATAGAAGCAGCTTTTAAGAAAAGGTTGATCTAGGCTATTTTTAATGTAAACTTTTATTTTTGAAACAGCTTTCGGTTTATGGAAAATTACAGACAGTGAAGAGAGTTTCAGCCTATTATTTAGGACATTACATTAATATGGTATATTTGTTCCAATTAATAAACCAATATTGATGCATCCTAATTAACTAAAGTCTATACTTCAGATTTTCTTTATTTTTACCAAATATATATCCTTTTTCTGTTCCGTATCCCATCAAAGACAGCAGATTATGTTAAGTCATCATGTTTTCTTAGGCTCCTCTTAGCTATGACATTTTCTCTCAGACTTCTTTTGTTTTTAATATCCTTGACAGTTTTGAAGAATACTCATTAGATATTGTGTAGAATATTCCTCAATTTAGATTTTAGATTTTCTATGTGTTATTTTTTTTTTTCTTCCCCATAATCAGGCTGGGGATGTATGTTTCTCAAGACCCAATTCAAAAAGGACGGTAATAAATTTGTCTCATATTTATTTTTGTTATATTACATTTGCACATCTCTCAATGTCTTTATATATCACTTTATGTCATCTTAGACTTGTCACCAGAGGTTTTAATATACACTTAAAACATGAAGCAGTCAGTGAATTATTTTTATGGAAAGCTAAGTTGCAAATGTTCAACATTTCGCATGAAGTAAGGCATACCATAAGGGCATGCTTGATATTGCATCCCTGCAAGAACCAAATGCATGACTTAAATAGAGAAGGAGCACAAAGTCACTGTATCTGGGTAAATTCACACAGAGCAGGTAGTTACGATTTTGTCAAATTTCAAAAAGGCATGGGTCATCTTATTTTTCCCTTGGTGTGGGCAGGGTAACTACATGGCGTTACCATGAGTAAAAACTGGCAAAAATGCATCATGAATTACTTCACATCCATTATCTTCATGGTGGCTTGCAATGCCAACGTTTTTGCTTTGCTTGTCAAATTAGTGTCTGCACTCATGCAGGAGACTTACTATACCAGAAAGCATTTGTATGGCCATTCCTGCAATGGAATCATTTCCATCGAAAGCTTGAACTCCTTGCTTGGAGAGGGAGGGGGAAAGGGGGTGGCACCTTTGACCTGAATTAGAGAAGTCTCAGCTGACCACCTCTTGTAAGGGCTTAGCATCTTAGCAAGCCTACATGGTTTTCACCATGCTTGAGCTCTTCTTCCCATTTGGGATCACCCAGGAAAGAGTTTACACTTGTCAGCTCCCACTGGGCTGCAGCCTTTTTTGAGGAATTTTACCCTAATTTAAGTCACCTTATATTGAAAGAACATACATATATTTGCCCACTCTGACACTTTCCAGCAGAGAGACTGTAGCTTTAAACAACAATTTTTTAAAAATCTATAAAAAACAGGAAATATCTTTATTTTTTTTTCTTGACACGAGTGACATGGGGTAGGATTCAGATGCACTGACAACCTGTCCCTGGTTTCAGCCTCCAGCCTGCTCTTCACCCTTGCCCCCTTATTTCAATTAGCTTCAGCCCAAAGAAGTCATTTTTCTCTCACCAAAATTATGCCAGAAATGGGCATATGCATGGTCCCCAGACCATAGTAACTCAACATATCAGAATCTTGAACCGATAAGAACATGACAGCTTATATTTATTGAGTACAGCTCTAGGTGGTACATCCTCTGGCATATTTTTTATGATTTAATTCTGTGGAAGTGCTTTTGCACAATGACTATAGACCCTACGATAATGCCATTCCTTTGATGAGCAGGAAGCAGAGATCCTGATGAAAGGAGTTAAAACAGAATTAGTAAGGGGTGGAAGAAGGGGGAATCATGGAGCTAGCGGAACAAACAATGTGTTTTGCAGAAAAACAGGATGGGTAGCAGAAAGACAGCGTGTTTTGAAACCCGGATGTTTTTCTTGCAAGCGCAAAACAAAATGTTGCAAACAGGCCCGTGATCAATCAGAGAAGGGCACAGATAAACAGAGAGCAGGCCTTTCACAGATGTAAGAGGAAGAGCTGAGTGCTTCTGGGCAATGCATTTGACTCTCCATCCCGAGCTAGTGGCCTGTATTTGTGTGCAATAAACTCCTGCCTGGTTTCACTCCCCTGGTCTGTGGGTTCAGTCTTCATTCTTTGATTCCATGACACAGGACATGGGGAAAAGTTCCTGCTCACTGGTTCCAGTATCGCTAATTGTCCTTTAATGAGTGGGGTTGTTCTGAACAATGATGCCATGTAGCACTCAATACGGTGCCACCTTATTTCCGGCCAGATCACATACACAGACCCACCATACTTTATCAATTAAAGTTTTCTGTCTCAAGTACTTTCACATTTGCACTTGGAGGCCACCTGTTCTAATTAGAAAATTATTTCTGATATCCAGCCTTCTGAATGCCATTATCTGTAACCCAATTAGCTTGCGCAAAGCACAGTGCTTGGTCAGTGCTCTCATTGCAGCCTGCCTGTAAAAGCAGCAAGACGAGCTCACACATCTTAAAACAGTTGCAATTAAAAATAATAGCAAAACTTTAAATGACTTTGTCTCCTTTCTGTGATCTGATGTCCTTATCTTACCTGCCCACCTTCCTTTCTGGCTGTTAGAACTCCATCGTTATGAGGTAAAGCACCTCTTGGCTCCTTTTCTTACCTTTTCCCATATCCAATACCTCAGTAGTTTGCAAATGCATGCCTAGAAAGTTGCTTCCTGCCAGGCTGGGTCTTGCAAGGCCCACAGGACCTCAGCCAATCACAGCAGCGCCATTGCAGCTGTCTTCTTTCCGGCCATGGGGACCACAGTTTTAGTATCTGCTTCCTTGCCAGCCAGACATCTAATCTGGTGGTTTTCTTTTGCAAAACCTCAGGTGCCTCTTCTATTGAGCCATTAGAAGCCACAGGGAAATGATACATTTTGCTTACTTCAGATTCTAGCATTTTTATTTATTTATTGATTTATTTTTTTATAAACCAGGTGGACAAAGGGCCAAAGTGCCTGGAATCAAATTTTTGCAACTGGTCTCAGTTCTCTGGCTACTCAGCCTTTGTTGCCTGGTACCAGGAATGGTTAAAACTATGATCTTGTTTTATGCTGGGATCAAATCCTTCTACTTTCTTTAAGTCCCCAATTCACTTGTACCAGAGTGGGATGCTTTGTATGAAACTTCCTTTAGGCATCCATTAGCAGGACTTCCATTGTGAGGATGGTGCCAGCAAGGTGACTGCAGAGTCAGTCCAGTGTCACAGGCCCTTGAATACACACAAAATGGCTATTCAAAGGCAGGAAAACAATAGTCATCTCAGACAAAGGAACAAGCTGCTGTGACTTTCACATCCCTACAACAGCACCCGGTGTCACCACCTGAAGATAGTGTGTAGCCCATTACTCCTTTTCCAGAGGACTCTGCTATTTTTAGGGGGGCAGGATATGTGTGTAGACTTGAGTAATGTCCCCACTTGCCAATGAAAGGCACATCACTTCTTACTGCTTACATATATCCCTTAGTGTTTGCTGTGGGACTAGGGCAGTGGTCGGCAAACTCAATAGTCAACAAGCCAAATGTCAACAGTACAACGATTAAAATTTCTTTTGAGAGCCAAATTTTTTAAAATTTAAACTTCTTCTAATGCCACTTCTTCAAAATAGACTCGCCCAGGCTATGGTATTTTGTGGGAGAGCCACACTCGAGGGGCCAAAGAGCCGCATGTGGCTAGCGAGCCACAGTTTGCCAACCATGGGATTAGGTGAATCAGAGCTCAGTGTGCCAGGTGTACCATTTCCTTATTATTCCAGGTTTCCTTGATCTATATTCCTATAGATAATTGGCTCCAATTTCTATCTACCATTGGAAAGAATTTGCACAATAATTAAAGAGTAGCACATCACACAAATATTACCAATGACTAAATTGGGCTCATTGACATGAGCCTTGAGTATTATACCCTTTGAAACTGCATCTACCTCAGAAACACTTGGGATGCTTCTCTTGAATGATGTTAGATCATTGGTAACTTGTACTTTGAACAAGATTCGAACCAAATGGATCTTTAGGAAAAACAGCATCTATAGTAAAATCTGGAGTTTGGGACCCAAGTTGTTCAAGTGACTACAACTCAAGTTCTAGATTGGATCCAGGTGGTCTTCTTTTAAAATATATCTACACTAATAAAAGAGTAAGATGCAAATTGGTCATACCTTCACAACATCCACCAGACAACTGGGAGCAAGTATGCAAATTAACCCACCAAAGATGGCAGGTTAATTTGCATATGCAGTCATTCTGCACTGCTCCAGCTGCTCTGGGTCTCTAGGCAGTCTAGGAAGGTGGAAAGGTGACTCCAGGCAGGAGCAAAAAGATGGCTTAGGCCAGAATGAAGGCAGTACTGGCAGCCAGGGTAAGGAAAGCCCATTCTTGCACAAATCTTTGCATCAGGCCTCCCTCTCTCTCTCTCTCTCTCTCTCTCTCTCTCTCTCTCTCTCTCTCTCTCTCTCATATATATATATGTTGATAGTATTACAGATATCTCCCATTCCACCAACCCCCATTCCTAACCTCTCCCCCCTCCAGGTTTTCACCACCCTATTGCCCGTGTCCATGGTCTATAAAAAGACCCTATTCTCAATAAGCTTACAGTTGTGTGCGATGGAAAACAATAAAAACTTGAGCTATTTCACTATAATATGATGTAAGCCTTCATTCTGAGCATTTAGAAATAGTTTCCATTATTGTGTATGAAATGCCACTAAAAAAAAGTTAAAGAATAAACAAAAATATAGAGAAACAGGATTCAGGTTTTAAAAATGCTAATTGATTTTCTTTTTACATTAGCATCCTCACAGATTCAACCTTGGGGCACCAAGAAAGTAGGCGGTGATTAGTGGTGTGGGCATGTTTCATATTTCCCTTCATAAAGATATATCTGTCTGGTACATTGTGTCTGAGGATGTTTGCCTCTCATAATTAGAGTTTATATTACCAAGTGTTATTTATTTTTTTCTCCTTGAGTATGTTTGATAATAGAATAGTTTGTCTTACTCAATATTGGGTTCTAGCTTGTTGTGTTAATAGCATCTACTGAATCATTTGTATTGTTTTTTATTTAATCAAGAATTAGAAATCATAAATAAATTTAAACTGTCTGTCCAAGGATTTTATTGTTGTTTTCCCTACTAGGACTGTGTCTTGTATTTTTTACGTTTATAAAAGAATAAAAGATGCTGGTTTGTACTGATTGATTTGTCTTGCTGTTAGCATTTAATATATATATATATATATATATATATATATATATATATATATATATATTTAATCCATCTTAACTAAATTTTCATTTCATTGCTTTTCATCTCCAACTTCTAAAGATGTGTGTGTGTGTGTGTGTGTGTGTGTGTGTGTGTGTGATTGGTAAATTATATGTGTCATTTACTTCTTTAAAACTTACACCTGGAGTAATTTGGACCTTTAATTATCTTAAGAAAATGATGGGGAGAAAACTGTGTAGCTTAAAATACTTTATTCACATGTATTGGAACTTGAAAAAGTCTACCAATCAGAGGTAATCAATCATTGGCATACTAATTTGCCTCAACAGGAAGATTTTATATTTCAACATATTATTATTATCATTATTAATCCTCACCCAAGGGAAAAATAATATATATATTATTTTATATAACAGGGGCAGAGGCAGGGGCAGGGGCAAGGGCAGAGGCAGAGGCAGAGGCAGGGGCAGAGGGAGACATCCATGGGAGGGAGAAATATCTTTTGTTAGTCTCCTGTATCTACCCGCTTGGGGATCAAACCAGTCACCTAAGTGTGTGTCCTGATGGGGAATTGAGCCCACAATCTTTTGTGAGTATGATGATTCTTTAACCCAGTGGTCGGCAAACTCATTAGTCAACAGAGCCCAATATCAACAGTATGATAATTGAAATTTTTTTTGAGAGCCAAATTTTTTAAACTTAAACTATATAGGTAGGTACATTGTTATTAACTTAATTAGGGTACGTGGTATTTTGTGGAAGAGCCACATTCAAGGGGCCAAAGAACCGTATGTGGCTCGCGAGCCATGGTTTGCTGACCACTGAACTAACCAAACCACCAGGCCAGAGCTCAACATCCTTTTGATCTATTTTCTCTTAACATAAAAACAATATTCTGAATAGCACACATATAGGGCAGGTGTTCATGCATGCACACATTGTCTGTGTGGGAAGAATTCTGTCTTAGTATAAGATGCAAGATCCTGGAATATTTTTATTCTTTTAAAATAAAGATTAGAGAAGTTTGATCATTGGAGATAACTAGAAATAAACGTGTCCACCAAAAAGCAAATCAGATAAGACTTTTTGCCCTCCCGGAGTTCAAAATTTAGTAGAGAAGACAATTTATCACTTACTACATAGCATCGTGGTCATTTCTAGGAGGAGATACACATGGTTGCTAAGGCTGTATAATATTATCTAGGAGGGGGTTGGGAAAGTGAAGAATAAGAAAGAATTAATTTGTAGTTAAGTACACAAGAAGCTAAGGCACTAAAGGAAGAATAAACAACATATGCAAGGTAATGGAGATGAGAAAACAAAGTATGCATTTGGGAAATTTCAGCAGTTGGGTTTGATTTGAGCATAGGGAACATGAGGTAGGGGGGATATTTATGGACCAAATCATGAGGGAACTTGTATCTGTGCTACAGTTATCCTTACTAAAAGAGAGCCATTAAAGTCCTTCAGTCAAGGATATGACATAATTATATCTGGGTTTTTTTTAAAAAATATTTATGTTGCAGGAGAAAAGTTCCAAGAAGAGGGGTAGGGAGTTCTCGTTAGTAGCCATTATATTTAGCAAAGAAACAAGGTATGAATGGAGAAAAAGGACTTGTGATATGTTCATCAGGAACATTGATAGGATTTGGAAACCACTCAAGTTTGTTGTGTTTGTTTTTCTCATAATCAGATTGGTGATCAGGACTTATAAGTGAAAATATCATGATTGAGAACAGTTGTAGAGAATAGAATGAGAAAGTCTGTTTGGAAACAGTGAATTTATATGACACTGGAATGGCCCTTAATAGGCCGTTAGAAATGTTCACTTGAACTTCCATAAAATGTGTGATGTTAGAATTATAGCATCAGAAGACATGCAGTTGTCTCAGAACTCAGCATTCATTACCTTTCCAGTTCTCATTCTCTGATTTCTGGGCTAAACGGGATCATTGGCCCTCATTTATGTTTTTCTCTTCCATAGCGATAGCCATTCTGCTCTTCAAATGTATATTTACTTGCATTAAGCTGGTAAGGTTTTTTTGTTTGTTTGTTTGTTTTGGTTGTCACTTATTTGTTTTGATCCAAGAAACAATTTAAGAGGGTTAAGCAATAGGATTTAGACAAGGTTAAACAATAAGGCATTTCTACTGTTAGACCAATAGTACACAGTCAATAAACATTCATTAAATTCCCTCTATCTCTCCCTTTCTTCTTTCTTTACATTCCATCCTTTCTTTTCTTCTTTTCATCCTTCCTCTTTCCCTCTGTCCCTGCCTTCCTGCTCTCATTTCCCCACTCCTCTCTTTATTACTTTTTAGGTAGGTATTTACTGAGCATCTACTACATGGCAGTGTAAGATATAAAGTGGCCAACATCACAGACATATTACCTGATCTTTGGATATTTTACTCTGATAATAAGGAAAGACAAAATATACAAGTAGTTTAAAAATACACATTTAATCCAAGTTGCTGTAAGTTCTATGAAGAAAATAAAGAAGTAGTCTTTATATGTAGCACTTATGCTGCATATCCAGAATTCCACTCAAGACTTTGTGATATTGAGTAAGCAAGTAATAAATATATATTGAGTGAATGAACAATATGTTCAGGGAAAGATGAACCAATAATGCATAAATAACCAGAATCCAGGTTTTTCTGACTCTTAGTACAGAAAAGTTCAAATTATAGGTTGAGTTTTTGAAAAACAAACAAATAAACAAATAAAAAACTCACATTTTTGTATTCTGAAATCAAGGCTAAAAACTAGAAACATTATATCAATGCTATGGAATTGCTCTTAAAATTTGAGAACAAATTTTGCTTTTTATATAGTGTCTATATATCTCACACCACCCCTGCCATACAAAGCATTTTTAAGTTATTTCTTAGGTATTTACATAACCAAGTAACTCCTCAGTGAACCCTGGTTTACTTTCTTCATGTAACTTCTGACTGTCATGTTTTTAATCTTTTTTTTTCTATTTCAATCTTACCTCAACTAGAATGAAACTAGAAGACAGAAAGTCTATATATCTTAAAACTCTTGGTTTTCTAGCTTCTAGTATTCTAAATAAATTATAGTTAAATGAATAAATAAATGATGATGAATCATAATTTAAAAGTCTCTGTAAATGTTTTAAGGGTTTTAAAATTAACAACAACAAGGACAAAACCCTAATCTGTGCTATATTATTTTATTACCAGAGAACTTCTTGTGGTTTTCAAATCATGTTTTCTGTCAAGGAAGTACACTTATGCTATATTGAATACCATCTGCTGTTATAGAGTTGGAGTAGCAGATCCAAGAGTAAATTTTACATTCCTTTATGAATGCTTTGATTTGTATATAAATATTTTATTTTGTCAAGGTCTCACTTTGGTATTTGATTGAATAGTACAGGCATAGTTTTAGTTTGAAATCTAGAATTAATATTGATTGTTCCTCTGGCAACATTTCTTTAAAATAAATGTATATATTCATGATCTAACTCTTTTTTATTTGCTTTATTTCTCTTAAAACAGAGTATCTAGGCCTCACAGTTTTATTTTCACAATATGATCTCTTCAACAACGTTTTTCTTTTCCCAAACTTTTTTTTTTTTTTTTTTTTTTTTTGGCAGAAAACTTTGATCTGAACACTTTTACTCAGAACTTCCTAAGACATTTAGCTTGCCAAATCTTGTGTTTAGCTCAATTCTGAGATCTCTTATTTGTTTTAAAAACAGGTTTAAAAATCCCTCAGCAGAATATATATATATATATATATATATATATATATATATATATATATATACACACACACACACACACACACACACACACACACACACACACACTTTTTGCCTTTGTGAGATTTCAGACATTTTCTTAGCTCATGATATTAAAATTAACTTTTCATATTGGTTTGCTGTAAAGATTACTGATTTGGGGCTGGCTGGTATAGCTCAGTGGTTGAGTGTCGACCTATGAACCAGAACCAGGAGGTCATATGTAGTTCAATTCCTGGTCAGGGCACATGCCTGAGTTTCTGGCTCAGTTCCCAGTAGGGGGCATGCAGAAGGCAGCAGATCAGTGATTCTCCCTCTTCATTGATGTTTCAATCTTTCCCTCTTTGAAAATCAATAAACATATATATATATTTTTTAAAAGATTACTGATTTTATTCTTTTGCAAGCATAGAATATTTTTTTAAAAATCATAGGAAGTCTTTAGTAGCATGATGAGTGAATGCCTGTTCTGCTTTGGTCAGCTCTGAGCTTTGGGCTTTTCTATAAATTAGAAAGGCCAGCCAAAGGTCTGGAAAAAAAATTGAAAAGTTTATTTCATAATCGTAGTTTTAATCAGTTTTGAATATTAGAGTAAGTTTTCCTCTTTAATAATTAATTCCAAATTCTCTCCTTTCCCAATTCACTAATAAAAATTTCCCAAATTACTTTGTGCTATTCATTTTATGCCTGATAATTAATGGAATTCCTTCCTACAATATTTTTCAGAGAACCAATTTCTAATATATAGTTGCTGGGGTTAGTCATATTCATTGGCAGCCAACTTTATACATTAATTCCAATGGCAAAATGAAAGCATGAGGCTACACTTTCTTTATTTTGTTAGTGTTTTCTCATATCAGGTTATACAATGTATTGGGAAATACCTCTATGGACATCTTGTGATTTTATTAAACTAGGGTTTTTGCTAAAGATTTGTGATGGTTTCAGCTATTGGCTGTGGAAAAAGAAAAAGGAAATTCATTGAATAACCACTTGTTATAGAGCTAGATGCCATATTACTGCAAGGAAAAATAATTAATAAAATTGAGGCAGCATATATTTATTTCTGTCCATCTTTGTTCCCATCCAAGCATCTTGGCAATGTGAATTCAACCCCTCTAGTAGATCTTTTAGAAATTGACTGGCAAGAAAAATTCAGGCCACATTCAATTAACAAGACAGCATCAACTTAGCACCTTATTAATTGAATGTTTAAAAGTTAGACAGGAGGTGACGTGTGGCTCACGAAGAGCTAAATGATTGGAACTTGGGTGGACATTGAATCTCTCTGTTTACAATGGCCTCTGAGTGAACTGGGGGATCTGAGGATCTGAAGGAAAGGAGTGGAGATTTTCACAGAATTTTCTGCTTCTTTCTGACCCTCTATCAGCAGTGAACAAATTAAGCACCATTTTTTTTTCCTCTAGACTTCTAAGGAGCATAATATTTATTAGGCATCAAGTAAAAATAGCCATTAGCCAACAAATACCTCTACTCAATATCATTTCATCCTGGATCCCAAGGAATGGGATTCCATCCAGATTTCTGGCTAGTGATGGATATCATGGTGATGAGGTGATGCTCCTTAGACCAGGACTTAGGTGCTGCTACGATCCTACTTCATGGTCTTATATGTTCTCACAATATCTTCTGATGTCAGGCAGGTTGAATATTTAAAAGTTATAGATTTTATTGTTTTAATAGGTTTTTTTTTCTTCCCTTAATCACAGAATCAGGAGTTGGACCTGCATTGCAATGAAACAATTTTAGAATTGCTACATAGATGGTGTGTGTGTGTGTGTGTGTGTGTGTGTGTGTGTGTGACTCTGGACTTACTTATTACTAAAATTCCACACCAAATTTGAGATTCCACTTCTCATTGGTTGAACTGTTGCTATGTTGCTATTGTTTAGTGCCTCATATCACAAAACATAACTGTTATTTTTAATCTCTTGTTCCTTTTATCTCCTCCATATTCCCATGATGTCCTTGCTGTGGGCAATGCTCTCTGCGTTTTTGAAAGATAAGCAGCTTACACAATATCCCTTGGTAGAAACAGGCATGCATACCGCCCCAATAAATTTTAACTACCGATATGAATTTTTAAATGCATAAAGAGCTAAAATTTTAGCTCCAGTATCATAGAGTGTTAAATTGAAATCTTCCAATGAAACAGAAAATAAAGACATTAATCATAGTGACCTTATTGCAAATCATATTAATAACTTTGTATCTGTTGCCTCATTGTGTGTAATTGTTGAAGAATAAATAGTAATTTTAAAAGAAAAGACCTATAAAGTGGTGTGCATCCGAATAGCTGCCATATATGTTTATTTAAAGAAATAAATCTGTGAAAACTGGCCTTTTCATTTAGAGAACTATAGGCTATCGAGAGAACTTTATAATTGGGTGGAGAATGAAGGAGTAGTGGGCATGATGTCCGTTCTGACAAGCAGTAGATCAGTTGGGAGATTACTTAAGTAGTGGAGGCAGATATGTTGAAGACACTGATTGGTGAAAATTCACAAAAAGTAGAGCAGTGAACTGGTATAACCTATGATTCTGGAGGTTTAGTGCCAGGACAAGTTGGTGAATAAAGTATGTGTAAGGAATTATATAAAGAGAAGAATCAAGAATGTTCCATCTTTTGCATTGTTCTATATTGTTCGCTATGTCTTTTCCCAAGTGTTAAAATTTGTTGGCAGCGAGAGAAAGAGGAAGAAGTAGTGAGCCCTTGCATAGTAGCTAGCATTGTTTTCCACTCCATGCTTCCATCCAATAGAAATGCTTTTCTCCGTTTCTTCTTTCTGAGAACTTGCTGCCATCATTTTACTTGGAAGGCACTGGGGTCAATGAGTTGAACACTTAGCCGCGGACTTGGTTTCCATAAACCTTTCACTTTAGTGTGTTATATGTTTGTTCTCCTAAAGAGGTGTATTTTTAATCACATTTGTTCTCAAAATGCTTCATCTTGTTCACACTATTTTCCCTTTGGCTGAAATACTTCTCTCACTTCTGTACCTCCCCAAGCCCATTCTTTTCTCTAAAACCATCCTGCTCGGTATGCCCTCTCTGAAAACATCTTTGTCTTTATGCCACTGTGTGCGTTGCATCGGCTTCTGTTAGACCTGCCATCCCAGGGTGCTGAGTAAGAACCTGTTTACATGTCTGAGTCCCCAACTATTGTAGTTTGAAGGCAGAGCTAAGATAATTTCATCTCTCACAGTGCAATGCACTTAGCAAGCCTTCAAAAAAAAATGTTGTGAATGATTGCAAGTAAACAATAAGTAAATTTAAAAAAAATAGTTTATTTTAAAGAATTGAGGAAGGAAAACATTCAACTACACAAGCCAGCAGTTTGCTGTTCCATTGCCTGTATGTTGAATTGAAATGCCTGCACTTTCGGGGAAAAAGAAAATTGCATGAAAGTGGAACACAATCTAAAAGCTTATCAACAGGAAAATTGGCTTTGGGTGGTCAAATTCCGGGACTATTCTGAGATCATGTCTTTAGCATTGTCTCAATGAAGAAAGCTACGTAGATTGGATGAGATTTTCTCTGACCCTTGTATACCTGGCCAAGATTACCCTAATAGTACCAGCCTGATGGGAAAAAGAAACCAAATTATTCCCAAAATTCCACTCCGACATACAAGTTTATTCAAATCCAGACAGGAATAAATTTCATCTTTTCAAAGTATTCTATGACCAATCTAAAATAGCACGAATAAGAAGGGATTCACTTACAAAGAAATTATCATTAATGAGTTACTAGAAATGAATAATCTGAATTATGTAAAGTACAAACTTTCATATCTGCAAACTTTTAACTTTCATGAAGTTTAGAAGTCTAATCTTTTCTCATCATTACTTCTGATATTTTTCCTCCCTGTTTCATTTCTGATTATAAATGGAGGAAGAAAAATTATGAGCAATGAATAATTTGCATGGGGATGTGAATCACACATGGTAAGAGAATTTAAATTGCCTAAAAGTTGACAGATCCATCATTCTGCTCAATATCACTTCTTCTCCATTGAACGGAATCTTACCCCTTACATTTCCACTTTAGTTCTATAAACACTTTCTGAATATATATTACATGGAAACCACTATCTCAGGCCATGGGCCATTGGCAAAGTTTAGGCAGAAGTTATAGAAAACCCAAATATATATTTATATTTTAAATCTTTAATATTTTTAGAAAAAAAATGCTAATAAGTCATTTAACTGATTGATGGGATTTGGAGACCTATGGAGAACGAATATGTTAAAGTAAAAGGACACAATCTTCATCTTAGATTGAGCTTAAAACTTAGAGACAAAATTATAAATAAAACCACAGGGAGAAAGGGAGAAGATAATAAAAACAGTGAAACATTTTTATATTTGTTGAAGTAATTCAAAAGTATTTAAAAATATTTATACTAATAAAGGCATGTTAAAGTTGAAATATTGAAAAAGTACAAATAGTTGTTTCCATACATACATTGATATTTCATATTTTTAAACTTACGTCTTTATAAATAGAGATAGGTGAATATAAAAAAAAAGACAGAAATAAAGTCAAGTGTGCATTTGGAATTATGCTAATATACCATCAGAATTATATGTAGTTTGATTTGTTTTACCTAGCAGTTATGATTTCTCCTGAACTATCCAAAATATTTTTTCTGATAACTGTAGTTATCAGTGTTAAGTATTTACCAGGGGACTGACATTCAATTAATATTAAGATGACACATTATTAGATTGGAATAAATCTAATTACGTTTTGGAGTGATGTCACTCTTGCCTTTGGCTTTATTACCCATACATTCTGGTCACCTGGAGCAGAATTTAGCAGAAGACACATACATTAGTCATTCGATTTAATTCAAGACTGAGCTTTGACATTTACTAGCTTAATTTAAAATAAAGAATAATCTGAATTTCTTAATTTCTTTCTAAATAAGACCATGTGATGACAATGTAACCTAACACAAATGATTATATAAGATAATATGTGCTCAAGCACTGTAAACTGTGAAGAAATATGTACACCTGATATGAGTATATGGTTTATTATATACATAGGGGCTGCATGCCTGTGGATTTTCCATTCAAATACTTGGCAGAAACAATGTTTCATGCACCATGGTGAATGCCAGTGCTACAGAAGGCTTAGATTTGGTGTTTTCAAATACATATATTTTTGTCCCGACCCCCGGGGCAACAACAGGGGCATGCAGGAACCACCTAAGAGAATGAAGCAAACAAAGAACACGAAAGAATGGAGGCAAGACAAAGTTCTGATCAAGCCTCAACTTTATTCTTTGAAATGGCTGTATTTATACAGCAGAAACAAAGGGGGGCAGGGTTGCCTCTGCAGAGGGGTCTTTGGCATCTGGCAACACAGGATTGGCTTACTGCCAGGGCGGCATAACATTCCAGGGTGTGACATTCCGAGGCTGGGCTATCTAGGGGGGAGGATCAGGACAGGGAAGTTACAAAGATGCTAAGCGCAGGTTAATCTTATCTTCTGGCCAAACCCTCAGGGCACCGCATAACTTCTGCTAGAAGGAACTTAATTCTATTTTCTTAAGACTGAGTTGCTTGTCTCAACTCTGCTGGCTCCCAACATCTTTTAAATTCAAATATACAAAATTCTGCCGGGACTGGTTTGGCTCAGTGGATAGAGCGTCAGCCTGCGGACTGAAAGGTCCCGGATTCGATTCCGGTCAAGGGCATGTACCTTAGTTGTGGGCACATCTCCAGTGGAGGGTGTGCAAGAGGCAGCTGGTCGATGTTTCTCTCTCATCAATGTTTCTAACTCTCTGTCTGTCTCAATTCATCTCTGTGTAAAATCAATAAAATATATTTTTTTTAAAATTCAAATATACAAAATTCTATGAAAATGAAATATTCAGATTTGAATATTAGTACACCATTTTTAAACTCCTAAAAGTCTGTTTATATTTTTTTAATCAACTTTCTAACTATTTGCCTCATTCAGCACAAATGGTAATATGTTCCTAGACGCTCACACATAAGCAAAAGTAAGCAAGGATCATGGTGATTTACTGCTAGCATAACCACAAGTTAAAGGGACCCATTGAGCCTGGGGAGTATATCCAATTCTTCTTAGGTGTGATAATTAACTGGAGTTAAGGATTTTTAAAATATTTTACCTGTAGGCACGAACGATCATTTTGCTGCGTGAAGGAATTCCAAACAGAGGAGAAGTGAGGGCAATAAAGCGGAGACTGTAAAAAAAAAAAAAAAAAAAAGTGCTTTATACTTTAACATTTTTTAACTGAGAGATTCAGAAGGAAATAATTATGAAAGCCACAGAGTTCCATTATTTTCTTTCACATGAAAAAGGGATGAGCGGGACAGTTTGTTGGCAAGTGTGTGTGAACTGGACAGGCTCATGCAGATGGGAAAATGGGGTATTCAGGTTTGAAACAAAATGGACCATAAAAATGGGTCAAGCTCTCACCTGTCATCAAACAAAGCAGTTATTCTATAGGTTCAGTTTCTACTATTCTCCTTTTCCCCCATACACAAGTTATTTGGGGCTGGTAATAATTCCTTGAACATCCCAGGGCTTTTTAGATGGTCTATGACGCTCTCCTTGCCTTCTTCTTTTCCTGTTTTTAATGTCTACTTTTTATTTTGTAAATGTCAACATTTCATTATTTTCATAATGGTAGGTTTTGTATTTGTAAACTATTTCATATTAATTAATATATTTATAAAGGTGATACTCATCATTTATAAATAATGTATAATACTTGACATGAATGCTGTATGTACATTAAATTGGAAATGGTGGTGGGTAATATTTGTACCATTTTTGTTCTTACAAAATTCATCCCATTTTAAAACCACCCATTAGTTTTTCACTTTCCATTTTTTAAATAAAAATATTTGATTAGAGTAATCATGAACTTTATTTTACCAAGTTTGCAGAAAGTCAGAGTTATAATAAATATATCAAATGATTATCTTAATGTTGCCTGACTGTTGGGTTGTGAAGTTTTATTTTATAGCAACATTTTTCTGCAAACTGTATGCATTCTTCAGACTATTATATTCTTATCCACAGAGCTTTTTGCTTTGGTCCTCCATAAAATCACCACCCTCTGCTAGAGTGTTTCATTTATTCTCTAGCTATTGATTTTTCCCCTTCCTAGCACTCAATTTCTGCCAAAAGTTTAATGCTCTAAAATCAATGCATTAAGAAATGTAAGTAATATGTAAACTTTCTTATGATTTTAAGTATCTACTTACCATTTTTGTAATAAAATAAACAGTTACATCCAAAAAAAATTACTGAAAGTTTTAAGGGAAGAAATGCAATAGAAATATGTAGAGAAAATAATAGTATGTCAATAAACTGCTCACCAAGAATACTATGAGCAACAGTGATAAAAACAATAATAGTGCAATCTGCATAGTAAAAAGGAAAAGCAGGAGAAGGTCAAGAACTCAACTTGCTTTCATTCTGGGCTGGTAATTTTCCATTAGTCTCCCCCACACACCATTGCCTTCAATATATTTCAGAGCTGGATTATTCAAGGTAGTGCAGCCGGTGATACATTTTGGAAAAGACTTCGCTGTGCTTTGAATAGGCAATTGATTGCCCTTTGGCTGGTAGGGCACGTTTTCTGATCATGTTCACCCATTCATTTGACAAATATTTATGTGCCTTCTCCAGTCTGGGGATAGAACCATGAACCACATAGTTTCTGTCCTCAAGGAGATTGCTTTGACTCTGGTTACCAGCAGACACCAGTATTAATGAGGAGGCGTTCTGGCCAGGAGAAGGGATCCTGTTTCAAACAAAGTAATCCCTCTAAAGCACATGTGTCAAACACAAGGCCCGCGGGCCAAATCCGTCCCGCCAGGCCTTGCAATGTGGCCTGCACCGCGCTGTCATCACTGCACTCCGCTGCATTTCCATCACAATGACAGTTTATGACTGTTCAGTAAACCATTCGGCCCGCGATTTAGGCTGGATTTTAGATTTTGGCCCCTTCTCTGATTGAGTTCGACACCCCTACTCTAAAGGGACTTAAACCTGACATCATTAAAATGTCTCTTGTAAGTAGAGGTATTGTTTATTGTTTGTTTGCTTTTATGTTTGTAAAACCCTACAAGGGATGCCGTCAACTTTTAGAGACTCCGGTGTGATTTTGCAGGAAGCTTGTTTCAAATGCAAATTTCCAAGACGCACCTTCAGAGATTTTGATTTAGTAAGTCAAGGCTGATGCTCAGAAACCTGTATCATTATCTAGCATCTCGGGTGTAGTCCTTATTTACTAGAAAGAAAAAAATCTTCAGTGCACAGAGTTCGTATACGTTTGGAAATACATTTCTGGGTTTAGGTATTGTCGGTGGTTTGTTTCCTTCCTTTCATTGTCGGTGGTTTGTTTCCTTCCTTTACAGAACCTGGACCTTCTTTCAATCTTGTGGCCGTTTCTTGGATGCCTATAAGATATTTCTGTACAGATTTTGTTTTCTCTCTCTTCACATGAATTCTTTTAAAGCTTGAAAAATATATATTATTTTTATATATATTATTTCTATTACATAAAATAATACTAATATAGTGGCAGGAAAGGCTGAAAATGACAAAAAAATATTTAAGAGAAAAACCTCGGAAGTCTTACAGTTTCAAGTAGAGCAGTGGTGGAGGCCACATTCTTTTCTTTTCTTTTCTTTTCTTTTCTTTTCTTTTCTTTTCTTTTCTTTTCTTTTCTTTTCTTTTTATCAACACTGAACCTTCCAAGTCAGGTCAAGTGCAATGGACTTGGAACACTAGCACCCCGATTAACCCAAGTTGTCTGATTTGTAATCTCTTAAAAGTGACTTTTCCCTTTCTTTTTTTTAAGAATATATTTTATTGATTTTTACAGAGAGGAAGGGAGAGGGATAGAGAGTTAGAAACATTGATGAAAGAGAAACATCCATCAGCCGCCTCCTGCACACCCCTTCCTGGGGATGTGCCCACAACCAAAGTACATGCCCTTGACTGGAATCGAACCTGGGATCTTTCAGTCCACAGGCCAACACTCTATCCACTGAGCCAAATCGGTTAGGGCAGTGACTTTTCCCTTTCTGTTGAAGTTCTGCTTTCTTCTCTATGGATAAAATGTTTCAAATTTGCTGTGAACTGGCTAATTTTTCTCTGTGGTCATACACACCTTCAGGTCAACTACAGGTACTACACAGATTAATGCAGAGTACGAAGTACCATTTCTCTCAAAGACAGATCTCTGTGTCCATCTGTTTCATTTCTTCCAAAGCTGGGGATTTCTCATAGTTCCTCTAACCTTGAAAGGTTTGAAAGTCATAGTCAGAGAAGCTACTGATCAAACTAGGGAGTGCTAATAATGTGCAGTATGTGAACTTAGTTTGAAAATACTCCAAAAAGTCAGCACCTATTATACATTTGCATTTTAAGCTATGATTTTCTCATCTTTCCTAAGTTGTTATAATCACTTGGTGACTAAGTTTCAACGACTTAAATAGGAACTGCAGTATTCAGTTAGTAAGCTCAGTTAAATCAAAGAGAATTGAGATGCATTCTTTTAAAAATAAGAATTTCAGAATATATAGAACTCTCTATTTAGGGAGAGTTCTACATATTCTGACATTTCTGAGAATGTGTATTTACATATTTTTCTATTTCTGTTATTTTTAATGTAATGAGAGCATTTACTTGTTTTTACCTAAGGGATTGGCAGTATGAAACCAAGAAAAAGTAAATGAACCACCAATCCCACTATTTCTAATAATTTTACATATTATTTGAGTGGAAATTTTTGTTATTGGTAATTCAATATATTTAACTCTACTTAAGTTATTACCCATTTGTTCTGTTGTATTTTTAAAAAATATATTTTATTGATTTTTTACAGAGAGGAAAAGAGAGAGATAGAGAGTTAGAAACATCGATGAGAGAGAAACATCGATCAGCTGCCTCCTGCACACCCCCCACTGGGGATGTGCCCAAAACCAAGGTACATGCCTTTGACCAGAATCAAACCCGGGACCTCTCAGTCCACAGGCCGACGCTCTATCCCCTGAACCAAACCAGTTTCAGCTCATTTGCTCTGTTTTTAAGAATATTCTCTTCAAAGACATAGTAATCCGGGAAACAATTCAATTTGTTTCAGTTAAATCAGCTCTATCTTAGCAGTTCTCAATTTATATGGGGGGGGGGGGGAGTAATGAATTTAACTGAAACATGAGTAATATAGGTTAGATAAAAAGAAGAAATTTCTGACAATAGGATTTTAAAAGTATGAAATGAATTACAGAAGGAAGTTTACAATCTTTCCTCAATTGAGTCATAAACATACTAGAGGCCTAGTGCACAAATTCATGCACAGGTGGGGTCGGGCTGGCCTGGCCCCAATTGGGATGGCCAGGGGGAGGGATCACAAGCCAATTAGGTGGAGAGGCTGATCAGGGGCAGAGCTGGCCTGGTGGAGGGGCCACAGGCACCTATTGGGGTAAGGGGAGGCAATCGGGTAGAGCTGGCTGGGCAGAGGGACTACAGGAGATTGGCTGGCTGGCTCCACCCTCTACTGGGGTAGGGAGGCATTTGGGGGTGGGACCTGCCAGGGGGAGGGGCCATGGGAGGTTGGCCAGCTGGCCCCACCCCCAATCAGGCCATTCCCTGGCGGAGTGGATGTAATAGCAGTAAGTTATTCCTGTTGTTACAGTGTTCCAGTTGCTGGTTTTTTATATATATATATATAATTTACATCTTTAGGTAGTGATTCTAGGGTTTTCTTTGTTGCATAGAAATGCTCTTGAATATAAATAACCTCAAGATCTATAATATTTATAAATTCATATTTTGCATTTAACATGGATGAATTTGCCCTTTTAGCTCATATAATCAACACTTCTCATGTATGGCTTAATAGAAAGTATTGAGTTTGCTAGTTAACAGGGGGAAAAAAGTAATACTATTTCTGATGTACTCTATTTGGATAACTAATTTTTATTTTTCAAAAGAACCACTTAAATGTCAGCTTGACTAATGGGTTTTATAACAGATAATAGAAAACCCAAACTTTTTGTATTTTATTTTTCTTAAATGTAATTCACATAACAGAGAAATGCAAACAATACAGAGTATAAAAGTTCTATAGGATTTACTACCCTAATCGGGACTTCAAACAACTACTTCTAAACATATAATAAAGTTATTTTCTCTGCTTGAATATACTTGTTTGGGGAATTGGCACCCTTCAGAGATTCAAAAATTTATGATAAAAATGGTGCTGGATGAGATGATCTCTAAAGCCCAATTCAGCTGCATGGTGCTCTGATTATTTGAAAGCACTGGCATGGTCACAAAGTATGTGACTGAATCCTCCCTTTGTCCTCAAATATGAATACATTGCTTCATATTTGCATCTTAGAGGCTAATCTAAATGAAGAAACTATTCATTTCCTATTCTGTTTGCTGCAGAATATCATATACTTGAGTTCATTGTTTATGTAATTTTGAATGCATAGAACTTAACATTACTTAACCAAATGATTGCTTGCTAATGATTCAATGTGAAACTATATTTTCCTTTAGAATAATTCAGATTAGAATATTCCCAAAGTGTGCTACTTAAAGAATAGTTTAAATGCCCCCAAAAGGAATAATGAATTAAGCAATGTATAATTTAATAACAGAGAAACCAGAGATTGAATGCTATATTTATATTCTTTTTTTCTATTTAGAAGTGCAGCCTTTTTCAAATGTTAAGGAATACCTGTGGTCATATCATCATTATTTTGGGGGCATGGGGTGGGATGGAGAATAGATCAAACACACACACACACACACATACACACACACACGTGCACACACTACTGCTAACAGATGCATATGAAGTGCTTCTACCAACTGACTTCTCGGAATGACTAAGTTCATCTTATTTTTTTGTAAGCTTCCAAGTTATGAATTATTTATATTTCAAAGTTGTTTATAAATGCACTTCGTATTTCAGGAATATGCTTTTTTGGGGGGAAGCAATGCTATAGTTGGTGCTGAGCTACCAAATCAACCCACAATAACTGAATTACTTCAGTCCTGGGTATATAATTGCATTACTGGAACAAAAAGACAAAGCTGCAGAGATTTTTAATTCAAATATACAGTTGTGAGAAGAATGGTAAATTAAAACAATGAAATCAATTCAGGTAATATTCAATAGGCAAGGTATTGAACAGATGATACAAAAGTGGTTAAGAACTAGGGCATGAAAAGAGGTAGATAAACTCTCCTTTCCAAACCAGAAAACTGAGTGTTCAGTGGAAAGACATTATTATTATTTGCTGGGGTAAACCATGGTGTGGAAGATAAGGTGTGAACTAAATTGCAGGAGACTATTGCCATTATTTTTTCAGCAGAAACGATGTGCTATTCTCCCACTGTACTTAGAGTTAACTTTGCTAGGTATATATGTGTTTCCTTTTCACTAGATTGCCCTCCGGTCAGGAAGATAAAATAACTTATTGGGAGTCAAGAGAATGTACAGGAGTGAGCGAAAGCAGGTTTATAGTTAGAGTATGCAAAACAAAGTTTATTCTTGTATTATTATTTATTCACTAGGGGCCTGGTGCACGAATTTGTGCACAAGTGGGGTCTGGCTGGCCTGTCCTTATGGGGGCTGATTGGACCTGGTCAGCGGGTGGAGGAGACCCAGGAGGTTGGCTGGCTGGCCCTGCCCCCAATGGGGTGGATGATTGAGGTGGGGCTGGCCAGTGGGGAGGGTCTGCAGGAGGTTCAGTGGCTGATCAGGACCTGATTGGACCAGTTGGCTACTGCAATATGCATCATAGAGACTAGTTGTTCTGGCCATTCCGGTTATTCTGTCATTCTGCCATTCATGTTGCTTGTTTTTTATATATGTAAACTAGAGGTACAGTGTGTGAAATTCGTGCTTGGGGGGTATGTGTCCCTCAACCCAGCCTGCACCCTCTCCAATCTGGGACCCCTCAAGAGATGTCTGACTGCCTGATTACGCCCAGTAGGATCAGGCCTAAATGGGCAGTTGGACATTCCTCTCATAATCCAGGACTGCTGGCTCCCAACCTCTTGCTTGCCTGCCTGCCTGATTGCCCCTAACCACTTCTGCCTGCCAGCCTGATCATCCCCTAATCAGTCCCCTGCCAGCCCAATTGCTCCTAACTTCCCTTCTCTGCAGGCCTAGTTACCCCTAACTGCCCTCCCCTGCCAACCTGATCATCCCTAACTGTCTTCCTCTGCTGGTCTGGTCGCCCTTAACTGCCCTCCCTGTTGGCCTGATTGCCCACAGTTGCCCTCCCCTGTTGGTCATCTTGTGGCATCCATTTGTGTCCACATGGGGGCAGCCATCTTGTGTGTTAGAGTGATGGTCAATTTGCATATTATTTATTATATAGGATTATTGTATGATTTTTCATATGAATAAATGTAGACCTACTTTTGCCTATCCTATGCATTCACTGTGATCTGAGACTCTCATGTATTTATATTTTATTATCATGCTCTTCAGAGGAGCTAAGTAAAGTTTTGTTAGAATTGATTGGAAAAATAGTATATGCCTACATTCATCACAATTCAAATGGAGTCTTGCACAAATCACGAAACATCTTTTTTGTGAGCAAACATACCAGCCAGCGACTGGGTTAATTTTTGCTTTTGGTGAAGCTTTGGACAACTTAAATCATAGCAGCTGCTGGAAAACAACCCTCAGTTTTGGCAGAGACTTCTTGCTTGACAGTGAGGTCCCCCCCGAAAGACTTCCTTGGGGAGAAAACAGAAGCAAGCAGCCAAATATAAAGATGTTTTATTTAGAGTGCTGCTTTAAATGTCAATATCCAAGTGTTAGTTTTCAACTGTAGAGCTCTTACACGGATTCCTCAAGGACTTCTGAGAGAGGTTAAGATGCGTGGGATTCAATGTTTCATGTAAACTATGTCAATACCTCAAGCTGTACAGTGGTTAGGATTTCTTGTGATTATCAGAACTTCATGTAGAAATCATCTTGTAGGACTTGCTTAGGTAACCTGGGTAGGAACCCTTTGTCAGATACATGGTGCAGACATTTTTCCCTGGCCTGTGGCTTGACTGTTCAATTTCCTGTCACATCTTTGGATAAGCAACAATTTTTAAATGTGGTGAAATAAGTTCATACATTTTTCTTTTATAGTCACTGAAATGCAAATTAAACTACAGTGAGAGATCACTTCATGCTTAGTAGGATGGCTATTAACAAAAAAGAAAAGATAATAAGTGTTGGTGAAGATATGGCAAAATTGGGACACTTGTACACTGTTGGTGGAAACAAAATGGTACAGCTGCCATGGAAAAGAGTATGAAGATTTCTCAAAAAATTAAAAATTGAACTGCCATATGATCCAATAATTCTACTCTTGTTAATTATTTAAAATAATTCAAATCAATAAATTAAAGACATATTTGCTCCTATATTCATTGTAGCTTTATTCACAATAACCCAAGATGTGGGTTAGGAACAAACTAAATATCTATCTGTTGATGAAAGAATGAAGAAAATGTGGTACACACATAAATTGAAATACTATTGAGCCTTAAACAAAAAGAAAATCCTGCCCCATGTGACTTCATGGATGAACCTTGAAGATATTATAGGACAGATACTAATTTAATTACATTCATATAACTGAATTATATATATTCAGTCTTTTAAAATTAACCATATAACAGTCATTTAAAATTAACCATTTACTTAAGTGAAAAGGGTCAGTCACAGAAAGACAAATACTGCATGATTCTATTTATATAAGATATCTAAAATAAACTCAAAGTAGAATGGTAGTTTCTGGGAGCTTGGGAAAGGGGACCATGAAGAATTGCTATTCACCAGTATAAAGTTTCATATATGAAAAATTAATTCTAGAGATATGCTGTACAACACTGCTCCTATAGTTAACAATAATGTATTGTACACTTTACATTTTGTTAGAGTAAATCTTTCTTTTAATGTATTTTTATTGATTTCAAAGAGTGGGAGAGTGATAGCAAGATAGAAACATCAATGATGAGCTAGAGTCATCCATCAGCTGTCTGCTGATTCCCTCACTAAGGATCAAACCCACAACCCAGGCATGTACCCTGCCTGGGGAATCAAACTATGACCTCCTGGTTCATGGGTTAACGCTCAACCACTGAACCACACTGGCCAGGCAAGAGGGTAAATCTTGTGTTAAATGTTTCTATCACAATTTAAAAAAAATTATGGCATAATTTGATGAATCTATTTTACAGATAGTCATTAGATGAAATTTATAATAAAAAGTCAGAAAGAAATCAAAGGTATTGGAAAAAGAGGATAGGATACTAATTTAATTACATTCATATAATTGAATAATCCACAGTCATTTAAAATTAACCATTTATTTTTAAATGTCCTATTTATAAAATCAAGTGGTAGAAAAATGTAGATTATAATATACAATTTATTTGGGGACTAAACAACAAATCTATGTATAAATTTCATTTGTAACCTAGTTAACAATTATGAGTCCATATATGTTTGTATCTATCTCTGGATTCTATCTGTGTTACTGCTTTGGTTGTTTATCTTTATATCAGTGCTATCAAGTCTTAATTATGGTTGTAATACTTCAATAAAGGGGTTATGCTATTAGGCATAAACAAATGAAAAGATGATCAACATTATTTTTATTTGAAAAATGGAAGTTAAAACCACATTGAGATATGATACCGCTACTAGCACAGCTGAAATAAAATCAATAGAAAATTTTTTTCTGTGCAATGATATAAATAGCCACTAATTAGAGAGATCACTATGAAGTTCTCTCAATATAGAAGTTAAAGTTTAGAATACCCGAGGCTCGTATTTCTTTCTATGCACTGCATCTTTCATTAATAACATCATGACTTCAGAACAATGGTTCTTTCCCTGGATTTGCATTCGAATCACTTGGGGGAGCTTTTGAAAACATGATTGTTAGGTCTCAAAACTCGCCAATTAGATAAGATTCTCTGCGAGTGGAACCTGGGCTTGAGAATTTGTAAATGCAACCCAAATGATTTTAATGAGCAGTCAAGTTAAAGCTTTGTTTCATTACCATCTGTGGGAGAAATGAATTTACACATTTCAATTCTAACATTTAACTGAAAAGAAATAGTAAGAAATGTAGGAAATATAAGTTGGGCTGGGAATCTAGAATTTTTAAACCTTAATTCTTTTCTATTCCTACTTCAAAAAGAATTTCTGCCTTTATGAGTTATATTGAAAGCTTTGTGGTTATTGCCTGGGAAACACGGAGTGAAGTTTTTATTTTCCAAGACTTTTTTTTTTTACTGCCAATTCTTTAAAATGTAAAGTTTTTGGGCCATCGTAGCAAAAATTCAAGGATGCTCTCTTGTGGAAATACCCTTAAACTTCAGGTCCATGATCCCTGAGCTCTGAACTTTTACACACTGACAGCACATACCACATTAACCAATGCTAATTTTTTTCTGTGTGTGTAGGACAATTACAATATTTGTTTTTGCTGGATAAAAACAATAGGTCCCAGTGGGGGTTGAAATCACAATTATGATACTCTAACCAACAGAAATTGTTAGCCAAAATAAAATAAAAAATAAATAATTAATAAGCTTTAAAATTATGAGCGATGACTGGTAAAAAGGATAATTTTCTTCATGAAATGTGCTTTTTTAACAAGCAAGTTATTTTTATCATATGAATTACAAATAAAGTTTGACAAAACTGGACTGATGGAGGCAATTATTATTATAGTTTCTGGGCTGAGAAAATTGTTTACATTCATACAGAGTAGGGAAGGTACCAGCTGATAAATGTAACAGAAGTTAGATCTTGTACCTGTACTCATGGAATATGTGTAGACTAAAATCTGAGAAGCTTCATGCTAGCTCCCCGGACTCTTATTATTTTTGTATTACTAACAGATGTCTTCAAGAAACTCAAAGTATTTGGAAAACATTTAGACAGAAGTTGATGGAAATCCAGTATGAATTACCAAATGCATAATATACATAATATGACATTAATATTCACAAGCTTAATATTAATGAAACTACTGATGGAAGAACTCCAATCAATTAAGATTTCATATACTGCAAATCTGTCCTTTCATTATGAAGCTTTGCTTCTGAGAAAAAAAAAAAAAAGGTGTTTTAAATACATTTTCAGAACATTTATTTCTACTTGTATCTTTTTTATAAACATGACTATTGCTTTTTCTAAATGTTAACTATTTGCATGAAGGTTTGATAATATAATAACAAAATTACAAAATAAATCACAGAGGAGGAGCATACTTTTCTAATTCCTATACAACGGGTGAATATTACTTAATTAAAAATAATATTTTGGCAAAAACATCAGACAAATGTGGGGGGTAAAAGCAATAAAAATGACATTTATTCCCTACTGAAAGGAAATTATTTTAAAAGGAAATACATGGGAAGTTTACAGAAATGAATGTAGGCTGGGAATCTAGGCTCAAATCCAACAGGCAGCACGTGGGAAAGGAAATAGGATCATCATAAAGTTTTAAACAAGAACATCCAGAAATAATGTTATCATTAGCATCTGCAACTATTTTCAAGCCAAGATTTGAGTTCTGGGGAGATTTTGCCACAGTCACATTGTGTACCTGTCCTTTGACTTGCCCAATGAGGAAGAGATAGTTTCTCAAAACACGGTGTTGGGTAACATTACAAAAGGATGCTGAACATCACAGAATAAACATGTCTTCCATATTGAAAAATAATTAAGATTGGCTGTACTAAAAATTGCAATCTGAAAGATTTCTTAACACCCAACTTACTCAAAGAGGTACTGACAGTACCAGGCTTCCTATGTGTATATATTCAATTTTCAATTTTTCCCCCCCAAAAAAGTAATTTTTTTGAAGATTTAACTTAGGTCCAGATGCAAAAGAGTGAGCTTTATTACTGTAGGCTTTACACATCATAACAATTGTGTACTAAAAACCAGCCACATGCTGACCACAGGTGAGCATTATTCAAAGTCAAAGCAGAATGAAATGAAGACTGTCTTCAAAGAGCTGCTGATAAAGTAGGATTAGAAGTATTGTATCTACCGAGCTAAGAATCCCATTATCCTGGTTTCTAAATCCAGGCTCTTTTTCAGTTGAAATATTGATAGCACATTTGATTTCCAATTTCCATTATAATGTGTCAGGTAAAACACATGTATTTTTCTGTAAGCCGTAAATGCTATAGACAGGTCATGTGAGGATAATACAAAATGAAAACTTGGATCATTTTATTCTTGGAATATTTTATTTGGTTTCATGTTTACAGAGTTATTTCCATCCTCTTGGATTTGGGAAACTCTTTCAAAGCATGGTGTATGATAAAACATTTGTTTTTAAATTTAAAATGCCAGTTGTGATATGATATGACTACACATCATATTATATATTTCCTTTTAATGCAGTCTTTAATTATATTTTAATATGTATATTAGAAATGTTTGATTGCTTTCCCAACAGGCATTCTTCCTCTTCTTTACTTGCAAACAGATCTCAAATAAAATTTCTACAGTAAAACACGCAACCCAAGAGGGTAATTATTTTGAGTTTAATTCTATAAAGATATTCAGATTTTCCTGTATCAAATGATTTTTCTAGGAACAGGCATATGATAGACTTTTAACCAAAGAGACATAGTGAATATCTGTTTATGGCTTTGGGCAAGATTTTCTTCTCTAGGAGAAAGGGGATTAAGAGTTTTTCCTTATCATGGATAGTGTTCTGTAAGATTGTGATGCTTTAGCTGCTATTCCATATTAAGGTCATGAGAAAAAGCCAAGAGACAGAGAGGTGACTGCTGCTAGCCTTCTTGAAATAGGAAACAAATGTCAAAGTCATATATTCTGTAAGTTATAGTCAAAAACATTTCTAAGGGGTGCACTAGGAATATAGAAATTTGGTGTTTTTTTATTTTTATTTAACAAATGATAACCATCATTCATCTTAAATTATACAAAAAAATTGACATTTATAAATTCCTTATAGTATCATTTGTTATTTGGATTAATCTGAGTTTTAAAATAGAAAGATTGAAAGTATCTTGAAGTTATATAAAAAATAAAACAAATGGTGAAAAATGGTCAGTATATTATAAATGTTATTATACTTATTAAAGTAAAAGGATTTTAGGATGCCATTTGCAAGAACTTACAAAGTTTACATTGTGATACGCTTTCTATTTCAAATAATTAAGAAAATTCGCTGATGTTCTTCACTTGAAGGACATGTTGATAACTTTGCTCACTTTTCAGTTAAAGGGAGCACTTTATGGCTTCACTTTCACAAATCCAAATTGCCAAATTTATGGCTTCACTTTCACAAATCCAAATTGCCAAATTTACCAGTCTTGTGCTTTGGAGCCATTATTAAGTAAATAAGATTTACTTTAACACAAGCACTGCAGTACCATGATGGATAATCCAGATGGCGACTAAGTGAGCAAAGGGTGGGTAGCCTGTACAGAGTGGATACACTGGGCAAAGGGATCCACAGCCCAGGTGGGAGGGAGCTGGTGCACAATTTCATTCTGCTACTAAAACTTATGACTTGTTTACTGGTATTTCTGCAATTTTGCATTTAACATTTTTAGATCATGGTTGATTGCAGGCGACTGAAACCTCTAAAAGTGAAGCTGTATATCAGAGACTTCTCTAACTGATTAAACTGAAATAGTGAATTATGTGTTTGGACGAAGGGCTATTCCTTCGAAAAGGGTTGTTTCTCTATACACCTCTCAGAAATTATGAAAGTTTATGATTTGCCCTTCTTTTAAATAAAATTATATTTATCATCTACCATCTCAAACAATTCCCAAATATTTCTGAGGCATTATAACAAGATTTTCAACTTCAAAAAATGACTGGATAACAATGTGAACATTTTAGTGTTTTTTAAAAAATTAATTTCCACCTTATTATCATTCTACTTGGGGGATTTTACTACTCATAAAAGATGTATTAGACCAAATCAAATCTATAAATCTCCAGGAAGTTCTGAAGCTAATCAGGATTGCATGTGGTTACATATTTCTCATGCTTTTCATTATGTAGATTTCTATTTAGAGTGATGCATTTCTTTGCTTTTACTTATTCTAAGGGACTAAATATCTTGGTTAATTTGTAGCAAGAAATTTAGATTAATTAGGACCAATACACCTAAATTCATGAATTATTCCAGGAGAATTTTAACAGAAACAGAGGAAAGAAAGGTTAATTGTCACAAGAAGGGTCAGAAATAATGACTATAAGTTAAAAAAACTCAACATAGCCATTAATTTCTAAGATGGTAGAATAAGATACTAAGAGTAACGATATGAAACTTAGGGGAAAAAATGACTGTGCAAAGTTATGTGATAAGGCTAGAGATTTTCCCCATAGGTTTTAGAATACAGAGTATATCTAAGTAGATTTGTGTTCAATAACAAAATGTTTTGCAAATCACCTAAAGAAAAATACCCATTGGGCTACATCTGCATAACCAAAACACTTGATCATAATTGTTTTAAATTGACAGTCATTACCTAGATAATGTCTCACTATTTCAAATTTGTTTGCTAGAATTGCAAACCTTAAATTTTAATTCAGCTAGAGTAATCATTTTTATTTTTAAATTATAGTTAACATACAATATTATATTAGTTTTAGGTATACTACATTATACTACATGGTGGGTAAAGAAAAAAAATTGTCTTTTTAATTGGATTCTAAGTTTCAACTGTTTCCTCATACGAAGTTTGTGACTCAGAATGCTAGGGTTTATCTCACAAAATGAGAAGGATGAAAAACCAAGACACCATGTTAAACACTGGCAACTAATTTAATATATAGCCCTACTTTCTGACTCTTTATGTGCACAGCTAGATACTTTTGTTTTTGTTAAAATCCTATCTTTATATTTGACCATATAGAATATCCAGGTTAATCACCTGCTCAGTATATTCCTTCATTGGGTTTGCTTCCTTTTGTTAACTTTTTTGGCACTGCCTTATTCTCTAGAACTAAAGCGAGGAGAGTTTTTAAAAATTATTTAGACTAATGAAGGTAAAGCTATATTCATAAGTGGATTCGATATCTGCATATATTACATTTTATAATCTGTCTTTCAGTCCTTTGACTAAGACCCCACCCCCCATCAAACTAGTTCACATTCTATTGATTTTTTACAGAGAGGAAGAGGAATAGAAAGTTAGAAACATCGATAAGAATCATCGATCAGCTGCCTTTGCACACACACACTCCACCTCCCTTCCTCCCTCCCCCTGGGGATGTTCCTGCAACCAAGGTATAAGCCCTTGACTGGAATCGAACCCTGGATCTTTCAGTCTGAAGGCCGACGCTCTATCCACTGAGCTAAACTGGTTTTGGCAAACTAGTTCACATTCCATTAGCACAACAATTCATCAAGAGTGAATGTGCTTTCCAGCCAATCAGAAGAAATTATAATTATTACTCATTCTGCCCATTGCACCAAGACTTTTTTAAAAGAGAGATTGTTCATGCCATAGTAATTTTGCCTTAGGAAAGGTGATGTGAGATCTTTGGAAAAAATGGAGGACTTTAGACTCAGAGAAGAAAGAAAAGTTCAAGGCCTTGTGAAATTGAGTCCTTGTAAAAAGTTGTATTTTCAGCCAATCCTACTAAACCCTGATCAAGTTGGTAAATGAATAAATCTTCCATATTCTTAACTCACTTTGGAAGAAAACACATAGGATTTTAGTGTGGAATGGGACTTTCCTTATTGTCTGTTAGGTAACTTTACTGGAGAACATTTATGGCCAATTGTTTTAAGAAAGTTTGTTTGAAAACCACACATTTACCAAGAAGTTCATGTATATATTTTTGTATTAAGAAAGATGAGCAAAACTGCATATTGTTCTGCCCTTAATAAAATGCTTTCTCTAAAGTGCTGCCCAGGGTCCAGAGGTCAGCTGGGATCTTCCCTTCCATGCCAGACGCCTGCACTTCGATCACTGGCCAGGCCTAGGGACTGCACCCATGCACAGATTTTGTGCACTGGGCCTCTAATTTTATTATATATGTCATTGGTACCTCAAATACATAAAAGTAAGGGAGATACACATTTAAAAATATTTAACACATAATAATGTTTTAGCCACCAAAAAATAAAGGATTTTAAAATATAACCTTTATCATGAAAATAAATTTATTCTATAATATCTACAGCCGGGCAGGTTATATAGGGTTTATATGAAAGAATACATTAAATCCTTAACTATTTACCTTATGTGTAATAAGTGCATATAAAGTCCAAGGCTATGATGTATGTGTGTTTGTGAAATCAGGCCTTCTAAAAATACTGTTGCAAAGATTTTGCAAGTGGTCTATTAACCTAATTTTTCTATTATAATTACCAAAAATATAAGTTTCATTATAAATGATCTCTATACATTAACTCCTAGTAATATATAAAGCACAAGATTACTATTTTTTTTAAGAAATAAGAATTATATATAATGCATCTCAAATGAGTTCCCATGAGAAAAATAAATTTTGAAAGTCTTATTATTCTAATTAGTCATCATGTATCTATGGAAATAATCATTTATTCATACTCAAAATAGAGAATTAGGTCCACAATTATGTATCCAGAATCAGCTCAAAGGTGGCCTAATTCTGCATAGTCTGCCTTTTATACTGTGCATATGTAAATGGTTATTAGTGCTCCTTTTAAGGGAAAGAAGAGAACTTCTGGACATTCTTTTGGACAAAGCCATGTTGGCGGGGCTGAAGTAGAGGTGGTTAGAGGCCAGGAGGGGAGGGCAGTTGTGGGTGATCAGGCTGGTGAGAAGCGGGGCCAGCAGGGGGGCCAGCTGGGGGTGAGCAGGCCATCAGTGGGGGTCAGTTGGAGGTGATCAGGACAGCGAGGGGGGGGGGCAGTTTGAAATGAGCAGGCCAGCAAGGGGGGGGGGGGCAGTTGAGGGTGAGCAGACTGGGAGGCAGAGTGGTTAGGGGCAACCAGGCATGCAGGCAGGCAGGTAAGCAGTTAGGAACCAGCAGTCCCAGATTGTGAGAGGGATGTCCGACTGCTGGTTTAGGTCAGATCCCTGTAAACTGGCAATAGGACATCCTTTGAGGGGTTCCAGATTGAAGAGGGTGCAGGCTGGGCTGAGGGACATTCCCCCCTACTCCCGTGCACAAATTTCATGTACCGGACCACTAGTACTTATAATAACACAAGAATAAACTGTTTCATGTATTCACAACTGAACACCTCCATTGTTTAACCCTGTATTTGAGAATCCCCAAAGGAATAGGGAATGGATTTTACTAATTATTTTATTGAGTATTCAATGAGTGTGTATGCTATAAGCCAAGTACTATAGGAGGTACTGAGGATAGAGCCCTGAATAGCTTAAACATGGTTGTTGCCTTTGTGCAAAGGTTCTCTTGGTTTTCATAACTTTTAGAATATAGTACAGAGACTTTAGAAATTTTCATTTTCAATTGAGATTTATAATATTCAAGTTACTTATGGTGATGGGTAAGGAAATATGCATATCTTTGTATTAGATTAATCCTCCAAATCACTTAGCACCATTTTAAATCTCCCACCTTTCCCCCCGCCTGCCCCCAACTGGAATTAATAATTTTAGAATGTTATCTTTTTCTGTAATGGAAAGTAATTTTGAAGTATATTGTACCTCCCACCAAATTTGGTAGATTACACTTATGTTTTGGTGGAATTAGAACTCCAGGTCATTTTACATCAAATTATTCTTAGTGAATAACTGATAAAATGCATAAGTGGTCTTGTCCAATGGAATATACTTTTTTTCACTTTCAGGTGATCAATAATTAATACTAACCAAAAGTAAGATTGTTCAGTTGTCTCTCATCTATATTTTACACATATTGATTACTATTTACTTTAAAAATATTTGTATCTGGAAGTTGAGAGAGATTGTTCTTCTGTGTGTGTGTGTGTGTGTATGTATAATTTAAGTAGATCAATATCAGTTTATTTTTTCCCTCTGGACTACCTTTTCAAAAATAATCAACACTCTATGGTGAATGCTATTGTAAGATTTGTGAATGTCTAATAGGAGTGGAATGTTTTATGCTTTCTTTATACAAATTTCATAACTTTGCACTATTTTCAGATACCAATGAGACATTAGGTTGATTAGCACATAAACAACCGCAATAAAATGGCATGCAATGAAAAGGTAAATGCAGTCATCACATTTTCTTTATGCTAACAATAAAAGTCTCTTCCAGAGATCCCCTAAAGTAAAACATCCCCAGCTCCCTTTCACTGTTTGCCACAAAAGCAGCTGTTTGATTACTTCAGCTTAGTTTAGAACATTTCACAATTTTTCTGTCTTCAGGAAATTAACAAGAAACAGATGCTTCATTTGACTCTTCTCTAGGGTAGACCTTTCCTGAGGAAGTAACTGTGTTAATGGCAAATGTTCTCAAAAGTCTTTGCCTTTGATCTTGAGTCAGAACCTGGTATTTTTATGTCACATAAATTTAAAAATTACTTAGATTTCTTGATGCAGGACTGTTGATGTGTTACGTGGTTGATAATTACTTTTTTCATTGATTCAGAATTATTTTTCACAAGAACATATTTTGGATGGTATCTATTAAAGTTGTAAAAGTTGTGGAGAGGATACTCTTCTATATAGAGAAAGATGCAGATATATGTAGATATCATTTTTCACATGGAGCAACTATAAGTATTTTTAAAAAGAAAATATCCTTTCAGCTACTTTACATTATCTGGGGCTACCCGACTAACCAGGAAGAATGTTTTTTAAGTGACACCATAGTAGCAGCAGCTATCTTATGGTCCTTAGTTTTTTCACATGGTTTATGTTGTGTCTAATTTATTTATTTATTTATTAATTAATATTTTTTATTGATTTTCCACAGAGAGGAAAGGAGAGAGATAGAGAGCTAGAAATGTCAATGAGAGAGAAACATCGACCAGCTGCCTCTTGCACACCCCCTACTGGGGGTGTACCCACAACCAATGTACATGCCCTTGACTGGAATCGAACCTGGGACCTTTCAGTCCGCAGACCGAGGCTCTATCCTTTGAGCCAAACCGATTCGGCGTGTCTAATTTATTTTAAACTTTGTTTATATTCTCTTTTTTTGAATGTAAAAAAATGAAGAATTGGGTCTAGTGATTATATAGTCAAAAGAATATACCATGAATATATCATATTCTGAATATACCATGCTTTAAATTTTCCTCATAAATATTTTACTATATAAATGAATAAGTAAGGTTACCAGTGAGGATAATGTTTCAATATATTAATCTGTATTTGTCTTACTAGTATATTCCTACTAGTCTGTATCTTTCTCTATAAGTCTAGATAGATAGATAAATAGATAGATAGATAGATATAGATAAATTATAGATATTATTGATTGCCAGTTTTTTTCTCTCCACTACTTCAAAAAGACTTGAATCCTTTTCAAAAGAGTCTGGTCTTCTCAGTCAAGAAAAGATGATTTGTGCTGTGGAGATTTTATTTTTTATTATTTTTTTAAAAATATATTTTATTGATTTTTTTTTACAGAGAGTAAGGGGGAGGGATAGAAAGTTAGAAACATCGATGAGAGAGACACATCAATCAGCTGCCTCCTGAACACCCCCCACTGGTGATGTGCCCGCAACCAAGGTACATGCCCTTGACGGAATCAAACCCGGGACCCTTCAGTTTGCTGGCCGACGCTCTACCCACTGAGCCAAACCAGTTTTGGCTGGAGACTTCATTTTAATTCAACAAAATAACACTTCAACCCAGGAATTTGTTTTAAGCTTACATTGTTAGATTAAATGATGCCAGTAATAAGTCTGGAAGTGGTAGATTTGCTGTGCTCACATAGAAAGGGTTACTTGGAAGTTGGCAACCATGGCAGATTTTGTTAGTGGACCGAGTGCTGTGAACATTTCCTCAGATGAGACCTTTGAGGGGGTGGCGGAGGATTCCTGGAAGGTGAACATTGACAGCAGATGCTCTTTGACAATGCTTAGCGTGGAGGAAGTGGAGCTGCCTTCCTCAAATAACAATACCTACTTATAACTCAATTCTAGGGACTACCATTCTGAGGCTATAGATCAAAAAGCCTTTTTAAAAAAATTTCCAGGTATCTCATAAAGAACCACAGCTTTAGGATTCTCATACAATCTCAGGAAGCGGGAAGGATGGAACCCATTCCTCATGGTGCAGACACACTTCCTATTCTCTCTCTAATCGGGTGAAGCTGAGTCAATATTCATCAACTTTAGAATCAATACAATTATGTGAAGCTTCTTAAAAATGTAAGGGCTGTTCATCATATTCTTACTATTACACAGAAATCTGCGTGACATACTGGCGTCAAAGCAAGATTAAGAAGACCATATTGGAGCTGTCATCATATAGCAGCGATGATGTATATCGTAACAGCTGAATCATAGGCTTGATTGATCATTTTCATTCCCATTCATCAAGAAGGGCCACAAAGCCTGTCTGAGCATTCATTAGTGCCTATTTTACTTCAAAAACTCATTTTTATTTTATTTTTTTGCCAGATGACAAACCTCAGATCAGATTCTTCCTATGATGAAGGTCCAATATGAAGGAAAAGGTTACCTACATACAAAGGCACATATAATAAAATAAGGAAAGCATACTCTATGATATTTAGATAACATAATTTCTTAGAAATAGTAAGCATCTAACTCTATGTGTTTACATTTCATATTTATTGAGAAAATGCAAAGACAAAATTGTGTAAGCTAAGTTTAGGGAGAAATTTTGATAAGTGTTTGGAAAATGTAAGGTTGTTGCATGCCATATGTCTCTAATCTAAGTAGTTCTCCATTCATTAATTATTTATTCAACTATTGGTCATTGAATGTCCCTTGGTGGGCACTTTGCCCCTCATTTTAATGGCCACTTCATATTTTATAGCAAAGAAACTCAAAATTCATTTATTTGACAATCAATTGCTTGAAATAAGATACACAGAAGAAAAAACAACAGAGGTTCTATGGTCCTCTTGAGGCTTATTTTGAACAACTTATGCAGATATTGGCCATTTAATTTCTATCTTGCTTTATTCATACTGCATTTGGATTGTGGCCATAGACATGCTTCTCAGTGTAGACTGAGCCAAATGATGGGAAGAACCAGGAGGCGCTGGAACACTTTGGTCTGGTAGATCAGAAATCAGAGTCTTTCTGGCTGCAGAATGGCCTCTGGGGTCTGGGGAGCAATGGGGAGATTATCATTCTGACTTTTAGCACCTGGCTTTGGGGCAGGGAATTGGCATCTCGGCAAAGCCTATGAGAGTCGATGGCATCGGAAGGGCTATTTGCAAACCAGCACAGAAAGTGCTCTGTTGACAGGGACAGTATTGGTGAAAGATGGTGTTCACGGAAGTGGAGAAGGGAACAAGGCTGGCTTTGTCCTGCGCTCAAACCTAGGAGGCCACTTGAGAGAGGGTGACCCAGGGCACAGCCAAGGACAGGCAAAGAAATTAACTTTCCCATAAAGTGCTGGTCAGGCGTAGCTGCAATGTAGATACTCTATCTTAGGGCAGGGGCAATGACTCAAGCAGTATAAGCCACTGTAGACAGTACACCCAGATGCAGGATCAGAGGTACCACATTGGAGACTATAGAAGTTGATGCTTCTGATGAGAATAATAAAATTCATTTTTAATGCCCTCTGAGCCCTCTTAGAGACAAACCTGAATGAGGAAACTGGTTTCCAACGGTCAGAAAGGCAGCACTATACAATGTTATTGCCACATAGAAGTAGTTCACAGTTCCCTTCATTAGGCTGGTGTTTAAAAAAGATCCTGTAATCAATAGTGGGGCAAGCTGGAGGGGGTCACTGGGGGAAAGAGAGGGACATATGTTATACTTTCAACAATAAGATTTGTTTAAAAAAAAAAAAAAAGATGCAATCTGGGCTCCTTTCTTTGAGGCCCTAAATACTGTTTTCCTTGTCAAGACCACAGTGACTTTGGAGCTGATGCTACTTAAAAACCTCTGTGTACATGCAGTTGCCTGTCAGCCACATTCATCAGGGAAAACCTTCACCACATCAAGCTCTAATTCTTACAGACTCTTATCAGACCCAGCAAATGTAGGGGGTTGTAGCTTAACCATCCTCCTGGTGTAACCAATGAGGTCATCCTTTACCCCACCACTAGTACTAAGCTCTCTCATCAACCGGATTCTCAAAGTAATCTTTGAGAAGTCACCTGTCAGATTCTACCCTATAAAACTTAGTGAGGAAAGTTTTGAGATTTTTCACAAAAACTATACACTATATTTTTATTCTTAAAACAGCTGATATTCAGGTGCAGTATCATATACTTCAAAAGTAGAAATAGATATTTTTTTGCAGAACTATTAAGGAGCAGCTTTTCCAAAGACTTTCTGGAGTGGGGTAAGTTACTTCTTGTTGCCCTTATTTTGAATGTTGAAAGTTTCTATGTACTCCAGTTCAAAGGGGAATCCCAACAAGTGCCTCATGGAATGAATAGACCTTGCTGTTTACAAGCTCCTTCTGTTGGACATTCTCTAACATATTGGCTCTGTTTTTGTTCTTCCTATTAGCAATGAAAAAATCCAGAAATGCTGTCAGCTTATCCATTGTTCTTACCTGTTTCTTTCCCCTATTTCTAGACCTATGCTAGGCACAAGACCCACATCCACTGCGTAAGAGCAGATTTCTACTTTCATTTGGCTTGAAAATAGCTGAATGCTTTATGGCCTAGTTCAGAAATGGCTTTGGGATGTCAGTCCTTCTTCACTAAGGAAAAGAAAGAGGATGGCTCTGGCCCATGTTTCTCAGTAGTTAGAGCATTGGCCCATGCACAGTGGGTGGTGGTTTCAATTCCCAAAGGCTGGTACCTGGGTTGCGAGTTCACTCCCAGCCCCTGGTTGGGGCCAGTGCAGGAGGCAACCAACTGATATTTCTATCTCACATTGATATTTCTCTCTCTCTTTTCCCCTTCCTTTTCCCTTCCACTCTTTCTCTGAAAAGCAACGGGGGAAAAAATATCCTCAGGATTAACAGCAACAACAACAAAAGTCTACACTTTTCTATGGCCTTGGATTCCTGATAATCTACCATGCCCTCTGCCTTGGTTTGTATTTCCATGCAGCCCTCTAGGGATGCATAAGGCCACTCACAGCTGAAGGGAAATCTTGACTGTTGTACACAAGCTTATATTCTGGGGAATCAACACAGCCCCTTACATCCAAAACATCTATGTTCTATTTTTCACAGATCTGTATGTTCTGGGCTCCAAAGAATTCTTTGAAATACAACTTTCACTCAGGTTGGGGACTGTGTAATACCTAAAACAAGGCAGAATTTCTTGAAGATGTGTGGTTTTTTTCGGTATCTGTTTTTCTAAATCTCTTTTTTTCCAGCTTGTAGTTGCCTATTTCAGTTCACCAGACAGCAGGTGTTTGGATTCTCTGTTGCCATTAGTCTCAGCACTTGTTCTGCCCAGCTGAGTTGTTTGCAGCAGGCACTTGCGAGCAGCAGTCAGAGACCTCCTGGGTCAGCTATCAAATAAAGTCAACCACCAGCTCCCAGAGCCTTCTGTCTCCGAGGTCTCAATGTGGTGTCTCTGAGGGCCCGTGGTTACATGTAAGATCAGAGAAAATCAAGACACCGCTACATTATTCTGCCTTATAGATATTTGATGTTACTCTCCATCATTTACTGAAATAAAAGTGAATTTTAATAGAATTGGTGTTGAACTTGTATTTTTCATGTAGCTAATCCAATAGTAACCTGCCAGTGGCAATATTCAAAATCAATGAATGTAGCTTAACGCTGGAAAGAAAACAATAAGGTGGAGAGGGTGGGGAGGAATACAACATTAAGGAAAATGTTAAATTCTATCTAATATAAATTATTCAAAACGTGATCCATAATAGTTATATTAACTTTTTAAGAGTTATCATAAGAATCAGCCATCAGTAGAAACATCCCTTGGCAAGATTTTGCCTGTAGTAGATGTGTGTTTGCACTAGAAATGGAGAAAAATAGGAATTAACATGAGAAAAGGGAGATAAAGTGGCTAGCATTAAAGAAGAAATCATTCTCAAATTTAGCCTGAGGAGAAATGAAACTGATTTAAAACAAAAAAGCTGAGTCAAAATCTCCAGGGCTTCAAATCTTTTTTTGTCTGTTAGCAAAAGAACTAATATGAGTTGTACCATATTTTACAGGTTTAGGATTTCTTGCCAGAAATCTTGTATTAGTTGATTATACCTTTGAAAATATTTCAGTCAAACTTAAAGGATATTGTAAACTATGTTACAGTCAGGTTTGTTTGTTTCAGTCTAAATGTAGAGAGAAATATACAAATAAAATTCACTGTACAATTTCCTTAAAAACATAAATAAGTAATTATGTTTAGCATCTCACTCTTAGCATTCCTTCTACTTTCCCTAACTTGAAAAATACAATGATGTGTTTTGATTTACTTAAAATATAACTATTTCAATTAATTTGTATATATTCTTTTACTTTTAACCCTAACATAAGTCCATATAAGTATTATATAAATTGGGCTTTCATATTAATGTTTAATAAAAATTAGTTTTTTTAAGAAAACATCATTTATAGGGTTACTGGTCCATTACTTTAAGTTAATTAAGGTAAAGATACCTTGGAATTTTAATTTTTGTATAAATATTATTTTAAATAATTGAGGTTCAATTGATATACAACATTACGTGTATATTCGTTTCAAGGATACAACATAATGTTTGAATGTATTCAGGAGTGATCACAATAAGTATAGTTAATATATACCACTATATATAGTTACACAGTTTTTTGTGATGAGAACTTCTAAGATTGAATCTCAGCAACTTTCAAATATACAATACAAGATTATTAACTACAATTGCTGTGTTGTGCATTATGGCCTTATGAGTCACTGATTTTATAATGGAAGTTTTTGGCCTTTTAAATCTCATCTCTCATTTAACCATCTGCACACCAAACCCTTCTGGCGACCTCTACTCTGGTTTCTGTATTGACATGTATATATTTTTAGATTCTCTATATAAGTGAGATCATATGGTATTTTTGTCATTACTTGTTGGGCTTATTTCATTGAGCTTAATGCTCCCAAGGCTAAGCTATGTTGTTTCAAATGGCAAGATTTCATTCTTTATTTCTTTATTTTAATTGATTTTAGAGAGAGGAGAAAGAAGAGGAAGAAAGAGAGAGAGAGAAACTTCAATGTGAAAAACGCACATCAGTTACTTTCCATATATGCCCTAACCAGGGATGGAACCCACAGCCTACATATATGGCCTGACTGGGAATTAAACTTGCAACTTTTCCATGTATAGACAACGCTCCAACCAAATAAGCCACACTGGTCATGGCTCTTTTTTTTTTTTTTTTAATAGCTGAATCATATATATGTATTTCATTATCCATTTTCTTTATTCATCTCTCCATGGATGGATTTTTCAATATTAATGCTCATAATTTTCCTAGCATTTTATAATGTAGCAGGAATCACAATAGACTTGGTATTTTAAAGCTTTGGTTCTCATTTCAGTGTTGTATTATTAATGAAGTTTTGTGTTGAAGTGTCCATTTCTTCTTTTATAAAAGGGAGTTTATAAATTTTATGTTCCTCCCCCACCTTTTCTTTCTGTGTATATGTAAGAGTCGATACAAGTCTTTCTAACGCAAATACTACTCTCTGTTGTAGGCAGTCAAATAGGAATGCTAATCTTTCTACTTAGGGTATTTGGAAGAAACCATTGAATTGAGTGGAATATATAAATAGATTGAGCTATAACTTTACTAGCACACTAATTTAAAGTTTCTAGTAAAGAGACAAGGTATGTAATTGTATTCATAGCTATGCTCCTAAACCCACTTATTTGACTAACAGTTGCAAAGAAACTTTTAGTATTTCACAGGTGTATCCACCTCAAAGACATTTCCTGTGTTAACTGCCAAGTGGTCAAACATCAGAGCCCTCTCTGTACCTGCAAATGGCTATATATTTATAAACACTCTATTATGCTGGTAATTTTTAAACTTTTGATTTATTTATGGTAGTGTCTACTTGATATCTGAATCCTGTGCATACATATTTTATATTGTTGACATGACTTAATAGATTACTATCTTTCCATATAGTTTGAAAAATACAATAATAATCAGGTCAAAAAGTATTGTTTTTTTGTTTGTTTTTTGTGTTTCATATAAAAGTTTTTAGGTGAATATTTTATCTTATGGCCATCTTGCATCCACATGGGAGCAGCCATCTTTGTCCACATGGGGGCAGCCATCTTGTGTGTTGGAGTGATGGTCAATTTGCATATTACCCTTTTATTAGATAGGATATACATGCATACATACAAATACACGTCTATTTAGCTTACTTAAAATGTCTATTTCTTTACCTATAAGATAGGGATATTAACAACTCTGGTATTGTGGAGTTGCATTTATTAAATGAGGAGAGATAATACATATAAACAATTTAGACAATGCAAGGCACATGATCAAAAAGCAATAAATTCATTTCTGTTGTTATTATAAAAATTATAAAAATACTTTCTTATTCCATTTGGTCACAAAAAAAAAAATAGCCTAAAAAAATATATAGGAAATAGGAAAAGGAGTGAGATAGGAAGATAATTTTCATTTTACATAATATGGACCCATGTTTAATAAATTTTCAAATAGGATATGTGGGTCTTGTAAATTAAGTAAGTGTGATGATACTGATGGAATGGTAGATTTGATCTTTAACTTCAGGAATTCTTCACTTAGAAATCACTTAATTTGATTTGTTTGAAAAATCTTATGTTCCATTTAAAATTTTACCATTAATCTATAAAAAATTATAAGTCACTGGTATACAAGTTCCCTAGGAAAGGTAATTTGTTGACAATGGTTCACAAATATTTTTATTATAGCTGTGGAGAACACACCTTAGAAGAAATATCAAAGTTAATTAGTTTAGTAAGCTTTATTTATATTTGAAATAATTCTATGTAAGTCTGGAAGTATGTGCAAAGAAAAAATTGCTTCATGAAAAATCTCTAGTTCTCTTAAACTGAAATGTGTGAGCTATTACCAGCAGTTTATAATTGATCTTATCTATGCTGGTTGAAAGTACTGATTTTTCTTGATGTTTGAAGTTGATATTTATTATGATATTGTTATTGAATGAGAATGAACATGATAACAAAAGCTGATGCAATTAGTGATTTTTACAAGAAAGCCTTCCTATACCAATCTTTCTTATCATGGGTGTTTGTAATCATTATTTATCAGGTTATCCCTTAAACTCATAATTATGTTTCTCTAAATAACTAATTTCATTTTAACTTACGTTTGAAAAAAAAAGTGTTTTCTATTAGTATCTCTTCAGGATATTATTTAAGGCTGTCGTGATACCAATGTGTCTATAAAGCTTTTCACACTGGGGCTCTTTGCATTGTCCTAGTTCACCTTGTGATTCAGTCCCTGTGGTCCCCATCTGTCTTGCATGTTTCCTGAAGATTCATGTGGTGAACTCATCACAAGAGTATTTCTTATTCTGACCTATAGGGCCAAATCTTACTCCTGATCCTGTATTAACATCAGAAAGTTCTTTCAGGGAAGTATTGAATGGTTTGGTAAGCCCCATCACTGAAACAATAAGAAGAATAAAATGAAGTGTATAATAATGATAATAATAATAATAATAATAATAATAATGTAAGTTAAACTCACATCCTAGAAAGATTAACTTGTTTTGGTTTATATTTTCTCCTGCTCAATCTCTATCACTCTGATGCCATCTACTTATTTCCTTCCAGACATTTCTTCAAAGTTCTGAAATACTGGTGGCATCTTGTTCCATTACTAGCATTGTTATAATTTTATTTTTAATTTGTATATGATGTCATTTCAATGACATTTTGAAGGGAATAAGAAATAAATATCTATGCTCATTCATCTTTTATTGCAAATAGCAATCTATTTCATTAAATCTGCTGTCAGATAGGGGTTTATAAATGACAGTAAGTACTATGGAGAATAGTGATGGAAATGTGTAAATATTTCATTTTCATACACTAGATCAAAATTTTGATCTTAGATGTGAATTAGGAGATCAATCAAGCAAACAAACATGTAAAAATTATGCTAAGAATAGTAATACATTTCATCTTCAAAAAATTATTTCCTCATTTTTCAAGAGCGAGAATCATATAGCATTTCATTCAAAGACTGCCTTCATTTGTGTGTAGGAGTTTTTAATGATAGACCAGAAGGAAGAATGTTTCCACCTGGGTTGTAATAAGAACAGTAGCCAGAAATGGGAATCCATCACCATTTCCAGTGTGTTGGTGGACAGCAGTCACTCACATTAATCCTGCCAGCATCAGTTTTTCTTTTAACGTAGCAAATCCATTATGTTCACCAATGAACTGACAAGCAAAAAGTACAATATTAAGAAGTATCTTTCAACCTATCTAAATATTTCTACATGTATATAATGAATATATGTATTTTTAAAAATATCTGAGTGTGAAACTGATCATCTTTTTATGCATTGTTATAATTTTTATTTTTTTGGTTTAACTTTATCCTTAATGTATATTACTTTACTCCCTTTTAAAATTTTGCTATAATTATCAGATATATGTGAAATTATGTCATCAGATTATTTAGTTATAATTCATATTCCAGATTTTTATAAAATAAATCTATTTGTCAATACTTTAGTCATACTCTTTTATAGAATTATAAAAATATTGACTTCTTTTCATTTCTGAAGTTACCTAATGAATGCGGTTTAAGATTATAGGAGAGAACTAAAATATCTATCTTGATTATTGGAACCATGACTTTACTGGGGAAATATAGTTGGAAAGTAGTCCAAATAAACTAATAGTTGTATTTCTCCTCCCTCCAAAAAAATCATTTTTAAAAAGTATCTAAATTGAAGGATGTAGGATGATTAATTTTCTGTGTCAACTTGACTATGTTATGGTGACCAATTCTTTTGTCAACACGAATCTGGATATTGCTATGAAGGTATTTTGTAGATGCCATAAACATTTACAATTGATATATTTTAATAAAGATTACACTTCATTTTGTGGATGGCATCCTGAAATCAATTGAAGGACTGAAAAGGAAAAACTCAGCTTTCCTAGAGAAGACTGTAACAGTCCTCACCAGTTTGGCTCAGTAGATAGAGCATCAACCTGCAGACTAAAGGGTTCCAGGTTCCATTCTGGTCAAGGGCACAGGCCAGGTTGCAGGCTCAATCCCCAGTGGGGGGCGTGTAGGAGGCAGCCAATCAATGATTCTGTCTCATCATTGATGTTTCTATTTCTTTCTCTCTCTTCCTTCCTCTATGAATTTAACAAAAATTTAAAATATATATATTGGCCTATAACTTAAAAAAAGAAAAAAGAAAAAGACTGTAACAGAATTTCTAGCCTTCCGGCCTATCCTACAGATATTAGACTTGCCAAATGCAGCAATCAATTCATCTTGTTAGCAAATTCATACATCTTAATAGTTCTGTTCTGAGTGTTTTGACTGATAGAAGGTGCTTGCATATAAGTTATATTAAACTTCATATAAGTTATGAACTCTAGGTTGGGTAAAGATAAATATGACAAGAAAGAACAGGGATAGATTTGATAATGTTGTGAGGTCAATGAGGTACCCTGCCATTGAAGAAGAGCTGAGTGGCATGACACATCTGAAGAATTTCTAGCATTTGTTGATGAACAACTGAGTTTCAAGAGGTAAAATGAAGAGCTTTTGAGAAAATGAGAAAAGGAAAATTAGTGGGATTGTGAGATATGAAGTGTGATATAGAAATAATATTCTGGGTGATAATGCATATATTAGAAGCCTAGGGTTTATGTATTGAATAAGGTAAACAAGCATATTTGGAGAATATTGAAATTAGCCTTGATAGAATCATAGAATGGAAGGGTCTTAAGTCTAAGCTGTTTTCTGTGCATTTCACTGGGAATTGTCTGTACCCTAAGGAACTCACACCTGTTGTTGGATGGCTGATCCCACTATAATGATGATGATGATAATGATGATGATGATAATGATGATGATGATAATTATAATAATAATAATAATGGCAAAAAGAGGAAGAAAAGACAATAGCTAATATTCCTCTATTATGCACTATGTTGGAATAACAACAACAACAATAATATTAACAATGACAAAAAGAATGAGAAAAGACAAAGAACAGCTAATATTCCTGTACTGTGTACTATATTGGAATAATAACAACAACCACAATAATAGCAATGACAAGAAGAACAAAAAGACAAAGAACAGCTAATACTCCTGTACTATGTACAGTTTAAACCACTTCCCATATATTACATATTTAATTTAGTCATTGAAGCTGTTAGTTGAAATAATTATCCACAGTTTAAAGGTGAGAAATAGCTTTTTCAAGGTGATACAGATACTAATAAGACCTTGCAAAATAATCTCTATTTATCTGCCTCTGTTTTATCATATTTATTAAGAAGATAAACAAATAGCATGGCAGGCTAGATGAACTCAACCAAGCTAAAGACACCTTCACAGTTGTATCAAAGTAACTGACCTGACCAGAACACACTTCCAGTGTTAGAGAAAGAGAAATAAGTATGGACTAATAAGGGATATAATCTTATAATATAGCTCATAAGTGGGAATCTCTCTAAATGTAGACCTGCTCTGCTGTGTGCACACACATGTATTCTCCAATTGCATCAGCCATGGTCCTTGGAGGAAACAGATTATACACATTACACAGGTAATTAAAATAAATTTAATTAAGAGAAAACACAATTATTTATAAAGGTGTTGGCAGGGTTAAGGGAAACCAGAAAGATAGTGAAGAACACACTTCCAAGCAACAGTGCGGTGGAGCTATTATCACAACAAGGCCTGAAGGAGAAATGGGAAGGAGCAATAATGCAATAATCAGAGCATTCCCTTGGTGGAGGGTAGCAGTCAACCTGTGCTCTGACCATTCTCTTTCCTACACTGAGGAGTTCATTTTGCAGACTCATATGAAAAGACAGAAAGCTATCTATGCTGATGACACAAAAGGTAAGATTCCCCCCCCCCTTTTTTTTTATGGCTGAGTAGTATTCTTCTGAGTAAATGTATCGTACCCAGCTTTTTTACTCATTCATCTACTAATGGGCACTTGGACCATTTCCAGATCTTGGGTATTGTAAATAATGCTGCAATCAGGGTGCATAAATTCTTTTGAATTAGTGTTTTGGTTTTCTTTCAATATATTCCCAAAAGTATATCACTAGTCAAAAGGCAGTTGCATTTTTAATTTTTTGGGGAAACTCCATCTTGTTCTCCACGGTGGCAGCTTCAGTCTGCATTCCCAGCAACAGTACACGAGGGCTCCTTTATCTCCACATCCTCGTCAGCACTTGTTATTTGTTGATTTATTTATGGTAGCCAATCTGGCAGATGTGAAGTGATATCTCATTGGTTTGAACTTCATCTCTCTGATGGTCACTGATGTTGAGGTTTTTTATTTTTGTTTTTGTTTTTGTTTTTTTTACATCTGTAAGCCATCTGAATGTCCTTTTTGGAGAAATGTCTACTCAGGTCTCTTGCCCATTTTAAAATATATATATATATATATATATATATATATATATATATATATTATTGATGTTTACAGAGAGGGAGGGAGAAGGATAGAAAGTTAGAAACATCAATGAGAGATAACCATCGATCAGCTGCCTCTTGCACACTCCTTATACCTTTGACTGGAATCAAACCTGGGACTCTTGAGTCCACAGGCCGATGCTCTATCCACTGAGCAAAACAGGCTATGGCCCTTGCTCATTTTTTAGTTGAATTGTTTGTCTTCCCAGTAAGTGAAATAAGCCAGTCAGAGAAAGACATGCCATATGATCTCACTTGTATGTGGAATCTAATGAACAAAATAAACTGATGAACAAAATAGACACAGAGGCATGGATACATGGAACAGACTGACAGCTGTCAGAGGGGAGGAGTTTTGGGGGGGTCTGAATGAAAGAAAGGGAGAGGATTAACCAAAAAACACAAACAGCAGGGTGGTCATAGCCAGAGAGAAAGGGGCATGGGAGCTAGATGGTGGTGGGCAAATGGGGGAAACGGGGATGGAAAGAGACTTTGTTTGGGGACGCATAATGCAGTGTGCAGATGACGAGTTGTTGAGTTGTACACTTGAAACATGTACAGTCTGCAAACCAATGTCACTCCAATAAATTCAATTAAAAAGAAAAGAGAGAGAGAGAGAGAAGAGAGAGACAAAAGGCTAGGGAAGCTGCTGATGAAACCCACAAATATCTGCCTTCCAGAGCACAGAGAACAGGGTGAGAGAGTGAGCAGTTTGAGAAACAAGCTTCTCTCAAGCTCACTGAAACTCCACACTGCAAACATCCATGGACAAAGGAAATGCAGAATGTCATGCATATTGGAGACAGGCCGGAGTGATTGCCTTACAGGTGAAACATTCTCTGACAAAGCAATGAACGCTATGTGACCTTTCTGTGTGCAGACTATGTCCTAACTTTTATCTGCTTTAAGAGTTTCTTCCTCTACAAACCACTTTCCACAAAAGTAATATGAAAACTAAGATTAAGGAGTTAGAGATGCCCAGTTTGTAGTTACAAAGTGACCAAAGGCAATGATCTTCCCATTTCAGCTCAGCTTCCTGCCGAGAATCACCCAGTGGCCCAAATCTTTGCCTTCTCACAGCGAGTTAATCTCACCTGAGGCACTTTCATTTTTATCCCAACCAAGATGCCTTTCTTATCTCCTTCCCTTTCCCCTGCCCCGCCACTTCACTTTTTACAGGTTATTTCAATTTTTTTTTTCCTTTCTGTTTTTTTCCTGTGTTGCTCTCTTGGACCCAAAAGAATCTCATTAATCTTTTTATTAGTGGTTTCTTTCTGTAAATAAACATAGCAGGCCCTATTTAACTGACAATATTTCCCCCCTAATTTCCGCATCTCTTACCTCTTCAAGTTTTTCTAACATCTTTGAAATTTTGACACATTTCCAACTCAAAGTATTTCTCTCTTATTTATCTTGCCCATTTCATTCTGAATTCTGACTGTGTAGTTAGTTCCTCTGAAATGTTTCCTTTGAAATGATTTGAGGAATTTAGGAAAAGTGATCTCCTAACTTTTTTTCCCCCCTTTGAATACTCATTCCTGGCAACCTATCCACAGGATTTAATTTGTTATTAGGAGAATCTTTTTTAAAAATTGTATTTTATTGTCTGGCCAGCATGGCTCAGTGGTGAGCATCAACCTGTGAACCAGGAGGTCACATAGTTTTATTCCCAGTCAGGGTACATGGGTTCAAGCCCCAGTGAGGGCTAGGAGGGGGGAGAAGGCTGCAGGAGGCAGCCGATCAATGATTCTCTCTCATGAGTGATGTTTCCATCTTTCTCTCCCTCTCCTTTCCTCTCTGAAATCAATAATGATATATTAAAAAAAATAATTGCACCTCAGTAACGCTGCCAGATATATTTACATTAAGAGTTGCTGTGAAAACTAGATGAATGTTACTGATATGTAATAAGTGCTCAATAAATGTTACCAGTTGTTAGTATTTATTATCATTTTTGAAGTCTTTTATCTCTCTAAGAGATATTGACGTTTTTGGTTAGCTTGTGTAGTTAGTCTGTAGTTCACAGCCTACAAAGGCCTTAAATCAGTGCATTCGTTTTCTATTGCTGCTATAACAAATTACTATTAGCTACTTGGCTTTAAAAAAAAAACATAAATTAGTTATTTGTTAAATAACATAAACTATGATTAAGTTAATGTAATATTTCTGAAGGCCAGAAGTTCGTAATGGGCCTTAGCACACTGAAGTCATCTTATGGGCAAGACTGCATTCCTTCTGGGGAACTAGGAAAGGGCTGCCTCCCCCACCTTCAACAGGCCACTTGCCTTTCTTACCTCTGGTCTTCTCCTGTCTCTTCAGGGCCGCCTGAGTAATAGTTTCAAATTCCTCTTTCTGACACAATTGTTTTTCATACATAAAGATCCTTGTGATTCCCCTGGAACGAACTGGATACCCCAGGATAATCCTACCTCATAATCTTTAATTTACCCTATCTGCAAAGTCCCTTTGCCATGTAAAATATTCACAGTTTTCTGGGATTAGCAAGTAGACATCTTTGGTGCTTATTCTTCTGTCTGCCATGGGCAGGTTCGGGAGATTTTGTTTCATTTTAATTGAGTTTCTACATTTCTTAGTGTATATTTCTGCATCTACGGGGTACAATGAATGTCTGTTGAGTAGATACATCAATAAATGGAAGTATGAATGAATTAATAATAGGACATTTAGAAAATACTTTGATTTTTTTTTTTTTTACTCTACTGCTGACACTACTTAATTATTCACACCAGAACTTCTTACACTCCATTAGAGAGCAACCAAGGCATGGAAGATCTATCTGTTATAAAAAGGCTTGTCTATGTATTATATATTATACATGGGATTCAGCTCCAATAAGAGGTGTGCTCACAGGGACATCCTACATCATCTTCCTAACCTGACTCTCATCCATTTATGTAATGTATTTCCAATGGTAATATCAGTTTGGATGAGTGACATATGTCAGGTATGTTTCTGGAGTTTGCACTATGATTTTTAGTCATGCTTAGAAAGTTCTAAGTTGTGATTTTTAACGTGAACACTATGTCAATTTATAGAATGCCAAAAGTTTTTCTGTATTAACTAAAAATAAATAAATAAATAAAACAAATAAATAAATAAATAAAAAGAAAGAAAAAAGATACCTCTTTTAATTCATGAAGGCTTAATAAAAGATGTTTGATAAACTCCAGTTACTTATATAGATTGTAATGTTCTTTATATATCAAAATCCTGGCCTTAAGCTATAGTGAAAGAGCTTTGAATTTGAATGTTTTTATTTATAAATTGCTCAGAGCAGTTATTCAATATTCAGTTTTAAAGGCTTTACAAAGCTCAGTGGAATTTAGTTCATCCACTTAAACTTTAATCATGGAAAGGCAGTACATAGATAATGATTTATTGCTTCAAAGTAGGACCATGAAATGACATAAAAATGCTCATATCTTGATTGAAATATGAGTATTTACAAGGTTATTATATTTAATTCGCTTTATATCAGCAGCACTAATGGAGTTTTCAGTGTTATGATTCCATATTTATTTGCATTACAGACTGTCATATTGAAGGTTGTTATCTCAATCTGTTCACTTTGCTGCAGGCAGAAAATTCTGTACATGACATTTTTGTCATCTATGTTTCCTTTACAGATGAGTTTTAAATTAAAACATTTTTTTAAATCAGCTACATTTATTCATTTAAAAGAACACTCCCCATATTATGCTATTGACTTTGGTATTTTCTGAGAGATTTGGAGTAAAATAAGAAATACCTTCCACAGAAGTTTTACCAACATTCAAAACTGTCTGCAGTGTGCCTTATTTGGAATGCAAACATTTTGGAAAATATTTAATTTATAATCACAAAGAAAAAATACTGATAGATGTAGGTACCCCGACAGATATGTGATTTTTGTTTGTTTGCTTTTAGTTAATGCTTACTGAGAAGAGAAATAGAATAATAGAAGTGCTAAAAATATGGCTAAGCAGACCCAGGGGCTAATCTTAAATCCCTAAAACAACAACAACAACAAAAGAAAACAAACAAACAAAAAACACACCAAAAAACCCCACAAAAATATGTCTGTTGAAAAATTACAGAAAGTACCCTAAGGTGAGACATTCCAAAGACTGACATTAGTACGGAACTATAAGAAAGGACCTATAAATTTAACAACAAAAAAACAAACAACTATTTTATTCAATTCAGATGAACTTAATAGAGTGAACGAACCTCATGGTTTGCTCCACATAGTCCCAGTTTATACCTGTTGCCTCATATAATTATTAATAATCTTTCCTGATAGTCTCAGAGTGTTCCAGTTAGAGTGATAAATGATATGATCACATAAAATTTATAGGCCTAATACTTTAGATCCCAGAGGACTTTTCACTATTGAGAAGAAATTGTTCTCTCTCTACGCTGAAAAGATGCCCAGGTTTGAGCATCTTTTGCTATCCCGTTGGAATAAAAAGCCATGAAGTTTGAAGTCCAATTTTTGCCAACTGATCTATTTAATGTGTATATTGCTTGGTCCAGTGTGTGACTGTTTCATTAAATTGGTGTAATTTTCTTTGGCAGAAAAGTGATTGTATGTGATTTCAGAGCCAAATCTCTTGAGAACCCGAAGCTAACAATTGCAATATGAGAAGCTTATCAACTATTTAAATTTCATGTTAAGGATTTGTTATGCTTAATGGAATTTTTTCCCAAGATTTAAAAATTCTGGAGGAGAATGAAACTTGAGACACTTGCTTATAAATTACTATTCTGAGAAGCCCGGAGCAGAGATTCGTACACTGGTGGGGTCTCTCAGCCTGGCTTGTGGGGATGGGGCCAAAACTGGCTCTTTGACACCCCCTGAGGGGTCCCAGATTGCAAGAGGGCAGTCCTCTGGTGACACACCCTGGAATCTGGCTCCCTTCTCTCTGGTTCCAGGTGTATCACCTGAGAACCGCAGCTGCTAAGTCACTGCAGCTCGGCAGGTTCCTGTGTGAAACATCTGCCCTGTAGTGGTCAGTGTGGGTCATAGCTAGTGGTCAGAGCATCTGCCACCTGGTGGTCATTGTGCATCATAGCTACTGGTCGGATGGGCAGATGGTCACTTAGGCTTTTATGATATATATATAGATTCTGAGGGAACATTACAAATCCCAAAATAAAAATAATGTTACACTTGTGCTTGCTTACCATTGATGTTTCTGTCTTAATGTGTGTGCTATCATTTAGTAAGGTGTACAGCTTCTTATGAAATGACCTAGATCAGTGGTCAGCAAACTGCAGCTGGCAAGCCACATGCGGTTCTTTGGCCCCTTAAGTGTGGCTCTTCCACAAAACACCACAACCTGGCTGAGTCTATTTTGAAGAAGTGGCATTAGAAGAAGTTTAAGTTTAAGAAATTTGGCTCTCAAAAGAAATTTCAATCGTTGTACTGTTGATATTTGGCTCTGTTGACTAATGAGTTTGCTGACCACTTCTCTAAGGGTTGTAACTTAACTGAAAAAAATTTTTTTTTATAAAACCTCAATCTGTTTAGAGATCCAACTCATGGTCTTCATCAAAGTATTCTTCCTTAATATGTGTAAGCATCCAACCTGTTTTGTCTTCTGGATGGAAAGTAAGTGTTAGTCACAGGTGACTGACTGGGCACTTAATGTGTTAAGAAAAAATTATTTGAAATCTTGGGCATAGATTACTAATATAAGGAACAATGGGGGGATTATATAAAGAATTATACAGTCCAGAGTATGATAATTGTCATATATAGAACATAAGAGCTAGTTTGGCTAACAGAAACTAAAAATTCCTAAAATATTTCCTCTGCTTAAGAATGTGATGGGAAATGGCATCTTTGAAGCTCCATCATCCCAAATTCCTAAATGGTTCTCTTTTTCATTATTGTGTTTAGAACATTTGATTAGGATTTGTTGGACAGGACAGTCATAACATATGAGAAGGAGAATAATATTTCCCAATCAATCATTGATCCATTTGGGTCTGGATCCCCTTTTCTTTAACACCGTTAATCACATGTAGTCCTTGGATTATTGGAATCCTTCACCTTTCCTTCCTCAGAGATACATCCTCTAACCTTGTGAAGTTCAGTTTTTTATATTGTGACTCATTTCTAAAAAAAAAAGACTTTATGTTTTTTAATAGATGCATATTTTTGTATCATTAAATAACTGACCATTTATTTAGTTCTCCTATGCAAGACACCATTCAATGTACTTTTTGTGTATTCAGTTTTATTCTGTATTAACAATCCCAAGTATCTTCAGTTGCAGATAAGGAACACCTCATACATAGATATGGTAAATTGTTGAAAATCATCCTGTCAGTATTTGTGGGACATGGGATGAAAACACATCTTTTTTGTTTTCCGAAATATTCTCTTTAACATAGTGTATAAAATTAAGATAAACCTTCAAGCAGGGCTTCATGTTGCTACAGAGTTATTAGTGAGGCCATAATTCCTACTTCTTCACACCAGGCATCCTTAGGCAGCTATAGATAGGCTGGTTAAAATTCAATTCTCCGTTCCGGCTAAAGGATGGAACCATGAAGTAGCTAGATAATTTTGGATTCATATGGCTTATCCACAGACTCTTAGGTATCCCTCTCCATTCTTTGAGACCAAATTGGCACTGGATTTTTTAATTACATAAGCTCTGACCAGAGCTTAATATTCTGTGACTCAACTTGTGGTTTTACCCATTAAAAATGTTTGATTATAAAAGAAATATGAGTGATAGCCTGCATATTAAAATAAAGTGTGACTTTTATGACTTGAAGCAGAGAAACAACTTAAAGAAATGATTGCAAACTAATAAGGCAGCATTGATGATCTGGGTCTGGAGTCCTTTGAGTCTCTGAGTCAGTTTGGCTTAAAAATCAAGAAGAAACTGGATTGATTTGAGAAGAGTGCTTCAGTTTAATGATCAGGATAGAAACAGTACAGAAATAAAAACAAAATGAAATAAGTGATTAAATTGGAGAAAGAGATATTTTTTTAAAAAGAGATTGAGATCTTAGAGGACAGATTAGATATATCTAAGAGGGAAATGAGATCTTGAAGGGCAGGCTACACTGATAAGTACTGGTATCTAACTGCTCTTAACAGGGCCATTAAATGAAAGAAGTATTTTAAATACAATTGAGAAAAAGTGACTGACACCCAAAGAAATTTAAAAGGAAAAAAGAAAATAGCCAAGAGTAGATAAAAATGACTCCTAAAAAGGAATCAGTACTCAGGAAATCTTTGAGAGATGCTTCTGAAAGCTATGGTTTTGGAATTGATAATAAGAGCAATTGGGAAATGGCCCATTAAAATTATTACAGACATATGTAGAGGTTAAAAACTCTAGATAGATTTGAGAGAGGGAGAATATAGCCATTGTAGGTGGATTGATGGCAGATTTACCTGTACCCTGGGGGAATATGCCCAAACTAAGAGAAGACACAGCAAAGACATTCATGACAGATAAAGACTATTTCTGGATTAGAGGTTCAGCTGAATAAAACATACCTCCTGGCTAGAATTATACAATTCAGGGAAGTAAAAGTAAACTACATTTTATTAGATGTGTGTGGCTTCGAAAGATGGCAACTTCTGAAGCTCTGGAGGAATTGTGACCCTGTCAGTGAGAGACTTCAGGGACAGTGACTGGAAGAGCCCCAGCTGTTCCCAGATGTCGAATTACTCTCTGAGTCTTGGAGCAACTCTGACTTTTTATTCCTTTCATGGCCAATGCCAACATAGCTCACTCTCCCAAGTCACCCACCCCAAATCATGTGTAAATGGTGCTTTTTGAATGAGGCTTATTCCAGCCATTCTGTTTAAAACTACCGTCTATAGCCAAAACTGGTTGGCTCAGTGGATAGAGAGTCAGTCTGCGGACTGAAAGGTCTCAGGTTTGATTCCAGTCAAGGGCATGTACCTTGGTTGCGGGCACATCTCCAGTGGGGAGTTTGCAGAAGGCATCTGATCAATGTTTCTCTCTTATTGATGTTTCTAACTCTCTATCCCTCTTCCTTCCTCTGTAAAAAAATCAATAAAATATATTAAAAATAAAAAATAAAACTATCATCCATAGCTTTTGCTCCCAAATCACTATTCCCTTTACCCTTGTCCAATAGCACATTCAAGGATTTTATGTAACTTATTTAATGTATTATTAATTGTTTAGCTGATGTCATCTTCTCTCAAAAAATGCATGTTTTATTCACTAATGTGTCCTAAGAATTTAGAAAAGTGCCTGTCACACAGGAGACAATAAATATTTGGTTAATGAATAAATGTAGGACTTATGACACTTGAGAAAAACAAATGCAACTTCTGGGACTCTGCAGGAAACATACAATTCCAGAGATGTAATTTCTGGCTCCTAGCAAGCTCCTACCAGGAATTTCTTTCAACAAAAACATTAACTGATTAAGAGAATTGGGAAAATGGTTAGGATTTGAATTAATACTTTAGGATTTAATCAGTAATCCACAATTGAAGAGGGTTTTATTTTGAACTTTAATTCATTGAATTTTAACATCATTATAAGGATGTCTAACCTTTGAATTTGAATTTTTTCCTAAAATGTATTAGAAACTTTGTGTTACATTAGAAGGCATTTCTATTTTTGGTATATATTTTTTTGAAGTATATTTGTATGTATCATTACTGAAGTATTTTTATGTTATTTGCATTTGTTGCATTTGTTCTAATTGATATAAAATATCAAATAATCTTGCTGCACTTAATTTGGTATGAAAACAGAAGAAGAAGGTATTTTTCAGCTGACAGTGCACATGTGTCAAACACAAGGCCCGCGGGCCAAATCCGTCCCGCCAGGCCTTGCAATGTGGCCCACACCACGCTGTCATCACTGCACTCCGCTGCGTTTCCATCACAATGACAGTTTATGACTGTTCAGTAAACCATTCGGCCCGCGATTTAGGCTGAATTTTAGATTTTGGCCCCTTCTCTGATTGAGTTCGACACCCCTAGAGTGATCTTAGAGTTAGTCTAATGAATGTGTTGTTTTGATTTATAGATGTTTTGAGAAACTGACTCATGAAATGCACAGAACTACTCAGATAAACTGCTAATCACATAAGCCAGAGGAATATCACAAAGTTCTTTAACCATGGTTCCATTGCTAAGCCCGATATGTCAAGGGGAAAAACTAGGACAGAATAAAGAAAACTTTCTCCTCATGCTGATATTTTCTTCCTTTAAATAGAGGACTGGCCTCTTACCGCTTTTACTAACTCGTCCCCAGGGATGTATGTTACATCGCCCTATTGATAAATTTGAAAACTAACTAACTAACTAACTAACTAAATAAATAAATAAATAAATAACTGGATATACTGAACTCAGTTTCTAATATCTCTGTTGGAAGGTAACCAGCCCACAGAGAGCGTAATACTTCTCTGATCCTGCTCACGGGAGGACCCTTCAGGTCCAAGATGGCAATGACTGCCGAAGCCGGTTTGGCTCAGTGGTAGAAGATCTGTCTGCGGACTGAAAGGTCCCAGGTTTGATTCCGGTCAAAGGCATGTACATTGGTTGGGGCACATCCCCAGTAGGGGATGTGCGAGAGGCAGCTGATTGATGTTTCTCTCTCATCGATGTTTCTAGCTCTCTATCTCTCTCCCTTCCTCTCTGTAAAAAATCAATAAAATATACTTTTAAAAAATCAATTAAAAAAAAAAAAGATGGCAATGACTGTTTGGGTAAATTTGCCTCATTTGGGGGTCTAGTTGGGAGTCCTATTTTGTGCTAAACTAAGCTACACCCTACACGTTAGTCTTCTGTCATAAGGAGGATGATATAGTAGCCTCTGCCTTTACTCTTTGTTATTCAGACTCAGGTGGACAAGAGTCTGCTCTTTATTGCCCCCCTCTTAAGGAGCCCCACACATATTTTCTTGCTGGTATCTACTTGAGTGAGAGTTCCTCATTTTAAGACGGTAGGGAAGCCTGTTTCCACCTAGTTTGCTTTATCCTGTATGATGTCCTCCTGGAGCATCTTGGATCTTACTTCTTTCACCCTCTGGCACAACCTTTTCACTCCAGCCACTCCAAGCATGGCAGGTCCAGTGGGCTGCTGCCTCGCTCTACAAGGGCCAGAAGGTCTGAAACACGTTGTTTCCCTCCTACCAGGACTATTTCCTTGGCACCGAAAGTCTAAATGGAAGCTTTTCACTTAATGGTTGTGTAACTCTGTAATGAGATCCCGACTCCACAAAGAAAGGTGAACATTTTCACTCTCCAAAGTAATTTAAATGTACTCTGTTAAGTCTTCCTTCCCGAAACTCCTCACCATCCCTTAGAGAAAGGCTGCATTTCTGCGCATGAAAAAGAATATAAATCTCTGAAGCTATTTTCTTGTCCTCCTTGCAATGTCCTATTTCTGTATCCATTGTTCTGCAGGATCATCCATTCTTTGGCCTTCGGGTAATGTAATTCACGACAGCATTTGCACTCCTCTACAAGAGGCCATTTGGAAATATTTGGGAACATGTTGGTTGTCAAAACGACGAGGGAACAGTACTGCTATTTTTGGTGGGCCGGAGGTTGATAATTATACTACAATAAGAAAGACACTCTCATCCAAATGTCAAACGCACCCCATTAATTAAGGTGGGAAAGTTTGTTTCAAGTTTGGGTTACTCTGAATGGCGCTGGGATGATTATTGTTGCACATGTCTCTTTCTGCCTATGTATACAATACCAAAATGGCTAGACATAGAGAGTGTGCTTTTCTAAGCTTTCGTAGATATTATCAATGAATTTTACTAAGCGGTTGTATAAAATTTATATTTTCATGAACAATGTTTGAGTGTTCCAGTATCTCTACAGGCTTGTTTCCACTTGGTGTTTTATTATTTTTATTTGTTTTTAGGTTTACTTGTATTGTTGGATGAATAGTGTTGTTTGGCTTGATTTATCTGATGACTACTGTGGTTGAGAAAATTTTCACATGTGTTTAGGAAATTGCCTCAAATTCTGTTTTGAAATTCCTGTGCAAAATTCTCCTACTTTATATCCTGCCTTTTTACTCTTTAAATTGTATTGTCTGATGAACCAAAATTGAGCAATTTATTATTTTATTTTTTAAATGAAAGTATTTTATTATCTAACATTATTAAAATAAATTCAAATATTTAAAAAAATTTTCTCATGTGACTCTTTGACTCATGGGTTATTTAGAAGTGGATAATGTAATTTCAGTGTATCTTGGAATTTTCATGTCTTTCTTTTCTTTTAAACATATTTTTATTGATTTCAGAGAGGAAGAGAGAGAGGGGGAAAGAGAGAGAGAAACATAAAATATGAGAGAGAATCATTGATCAATGGGCTGCACCCCCCATTGGCAATAGAGCCTGCAACCTGGGCATGTGCCTTGACCTTTTGGTTCATAGATCGACTCTCAACCACTGAGCAACACCGGCTGGTCTGTCTTTCTGTTTTGATTTACAGTGCATTCTCTTGGAGTCAGAGGAAATATTTTATTTAACTTTTAACTTTTTAAATTTTTAAATTTTATATTCCCCCAGTTTTAATGAGCTATAATTAATAAATAACATTGTATTAGCTTAAAGTATAGAACATAATGACTTGATGTACATTTATGTTTGAAATGATTACCACAGTAAAATGAATACATCCTTGACCTCACATAGTTTACTTTTATTTGTGTGCTTGTGGTGAAAATGCTTAAGATCTACTCTTTTATCATATTAAGGTATACAACACAATGATATTGACTACAGCTACCATGCTGTGTATTACCTCCAGAACTCATTCATCTTATAACTGGAAGTTTGTACCATTTCAACCAGTATTTCCCTATATTTTCCACACCTAGATTCTGTTAACTACTTTTCTACTCTCTGTGAGTTGTTTTTTTAAGATTCCACATATAAATGAGAATGCAAAGAGATCATGCCACTTAATTAAATTTATATTTTGATAGACAAATAGATGAGAGTTGAGTCCTTCATTTCATAATTTAGACTTTTATTCAGCAAATAGCTATTGAGTGTCAGGTACTCATTAAAAGGACAAGCGTAGGCTTGTCAATAAAACAACAATGGCCCTGCCCTAATAATTAGAAATGAAAAAGGATAAAAACATAATTGCTTAATGTAAGTGTATATTTATAGCCATATCAATATCAATGCCTATACCTACATCTATATCAATGTCTATACCTACATCTAAATCTATCATCTATCTATACGTGATATATGATATGTAATGTCAAGTAGTGACAAGTACTATGAAAAACCTTAAAACAGTACAAGGAGATAAAAAGTGAAGGAAGGGGCACATTCTTTGAAACAGAATAATTAAGGAAGTCATCTACTATGGTGAGAGCCATATCCCTATGTAAGGGGAAAGCACTCTATGTAAGAAAATCAGCAATTGAAAAAATTTTGAAGCAAAACAATGTTTTAACAAGACTGGTAGGTGTAACTAGAGCTCAGATCATGTAGGGACTAGTAAATACATTGATGCCTTGGGATCTTGGCTGTATTCTAATCAAATGTGAAAGATTCTTTTGGATCCTGTACAGAGAACAGCCATGTGAGCAGTGGAGGCAGAGAGGTCAGATATGAACTGCTAAAGATACAGAGTAAAAGAATTTTAGCTGGGCTATTGTCAAATCCTTTTTCTGTGTGGGTGTGTGTTATTGAGAAATTGGTGGAACATTTGGCACTTCCCGATAACATAGTTAGGTGTGCTTAATAACTTTTTTTATGAAAATACCAAGAGAATGTTGATTAATGACTCAATGTCAACTTGAAATGAACAGAGGGATAGGACTTGGTTCTTATTATTATCCTGTTGAATATCTTTATCTGTGATTCATTTGGGTGCATGGAAAACATGCTAATGAAATTCACAGGTTACCTAAAGCTGGCAGTAAGCCATTGAAACAATAGGCAGGTATAAAATTACCACAACAGACTGGAAAATACAGTCACATTTTCTAAAGAAATTGTACTATGCTTTTAGAGGACCAAATCTAGGACACTAGACAAAACTCCAGACAAAATCAAGATCTCCTATCCTGTAAGCTCCCATGTCCCGTAAAAAGTTTAAACAACAAAACAGAGTTCAGACTAAAGCTACAATAACACATAAAAACAAGAAAGATTGCCATCAATGTGTCAAAAGTCTTCGGAAGTTTCTGTCAGTAAAAAAAGAGAAGATTTTAGCTTCAGATTCTAGAGAGAAACACATCTAGGGAAACCAGAGTTCAAATCAATAGCAAAAAAATATATGGTTGATGCAGTAGGAATATTTCAAGGGATATATAAACCAGAGTTAATAGAAATAGTATTGAACCTTCTGGCATTTGCTCAAGTTATTAAGTGGAAAGCTTTAGTAGAGGTGGGGTTGGCCAGTCAATGGTAGCACTGAAGAATGAGGGAAATGCTTTAGGGAAATAATAACTTAAACATAGTCCTACCCCTTTCATACACTCTACAGAAATAAACACATAAACAAGAATTATCCATTGCAAAAGACAGAGTACTAATTAGAAAGAAAACAACGCCAAGAATGAAAAAAAACTAATATATAATCATTCAGTGAATCAAAATTAATATAAGAAAATTTCTTAGGAAAAATGGAATTTGTATCTTAAATATGATTCCAAAGAACATTGAATCCAATGCGGAAACATTATTTAAAATTCTTGAAGACATTTTCTGATACTAAGTTAACCAAAAAAAGCAAACTAGTGAAGTGGAACATTGATAAAAATATTAAAAAAAAAACAGTAGAAAAATACAAAAAGGGATGGTTTGAGAAAAATGTTTAAACACATGGAACATAGATCCAATCAGTCTAAACTTTACTTAATAAAAAAAGGGAAACATAACTGAGAGGATGAAGATACAAACAAAAGAAAAACTGAAGACCTTGTATGACTGATAAGTGAGAATATCAAATTGTTCTTTATCCTCAGTCAGGAGAAGATAAGTTATGCTGCGGTAAGAAACAATTTCCAAATCCCACTGCTATAAAAGAACAATGGCTTATTTCTTGTTCATACTATATATTCAACTTAACTTGGCGTAGGGTTCTGGTCAATTTCATTCTTACTCAGGGACCCAGGGGGTGGATTATTCATCATCTGAACTATTGTTCTTTGGGAGAAACAAAGTTTGTCACTGCACATGGCCTCTTAGGGGATATGCTTCATACTCCCTCTCTGATGTGGCACACATTACTTCCGCTCCGATTCCCTGGCCTGAGCCATTCATAAGGCAAAAGCCTCACTGCAAAATGGAAAGCAAAACAACAACAAAAATATATGCAAAAGGAAGGAGGGAAGAAAATTATTATGAACACAACGCAGAATCAATATATATACAGGGTGTCCCAAAATAAATGTACATATACTTTAACAGCTGATGGCTCAGTTTTGAAAATGAGATGTATTTTACTCAACACTGCTTTTATAATGATTCAAAGTGCATGTATACATTTTTGGGGACAACTTATATAATTGGTATTCAAGAAGCAGAGGACAGTGAAAATGGAAATAAAATAGTAGATATAAATATGTAAGACATTAAAATATTCTTAAAATAGATTTGAATCTATAGATTGAAAGGGCACAATTCATTACAGGAAAATATCTCCCCTTTGCCCACCCCCACCTACCCTCACCTCCCTTTCCCTTCAGCTATCACCACATTCTTATCTGTCTATTAAATTTTTCCCTTTCTTTCATATAGCGCCCTCCCCCAACCCCTTTTCCTCTAGCAGCTGTCAGTCTGTTCCATGTACCCATGTCTCTGTTCCTATGTTGTTTGTCAGTTTATTTATGTTCATTAGATTTCACTCATAAGTGTGATCATAAGGTATTTGTCTCTCTCTGTCTGACTTATTTCACTTAACATAATGGTCTCCAGATCCATCCATGCTGTTACAAAAATTCACCCCCTTTCAATTTAGTCTCTATGCATCAATTCATTACTTTTCTGTATTTGACCAGAATGATTTTCCCATGGATACTCAGGTCCAGAAGATGCTTTGTTTAAACCTCAGTGGATTCCCATTAAGTTTAGAATGATATCCAAACTTCATATGACATTTGTAAAAGCCTGACATTAACAATACTCTACTGGTTGACTTCATTTCTTGCCATTCGAGGACTGTATTGACTATCACCAGGATAAGGCTTTTCTTGGAAATGTAGTGATGTTATATCTATTCTTTATCTCAATTTACATATTTTTGCTAGTACGACTTATCAACGTCATTATATTCTTATTTTCTATCTCCTTTTACCAGAGGCTAAGTTTCACTAAATAATGACCTTGTCTTCTTCTTTATCTCATTTTCTCCAGAATCAAGCATAATACATGACATGTAGTGAATTTATGAGTATTTAGAATAAATTAAGTACTAAATTACTTGGAACCTTATTGTCCTGAATGGCTGTTGGCTAAGGATGCTGTTCTTGTTGTACATTACCATTTCTGTCTCTATAGTTATAAAATAGGCGATGAAAAGGGATTTATAGAATTTTAGCAACAGCTCTTGATTATGTAAATGATTTTGCTTCTTAATGCAGGAAATATTTTCAATTATCTGTAGACAGGGTTATTGGATTGATGGTATACCCAATGACAGGTTTACTCCCTCTTAATTGGTTAAAAGGCAGAGCTAAATTTGCATTGAACTGCTGTGGAGAGGATTAGAATGAAAATCTCAGTTTTTAATGACTGCAGTTCCATGTGTTTTACCTATTCATTTCTGATGCAATCCAGAACTAATGGTTAGCTTTATTCTTCCATTCCTAAGGTTAAGGAGCAGTTACCAATAAACGACTCCTTTTGTGGAGGTAAGAGTGCTCTAGGACTCAAATGCTGATTCTCAGTTCTCCATTATGCTTGTTGATATTAATCCATTCCAGAGTACCAATCATTAATCAGAATTTTAAACTATTTTTAATGAAATTGCTCTAGTCAATTAAAATTGATATCAGTATAATAAAACAACATAATTTGTTAATATGTATTGAAAACAAAGTATCCAACAATGTACTCAACTATTATATTCACTGTAAAACTATATTGCTTGAAGTAATTATATTTTATTATTAAATTTATTGAGGGTAACAGTAGTTAATAACAGTATAATTTTCAGGTATACACATTATAATTTGGCATCTGTATATTTTGATTACTATTTTATTACTATTTATGAATGGAAAAAAAATAAGACTCAAGGATTTATAAAACTCAAACATAGACATTCAAATGAACACAATTGGATTTCAGATACCTCTGTTATACCAAGTATGTTATAGAACAACAGTATTTTTCTCAGGAAAAAAATAATAATTTAGTTCCTTTGGGTAATAATAGACAGAAGAATCATAGATCTCCTTTCTTCAATTTAGGCCATCAAAATCAGGGAGTCTTTTTCTCCCTCTTCTTTTCTCTCTGAAATTAGTGAAATATATGTTTTGTGTTTTTTTTTCAATTCACTTTATTCTTTTACTTGTTTTTTTCAACTCACTTTATTCTATTTACTTAGAATAAGAGACTTGGATTTAATTTGTATCTTAAAGTCCATACTTGTGAAGAAAAATGTAATTTAGGTAAGACAGTTTTAAAAATGTCTCAGAAAGAAGGTAATGTCCTATATCTCACCATAAAAAAGTTTAATTAGTGAACATATCTATTCCATTTGAAGATAAAGATCAAACTTCAATCAAATTTTGTATAGCTGCTAGTTGGTCTATTTTAGAGCTGACCCTTTGTACTTTAAGTGCTGAACAGGAGAATATAATTGGTAAAGCTTATCTGGTACTTAGAACATGACAAAATACAAGAATTCACCGTAAGCAGGAATAGTCTCTTCTTTTAATAATACAGTCTCTTTAAAAAGAAGAAGGAAATCCAATTTAGCTTATTGAAAGATAAATTTAACTTCTTAGATCACCTACAGTAAGTTTATCTTCCCAGTGATATAGCTTTTCAATAAATAAACTCAAATGAATGTTACACTTCCTATTTAAATGGATAATTATGAAGCAAAATCATTTAAATTGATTGCCACCAATTTGAAAACCAAGGAAGGTAAAACTACTGAGGTCAAGGTGCCTGTCTTCTATTTGTTTTATCTTCTGTAACTATTGGGTAATCCAGGTGCGTGCACATACACAGACACACACACCCACACACACACACACACACACACACACACACACAATTAAAGAGTAAATCTGAAATTTGAGTAATAATATTGACTTATGTGAAAATAAATCTTTAAACTTCTCAAAAAAATGAAGAAATAGAACAAATTAAATTATGGAAAGGAAAATAACAGGCATGAAAGAACATTTTTATAATTATTTGTCTCTGTAATCATTGTGATAATTACTGATGTCCTTATTTGCAAAATTGGCCATTGGAATGTGCTCAAAGTTCTAGTCATAATCCTTCACTTAATGATGACAAATCTGAACATTAATGTGTTTGCATAAACCAAAACATTACAAAAGCTGTTGTTTTGCCAAACCAGTGTCAACCTCTGAACTAGGAAGTCACAGTTTGATTCTCTGCCAGAGTACATGCCCTCATGCAGGGGGCAGCTGATCAATGATTCTCTCTCATCATTGATATTTGTATCTCTCTCTCCTTCTCCCTTCCTCTCTGACATCAGTACAAATATATATTAGTATTTTTTAAAAAAAAACACTTTTTTTTCATTTTACTCTATTCTAGTTATTTAGACTTGAATTTAATTGGCATCTTAGATATATAATATTTGGTTTGACAGTAAAAGTGAAATAATAATCTTGTATCATGTTGCCTAAGCTGTGAATATTACTTACAGTGAATTTGCAGAGGTGGACTATGTCTATTTAAAGAGGCACAAAAACAAAGGACATCCAGAATACTGAGAAATGACTTCTCATTATCTGCTGTCTCATATACATCACAGAATGATTGCATTCTGAGGCTATTGGATAATAATTGAGCTTTGGAGGGAGTGAAATCTGTGCTTCGTCTATGGGGCAAAGTATTGGAGAAGCTTGTTATGACTATGAAATGTACAGGAAAATTGGCTCAATATCAAATATTTATTATATCCACTTCCTTAAGAAAATAATAATCTTTATTAGGCCAAAATGTATTGGGTGTCAAGAACTATTGAGGTTTATACTTTTCCTAGATAACAATAGATATTCTTATCAATGTTGCTATAAATTTCATCTAACAATTGTCAAATTAAATCCAATGATTTTTCCAAGTATTTTATATTCTAATTCCACAGAGCAATAATTTATTAAAAAGTTACTAAATCTTTCCAAACGGGATTACAAAAAAACAACAAAAAACACACCTAAGGGTAGACTCCCTGCATACCAGTATATTACTAATTGATTGAAGGAGCAGTCTTTTTGTTTAATTAAAGAATAATAATTTAATATTGAGCCTGTGATTATATATGACTGTGGGCACTTGAGAAAATCTTATTAAATCTGAATCATGTCTATACCACTTTTAGGAGTATGACCTTGAAGAAGATCCCTTACACATGTGTAAGAAGGGATTAAATTAATTGCCTGCCCTACAGACTTATTGTGAGACTTAATTTATAAGGAATATGAACTTCTCAGAAAATTGGGATACAAACCTTAATATTTTTTTTAGTCTCTCTTGACTGCCCTCTCCCCACTTTCCTAATTAAATTAAATGCTGTTTCATAAGGTTTGGAATTTGGCTTCTTGAACAAGAGCAGAAGTTCTGAAAGTAGCAAACTGAAGTGCAAGGAAGTTCACTTACCATAAATGGAAACTTAACCAAAGAAAAATGGCAGCTAGTGTTAGCATAGGTCATTCACTAGTTTTTGTTTTTTTATGATATACATTCTCGCCTTTATTTATTTTTTAAATATATCTTATTGATTTTTTACAGAGAGGAAGAGAGAGGGATAGAGAGTTAGAAACAGCAGTGAGAGAGTCATTGATCAGCTGCCTCTTGCACAATCCTATTGGGGATGTGCCCGCAACCAAGGTACATGCCCTTGACCGGAATCGAACCTCGGCATGTGTTTTTGTTTGTGCAACTTTTGTAAAGTTATATAAACTTGGAAATACTGATTTGCCTTCACTTTATTTGATGTGAACTCACCTGCTTAAAAATATTCAGTTATAGACATTCTAATCCCAAGAATACATAAATAAATTAAAAACAGGAGCTCACAGCAGAAGCAATATGAGAGATTAAGAAAGTGAACTGACAAATGAGAAGAGATTAAAGTACCTCACATTTTATGAGCTAGAGTGAGCAAAGTCTACCAGGGGACAAAATCTACCTATAAATATCAAGTAAGGAAATAATTTCTAACCCAAGAGTAAAAACAGGAACACTGAATTAAAAAAAAAAAAAAAAAAAGACTAATAAAATATACTGAATATTTAAAAGACAACTCCAGAAAGATGATAAAAACATACTTTTTGTAAAAAAAGAAACTTTTCTTTTTAATGATTTTTAAAGGGAGAGAAAGGGAGAGCGAGAGAGAGAAAAACACTGATAAGAGAGAAACATTTATTTCCTACTTGCTGCAGGCCCCCTACTGGAATGGAGCATGCAACCCTGGCACATGCCTTTACTGGAATCAAACAGGTGTCCTCACTGTGCATGAGACAATTCTCAATCAGCAGAGTCACACCCACCAGGTCAAAACATACCTTTTTCATTATTTTGGAAATTACTTCATAGAGAGCTAGTTGGTATAGGGGCAACAATAAAAATTGATCCCAAAGTGAATCAGAGGCTTAAAAGTAAAACCTACAATTATAAAACACTCAGAAGAAAAATAAGAGACTATCGTTTTCCTCAGTGGAATACATAAAGCTTTCTTAAACATAAAACAAAACACACAAACCATTATTAAAACTTAATATATTAAGTTGTATCATAATTATGACTAAAAAGTTTATGTTCAAAAGACATCATTTAAAAATTTAATAAGCCATCCATATAGTAGGAGAATTTATTGCAAAACATACATCAGACAATGTACTTCCAGACATGATAGAATAACACATTTGCCCATTTTTCTTAAACAACTAAAATTCAAACACAATGTAAGAATCATAAATTTCAGACTTGAACCAAATGTAGTATAAGATAAAGATTGTTGAGAGGACAAATTAAATAAGCACAGAACCCAAACAGAGCCTGACAACCTTTTTAAGTTGATGAATTTAGAATTTGAGATAGCCAAGACATCTATAATTCACAGGCTAGAGTACTGGAAAAAAGTTGTTTTAGAATTGTTACCTTATCTTTCATGATAAACAACTTTATCAAGTCTTAAGTACATTTCCTCTTGTCTTTAATCTCACAAATTCCATTCATTTACAAAGGTACCTAGGTCAGCATCTTATTCCCCTAGTCCCTCTTCAATGAAGTTATTTCATACAATAGTCATACATTTATATTCTTTTGTAAAATTTTACAAACAAACCATAAGGTTTATTCTTTGTGTTGTCAAGTTTTACAGAGTTTGACAAATTATTACTGTCTTGTATTCACCATTACAACATCATACAGAATAGTTTCACCAGTCTAAAGAAATCCATAGGAGCTTTCCTATTCAACTCCTTAAAATTTTTTAAAAATATATTTTTATTGATTTCAGAGAGGAAGAGAGAGGGAGGATGAGACAAAAACATCAAAGATGAGAGAGAATCATTGTTCAGCTGTCTCTTGCACATCGCATACCTGGAATGGAGCCTCCATCTTGGGCATGTGCCCTGACCAGGAATTGAATTGTGACCACTTGGTGGTTCATGGGTCGAGGCTCAATGATTGAGCAATGCTGACCAGGCTCAACTCTTTTTCATATTAACCTTTTATTTAGTGAATCTGCTATACCTGTTTATTATGTATAGAAGTTTTTGGTCCATTCTTTAGGATTTTCTACATAGACAATCTTGTCATCTGCATATAGGTAGTTTTATTTCTTTATTTCTAATCATTACAGTTTTTTATTTCTTTTTACTTTCTTATTTCATTGGCAAAGAGCCCAGTACCATGTTGAACTGGAATGGTGAGAGAGGACATCTTTGCCACACCAAAACAAAACTAAAGGTACCAAGATTTTCCATATACTCTCTGAATATACAACATACACAGTCTCCCCCATTATCAACATCTCCTAGATGGTACATTTGCTCCAATTGATGAATGCTTTAATTTTTCAAAATGTTCCTCCTGCTTGTTGTTAGTATATAGGACTATAAATGAGTACTATGCGCAAAATGCTTGCTTTACATTTTAGTATGGGGCCATATGCATGACTGTTCAAAGTGGAATTTTGCAAAGCAATCTTCTTAATAATCAATGATAAAAATAAAAATGTTACATTCTCCCAAAGGACATATTCTTCCAGAAATGGCCTTTGGAATACAGTAGATGGGTTCATTTTGACCACCGAGAGGCTGGGACACACATGTCTTTGGTTGAAATTAAGTCACCTGGAGGGGCAGAGATCATGGTCAGGTGATCCAACTTGGATATGAGAGACATACCCTTTGGGCATAAAGATGGGTCACAGGAGATGTTAACGGTTATATTCCTGCCCAGGTGTCACCAAGATCACAGAGAGTCAAGACTCTGGGTTATAAGGAGGGACAGTTGTCTAGTTATTTCATTGTTTGCCTGAAAAGCCACAACTTACCATGAATGAATGCTGTGTCCAGGAGAAGGGAGATCACTCAGGCATCCTTGGGAGGTGCATTCAACTTGAAATGAAAGCCTGGGACAGAAAACTGCTAGTAACCAGTATCCAGTTACATTTCTTTGTTTACAAGGATACAAACCTGCCTGTAATTCAGTTCAATGACTCCCTCTCCTAGTCTCTAGTTTTTTATGAACTCTAAGATTAAGGACAAGGAGAAAACAATAAAAGATCCCAGCGTCCTATAGTGGGGTGCTAAAGCATCCTAATATAGCAGAGAACACCAGGATCTTTTGGGAACATTTCAGGACAAATAGGTATGTAAAAATACCTGGAGGAATTGCTAGAATATCTTTCCCCCAACTAGATTCACCATTTATTCACTTGGAATGGCTAGACATTTAAATACTGATTTCAGTGAGTGAATGCTGGCAGACAGTGGTTAACCTAGGAGCCTTCCTTCTCATGAAAGCAATAGACTGACCCATCAGAAGAGAAAAGAGAGCCACTGAATTTAGGAAGCAGAAAAGACTCTCTTTGACTCTGATCCCATTTGCAGACAGCCTGCTGTATTAGAAATGTTCCCCTCCTGAATTGCAGGGATGTCTGAGAGATTAATGTCTGCTAGCTCTGGGCCAAACTCCCGGGACGTTTGCCAGCAACTGAAGTTCTGTGTGGCTGATTCAAACACCAGACTGGATGGGGGGGGGGGGGGGGGGGAGAACTGACGAGGAGAAAACTGTCAGGACTGGACAAACTGGGATAATGACAAGAAACATCTGGAACGTAAAAGGGGAGGGGGAGATATCGTTAGGAAGACATTGTGTGAGGAAGGCCTGCGTGAGGAGACTACTGTCCTTGAGAGATCTGGAGCATTCATTCTCAACCCCACAACACACAGCCTCTTGAGTTCTCAAACACGCAGGGAAGGAGGCTTGCTTATCTTATCTCCATATTACTTTTTTTTTTAAAGCTCTTTATTCTTCCCACTGCCACATTGTCATCAGGCCTCCCTGAGTCTCCTCAGACAAGAGGACAACAAAGCCAAGAAGGCATCACTGTCTCCCCAAACAGATGCTTGATGACAAGAGAGGGAGCCCCGAACATTCTGAGTCAAGTGGACACCATAGCTCTCGCTGGAGACTAAATTTTGCCTCATGGAACTTCTGTTTCTTCAGCGAAAGCCACATGAGGCTCCTACCATTGAGCTTGCTACTAACTCCAGCAGATGGCTTTTAGTGGTTCAAGGAGCAAACTGGAGCTGTTTGCAGGCTGGATTGCTGATAAGAAAGATGTGTCTACACAATAGTCAGATTTTAACAGGAATCATAGACTTCCAGGAAAAAGGAAGTATAGAAATAGGAAGTGACGATGAATTTCTCTTTTCCTACTCCAACTTCAGCAAATAAATAGACATTTACACTTGGATGAAACAATTTCTGAGACAGTGGGAAGAAAGTAGCAATGTAACTGACTATTTGCTTCACTCCTGAGGGGAAAAGACCAAACACAACTGGTGAGACATAGGCATAATACACTACAAAGAGAAAATGAGTATTTGGAGGTCAGATAAAGCGATAAATACCCCTCTTTTTATTTTTATTCCAGATATAGATGTAATAAGCCCCTGAATCAAGGGGTTGAACCAAAATACAATGAGCAGAATTCTCTGAGGGGACCTCTAGGGGACTTGGAAAATTTGGTATTTAACTAGTATCCTAACATATATCTTCTAAATTTGTTTTGATAAAAGAGTTTAGAACTTAGTCCACACTTTTCACACATATGTGCATGCTCTTGTTGCAATTTAGTTCACAGGGATGTGAACATTGACATTTCCTAGAACGTCATGCTGTATTAATGAGATTGTGATAGTTGAACCTGAGTAGGTTTTCTGGATGCCTTGGTAAGATGTATATACACCAAAGTGATGAAAAATTTCCAGGGCCTGTTATATTAGTGAAGTTTTTAAGTAACTATGGTATAAATATGCTGAGATATCATCTTTAATGTCAAGGCCAAATTGTTGAAATTGTCATGCCCTGCTATCAAGAGAGGAACTCAGACTGTTCTTCCATGGATTTGGGAGGAGTCTTTGATAAGGCTCTGGAAGAGAATGTGGTAGGTAGATTCTCTAATTCTAATTCAATGGACCTTACCTTTGTATAAGCACCTCCTATTAAGTATGTGTGGAACCTGTTCAGATGATGAGCCATGATTTCAATGATTATGCTATATTGTATATTAAACTCCCAAGCCAGTGTACCTAAGATAAGGAGATTGTCCTCAGTGAGCCCTATCTAATCAGGTGAGTCTTTAAAAGAAGTGGGATCTTCCTGGTGAGAAATAATTCTTCAAAATGTGAGATTCTCTGTAGTTGGTTTTGAAGATGGAGAGCACCAAGCAGCAAAGTATGGAGGCAAACTCCTGGAGCTGAAGTAGCCCCGGCTGACAGTCATCAAAGAATGAAAACATCAATACTATATTGGGAAAGAACTGGATTTTGTCAGCTGTCTAAAAGTGCTTGGAAGCAAATTCTTCCTCAGGTTCTCCAGGGAAAAAAACACACACATCAGTATGACCAACATCTTCATTTCAGCCTGAGACCCTTAGCAGAAAACCCAGCCAGACCATGCCTGGACTTGTGACCCATTGAACCGTGAGATAATAAATGTGTGTTGTAAGTTGCCAAGTCTGGGGTATACTTTCTAAGAGTCATGTAAAGGATTGTCGTTTTCGGTAAAATTGTAGATAGTGGTGATGGAGGAGGTTATTGAGAGGATGTAACTGCCTGTTGACCTGCAAGCTGGACTTGGGCAATCAGAGTTCCTGACCCCACGCCTGTTCTTGGAATGTACTTTCTTCCATTCACTGTTCCCATAGTAGTTGCTATTTCCAGGACAAAGCCCAAAGTAAGGTGTTGTTGAGACTGGTGGATGTCATACATGCTGAGTCCCATTAAGGCGTCTGTATAAACTCTTTTTTTTTTTTTTTTTTTGTATAAACTCTTAGATTCTGGCAGGAAGGTATAGAGATCTCATCTCATGGCTGCCACCCAAAATAAGTCTTGTATGTGAGGGCCCTTGCTAATAAAATATATATATATATATATATATATATATATATATATATATTTTGTCTGAATGGGTTTTTATTTATTAAGGTGTCTCTATTTCCATCAAGTATTCTAAGTAAAAATTTATTTTTTATTGTCTTATTTATAGAACACAAGTTCTCTGTGTTTTTGTTTTGTTTCTTTAATCATTTAATTTATTGGGTAACATTGGTTCACAAAACTATAAAAGTTTCAAGTGCGCTTGCCACCTACCAATCTGGAGTGGTCTATCTTTTTCTTCCATTTCACCGTGGCCTCCGTGAACAAGAACCAGTTCTGAATTTCACCTGGGGGTACTCCTAAGGAACCAATGAGTGGTAGAGCACTTCACCGTTCCCAGAAAAGAATCTGGAGAGTCACTTCCAAAAATGACAAATTCACTCTCTGTCTCTCAGCATTTGTCCAAAGACTCACACACACGAACACAGACACTCATAAAGAGGAATGTCTCCTATTTCAAAATGAAGAACCACATTAATCATTTTTATATTATTTCCTTGAGATTAAATTTGGCGCTGGCAATATTTTAGTAAAATACACCTTATAGAAAACTGCTTTCAGTAAAAAAGTTTTTGATCATGAATGTGATAGTATTTTCTTAAATAATATATAGCACATATTTTTATATATTTAATTATTTTTCATTATTATTTAATTTTCAATCATATTTTCCAAGAGAACTAAAATTAGCTTTTATTTACAAATATTAATTTATTTTCAATAACCATTTATAGTAATTTTTTTAAAAAAATATATACTATTAACTGAGATTTCTAGTCACTCCATTTAGCTAAATGGTGTGAGTCACCTCCCTTAAAAAATTGTAGGTTTCTCACCTGTGTTGGGAGGATTATAACTATATGTGGTCTTCCTGAAACAAAATAGAGTTTTTGTTTAAGTCCTTTGCTCTAATTCATACATTTATTGCTTAGTAAATGCAAGGTGCTTCTCTTTGAGTATTTATACACTATTTTTATGTGTAAAATGGAGACTATATTAATGCTGCCTAATTCTAAAATTGCCAGAAATACTAAAGGAGATATTCTGTGTAAATACTTCACACTGTGCTATTAATATTAAATGTAAATAAATGTTATTTTTATTATTGTTCCCTCTGTAGATATTTTTGAATGCTGGATCATGTTTGTAAAATTAATTTGTATACTCTTTATATCCAGTAATTATGATTTTATTAGTATCAAGACTAAAAAACAAACAAAAACAAAAAAAAAACTCTGTTGCCCAGACCGGTTTGGCTCAATGGATAGAGCGTCGGCTTGGGGACTGAAGGGTCCTGGGTTCGATTCCGGTCAAGGGCATGTACCTTGGTTGCAGGCATATCCCCAGTAGGGGGTGTGCAAGAGGCAGCTGATGGATGACTCTCTCTCATCGATGTTTCTAACTCTCTGTCTCTCTCCCTTCCTCTCTGTACAAAATCAATAAAATATATTAAAAAAAACAAAAAAACAACTCAGTAAATCAGTTCAGGATAATTGATGTCTACTTATTACATCAAAGACAATAGGGCAAGGTCATTAAGTGAGTCAGGAAACAAATAATTACTCTTCCAATATATATTTTTTAAAATATATTTTTATTAATTTCAGAGAGAGGAAGGGAGAGGGGAAGAAACATCAATGATGAGAGACAGTCATTGATTGGTTGCCTCCTGCACACCCCCTACTGGGGATCAAGTCCACAAGCTTGGCATGTGCCCTGACCAGGAATTGAACTTTGACCTTCTGATTCATGGGTTGACACTTAAACACAGAGCCACACTGGCTGGGCTTCTCTTCTAATATTTTAATGTGGGGAAAACTATCAGATAATTATATACTATAATATCATTAATTTATGAATTAATGATGTTAAACATCCTGGCTATTTTTTCTCTGGCCCTAACTATACTAAGAATGGATAAAATTTGGGATTTTCTTGCTGAAAATGGGAATAACCACATTAAACAATTTAGTCCTGTTGGAAGATTGAAAATTTGCTATAAAATAACCTCATCAAATTGGGGGGGGGGGGGGGGTGACTGGATAAAGAAGGTAAAGGAATTAGCTAAAGGACATATATTCCTATTTCATGGACAGGGACAATAGTTTGGTGCAGGACAAGGGAGGGAAGTGTGGGTGAGTGGAGGTGGGTAATTATGTCAACATTAAACATGTTTTAATAATTTTTTTTTAAAAAAAAAGAATAGAATCAGGCATTTCAAAGAGGCAGAATCTAAGATTTAACTCAAGAGAAAACAATTCAATGAAGAGAACCTGACACAGCTAGACAGCAACATGTTGTAGACATGGTATGTGCTGCCCAATTTCCGCTTCACAGAAGGACTGGATGCCCCTCCCCCCCCCCAGCAGGGAGAGCAGCTCTGACAGGCCAGCCTCAGTCACAGAGAGCCAGCTTCCCAACATCACATCCTTTCTGTGGCAACCCATGTACAATTATTAAATCAGGTGAGGATATAAAGGTTCTGCCATGTTTAACAGGGCAGAAGACATCCTACCAGGCAATGCGTGCTCCAGAGCTCCCCGCCATGTTGGCTGAGCCTTTGCCAGTCCTGTACTGTAGTTTTTGACATTTTCCTTTAGCTCAATCCAGCTTCCTTCCACTCACAGGTATTGATTCCCAGTGAAGATCTCGTCCCTAAAATTCCATCTCAGTGACTGCTGCTGGAAATATAACGGTGACACTAGAGCAGAGTAAGGAAGACTTCCCTTGCTTATGATTGCCGTAGAAAACCAATGCAAACTGTTCCCCTCTAAAGTCATTGGGAAATATGAGAATATATAAAAAAAGTTAAAACCATTTTTTACCTTTGACAATTTTTGGTAATATAACCAAAGCAAATGACCTATATATAAAAGCCTCAGCGACCAGCCGACCAGCTGACCAGCCAACTGGCCTGGTAGCTATGATGTACAATGACCACCACGGGGGAGACGCTCAACACAGGAGCAGCCAAGCAACAGCAGCTTTGCAGAGTGCCCTCTTGCACTCTGGAACACCCTCCCCACACCCTCCCCCCACCACCCCGGGGGGAGATGTTGGACTGCCTGTTTTGCCCTGATCCCCACAGACCAGGCCGAGGAAACCTATCTGCCAGAAGGACCCTGCTCACTCCATAGATGCCCTTTGAGCCCCCGTGCCACCCCAGTGTGGCTGGCCAGGGAGGGGCCATGGGAGGTTGGCTTCAGAGTTCGTCCAGCCTGTCTCACCTGCCGACTACCTCCTAATTAATTTATTTTCAATGTGCATAAATCTGTGTACCAGGCCTCTAGTACAAAATAAAAATAAAATTGACTCAATGATATTGTTGAGAAAATTAGAAATGTGTTAGTATAGGAGTCCTAAATGTCAACATTATGACATATTTATAAAAATAACATTATGCAAAAAATATTCATTATGTAATGGTTATGCTTATTAAGCAATTCTAATGAGGACACCCCTATGGAGCAGGGCTTGCTCAGTGTAGCTTTCTTGCTCACTGAGTCTTGCCTGCTCACTGAGTCTTGCCCTTGCGTGTGTTGCTCATAGATGTATAGGGTTGTAATCTGGCATGGTCTGAAGTTGTCCACTGGGTACACTGGCTCTAGGGCCTCCTGGGAGGTGAAAAGTCAGCCATTGCCTGTGCCTTGCATGCGGCCACCTAGAGCAAGCTATAGGGCAGGCGGTCAGCAGACGACTGCTACTTGTGTTGGGCTTGAAAAGCCCAGGAGAAGCCAAGCTGTGAACCAAGGCAGCTGCTAGTGCCAGGCCTGGAGCCACTTTTGAGAGGTATGGGGCATGCTGAGTCAGGTTGCTACTTTTTTGAGAGATTTTTCAATTTTTTTTTTCAATCTAAAGTACCTCCATGCTTCCCAACCTTTAAAATTTTTTACTACTAAAATCACCTAAATATTTTCTTTCTTTAATTTAGAAACATGATCAAATTATTATTATTTTATGAGATTTCTTAACAATGCCTTATTCTTTTAAAAGGCTTTCTTATTTTTTAAACTTACTCATAGCTTCTATACTGGATAAGAACCCAAGCAACTTTATTTTATTGCTCATATTTTAATTTCTTTTATTTTTCTCCTACTTCCTAGAGCCCCTTATGGTCTCTACTTTTAAAAAAATCACAGGAAACAGTAGAGATTTTTTTTAATGTATTGTCTAAAATAGTCTTCCCACTGTTCCACACTTATTGATTCTCATACTTCTAAAATCTCTTTTAGAAATCAATGTTTTGACCTTGACATATTCTTAATTTCAGTATTAAAAATACATTCCCTCATTTCATTTTCTTTGATTTGGTCTGTTTTATTGAACCAAAAGTTTATAAAAAGAAGAAGTAAAACTTTCCTTTGAGATTTTTTTGATGAGTCTTCATTATTCTATTTAAATCATGACAAAGAATGACAGTGCAATCTGGTCTTTATGCTACCTCGTGTTTAATTTATTTTGTGTTGAAAGCACATCTTCTAAATTGTCAAATTTGTTGCTCTATATTCTTCTTTTGTCTTTCTTCCCCACCATTCCCAGTACATACATTTGTGGCCACTCATTCTTACCACCATCTCAACCCTCACGGCCAACACCCTCTCACCCCTGCCCCATATGATTTCCAGCCACACAGTTTTCTTTCTGACTATCACAATTTATCTTTGGAGTATCTTCTCCTCTACTTTCTCCATTTTCTTTTACTCATTCACTTTAAATACTGCTTAATTATTTTACTTCCACTATCGCATTTATTGTGATTAACCATATTCATCTTTAAGTTCTTATGTTATATTTAAATCTAATTCCCAATAAAGCAACTTGAATATATTCATATGTTTCATTTGCTTTAATAATTTTTATGTGTTTTCCCTGCTTGCAATAAAAATGTCTCCTTTTCTGATATATAATTAAATAGTATCTCTTTGCAAGAAGTTTTTCTATTTTTACTGGGCAGAATTAGTTGAAATGTATTGCCATTAAATGACTATTTTATATGTATGTTGAATAACAGGAGGCATTCTAAGTGCTATTTTAATAGTTTTTTTAATTAATTATTTTTTTCTCTTTTAGAGAGAGAGGAAGGGAGAGAGAGAAACATTAATTGGTTAACTTCTATATGTGCCCCAATCAAAGATCGAACCCACAACCTAAGTATATGCCCTGACCAGAATCGAACCCACAACCTTTTGGTGTACTGGACGACACTCCAACCAGCTAAGCCACCCTGTCAGGGTTATTTAATAGTTTAATATTGAATGATTGCTAATTTCTTACTAAAGAATAAGTGAAATGAAAACCTTTCCTTTACACCCTTTTTTATAGACTCTAGAAATGGAAATGGTGGGAGTCAAGTTATTTACTTAAAATATGAAGTGTAGAGATATTGAGATGTTTTATTAAAATTTCCAAAGATTAATAAATCATCCACCAAATAGTAGAGTTCAATAAATATTTGTTGAATTAATTTTGTCAAGTAAAATTTCAATGGCATTGGTCTCCAAAGAGTAGTTACAGTAATTCTGAATTAACATATTACATTTGTGACTTACTAGGCATATACGTCCAATAGCAAAATTTATTTTAATCATACTAAATTATTTTTTAACTTCAGTATGATATTAAAGTTAAAAACTTTTGTTATGCATAAATATGCTTTAAAAATTAAATGTTTGGCTAATTTCCTTATTCAAAATAGACCATTAATGCTCTCACAGTTAATATATGTTCTATATGTAATATTTGTTGTTTAATATATTCTAATTCTTTTAATTCAGAATATGTGAAAAGTCAGTATAACCTCTAAATCATCACTCTAACGGTAATGAAAATTTATGTATTTCTCTATTTCAACTAATGAATGGCTAAATAAGGCAAAACAACTTCTAACCTCATTGATTGTATTTTTGAGTCAGAGCTACATGGAGTAGTAGACACACACATTCAAAAAAAAGTAGTCTCCCAGGGAGGATAAATATAACCTATTGAAAATAAATCTTTCAATTCAACATACACATGCTTTATCAATGACTTCATTTGGAAGACAGGATATTTACTACCACTCAAAATAAAACATGATGGCCTGTGTCAGAATGTTATAAAACATATTACTCTTAAGAGCAGAAGGGGGAAAAGAATGAAAAACAGGATGGACCTTGAATAACAACTCAACAGTAATTCTGTTTAATTGCTTTTCATCCTCTCTAGCAGCGGTGAAGCTTTAAAACATTGATCAAAGATGATGACTATCACAAAGCACTTAAAGTGCAGCACATTGTTAAATTTCCTCAGCCTCTGAAATAATTGCAGCATGAGCAAGCACAGAGATGATTCCCCCACCTTCACCCGCCTTCCTCAAATAATTTCCCAGCGAAGGTAGATGGGATTAAAAGAAATCTGACATGAATGAGCTATATTAGGACATCAATGTCAAAGATATATCATAGGCACTTGCCTTAAAAAGGATATAAATACCGGGAACATTTCACATTAATGCACATCAGAATTCAGACACTCTTCTCACTGACAAACACACTGCTGAACTAAAGGACACAAGCACACCCAATGGATGAGAAAATGCAACACAGAAATGTAAAGTGTTTATTGATGATGTAAAGGAGATAGCTCTTCTGTGCGGAGACTTTATAGCTTGTGGGGATAATCAATAAAGGAGTCCCGCCTCCTCAAGAATTTAGTAGTTAATGTTAGACAAATGTTTTAAGCACATGGTTTCATTGGAGTTTAACTCTATTGATTTATCCACAATTTAATAGATTAAAAATTATTATTGATATCCTACTAAGTGCCAGGCATTCTGTAGGAACACAGGTTATGTGCTGTGTTGCACGTGAGGCTCTGTGCCATGGCCTTTCAGCCCATCAGATTTCAGCTCACACAACTAGGACTGATGGTTACACACCTTTGCCCGTTTCCTAAATCAAATGTTCCCCTGAGGCCTCTCTGCTCTGGAATGCCGCTCAGTTACAATGAGAAGAATCAGGAACTGAGGGGAATTTAATGCCCTTCAGGTGAGTCTCAGCCAGTGGAATGAGATGAGAGATGCTTTATCCTCCATGCTCTCTGGAAGGATAACTGGAAGATGCTATGCACTTTCTCACATTTTGAGAGCGGTTTGAGTCATCACTGCTCAAGCACAATGGTAACCAGCTCGTGCTGCTCAACACCAGCTTTTCTTCTTTACCTGTCCCATTGTCCCACTCTTTCCATTTTGTTACTCTGCTCTCTTCCCAATGCCCCCCCCCCCCCCGCAAACAACAACAATAACAACAACCCTATATCTAAAAACATGTTTCAGTTGCTTGTTTCAGGACCTGCTTTCAGAGAGGAACCTAAACCAAACAGTTGGTACTGGAAGTAGCAATAGAAAGTAGCCCCTTATGATGAGATTCTGGAATTGGTTCCCTCATAGGTCAAATGTCAACAAGGACCCCGTTACCAATCCTAAAAGAGGTGCTGGAAACTCTAGATATGGTTTACCGCCACATTTTTTAAGACAACTGTGGAGAGTTGAATGAGACCCAGGTGGAGGAGATCACAGGTGTATGCAATAGCTCTAGCACCTGAAAGCTCTGAGGGCAAGCTATTTATAAGACTTGTGGAGATAGTCTCACAAGTCTTGAGGTGAAAGGATGGTAGGCTCAGTTCAGCCAGCTCTCAACTCAGAACATACTAGAAAAACAAGAAGGGCCTCTTGCATTGTTTTCTACTTGCAACTGGAGGACAATCAGCACTGAAAACCAAACCAAACAACAAAAAGAGGCCCAGGATTTAATTATAAGCGTTGAACACACGCAAGAGACATGGAACACTCAGCTTCTGTGGGTGTCCTGACATCAAGGAGTGGTGTGAATGGTGGGACTGAGGAACCTGATGGATTGCCGGGAAAGATGGAGCTGAGAATGTTGCACCTCCACATTTTCCTGATGCAGCTGGACTTTGAGAGCAGCGCTGTCACCATTGCTGGAGGACAATCTCCCCTTGACCATGGACAATGTAAATACATTATCTTAGGTGAGTGCCTTGTGATAGATGTTTTCTCCTTGTGACTCAAATCTATACAGGTATCCAACTGTCAGTATAGTCGAAGAGAGGAAATATAGTCTCTGCTATGAGTAATTTATTTTATCAGACAAGTCTTAGGACTGGATAATAGGTGAATATGTATGAGCAGAAACATGTATAGAGTTGAATATTGAGAATACTTTTCTGGATAAATATATAAGGCTGGGAAAATAAGGCTTTGTTTACCTGGAAGCACACCCCAATGGCATAAAATAATATACTGTGTGTGAATACCTGGAGCTGGTTTTAATGTGAGGCTGGAAGGAGTCCTTAAAACTTGAATGCGCTGAAACCGGTTTGGCTCAGTGGTAGATCATCGGTCTGCGGACTGAAAGGTCCCAGGTTTGATTCCGGTCAAGGGCATGTACCTTGGTTGCGGGCACATCCCCGGTAGTGGGTGTGCAAGAGGCAGCTGGTCGATGTTTCTCTCTCATTGACGTTTCTAGCTCTCTTATCTCTCTCCCCTCCTCTCTGTAAAAAATTAATAAAATATAAAAAAAAACTTGAATGCTATAGTGGTTTAGAGTAAATAATATAGAGAGCCTAGAATTGCCTGAGCAAACTTTTAAGGAAGTGGTTACAGTGGTGGGCCTGCGGAAGGTCAACTATCAAACAGAGAGTTATATTATGCACATAAATTTGATAATATGATTTTAATTTATTCTCTGGAAGTTGTGATTTATATTTAACTAAATCCCAATTAAAATAATAGGTTTTCCCTTTTTTTTTGGTTAAAATTGACCAGCTGGTACACAATTTATGTGAAAAAACAATGAACTTAGAATAGCCAAAATAAGTAGGAAATGTAAGAACAGAGATTGAATTTATACACCCTTAATTTGTATCCCAACTCAAATTTTCACCAAATAAGTGAATTGATAAAACATTTAGGTATAAAATGGAATATTGCACAGCAATAAAGCAAAATCCGGAATCTTGAGTGTTGAATCACACAACAAAGTTGAATCTCAAGAATATTTTGAGCTAAAGGAGCCACATACAGAATTGCATATGTTGTATTAGTTTATTAAAATTAAGTCGTTTGACTTGCTTTTTCATTAAGTCAGAACCAGAAAAACTAAAAGGTAAGAACGGAAAGGAAAAGAGTGGTTTCCAATGAGACACAGAAGAATTTTGAGGGAATGGAGATGTAAACATGAATATATATTTGTCATACGTCCTTGAATTATACACTTAAAATTATTGTGCATTATTGTATGCACATTATGCCTCAACGTTTATTTAAAATATATGCCTAAAGAAAATGAAATTCTACTACAGCCAAGTCATTATATTGTCGCTTGCCTAAAGGATGTTTGTATAGCAGCCCAGATTGTCAGCTTGCAATAAAGAACATGTATTGGTCAATCAGATTCTCTCCTTCAGGACTTTCAAGCTGAAAGGGGCGATAGAAAAACTCGGAGCTAGTCAGAGGTCACTTTCATATCTGCCACAGCAGCAACGCGGTGGGCAGGGCCCGATCCTTCCTTGTGGTTCTTAATGCCTTTGCTTTCAGAGCTTGTTGGATTTCGCCAGGTTCCTAAGCCTCCCTTCAATCCGATATCCTGCCAATAAATCCCTTTTTGGCTTAAGCGAGTTAGATTCAATTTCTGGCAGGTACACTTGAATATCTCTTTATTAGATTACAACATCTTTAGGAAGCAGAGAACACATTCCTTATTCATTATTTTATTCCCAGTGATAGATACAGTATAGGCATAGCGCTTAATGCATGGCTTAACCTCCATCAATGTGCACCTGAGAGATTCCAGCAGGGCACGCACAGAACTTTTTTAGAGAAGCATAAATTGTCCTGTTTGGTTGTAGGGTGGCTGCAGGCACTGTGAACCTCAGTCTTGGGACTGTGGTGTTCACGAAAGGCCCTGGTCGCTTTAGATTTACTGCAAAGTCCTGCCGGTAGAGCAGGTCCTCGGTTACTTCGGAGATCCGTTCCTGTGTCACGACAGGAACGTGATTTTCGCCGTAAATCGAACCCACCCGCGTGAGCACCTACGTCACTCACATGGAGCTCATGCACAGCAGTAGTGAAGTGAATCAGTAGCAAAGATTTAAAAGGAAGATAACAATTCCTGGTTTTTATTATGGTAAATACAGTAAATAATAATATATAATAAAAAAACCCCGTAAAGCTCATATGGACATATGTCGAAATGATGGAACTTAAAAAAAAAAAATGTTATTGATTTTTTTTACAGAGAGGAGGGAGAGAGATAGAGAGCTAGAAACGTCGATGAAAGAGAAACATTGACCAGCTGCTTCTGGCACACCCCCCACCCGGGGTGTGCCCGCAACCAATGTACATGCCCTTGACCGGAATCGAACCGGGGACCGTTTGGTCCGAAGACGGGCGCTCTACCGCTGAGCCAAACCGGTTTAGGCTGAAACTTTTTTTTTTTTTTTTTTTTTAAGTAAATAAATGGGAGGTGGCAACGTAACCACAAAAGGAAGTACATGGAGTCTGGTGTAGCCAAGGCCTGCTGCTTGTATTCCGACCACTCCTGGAAGTAAGGCTTTCTTTTGTTTTCCTATTTCCCCTTTCCAGAAGCAGTGGATTTCCATTAGGGCCTTCGGGCTACGGCCTCTAACTGTTCCCCTTTCAGGTGGAGGCTTTTGTTCCTGAGAGGGAATAGCAAAGATGAATCTGGGTGGGTACCAGCCGGGGGCAGCCATTGTCCTATAGTCACCACGGGGAAGCTTTCTAGGGATTAATTGTTCATCTTGTTAGAACTCCCTGGGGTTTCAGAAGGAAAAGCGCACAGGAGGGTTATTAGTCTCCATAGGTCTGCATCTCTTATGGGTTTCAAAACTCACACTAGTCCACATGTAATCCTTTGAGATTTGTTTAAAAAAATTATAAAAATGACTCTCCTTCCTGGATTTTGTGACATTTGGAAACTTCTGCCCCAGGTAAGCAACTGTCTTGTTTCTCCTTTTAGTCCATTTTGTTTGTTGTTGTTTTAAAACATATTTTGGGTTAATTTGCCTTGCAATCTCAATTTCCTCAGGTAAAGTATCAATAGTTAACTTGTCATTTTCCAGCTTTTTTCTTGTTGTCATTGTAGAAAGGGTACAGCTCTCAACATTTCTTAACTGAAATGGAAAGTATCCCTTTCCAGGCATCCTCAAACTTTTTAAAGTGGGGGCCAGATCACGGTCCCTCAGAGAGCTGGAGGGCCGGACTATATGAACTACTAATTCCTACTGTAACACCTGGGCTGCGCTCACTGTCCAAAAAACCTGGCGGGCCGGATCAGACTCCTCTGGGGGCCGCATGTGGCCCGCGGGCCGTAGTTTGAAGACGCCTGCAAACCATTTTAACAAATTTTAGAGGGAGCTGTGTGGTAGAGATGGAAGTGCTTATATTTTAGAATTCAGTACCTGGTCCAACTTCCAACTTTTCCTCTCACAGGTACACGTATCACTAAGTATATATCTTGACCTTTGATCAGCACCAAGAGGTCACTGATACTAACCTTGTAGAGCTATATGACAACAAGGAATAGGATGAATCTAGTTCTCAGAAAACACCCATTCCATATCTATCTTTTTTTTCTTCTCTTGCTCTGGCAAAATGTAAACTTGAAATTGCTTATGTGTTATGAGTTCTAAGTACTGAATTCTTTAGAAGCAGGAACATTTTCTTACTTAGATTAGACTCATCAACTCCATGCACAGAGCTTGGAACATAATAATTTGTGCTAAAAAAAAAACCATGTAGATATGCTTAAGGCTAAGTTGTAGGTGGTACTTAGGAAAAGATTTACCAGACATATTTTCAGTAGGAAAAGCTCCTCCAAGAAGGCCATAACATTAAATGGTCAGGAAAATTATACACAGAAGGGTGAATCATCGTCTCTCAGAAGTAATTTTTCCTAGCTGGAGCCCTTCAGGGAACAATGAGTAGTGAACACAGGTTTTTCGGTTAGATAATCTTGTTGTTTTTTTAAACCTTGACTTCTCTAGGCTGTGTGAACTTAGACATGTCAGTTAACCTCTCCATGGCTTCAGTTTTTCCTGTCTCTACCTTGCAGAACTTTGAGACTTAGAAATAATTTATGTCAAGTTTCTTGCACACAGTAATGCTTAGTAAATACATTATTCTTTGTTTTCCCATAAAATTTCATCCTGAGGGAATCATGTTCTTTTAGTAGAAAGGACTTTTTTCTGGTTTTAAAGAAAGTACTCTGTGCACAAAAGAGCTGCATGTTTTCAGAATGGAGAAGATACATGTCTTGACCCGTAGACAACTGGTTCTGTGGAGAATGAGAATTCTTTTCAAAGAGGAGGGTAGAGGGGCATGCATGGTGATGGACGGAGACTTGACTTGGGGTGTTGAACACACAATACAGTGTGCAGATGACATGTGATGGATCTGTGCACCTGAAACCTGTATAATTTTGTTAATCTGGATCATCCTAATCAACCCAATAAAATTAAAAAATAAATCATTGAGAAATGAAAAATCATGTTTTCTGGGTCAACGGTCAGTGTGCTAAAACAATTATGCTAAAAAAAAAATCACAGCAACTTTTGAAACATAAATATGCCTGTGTTTATACCTGTAAATTTTAAAGTGCTAAACTTAGAGTTATAGATAGTAACTAGAAGTCTCTTAAATAGTCTCTGAAGACTTATGGTACTAAAATTCTGTCTCTTAAAGACAAAACAAAAACGTCAAAATATTAACTTTTCAAAATCAGGAAGGGAAGAAGAAATCCTTTGACTTTATGGAATATTTGTAGCCATGGGCTGTGAAGAAGGTTTCAGAGAATGTTGAGTTGGTCTATTTCATGCCCCCAGGGGAAAAAATGATTAGCATTCTGAGGCAAATATTTTCCTATCATTTGATGAAAGATATCCATTTATTCACTACCCATTCATTAAGATATATTATTAAAAATTATGTTGTTTTGACAATAAACTTACTTGCTTCTCCACAGAGCACCTTCTTACCATTAAAATTTTTCATTCCCTCAGGTTTAATTAATTGTGGCAAATTGAAAATTCTTTTCTTGGAGCTTATATTCAAAACACTTTATTAAAACTTTAAAAAATATAGCTGAAACCGGTTTGGCTCAGTGGATAGAGTGTCAAACTGCGGACTGAAAGGTCCTGGGTTCAATTCCTGTCAAGGGCATATACCTCGGTTGCAGGCACATCCCCAGTGGGGGATATGCAAGAGGCAGCTGGTCGATGTTTCTCTCTCATTGACATTCCTAACTCTCTATCTCTCTCAATTCCTCTCTGTGTAAAATCAATTAAAATATATTTAAAAAAAACATAACCTTTTAGACATGTTTTTGGAATAATTTCTAGTTCCTAGCCATGTTGCTTGTTTGTTATTTAATATTTTTTTTTCTTCTCTCTCTTTTTTTTAATGGCACAACCTTCACAGTTGAAAAGAAAATAATAGTGTAACTGGACAATCAATGGATCCATACTGCCTATCACTACTTGGGCCAGTTACACAGAGATAAATGTTTATTCCAATAAGGCCTGCAGTATGGGAGAGCTGTCAGTCATCCACAAAAATCTGCTCTGCAGACCCCCATAAGCCAGATGCTTATATAGGGTAGGACAAAGATAACATGGGGAAGTCTGGATCATAGCCATGGGGAAGTAGTAAATGTGGGCTGGAGTGGGATGTCATTATTTGGGCAACAGTGTTGTTAATCTTTTCATAATAATAAGCAATTCTTGAATGAGAATTGACTACATTCCAAGGTTGACTCCCAGGTCCAAGGTTGACTCTGGAGCCTACAGCTCCCAATCAGGTTAGAATGTACTTTCTTTTTTTTTTTTTTTTTTTTTTTTTTTTTTTTTAATATATTTTATTGATTTTGTACAGAGAGGAAGGGAGAGAGACAGAGAGTTAGAAACATCGATGAGAGAGAGTCATCGATCAGCTGCCTCTTGCACACCCCCTACCGGGGATATGCCCGCAACCAAGGTACATGCCCTTGACCGGAATCGAACCCGGGACCCTTCAGTCCCCAAGCCGACGCTCTACCCATTGAGCTAAACCGGTCCCGGCAGAATGTACTTTCTTTAACTAATATAGAGCTCTCATGGTTAACAGAGCATGATTAATATTTTCCATAGCCATAGCTAATTCCCAATATTCTATTTTCCCCCTAACAACAGCAGATAGATTTATCTAGAATAGAGATAAAAATCATTAATAAACATTATTTACTTAGACACTTATATAGATTGCAGAGTACTTTCTCTTTACTTTTTATTTTAGGTGATTCTTGGAGCATTTTTGGTGGGAGGGGTTGAGGGGGGGGGTATGTGAATTAAAAAAAACAACACAATTTATAGAAAACCACAAAAGTAATGAGTGGAAAAACTGTTGTTTGGTCATTTGGTCACTTAGGCTTTATATATATAATATACTATCAGAGGTTTATCATAAAAGGTATCTGGCATAGTTTCAGGGTATTATTTGGAAATCTAATGGCCTACTCTAATTCTACTCATGAGTAAATTGTCCTCATTCTCAGAAATAAATCTTTAACAGAAACATATGTTCAACTTTTCTTTTTTAAAGGATGACAGTTAAATGTCTGAAAGAGAAAAGAGTGGATCAAAGTGGAGAGAAAATAGAGATGGATGTACTTAGTTGTTGAATAAGAGGCTCAGTCATGAAATTTATCTGGAAAGCTCTCAAGGATAGAGAGTCTAAAAGAGGAGTTAATTAAAATAAATGTAAGCATCACTGCCTAATTGTGACCATTTTCCTCCTATACCTACTTGATCTCACTTTAATCCTCGCAGTCTAAATATAAAATAATGGTCAGCTGTAGCAATTACTTTGCCAAAGCTAATCCATCAAAGACATTTAGAGAAACCGGAGGATCTGGAAGGGATTTTGTTTTTTGTAAAATAGAGATTGCTTCTTTACTTTTTAACCTTAAGCATAAATTGAACATCGACCCAACTCATTTTCTAGTTGGGAGAGTTTTCATATCCTTGCACAGGGTTACCTAGGATACCAAGTCTCTGCTACATTTAGGCACCTGCATAATTGTTCTATGTATAACAGGTCACTTGTGAGACAAATTCAAGAAAATCATCTAAGTAAGATTCTGGTAAAATGAAGATTGAAAAGTATTTTGAGATTTTATGTTTGAGAATTTAAAATTACTCAGAAAAAGAAAAAAAAAACTGTCTATCTCTAGTATAATTTTTTTTTTAAACCAACCAATTTTGCCCAAGAGATCTCTATTACAACCACGCTCTTTCCCCTGTCATACTTCCCCCAGCATTATTTCTCTTGGGCAAAATAATGTTTATTGCTCCTAGTTTCTAAGTTAACCCTATTATACCAAAGTACCGTGACTAAAATATATGGCTTTTTTGTTGTTGACTATAAGGTTGATGCTGATGGTAAAAAAAAGCCTAATTTTATTCTAATTTACATGTTGAAGTCAGTATTTAATCCAAGATGGGCACTAAATCCCTAATAAAAATATTTAATTGTAGGAAAAAGATCTATTATGTCAGTAAGAGTCATGTATAAAAATATGCTATGTTTTCTTTTTATCTCTCTAACCTGATCTCCAAGAACCTTTATTTCAGCAAATCATACCATAATTCAATTAAATGTTAAGTTTTGTTGATTCCACACCAACATATTAATACTTCAACTCCTTAGTATCCAAATTTCAAACAACTACTTTTTTTTGACTATTACAATAGGCATTTAAAGGTATTCTTGCTTTCATTCTCCTTTGATCCACTTCCACATAGCAGCAAAAGTGATATTTTAAAAAAGAAAATTAGACTACATCACTCACCTAGGTAAAATCCTCCACTTCTTATTACGCTTATCTCAAACGCAGGCTCCTTACATTGGCTTACAGAATTCTATTTGATATGTTCCAGGATATTTCTTTGAGTGCATCTTTTATATGTTCCATCTCCTCCTCCATCCCTTAGAGGCTGGGGGAAGTATGACAGGGGAAAGACAGTGGTTGTCATAGAGATCTCATGCAATTCCATGAGGGGCACTGAAGCTCAGATGAACCTTATTGATGCAAGAGAGTTAGGCCTCTGTACCCACACTAGCACACTAGATCAGTCCTTGGGTACAGGATTCTCTCTAAGGCAGCATGGAAACTTGAGAAAATTAAATCTGTTTAGCCAAGAGCCAACTATTATTACCAAGCAGTATTTCAAGATGTTGGGGAAATGACTCTTTTTACTATTTCATCTGTTTTGTATATGCAAAAAGATCATATCTTTTGGGAATAGGGCTTCTGTTTTTTCTTTTTCTTTTCTTTTTTCTTTTTTTCACCTTGGGAAAACTTATAAAAATTCTAGAGGCTGGGTGCATGAAATTTGTGCACTCAGCAGGGGCATGAGGGGCAGGGTCCCTCAGCCAAGCCGTAACCTCTCCCAGTCCGGGAGCCCTCTGGGGAGCGAACCTAAGCCATCAGTTGCACATTGTTAGCGCTGCCGCACAGGCTGTAGAGGCTCCTGCCAATACCCCTGTGCTCGCCTGCCATGTACCTGGCTCAGAGCTTCTGGGTGAATGGCGCTCCCCCTGTGTGGGAGTGCACTGGCCACCAGGGTGGAAGCTCCTGCATTGAGTGTCTGCCCCCTGGCGTCAGAGTGCATCGTAGTGACCGGTAGTTCTGGGGTTCAGTTGATTTGCATATTAGACTTTTATTATATAGGAGAGTTAATTGAAAGAATTACAGTCCCTGACAGTATAGCTGGTTTCAGGGCAGCAACTTAGATATATCACCTTGCTCCTCTTCTACCTCATCTACCTTCTCACCTTTAGCTGCCACCTCTGCATTCCTGGATGGGTCTAGTTGCCATATTCTTCTTAGGCTATGACTGTTGCTCTTACCCATTTTCCATCATCATTTTCGGGGAGTTACATTGGATTATCTAGGTCACCTAATATCAGATGTATTCTTTCCTGCCCCATGGATAATAGCTTCCCTCTGAAAATCAGGACAGCATGGTGGCACTTTTTCTGGCCCCTTAAAACAAGATGTATAAATTACCAGGCAGCAACTGTAACTTTACTTTTAATCAATCAGACTCTTGCTTATTTCCTGTGGTAGAACTCCACCACTGGTCACCAGGAGACCTTTATCCACACAACTTAAGAGTTGTGGAGGCAGAAAGCAAAAACCCTAAGTGAGTCACTGGAGGTGAGAGTGAAAGAGGCCATTTCTGTGGTTCTTGGTTTCTTGGCTCATGTACTCTACATGTTTCATACATAGAACTGTATTATTTTCATTGAAATTGAATCAGCATATATATATATATTGCATCCTGAGAATGGCTGTCCATCTTTGTGAGGTATCATCTCCAACCTGGAGTCTTAGGTGACCCTCCAAAAGTATGTTTCTTTTCCTCTTCAGTCTAGTGGTTGCTGAGTGTGTGGTATGTGGGGGAAATAAATGGGTTCATGTTCTCGGTAATACACATCCTCTGCTTTGTCTTCTGTGATATAATAAAAGGTCTATGTCAATGGATCACCATACACATATTTACACAGTGATGCTGGCTGAGGTCCCATAAGAAAGAGAGGCAAAGCCATGTGAAGAATGTGGGTCAGTTTTATTCAGAATGGCTGGTGTCCAGTGGTGAAAGGAGTCCAATGTAATCAATCACCTTGGAACCAAGTACAATAGCTCACTGCTGCCTCCTAGAGGTGATTCCATAATATATCTTACGTAATGGATTCTGTTGGATATTGAGAAGCATCAGTAGCTAGATTAACCTTAGATGAGGTAGCTGAGTTATTGCTATTATCATGGGTCCATTATAACAGCACTGAGTTCCTAAAGACAGGGTTTACTTGATCTGAATTTTTTAAGTCAGAACTCAACAAAGAGGGAAATTGAACCTCACTGTTTGCTTTCAGGGCCATACCTGAATGTGGCTATAGCACAGAAAGAATGCCTCTTGAGTTTGTGTCCATATATAAGCTGACCCACGTACAAACCAAGCTAACCTTTGTTCTTCCATTGTCTATTTTAAGCACCTCCACTGCCCACATCCTGACACTCAGAGGTCTGATCATCATGAGGAAGAAGTATTGTTTGTGGAGCTCACTTATGCCCTTTGGACCCACCTGTACCCTGTGCTTCATATACTACTTCTGTCTTATGATGCATTGCTACCAGGCCTTCCCAAGCCTTTGACTCAGTAACTCAGTATGTCTGACAGAAACTATTTATGACAGATATTCTTAATTCAAGGTCACTTGATAGCTTTTAGTAAGATGTTCCATATTTCCAGTGCCTAGTGGCATGCCAGCTTCTGTTTTCACATGATGACATAACCTTGCTGTAGAAAATTAAGGTTTTACATAATGACAATGCTACTGGGGCTTGCCGTGCTTCTTAAGTGGTGTTATTCCTGCAGGGCCATATGGCCCAAGTAGTACAAGGGCTGCTGGGATCACAACCTGTGTCTGCTGTGGATACCTTTTCTGCTCTGGGTCTCTTTAAAAGCTGTCAGACTTCCAGTCACCTGGCAAACGGATCAAAGTAGTACCACCCAGTGTGAATTACGCTGTACACAGAATATAAAGTGTCTTGTCGGGTTCTGTGCTTCCTTTGTAGTTTTGAGTGGGGCAAGATACAATCCATTGTTCTTTACATTTGAGAAAAGCTTTGGACAACTAAAATCTTCACGGCTCTGACCAGTTCCATAGCGTTTTAGTGCTAATCTCCCACCTTCTGAAACAGATCTTCAAACATACTTGCTCTTTTTTGCTCAGTTGGTTTGATTATCCTGCCATTAACATAGTGAACCAATTGATATTCTTGAATATCTTTTTAAAATATATTTTATTGATTTTTTACAGAGAGGAAGGGAGAGGGATAGAGAGCTAGAAACATTGATCAGCTGCTTCCTGCAGACACCCCCCCCCCCCCTCCCCAGGGGATGTGCTTGAAACCAAGGTACATGCCCCTGACCAGAATCAGTCCGCAGGCCAATGCTCCATCCACCAAGCCAAACTAGTTTCAGCATATTCTTGAATATCTTGATGGTCTAGATTCCTAGGAAGTATTTTAAGAGATGGGGGGGAGGGGGGAGGGAGAGTGAACATAGCCTGGGGATATTGTAAATGTCAACTGATTCATTTTTACAGTAAGGTTCATGGTAATATGCCCTTAAAAAGATAGCTTCTCTTGTACAAAGCTAATGGATACCTCTCGTTTAAATTTGAGTCAGTTGACTGTCATTATCTTGTGTTTATAAAGTTGACATGATGAATAAGTGAGAATATAACTGAGACCATAATGCTGGATTTTTTAAGGCGCTTAAAGGTAGCACTGACCTCTCCTGCTACTTCTGATAATTTGATAGGGTTTTATTTGGTAACTTGGCTAGGGGAATGGGTGGTTTTGCAGGCCTTGTGGCAATAGGCTTTTACTGTACAGGCCAAGGAACCAATCTTGGGATTGGTTTTGTCTCAAGAATGTCCAGTTAAATCATACTCTCAGGGATTAGGAAAATGAAGACTGTTTACTTATTGGACCTTGATGTAGGCCAGTCCTAAGCCAGTTATTTGCTAGTGGGTCCCCCTTTCTGCCACTCTTACAAGAGTTATGTTGCTTCAGGCATCATATATCAGCACCAACTAGGACTGTGTCCATCAATCTTCCAAATATTTTTATATTCCTAGTTCCCTAATAGTATATTGTTTTCTGAGTAAATAGCCCTGACCCTTTTTTGGAAAAGCCTTGGCGAATTATTACTATTTACACATAATGTGTTTTTTTCAGGGTCCTTTCTTCTGGGAACTTGGACCCTTCTTCATTCAATCAAATAGTTCTGGGCCTGAAAACTGGTCCAGGATGGGAAAGTAGGCACACTATCATGATTTTTTTATGGCATTTGTGAGTGGCTGTCCTGAGTCTCCTAATAATTCATCTTGATTCTTCAGATTGATTATGCAAATAGACCCACCTTGCCCTAAATATCTTTCCCCCTAGGATTCCATATCTTATTAAAAAAATCTGTCTGGATGCACTCTGGTTTTACTCTGATATTATTGGCTTATGACAATAATGAAAAATAACAACAAAAACTCCATCTTGTTTTTGACAATTAAGAACCTTTTGACAATAAAGAACATGGTCTTCTTTATTCCAGGAAACTCTCTTTACCATCACCATTACCATTGCTCTCAAGGAAGTAAGTGCGGCAACAGCCTTTCCAGCTGTCAGGCCTGGGCTACAAAATCTTACAGAGAAACTACTTCTCAGTGTCTCACCAGTGCATGCCTTATTGACTGGGTAAATGGAGTGTCCTTCAGGCCTCCTTTAAAATAGAGTTGACTAGTGGTTTTCACCCTTACATAATAGATATCCATTTGAACATTGCATTTTGCTGAGCTCCTCAATCCCTTTTTATACTGCCAGCTGTGATAGTTATGGCTCCCATTTTTCACTTAGTGGAGGACATCCTTCTCCAGGCCTTCAACTACTACCCTACAAGGTAAGTACTTCCTCCTCTGTCCTAGATAGAGTTTTAAATCCAGTTTCACAGGAGATTGATCCCAATTTTATAAATTCCCCTTATCTAACTTTATGTCATGGTACCCTTAATATCTGCTCCAGTCTCTTACATGGGCTCTGATTCCTGTTAAATATATTTGTCAGGGCTGTGTAGCTCTTTCAGTTATAGCCCTTAGATCAAGTGCCCAGCTGAGTTATGCCCAGCTGAGTTATGCTATCTTCTAAACCTGGCCATTGCTGTCATGGACAAAATAGGAGAAAAGATAGAGAATCTGTGGGAGACACAAACAATCTTTTGAGGCAGTGTTTGAACAAATTGCACACATGATTTTAACATGGAGGTGTCCCAGGTTTCTGGGGAGCACTACAAGTCCAGGAGGATTTAAGATATTCTGCAGTTTCAGAAATTTCAGGAGAATATGGATACTTCAGATGTTTATATGCATTGGCATAATGTCCCAAATCCCGAGTATAAAATTCTCACTCCTTCCAAATTAGGGTTCAGATCATGGTGCAAAGGAATTGCTAGGGTTGAGGGTCCAATCTTCTCTGGAGCTGCATTATTAGTACTATTATAATTCAATGCTGACATTGAGCCTCAGCTTTCTGCTTTCTAACTTCAGGAAGTAGAATTCTTTATGTTTACAAGGTGGCATTATGGCTTTTAAGCACATGGGCTTAAGTTGGTGATGTGTTTACTCAGGTTTTTGCTATCTTTCTCCAATTTATTGATTGCTCCTAGCAATACTTCTAACAGTTAATGTTTCTCATAATTACTGTTTCCCCAGAACCTCTCAGTTACCCAAGATATTGATACTTCAGTGCATTCCTTCCACTGATACACCATTCCAGTTCATCGTTGATGAAAGGGTTAACAATTACACTATCTCATGCCAGAAACTATCAGCATTACACCTATCCCAGTGAAGGGATTCTCATTGTCAATAGCCAATGAATAATTCATCTCCAAAATAACATTCTTGGGGACTGACTCTTTCTCCTGACATCATCTGTCAATAGCTTGGTTCTGCAGAAAATGGAGTCCCAGGAATATTAGGGAATGCTTTAGAAAACAATCTTCTCAGAGACTCAAGGAAATAGGACAGGGCAGAGGGAAAACTTGACCTGCAATGTAGCTGCAACAAAATGCTCAACCAGTCTCATGAGTTGATCTGAAGCTGGAGTAGCTCTTCAGCAATATCTTGCATTGCATTTGATGGATAGGAGATATGGGGCATTTGATGGATAGGAGATAGGGGGACGCTTTGTACCCTTGCATGAAACGGTCATTGGAAGAAGGCCATCTCTGAGGAAGAAGACTTACTTTGGGAAAGCAACTCCCTTTGCCTAAGAACTTTCACCGAGATCCAGCTGTGGGCATCAGTAGGTAACACTTCCAATCCTGCAGGGAGCATCTGTGTGGAGAGCCACTGTATTTGCTACAGGACCATGATGAAATAGTTCTGCTACAACTTTGCCCATACACTCAGATCTATAACTTCCCATTGTTTCGTCCTCTCTTCCACACAGCAATAACTTGCAGAATAAGGCCTGCCCCTACAATTTTCCACATAAAATACCAGAAAACTTGTGAAGACGGGATATTTTAAAAAGTGGGAAAATGCAGCAGGGGATGCATTTTCCCACTTTTTAAGATTTCTTAATTTCTTCCTTTTAGATCTCTAATCATGTAGGTCATACCTTTCCCATGGAGAGGGAGAGTATGGTATTTGTAAATGGCCAAAAATACTAGAAGTAGGCTGAAAAAAAAATGAGGAAAGGAGAATGGAATTTCATTTTACATTCTCCAGTTTTTTATACTAACTTAGTGGTCCTCAAATATAGCAGCGCCTTAGAATCCTCTTTGGTGAATTTTAAAATACACCACTACCTGGGTCCATTCTTGACCAGTTAAGTCAGAAGCTCTGAGAATGGTGCCAAGTAACCTCTGGGTTATAAATGCTTACTGAGTCAATCTAAAGTTCAGTCAGTATTGCATAGTATATTGGACTTACTGGTTAGGATTACAATCAACTACTCTTGTAACTGCCATCCTGGGAAGAGAACAGAACCACATGCCAATATTTATAATTCGGCTCTGCCAATGTCAACTACTGTTGTTTTATGTATCTATTTGGAAGCACTGGAATGTATTTTTATTTTTATTTTGTCCTTCATAGGCTATGATATGGATCAAGTATACACAGTTCCCTAGGCATAAAATGTACTCTCTGTTTTATCTGCTATCTTGTATTCATCTGAAAGAAAAGTTATACAGAGCCTAACAGCATAACATTTTTTTATAAATATTTTAAGATTATCAATGTCAAAGAATAATAAAATTATTAAATCCTTTAAAATGCGTATTTTCAAGAGTTTAAGATCGCATGGAGAAGTTAGAATTCAAGAAATAACATATCTTAAGTTAAAGACATAAAAGTCCACACATGTCCAACAAGCATTTAAATAAAGATCTTAATATTTTATCCTGTTCAATTTCAACCAAAAGAATCTCACCAAGATGTTTGGAAGAAAATGGGGTTTCTTTAGTCAACTCACTGTAATGAATATAACCTTGCAACAGTTCTGAAAATGATCTTATGTATAAACCTTAAATGTGTTCTGTATTTTCAACTCTAAATGATGTATTAGATTCATCATTTCAAGTTTTTATAAGCTAGCCTTCAAACAGAAACTCTTGAAAATATACATTTTCAATGCCTTAACTCAGCTAATAATTTTTCCAGTCTCACTTTATATTTCTAATCAAAGACCATAGCAGAGAATTTGTCATTTCAGACAGAATGAGGTAGAGGGAGAGAAGAAACTATTCTTACTTTAACCTTGACTGAATGAGTACTAATGTACAAGTTGTGCAGAATTCCACACTCAGGAATTTAAAATAAATTGAGAGCTACACATATCAAGAGGCTAGTTTAATCACCATGTTTATTATCTAAAGAGGCGGAAAATGACCAAACTTCCTTTCTCTTTTACTAAATGAGATTTATAAATTCTTTACACAGTTTGAAACAATATTTTAGTGCCACATATCTTATTTAATGTGTCATTTCCCCCCCCGTATAAGACATTTACTATCTGCTGTTTAAATGAAAATTTTGATTGAGGAGCTGTAGGATGATACTATCTAATAAGCTCCTAGGTGATGTAGAAGCCATCCAGTCTAAGGATAACCTGGTTTAAAAAAAAAAGAAAAAGTTTTTGTTGATTTTTAGAAGGTTGAAAAAGGAGAGAGAGAGAGAAACATCGATGAGAGAGGAATATTATCGATTGGCTGCCTCCTGCATGCCCTCCATTGGGGATTGAGCTCACAACCCCAGTTTAATGCCCTGACTGGGAATTGAACCAGTGATCTCTTGGTTAATGCTAATCCATTGAGACACACCAGCCAGGATGGATAATGTTTTAAGCAGCCAAGACTTAAAGCAGTGAATCTCAAACTGTGGTCTCAGGACCACCAGAGCAATGCCTGAGAGCTTTAAGAAATTCAAGTTCTCAGGTCCCATGGCAGATATATCATAACGGACCCAATGAGGATTGAGGCCCAGCAATCTGTTGTTGTTGTTTTTTTTTGTTTTTTGTTTTATAAGTTCTTCGAACTATTCTGCTGAACATTAGTTTGAAAATCAAGCCATTGCTTTAGGGTATTTGTTTCCTTCTTTTTAACAGTTTTATAGAGGTATAATTGATATAAAATAAATTATAGATGTTTGAAAGTGCACTATTTGATAGCTTTTAAAATGATCAATACAATCAAGATAATGAATCCATCACATCTTCCCCTCAATTTCCTACTTCTCCTTTGTAACTCCTCCCTCTACATCTTCCCACCCTTCACTCTTCCTCCCTCCCAAATTAAAACACCTTCTACTTTTGATTACTTTATATGCTATCTTGCATATATAGAGTTTTACATAAATGAAACTATAAACAGTATTTTTTTCTCTCTGCCTGACTTAATTTACTTTGCCTAATTATTCTGCAACTTCCTTCTATTTTGATATGTATAGTCTATTTAAAAAACTATCATGTTAAAATTCATCTATTAAATTCTGAGGTAGTTTTCAGATTTGGGTTATTACAGATAAAGCCACTATGAGCATATGTGTATAAATCTTTCCATGGGAATATGCTTTTTTTTTTCCTCTTGGGTGTAAGTACCTGTATATAGAATATGACTACATTGAGAATACTTGTATACTTAAGTTTTTAAGAAATTGACAAAACTGTTCTCAATGTAGTCATAGCATTTTACATGTCTCATTTTCTTTACTACAGTTCATCTAATTTAGGTATATAATTCTACTTGACTCAGAAGCAATACTTATTTAATAATGTCATAGCTTAAATAGATTGGGAAGGAGATATTCGTTATTTTAATCTTTAAATACATCTGCCTGAAAAAGACAACTTTTTCCCCAAAACTAACATAGCTTTCTAAATATTTGCAGAGTTAATGATGTACACATTTCTAAAAACTGATTACTATTTATGAAAACAATAAATACTCAAAATAATGTAAATAAAATAATGATGTGCACATTACTAAAAACTGATTACTATTTATGAAAACAATACTTAAATACTCAAAATAATGTAAATAAAATAATCATTTCTATCTAGCTGGTTCATGACCCCTTTGTTCGTGATAGGAAGAGGCACAAAAGAACATAGTTTTTTTCTCTGTTTTAAGTAGATGAAAAATAATAATGTCAAGTTGCCAACCTGGTAAGTGCATGAAGAAAAAGTACAACCACAATGCAATTAAAATGATCTTTGTCATATTTTCCTGTCATACACCCTTGTCTGTGTGGGTGGTCTCCAAGCATGAGATCTGTTCTTGACATTTTGTCTCAGGTAGCAACTTTGGTTTTGAATGTATTATCTCCTAATCATTGATTACTCCCTTTTGATAAAAAAAAAAAAGTATTTTTTCTCATTTTCTACATACTTTCATTTCTTCCTTGCAAAGTGCAATGTGTATAACTCTACATATCCTGTAAATTCCTCAAATTTTATTGCTGAAATATCAGAGATTAGAATTAACAGATTAAATATCTAGATACGGTCTTTACAAAGGTGAAGCCTTTTCATTCTAACACCAATAGTACAGCTTCTAGAAGGTAGTAATACAAGCAAGTTTTCACATCATGCAGAGACAAATTATATGTCCCTTAAATTAACAGAATACATTAAGCACCCACTACATGCAAAGTATTTTGTAATTATTTGGGTTATATAAATATAACATTTCATTGTTTGGGTTATTTGAGTCAAACTTTGATACCCAAAGTAGTTTCAAAATGTGATTTTGACTGTAGTTGCACATATAAATTTTAAAGGTATAAAACAAAAACTTTAGTAGGTCGAAAAGGGCTATATTAATCAAGTGAAAATGTTAATAATCAGTAGAGAAAAAGTATTACTAAATTATACATGTAATCTCTAAGATTCCATATCTACCATGAGTGATGCTTAAATTCTGCAAAAAATAGTTAAATGAGTCAGGTTGACAATGTTTCTTATTGAAAAAGCATAACAACATTATGATTAAATAAATAGATAATTTAAGACCTATTGGTTTATTATTACATATTTTTGTTGTTAATTAACATTAAGTATTCATACAGAAACTGTTTATTTTGATGCCTCCCATTTTTAGGATTTCTTTTCAAATTATATTCTTATAGTAGCCCTGAGTGTTATAAGTCTGCTTTTCTTCACCTGTAATATTTCAAGTCTTCAATAGGAGTAAGTGCAAAGGGAAAAAAGAAAACACACTAAATAGCATTTTTTGTAAGTGATTCTAAAAAATGAGTATTTCCTTTTATTTATCCACTGAATTTTGGCAAATCAGTTTTTCCTACATGTATTTATTCAGTGATAATTCAGTGACTATGTTTAGAAAGATTTATCTCTAAAATTTTGTGAGTACCCAACCGTTTTAGGACTTGTTCTAAAATATTAAAATTAATATTTTAGTTGTCAGTGCAAATATTAACTTTTGCTTAAGCTCTCATTTTGATCATTTATGCTTTATGATTTTAATACCATTTTGAAAGAATGTGGTGTAGAGTTCATTTCTAAACCATTCTCTACTTGTTAATTTCACTATAATTTTTATCTTCTTAGTCAGAAATTATGGAAAAATTTAACTCAGGACTACCAACGCGATAGGTCAGCATCTGTCAATTCTGTCAATTTTTGTTTTATTTTGTGTTTAGCTTTTGAAAGGTAGATAATTTAAATTGATCTCTCAAGGAACCTTGGTTTAGTTTTATGTTCCTTAAAATTAGAAAATAAATGCACGCAGACATGGATTGTCATAAGTAATGAGTACTAATTTTATAGTTTATATACTCTTAAGTAACTTATATAGAAAAATTGTGATTGTCATCTGCTGATCCACTCTTTAACATAAAATTTATATTTCTATTTGGATATTATTCATATTAATAACAAGATTTCATTTAAACTCATAAATTTGCTTTCCACATTTTTTGTAATTCATTTATTTATGATTAGACAAAATACACTAAATATGAATTTGGTTTCTTAATTCATGTTTAATTACTTGACTAGATGACATTTCATAAATAATGTAAACATAAGCATACATGTGTTTCATATAAATTTTCTATCATACATGTTTAATATACCAATTTCATGGGTTAAGTTTAATTTTTGTTTATATGTCAGGTCAATTACTTTACTTGTAATTGGTTGGTAAATTATAAATAGTACAAATTTGTTATTCATGTTGTTATTTACTATTATTATTATCAAAGAGATGTTCTTGTCAATATCACATATTCTGTAGTTATGGAGATAAGGTCTGTTTGTAAGGCCAGATGAGTTTGGAAGTTAAATTGCATGTAACTATTTGAAGCTGTTATTATTATAGGCTAGTAATGAAGGGAACAGAGAATGACTTATTCCAGAGTTGTAACCTAATAGGCATAAGCCGTTTTTGGTAAAAGAGTACGAGGTAGAAGTACTGAGGAATAAGTCAGCTTAAGACCAAGTGCTGCCCAGCCAGCATGATTTAGTGTTTGAGCATCAACCTATGGACCTGGAGGTTGCAGTTAATTTCTCTGACAGGGCACATGCCTGGGTTGCAGGCTCAATCCCCATGTGGGGCGTGCAGTAGGCTGCTGATCAATGGTTCTCTCTCATTATTGATCTCTCTCTCTCTCTCTCTCTCTCTCTCTCTCTCCCCCTTCCTCTCCCTGCCCCACCCCCCCGCCTCTTTTTCCTCTCTGAAATCAATTAAAAACTGTATTAAAAACACACAAACAAACATGTGATTGGGCTACTTAAAAGATATGTTTTAAAACTGGTCAATAATCGTGATTGAAGAAAATTTCACAATGAAATATAACAAACACAATCATTGATGTTCAGCACATAATTTGATTGGATTAGATCATAGGAAATATGAGTCTTTCATTTATAAATTATAAACAGATCAATGAAAAGAGGCATCTGCTGAACCAGATACCTTTCATTACAGCAAATACTGAAGCAGGGTGAACCAGACTGCCAGTGAACAGAATTCCAAACCAATTAAGACCTGGCAGTGTGAAGAAACATTATTTGTGTGATTTTTGAAATTTCAGGTTTCTTATTGTCTTATTCTAGGACTTCTCAAAACTTTAGTTATATACCATCCGATAGTTACACATCTTGTAGACCATCTGTTCTCCCCTGCAGTTCCCCTTTCATTTCCTTTACATTGATTTACCTGGCTTATTTTTGTATGTTAACTAGACTCAACACTATTTAAGGACAGAGATTATGTTTATAGTGTGAATTCTTACCATAGTTCTAACCTAGACACTTTTAGCTATTCAAATACTATTTTTGTGAATTAATTAAACTATCATTTATTCTCTGAATATCACTTGCATATTATCCACTTTGTTAATATATTGTTGGAGGACTTATAGTCAAATAATATGCATTTTTCTTTTAACAGCACTAAATTTGCTTTTTCTTTCTTCATAGAAACTAATAAAGACGCAAACAATGACAAAACATTCCTTAGCTATATACTCAATAGGCACCTAACTAAAGATTTAAAAACTGTAGATAGTTATAATTTCTTATATACTACTTGGTGTACAATTGAAGTTTCCAACCTGCCAAGTATTATTACAAAGATGAATTATTGAAACTAACATCTACTGTAATGCTGCAGCTATTTTGGTACATTAAATCCAAAACACCTATAGGTGACTCCATTAGAAAGGATGGATAGATTTTTCACGATAGCTTCAGCTAAATTAAATTAGTATTCTTACTACCTTTGATTAGCTTACTATCTATTTATTATACTAAATTTAACAATCACTCTTGTGTTTTTATTATTCCTATTTTCAGAAAATTAAATAGAGGAAAGGTGAATTAGTGTGTAGTATTTAAAAATTATGCACGTTACATGGAAGTGATCTAAATAAAAGAGTACCTTTTAAAACTAAAAATGTTTTTTTTTAAGAAACTTTATTTTTAAAAAGTAACACTTCTGATGCAAAAAGAAAAAATTAGGTAATTTTGGAGTCATTTCTTTGAGGGACTCACATAAATATGTATATTATTAAAATGGTATTTTCTCCCCCATTAAAAAATTACTCAATATGGTCAATCTGATAATCACTCTTTATATTTGTTTGTGTCTTCCACTTTCAGTGAACTGATGTGCAATCAATATTTTAGCTTTGTTAGATTTAGATAATATGAAATGTTTTGCATAGTCTGATCCTAAGCATGAATAAAGAGGAATCAAATTGATTTTCAGTCATCATTCAGTAAACACAATATCTATCAAGTAAATCCATGCCTGACATCTTTAAATCAAAGACTGCTCAGCTACACTGATGAACACTGATTTATTTGCCACTAAAAAACTATATAAACTTATGATTACCTTTTAAAAATAATCAATTTGCTTTATAATATTCTGTATAGCTATTTCTCAAACTATTACATGTATACATACTGTGTCATTACCTTTTCACTGGGAGGCAAACTAAATGTCTTTCAGAGTATTTTACTCAAGTCATTTATGTAGATTTCATTCAATGATTTATTAAAGACAGTAAAAGACTCTGCATACAAACCATGGCAACTTTGTCCTTATCCTCTGTTTTCCTCTGAAGTAAACTTTGAAATAAATCTTTAAAGCTAACTGAACTAGGTTTTGATGTTTATTTTAAATAAATCATAACTAGTATGGACAATAGAAATACTGTCACAATGCTTAATTTGATTTGGGAGTGCATGTATGATAAAAGAGTCAAAGGTGAGTAGAACAAATCTGATCTTGTAGCAAGTAAGTATGAGTGTTTTAGCGACAGCCTTGGGAATATATATCTGATACTGAGAACCTCGAGAGATGACTCAACTGAGAATCTAGCATGCTATTTATAACCTTCAATACACTGTACAAAGTCAGCATGAAAAGATATTATTGAAAAATAAGCAAAGGGAATTTTTTTTGAAGCACTTGTTCCATAACCCATGACCTCAAACTCACATAGAGACCTTGGTATGTAAACATATGTAAATATTTCCAATATGAGGTGATTGAAGGTCTTAGAAAATAGTCCAAGGCTTTCATAGTGTGGTCTCTCCCCGCTTGGCATGGTCATACTCCAAACTACTAAACTGGCATGTTCCCTCTTAAAATCAGGTTAGAAATCACCTCTTCCCCCCAAAAAAATTTCCTGACCTGTACAATATTCAGTTGTCCTGTGAAGTGTCCTGGAAAACTGTTTCTCTTTAGCATGGATTTTATCACATTATCTTGACATTTATAATTTATTTCGCTTACAGTAGTAACTTAGACCTGTAACACAGTTCCTTTTCTGGCCCCTGGTAGCCATTCAATACATATTCCTTAAAAATAATGAGTAAACAGGTAAATGAAACGACAGTAGACAAAATAAATTTGGTAAGTGAGAGAATGAGTTACTTTAGTGAGTCTGTATTTGAATATATGTTTCATCTAGTTTAGAATTAAGATAGGGCCCAGCAGCCTCAGGTTCTAAATGAGAAAGTAACTCAGAAGCTTCTAGACACCCAAAAATAAAACATTGATATTATAATTATGAATGCTTCAAATTAGAAATAAAAGGAAGGGACATCTAAAGGAAATCTATGTAGCATAGGGTGCGGAGGAATTCTACTTAAAATAAAAAAAAACTTGGATAAAAGTTTTCAAAAATAATGTATACTTGTTCTTGAAGAAAAAAAATTCTTTATGAATATTTATCATCAAATGATTCAGCTGTAGCCATAAAAATAGAATAGGAGTGAAAATATTTGGAATTCACTTAGGATATTGCCTTAAACCACCCTGAAAGAATAAAGGATCCCTATAACTAATTATAGAGAAAACCCAGGGAGACATTTGTAAAGACAAATGACATATCACTAATTAAAATTGCTTCCTTAGGAGTAAGGTCCATTTCAGACTTTCTTAACTCTTCTGAGAGTGAACTGTGTTGGAAACAGTCCAACCATCTAACAGTGACTACAATTTCATGAAATTAGATACAAACAAGATATTTAACTATAATATAAAAATTTATATGCCTTCATGAATATATTTATTATTAATTCACAGTATTGGATTTTTGTTTAATTTCCCCCATGTTGATTTTTACAGTGGATGAGAGAGAAGTGGGGAGAGAGATACATCTATGTGAGAGAGTTCTATCCCTTGGTTGCCTCCCACACATGCTCTAACCATGGCTGGGATCAAGCCTGCAACCAAAGTAAATGCCCTTGACTGGAATTGAACCCACAACCTCAGATTGTGGGCCAACTTTCTAACCACTGAGCAAAACTGGTCAGGTCAGAAATTTTAAAAACTTTTCTGTCCGTAGGTATCATAGCATTGGAAAAGCGAAGAGAAAGATTCAAACTGATGATCTAAAATTAGGATTACATCTTTACGGTTTTCCCTAAACCAAATGAAATTATAGTTTATATAGCACTCTAGCTAGTATGCTACAGCAAGCTACCAGTATTTCATTGGAAAGCTATTTTATAAATATATATGTAGTAGTAGCTCTACGCAGGAATCCATGCCCCAGCAGCTCGCTGTTGCCCTCCAGTAGCTCTCCGCCGCTGTCCTGTCCTCCAGTAGCTCCCCTTTCCCCCCCTCGCCCTCTCTTCATAGCTTGCTGCCCTGCCCCCTTTTGTAGCTCTGTGCCTGCCACCTGCTTGTAGCGCACTGCCCCACCTTCATGCTGATCCATGATCTAGTCATTACATTGTTGGTCATTACGCTTCTTTAGTTTGATCATTGAAGAAGTCTGAGGTTCCTATTTATTGTGATGTATAAATTTATATAATTAAATTTTATAAATTGTCACTTTTAATGCATTTTGAAACACTTTGGATGCAATATACTTTGTCTATCAAGTCTTTATTTTCCTCTCAGGTCAACACTAACTATTGATAAATGGTTTTTAAAAAATTATATGCTTCTCAGTTAAGTTTTAATATTTGGAATATATTTTAGATCTCCGAATACAAGAAGACTGTGAGACCATCACACTTATTTGTGATAAGATGCATACATTAAATGGAGTGGAAAAATACTAAGCTAGGTTAGCTAAAGTTATGTAATGGAAAAATGCTAGAAAATGACACACAATAAATATAACACATTTGGAAAATGGATCTTTGATCAAGTGCTAAAAGCAGTCATTTTAATTTTTTCAAAGAAAATGAAGCTGAGTTTAAATGGTTCAGAATATATTTACCCTACAATTTACTTTGTAATTTAAAATCATTTGTGGGAGATTCATGATAAAATCCATGCATGATCCATCACAAGTTTAAGATTTGGCTTTTCCCTGCGTAAACTCTTCCATACTAATAACTCACATTTATTTAGTACTCATTTGTTGTCATATTCTATGCTAGGCTCATTACACACATAATGCATAATCGGTATACATTGCTTTCCAAATTTAATTTTTAAAAAATGAAGTTTGGAGAAATTGGGTAATTTTCTCAAGGTAACATGTTTAATGAATGCCAGAGTTAGGATTTTAATGGAGGAATTTGGGGCTTCAAGATTAAGGACATGTTCTCTCTACCAAACTGCCTATTTACCAAACTGCCTATGTGTTCAGTATCATCTCTTAATACTTTTATTCCTGATCATCTGGGAATCAAAAATGCAACCATTTTGGTGCACAGTTCAATGTTTCAACCAATTGAGCCACCAGGCCAGGGCCCTTCTACTTTTAAACACATGGTTAAGTTCCTATTTTCCTTGAAAACTATCATCATATTATAGGTTTCCAATAAATTCATTTTCCTATAAATTTTAGATCTTTAATATAATTAACTGGCTTTAATTAGGAATGACAATATATTCTCTAGGTGTTTGTTAGTAAAATGGGCTCTACTTGTAGTGGTGTGCATAACCTGAGAGGAAGATTTCACACTGTAAGCAAGGTCTTCCAAATACGTTTAATACACATCACAGTCTTTCAGAATTTCAAAAAAGTGTCTATTTCTTCAGTGGTTTTCTTAGTCTTGTCAAGAGATTGTCATTCACCTATAGACATTGCTTTTAATAAACGAATTGAAACTTTCTGGACTATCCTAGTAGGAAAAGGGTTGTAAAAGGTGATTTCTACAAATGAGGCATTGTTTTTATGAGTTGTGATAAAAGAAGAAGATGGTCACTTAAAGAAGGCTTTTTTGTGTGTGATAATAAAAACAACAACAAACAAAGCAAGCAAATCTAGGTGGAAAGTTGTATCAGACTGTTTTGATTTTTCAAGCATAATTTAAAATAAATGCATGGTAATTGTGGGAAATGATTATGGAACTTTCAAGAATGGCTTGAGGTCCAGAAAGGAGTAGCATACTGAAGAAAAAAGCATCTACAGACTTTGAAGAAGTCTGTGTTGAGAGGGCCACGGGGCAAAAACCCAGAAATAGTATCTAGTCACTGGTCCCTGGCTGATGACCATAAAGAACGCAGAGAACTACCCTACAATCACGAGAAATGAAATCTGTCAATAATCACAGGGATCCGAAGTGGATTAGTCCCTAGTGTGCCTTCTGGAATGTTGTGACTCTGTTAAATTAACTGTTGTTAGGCATACCTTAGGGTGTTGGTGTTGAGCCAGGCTTCAAGGAGAGATCACTGAGGGAAGTGAAAATAAGAGAAGTTTACTCAAATCCTGGGGCAGCTGTCAGGCACACCTCCATAGACCATGTGGTGGGAATGTCAAGGCAGGGTGCAGGCGACAGAGCACCTCAGAACTGGGGCACAAGCCTTTATTAGGGTACATGGGTAGGAATGCTTTGGACTTCCTAGCTAAGGGTGGATTGATCAATTCAAACCCAAAAGGGCACTAGTTTTATAAGCTTCAATTGGGTCTTATCAATGAGATGCCTTGAGAAAGGCCCTAGGAGGTGGATACAGTGCTCATCACAAGGGAAGTTGGAGGAGTCTTATCAGTAATTTATGCTTACCTGGGACTCTGGAGACTGCTTTTTAGGGCATGAGCTCTAGCAAAGGGCTAGTGTCATTTCAAGGCTCCCTACCACACATGTGGATACTGAGGTAGCAATATCATGTAGTTTAGCTAACTTCTCAACATAGATGCAATGCAAGCTGGCTGAACCCAGATTTCAGCCTTCTGAGGTTCTGAGTGAAGGACCAGCTAAGCTATGGTTGTACTCCTGACCACAGAAGATGTGAAAGAATAACTGTGTGTTGTTTTAAACTTCTGTATTTGTGGTAGAAAACAATGAGTCATTTGAACAATTTTGACAGTAGGGTGGCGTGGTGGTGGTTACATAACTTAGGTAAAACCAAATGAACTTCATCCCCTGACTCAAAAAAATTGACTTAGAGATGGACTATGAAGCAAATAAATAAAAATTCTTTTAAAGGAATTTCTGATAAAGAAGATAGAACATTATCTATTAAACCTTTTATGCCAGTTATCATGCTACCTGGGAAGAGCAAAAATGTGAAAATATCTTTCTCTCTCCAGCTACACATTCTAGAATCTTGTAGTTGCATAGAAAATACACACTTTGCCAATGAAAGAGTTATAGGTTATACGGACTTAAATTTTGGGTCTATTGTCTTTTCCCAGCATGTCCTTCATAATAATTAAATTCTGGTCAAGTCTAACTATATGCCATCTCCTGAACTCATTACTTATATTTGACTTATGTATTTTGCTCTATGAGTTTCTTCCTCTGCATTGTGCTACCTTGTGTATACTTTTCCTTGACTTTTTATATCATCTTCATACCATTCTTCAGTGATAAGAGTTGAAGTTGCCTGTCACCAGAATGTCTTTGTTCAAAAATTCAGAATAAATTTCTAGAATAATTTTACCTCAGCCATGCAAATTAATTCATCTTATGGAACTTAGTAAAAATCTCTCTGTGGCTTAGTACATGATCATTTTTTAAATAATTCCTCCCAGCTTATTTGAAATGAATATATATTCTGGTTTTAGTCTTTTTAAAAAGTACTTATTATCTACTTTAAAAATTTTTAAAAAATCTTTGTTGAAAGTATTATATACATTCCCCCTTTTCCTCCATTGACCTCTTCTAACCCCACCTTCTACCCCAGGCCTTTACCACCCTGTCTGTGTCCATGGTTTAAGAACTGTTTATAGAATTTCATTTTTTCTGTTCTGAGGTAAGTTTATTGTCTTTTAAATTTTAAAAATATGTCCAATGTCGATAATTTTAAAGGGTTAAAATTTGAAGTATGGAGAAATGAATGTGTGATTCTAAATATAGTTTCAATCAAACAAAATGGTACCATCTTGACTTTCGCAAATGGAGAGTATACCATACTTATACACAGGGCTACTGAAACAGGATGCAAAACGCCTCCTCTCACTACACTAGTGGCTCAGATATTCTGATGCTGACCATGATCCTGGGACACTGGTATTTAACCTTTAGTATAATATCCTAATTCTGATTAAAACATTGAGTTTCGCTGGTTTGATATATAGAGCTTAACAATCTACACATCTCATCTTATATGCTAAAAATTTCATACTTGTGTATTTTTCTGTGTCACCCAGTCTAGACTATAAAATCTTTCTAGTATAGGACTACCATCAGATAAATATTGGGATGCTCATCTTCTCAGCTGTACCCTAGGGATAAGCACTTATTTTTACTCAGTACGTCTTTCTTTCATAAAACAAAGGCAAATTAAGGAAGCTGTATGGACAGCTCAGAACTGAAGCCTGGTAAAAGCGCTTCTCCTTGGCAGCTCCACATGAGGTTTGCCATGAAGTTAATAGCAGTGAATTAATTTGCTGAGGAGCAGGAGGTAAACAACAACAAAATAAACCTTTATGTGACAATAGCTATGCAATGCACATTCATACTGATATTTTTAAATCAATCATTAGGACCTTGCTTGACTGACATATGCCAAACTTTGATAGATGCTCTCTAAGGGCATGGACTTTGTAGACAGGGTTTACCAATCTATCCTCAGCCTCTGTTCTTAGCATATATTAGGACCTTGATTAATATGGATTAATTGGATTAATGGGTCAATCATCACATCAAGGATTACTGTAGCAATCCAAATAATAGTTTGCTAAAAAAACATTTCCCTTATTTGTTACATAAATGTCTATGTGTCATTTAAAGCAACAAAACCCAGAATTTGAAGAGCATCTATTTTTATTTATTTGTAAAAAGTCTGGGTTTATATTAAGGAAGATTAGCTCTTCACCTCTGAGTTCGGACATTTTTATATCTGTGTTCCACATAGTCTTCAAACATAACAAGTCCAAGCCTATTTTACGCTTAAAATAGATTTCTCTTCTTGTCTTTTCCATTCTATTAGAGGCATTGCAAATCTTGCAAACATAGGATAATTTTCAAAAAAATTTTTTTTCTCCATAATCTTCAGTGGATTGTTTTAGGTTTTGAGGATGTCTGCAAACCATATTCATGTTGACAACCACCCAATTAGATGAGGCAGAACTCAGTCTACAGAGAGGGGAGTGGGGAGTCACTTCCCCAAGGAAGGTTTAAAGCACCGTTATTCATGCCCAGACCCAGTCCCAATTTCCCCAGGAGCTCTTTCGATAGCATTCCCTCTCATATTTTACTTTCCCCCCCTGATATATTTTAATGCATGTAATCTCCTGTATTTTAATTCTATAAATCTTATGCTGGAGCTGAACTGTTTCATTTGTGCTTATCATCTCTCCTCAGGAAGCTCTTTGATATCTCAAAGGAAGGCTGTCTCTGGCCACCTCTGAAAGGTGAATGAATACCTGTAGCATTTTCCTTTTTCCATGTTAGCTCCTGACACTTCCTTTCAGGGCAATTACCATTCTTTTGAAGCAGCCTTGTGATCATAAAGAAATCCCTAGTAGAAATCTAAAGGCTCTGTGTTAAGTTTTTTCATTGTAGTTGACATGTACATCAAGCACAGTTCTCGCTGTCAGGCTGAGATACATTGTCACTAATCTCTGTGAACACATAGTCAAGTTGAAAAGATACAGAAGAAAACGGCAATTTGAAGAGAATCTGATAGAGATAATGTAATAGGTGCTGTGATCCTGGAGGTAAAGCATCAGATGATACCTATTCAGAGGACCAAACTTAAAGTTGAGAAGCATTGGAAGTCTATTTTTTCTTTTTTTTTTTCTTTTTCTTTTTTCTTTTCATTTTTTTTTATTAAGGTATTATATGTGTACATATCTTACCAATCCCCCCCAAATCCCATTCCCATACGTGTCCTCCCTCCCCAGAGTTTTTTGTCCATTGATGATGCTTATATGCATGCATACAATACAAGTCCTTCGGTTGATCTCTTATCTTCCCCATATCTCCCTACCCTCCCCCTGTAATTTGACAGTCTGTTTGTTGCTTTACTGTCTCTGTATCTATCTTTTTGTTCATCAGTTTATAATGTTCATTATTATCCATAAATGAGTGAGAACATGTGGTGTTTTTCTTTCATAAAAAAATAAAATAAAAGGAATTCTTATTATTTGCAGCAACCTGGATGGAATTGGAGAACATTATGCTGAGTGAAATAAGCCAGTCAATGAAAGGAAGTCTTTTTTGGGGATAGGAGAAGAGAGAGTAATTTTTATTGAGATAAATTTACATAACATAAAATTCATCACTGTAATCATTTAAAATTTACAATTCAGTCAGATGTAGTATAGTCAAAATACTGTGCAGTCATCACCACTCTATAAGTCAAAAAAATTTAAGCACCCTCAAAAAAAACTCTATTTCCATTAAGAAGTCATTCTTCATTTTCTCCTGCTCCTTTCTCCTGAAAACTACTAGTCTATTTTGTGTCTCAATGAATTTGCTTATTCTGGATATTTCATATAAATAAAAACATATAAATAGATTACACTTTGTCTAGTAAGTTCAATGTCAGATCTAACTTATGGACAGTTTCTATTCATTGTGTTTATTCCCCTTCTGTTCATAGGCCATCCTTTCTTGCTTGTTTGCATCATATTTTTTGTTGTTGAAAACTGAAATATGCTAACATTAAATCTAGAAAAATGGCCATTTTTCTAGATTTATTGTTAGCATATTTCAGTTATCCTCTGTAAATCAGTTATCCTTTCTCCCCAGGTTTGTTATTGCTCCTGTAGTTATTGCTACTTATTACTTATGTGACTTTTTAAAACTAATTTGATAAAGTCTCTATTCTCTGTCATGTGTTGCCACTAATGTCTCTGTTCTGTTAGTTTAATGGTGAGATAGAGATTGGACCGAGATTGCTTACAGACCTGGAAACAATAAACTCGCAGGCTTTGCTGATGGCCTCCGTAGCATGTTGCTCATGCCTTCAGCACTCAGCCAGGCGGTTTACAACTCTGCCTTAGCCTTTACTTCCTCTCTGTGAAGCACCTGAAGAGCAGTCAGAGGCGAGAGCTTAGGACCATTTTTGTTCTTTCTCAAGCATTTTCCCTGCTATGATATTACACATGGCCTTCTAGACTGTGTTGGTGTTTTAAAAAATGTTTATGACCCTGATACATCTTATTCCTCAGCTTTTTATCCTAAGCTTTTTAGTCAATGATATGTCCCAAAGATTATTCATTGTCCCAGTGAGCAATGGCTACTATATCTCCCTTTACTTGACAAATACCCTAGATATCTGACTAAACACCAGAAGAGTTTCTATTAAGTCAAAATCATGGCCACCCTTTGAAGGGTCTTCCAGGGAAACACTAGATAGGTTAAAACTATCACCATTCTTTGCAAATGAGCTATGTTTTGTTCCCTTTAGCACTGGCACCCTACAAGGGGTATGGGTTGCTATCTCCAAAGACATTGCATAAGCAGGGAATGTGAAATTGGAATGGGGTAACTTAAGGTATCACAAAGCTCTCTTACCAAGAGTTAGATGGCTTTTCTTGCTTAAGCATTACTCTTACTGCTGTAAGCTTTTGGTGAGTTTCCAGAGTTCGAAGAAAGTTGGTTCTGCCAGTTTTTAAAAAGTTTCTCATTGACTTTATGGAAGGATGAACTTTTGGATTTCTTTGCCATTTTCACTGACAACACTATAAAACATTTACGATGATGTTACAACTGGGTTTGAAAGAACCAACAGGAATTAGTCAGGTGGAAAAGGTAAGAAAACAAACCAGGTTAAGACAGTATTGGGTCAGAAGGCCCCGAAACACAAGGAGACTGGTCTGTGTGCTGGAAAATGCCCCTAGTTCTTCACGGATAACTTATAGGGTACATATAAAAGCAGAAAGGCATGAATTTTAAAGGCGCTAGGATGGGGACTCAGAGTTCTTAATGCCAATAACATAATATTTGGATTTAATTTGAGCAATGTCAACTGAATTATTTAAAACAGAGTTGTTAAACTGTTTTTATAAACCGTTTTGGCTTCAAGTGAGAGGAGACTGACACTGTTCTCTGAAATTAAGAAGATGGCCATGAAGTGAATTTGGAAAGGGCAAGGAAAACTAGATGTATTCAGAGTTGGACACTAGGAGATTAAATTATGAAACATACATGGTGATATTCACCAGACATGTGGAGACACTGGTTTGGAGCTCAAGAGGAATTTAGAGCTGCTGTGCAGATTTTGGATAGTCAAGGGCATGTAAAATGATTTAAAAAACTATGGGCATAAAGGGGTCCTTAGAAATAAAAAATTAGTGAGAAGATAGTTAAGGCTACACTGGGATTTATTAATAATTGAATAGATAATTTATCACTATTCCAAGTTAAATTGCATTCAGTTTACAGTAAGTATCAATGTATGAAGGATATCCCACTCTTTCTTAGATGTGCGACTTAACTACAGAACTAGTGAAGTTTTTGTATAATCAATCCAGAACATTTTCTGATGGAAAAATAAGTCTGGAGAAAAAACTTTCTTCTTATAAGATAGAATCCAGAGTTATCTCTTATAATGTAAAACAGTTTATCTAGGGATAATCATTGATTTTAATCTAGGCCATCAATATGAATTTAATTTTTAATAATGTAAGCTGCCAGAAAATCACATTGCTAATAACACAAGCCAAGAGCTTTTTAAAAATATAGCCAGGATTTGAAAACCACTTTTGGGAAATCTGGGGCATAGTAAAATCATCAAACATTAGCCTTATTCCCAACATTAATCTATTTTAACATTAAAGATTTAAATTAAAAAATAAATGACATCCATGTTCTGGCAAATAATGATTTCCTTCAAGTTTTTTTAAAATTACATCATGGCTACATGGAGTAATATTATGCATAATACAAAAATATTACATATTGAAAAAATGGAAACATATACTTATCATATTTTTAAATAAAAATGGAAATAAACAGCCACTGCCACAGTTTAAATTGACAGCATCTTAATGTCAATGTTTTATTTAAGGATAGTATATGTGAAGGGCAATACACATTTCATAAAGATACAGATATAAATATTTTGTGCTTTGCAGCCCATTCCACCTTTCATAACTATTCAAATCTGTTCTGGTAGTGCAAAAACAGCCATAGACAGTACATAAAGGAATGAGCGTGCTTGTGTTTTTTTTAAAAAGCCTTATTTACATACACTAAAGCTTGACTGCCTATAATTTTCATACTTTTGATATATTTTTTAAAATATTAGGGGTAAAATTACTTAGCTCACCATACAAAACAAAAACAGGCAAAAGGTACACTAAGCATTTGGGCTATCGTTTGCTAATTTCTGGTTTAGAAACAAATCTGCATGATTATTTTCTCAAACTATATAGATATATCAAAATATACACAGGCTAAAATCTAGTGCTCTGGGCTCCGAAAGCTCTAAGGCTGAAGCAGTTTGACCCCCTTCCCCTGTCTTGCTATTACTCTTATTTGACATAAAACAAAAGAGTTGCTTTTTGTTCTTATTGTGTTTCATTGGATCAAAATGGATTTTTGTCTGATTGTATACTTGTATGACTGAATAAAAATATTAACATCATTTCTATTATGGCTGGGCATTAGAAAAAAACAACAACACAAAAACCAAAGGACTCAATTTTCTTTTCCCCCATCATTTTTATATAGCTATATTATAAGGACCTACACTTTTTTAATTTATATTGATTCGACCCACAATGTGTAAGGATAAATGGTTTTTAAAATCCTATACTCATTTCAATGGCTCACAAAGGAGCATTATAATAGAGTTTTTCCCTGGGTCAGAATAAATAAAGCACATTATTGGTTCCATGCTTACAAAGATTAGGCATTTAAAGACTCGAGTATTTTTTAAAATTGCTGTTGAATCTATTGGGGTGGCATTGGTTAATTAAAGTGTATAGGTTTCAGATGGACCTGGATAGTATTATGTTAAAGGAAGCCAGTCGGTAAAAGACAAGTACCACATGATTTTGCTTACATGTAGTATCCAGTAACAAAACCCGAGTGTTTTGTTACTGGAATGAAGAGTTGTTTGAAATATGTCATTACTTAATAAGTATATGTGTGTAAAAACAAGATAATTATAATAATTTTTATTTTGGATGCATAATAATATTCTAAATATTTGAAAGTCTATCATTCCTATATCATGTACTTAGTCATACTAACCCAGTGGTTGGCAAACTCATTAGTCAAGAGAGCCAAATATTAACAGTACAACAATTGAAATTTCTTTTGAGAGCCAACTTTTTTAAACTTAAACTTCTTTTAATGCCACTTCTTCAAAATAGACTCGCCCAGGCCATGGTATTTTTGTGGAAGAGCCATACTCAAGGGGCCAAAGAGCTGCATGAGGCTCGAGAATCACAATTTGCCAACCACAGTTTGCTAACCTTTAGATATGTTTAATTCTTCAGTTCATAATAGTTAATGTTCTTGATGTAGTTATTATATAGCATCAGCTATATAACAATTGCTAGCTCAATAGATACTGATATTTCAAAGAGTTAATATATACAAGTGTTTATGACAGTTTTTGGTACATTTTAAGAATTTAATACATGTGAGCCTCTAACACATATTAACATTAGTCAATAAAATATTGTCAAAAGCCTGCTTATTTTTAGTTATCTATTTCATCCAACCCAGCAAGATTATAATATAAGATAAAATAATTTGAAACCATTTAAGAAGATTCCAGATGATTTTTAATGCATCCAGAAGAATATTTTCAACATACAAGTAACCTATTGAAAATCACACCTGAAAGAATCTACCAGCAGAAAGCAGCCAAACACACTGCAGAATTTTACCCTAAATCACAGGACACTGACAGAATGCTTTTCCTTTTAGAAGGACATACTCACATCCATTCATAGACATACATTTATTTGTATCGAGTTTCTTTTACCTTTGAATATTTTGTTAGAATGCATATCTGTCTCGTATTCATATATAGCTGTATGGGTTTTGCTGCTGCTGCTGTTTGACAATTTGTTGCTGTAGTCATTATTCTTTTAAAGTTATTTCTTAGTGAATAAAATGCTTGGCAGTTGGTGAATTTCACTCTAAGATAAATACGGTACTATAACCATGGTATATCTTTCTTAACACCCTAAAATTGGTTTCTGCTTTATAATTTTGAGAATGCCAACTCATACATTCCAAAATCAAATAATAATTTTCAATTAAAAGCATATTTTAATTGCATCAACTCATTGCCATTTAATCTCATCAAAGATAAATTTTGACACGGTCATATTTTTAGTGAGAGATATGAATCCATTTCTCAAACTAAAAACTGTTATCACTGGCTTATTACTTGTCCGACTCTAGCTGGTATCTGAGAATTGTTATTAATATGGTGACCACACACTCCTTGAAATTAAGTGAATAGTATTTTTTATTGTTAAGTAGCCAAGTTATTCCTAAGAGGTAGTGCAGTGGCAACTTCTAGGTTCTAGGATGGTTCACCACACTTCACTTGATTCAGCTGATGAGAAGACAATAAACCCAAATGGATTTAGAAAGTAGATTACTCAGAGTACAGCTGGTAGCATGAACTCCGTGTCTGTATCACTGCCTTATCCTTGCAAGTCCCACTGGGGTGCTTCATAGGTGAGCCCAAGTGGATGTTGTACATACAATGTCACAGCTCAGGAATATTTAGGAATTCTTATAATGTGACTTCCAGAAAACATGCTCACCCTCTTCTCTAGAGATAAACCTTATTTTGATTACCCTGAAATGGAAGCAGTTTTTTCCCGGGAAGAGAATTGAGACTTTGTATTTCCCATCTTGGTAGATAGGTAAGTAGGTAGGTAGATAGATGATAGATGATAGATAGATAGATAGATAGATAGATAATAGATTCTATATTTTTAATCATTGAATGTAAATAAATTTAAGTAAATGTGTTTTGAATAACTAGGCATGAAGAAATGTAAAAGATTCATTAAAATTTTTTCTTCTCCCAACTAAAAGAATTCTTGAGAAGACATTTGAATTAAAGCGAGGAAGCTAGCATCAGAAAAGGCCAATAAATTTAAAGCTCTGGAGTCATATAAAATGGCACATTAGAGAAACAATGAGATGGTCTATTGACAAAAGCAGAGTAAATAAAGCATATAGTGGTAGAAAATTAGCTCTGGGAGATAAGCATAAGCAAAATCATATAGAATATTTATTATCAGTTTTAATGTGGACCTCATGTTGAGAGTCACGGGAAGCTATTTAAGGGCTTGAGTAATGGAATGGCAAGATTTAATTTAGATTTTAGTAACTTCACCCTGGATGCCATGTGGTTGTAAAATTTGAGGAAAAAAGCACCCTCTAAGGAAAATGAAAGTATTGTAAATCTGAAATGATTAGGGTTCCTGGTGGAAATACACCACCACACATTGAAGGATGCCAAGTTTTACAAATTATGCCAGCCGTTTGCATACCAACCAGTCTTGACAACACTTAAGCATCTCTGGTCTTCTGACTCAGATCCTGAGTTATATACTCACCTGAGTCACTCTTCTAGTGTAGGAGCCAAGGACTTTTTTACAGGCTGCCAAGTAGGATCTTAGGCTCCCACTCTGATCCTTTAACTGTATTAACTGCCTTCGGTTTCTTCCCAATCAATCCGCTGCAGGGCATTAATGTAACTTGGTAGGAAAAATAAGGCAATGTTACTGCCTTTCTTTGTAGACATTGTTTTCCCTACAACTTACAAATGCCTTTATCATCTCACTAACCAGTCGAGGCATCTCCTACCACTGGGATGTTTTTCCAGGTCACCATTGATAAAAATCTCCCGGATATAGTCCTGCTTCCTTGGGCATCATTATGGTCCACGTTCATTCAGAATGGAGCCTTCCCTACAGTGGATAATGAGAGATAACCTTAAAACTTTACCTACTACTGCCTGTTTTCTCAGACCATTCCTAGTCCCATCTGTGTTAGTTCAACAACAAAACCCCAAGAGTAGCTTAGATGTATACAAGTTTAAAGAGAAAACCAGCCCTTACAACCAGGAATTGCCCTCATACCATTAGACCTTAGTGTTGACAAACTGCCCCGGCAGTCAGAAATAGACAGAGGTATTCTATTGAAATGAACAATCTCACAGGAGTTCCATATGTCAGCTTCAGTCTGTGACCATGATCGATCAACATAAAAACGCTCTCTTTGTATTGGTCTGCTGAGGCTGCCATGAAGAAATATCATAGACTCGGGGTTAAAACAACAGAAATTTGTTCTCACAGTTCTGGAGTCCAGAAGTCCCACAGAGAGGTGCTGGAAGATTTGATTTCTGGTGAGAACTCTCTTCTGGCTTGTAAAAAGTGCCTTTTTATTGTGTCCTTCCCTCTGTATACACTTTAGAGAGCACTCTGGTGTCTTTTATCTTCTTATGGAGGTAACTAGTCCTATGAGATTAGGGCCCAAGCCTTATGATCTTATTGAACCTTAATTACCTCCCTAAAGACCCTATCTGTAAAAAGAATAACCATTAGAGTTATGGCTTCAGCATATAAATTTTGGGAAAAATCAGGGCAATCTATTATATTCCATAAACATACACATAAAAAAAAACACACATGAAAATCATCCAAGCTAAAGTGCAAAACATACCTGTGATTTAATAAGAAATGTATAATTCTTATGATAATATTTGATCCCTGACCCCATTTCCACACCTAGGAATTTATATTCTTTTGTGTACTGATGTGATGACAGGTGACAGGGTAACTGAATAGCAGAAGGATGGGAGGTTGGTTAACAGGTGAAATAGCCATGTGATTAGAGGTTGGAATTTTATTTTTTTTAATGTATTTTTATTGATTTCAAAGAAGAAGGGAGAAAGAGAGAGAGAAAAGGAGAGAGAGAGAGAAATGGAGAGAGAGAGAGAGAGAGAGAGAGAGAGAGAGAAACATTAATGATGAGAAAGAATCATTGATCAGTTGCCTCCCGAACGCCCCCTACTGGGGATCGAGCCTGCATCCCAGGCATGTGCCCTTGACCAGAATAGAACCTGGGACCCTTCAGTTCATAGGCTGACTATCCACTGAACCAAACCAGCTAGGGCATGGGATAGGAATTTTCATTACTCTCCAGCCCTTCCCTCCTCATTGAGGTAATCACCAATGACCAATAAGTTAATCAATCATGCTTACTCAATAAAACCTCTATAAAATCTTCACCCGCAGGGGATATGTAGGGCTTCTAGCACATGGAGGTGTTGGAAAGGCGGAGATCACCTAGAGAGAGCATGGAAGCTCTGCACCCCATTCCCTATACATTGCCCCATGCATTTCTTCCATGTGGATGTCTCTGAGGGGTAATCCATAATAAGCCTGTCATTTAGTAAGTAAAAGTTTTTCTGAGTTCTGTGAGTTGGTCTATCAAATGATCAACCCTGAGAAGAGGGCTATGGAAATTTATGATTTATAGTCAGTTGATTGGAAGCACAATTGAATGACAACCTGGACTTACAATTGGTGTCTAAAGAAGGGTAGCAGAGTCTCCTGGATCAGCTCTTTTTAAAAAAAAATATATATATATTATTGATTTTTACAGAGAGGAAGGGAGAGAGATAGAGAGCTAGAAACGTCGATGAGAGAGAAACATCGACCAGCTGCCTCTTGCACACCCCCTACCGGGGATGTGCTCGCAACCAAGGTACATGCCCTTGACCGGAATAAAACCTGGGACTTTTCAGTCCGCAGACCGATGCTCTACCACTGAGCCAAACCAGCTTAGGCTGGATCAGCTCTTAACCAACGGGGTCTGTATTAACTCCAGTTACTGACATAATTAAGTTGTAGGACATCCAGTTGGTGACTTACAGAGTTGGAGAATTAGCTGGGGTGGGGAAAAAATCCACACATCCGTTGTTGTCAGAAGTGCAGTGTGAGTGTAAAAGAAACAGCTTTTTCCTTCCTTCTATCTGTCTTCTAATGAATCTGAGTGACCATTGCTTCTTTACCAATGGTCACTCAGATTATAACTTCATCCTTTCCCTGGTCTGACCTTTTTATAGATGCTCAGTTTTAAAAGATATTAATGCTCATTGTATATATAAAATAATTGGCTTTAAAAATAATTTTTTTCTGTGAACCTTACTTTCACATGTGATGAAGCTTTACAATTTCTAAATGATAGCCTTAAAAATACTGAAATTATTCAGAAACATGCTTCTTAGAAAATTATAGTGTGAATAACCATTTATATTGTGTTATACCAGCATTTATTATTTCACATATATGAAGACTGTTTAATAAAATTCTAATTGGCAATCTACAAGTCTGACAGTTCTGCCAAGGGTTCTACTCTATTCATTGCATACACATTTTAAAAAATTATATGAAAGAGGTGGAGGTAGATAAAATCCGTAAGATTGTGAAAACATGAAAGGTAGGAGTACTAGAAGAATTTGTGAGGCCTATTCAGTTTTAAAATATGTCTAAAAAGTATTATAAACCTTCTGCTCCTTCAATAGTTGCTTGTCTACTGAAGGTTTTAAAAGAGGCTTTAAATGACTAAATAATACTGGCTGCAAATGCATAGTATTTTATGATCTGTGATGATTGAATCCATTAAAAATCCATCTTCTTCCCTATGTCTGTGTATGTCTCCTTTTCTCTGTGTTGTTCCTGAAAATGTTTTTTCTGTTCATTTGAGTAACTCCTCCCACTTATTTCCCACAATTTGGCAGCGTTTTTAGGATATCTGGGCAGACATTTCAATTATCTTGGCTGAAAACTTTCCAGGGCACAATATGTGTGTGTATTTACAATTTTTAATTGGATATCAAAATTGTTTCTACTTATATATCTACCTAAGATGGTAAAATTATTACCTTGCAGGAAATTTAAAATGAAGCTTTTACAAGTACCAAATATCCAACTGGTTTCATGACAGATTTACACACTAAGATTTGTGTGGTAAGAGAAAAACAAAAGGAAGACTGTAAGCATGTGCATGAAGATAAACTGTAACTCTAAATACTCAGAACATGTAAAATTGCTTAAATGGAAAACACACTCAATTTGTAAATAATATGACTTGCTTTTCAGGTTCTAAAATAAATATTGACCAGCCCTGGCTGGTGTGGGTCATTTGTTTGGACACTGACCCATTCACTGAATGGTCAGCAGTTGGATTCCTGGTCAAAGCATACTCCTGGGTTTCAGGCTCAATCCCTGGTGTGGGGCATGCAGGAGACAGCCAATTTATACTTAGGTCTTATCTCTCTCTCTCTCTCTCTCTCTCTCTCTCTCTCTCTCTCTCTCTCTCTCTCTCTCTCTGTCTCTCTCTCTTTGTCTCCTTCCCTCCCTCCCTCCCTCTCCCATTGTTTTTTTTTCTTTTTCTAATGAAAAAATTATTAAACAATTTGAAAAAATCAATAACAACAAAGCAGTAAATAAAACTTTTATTATATCTGAATACATAGGGCAGCATTTGGCATATCATCTGGTATCATTGATTCAGTAAGTAATGACTGGGTCTGAGAATTAATAATTTTAGATGTACCACTCTGCTGACTTTGATGAACTGCTTAAATTAGGAACAAATGTAATAACAGCAGATATCCTCAATATTAATATTACAAGGGAGTAGAAATTTACCTGACAGGGTTACAACTCCAACAGGTTCTGGCATGTTGTAAAAACTACTGAGTTCAGTTTTGCAACACTGGTGTGATGTCACTTTCCAAACTGGATATTTCCTGTAGAAGCCAAGTGAAATGCAATGCCAATTCATTCAGGATTATAACCAAGATGTTTTCCAGGAAATTAAGCAGTAAGAAAAGGAATTGGACATTTGTATTCAAACTAAATGAAAGGAAATTATTATTTTATATTTCCCAATTTACTGGAAAGAGAAAAGGAACCTATACACTCCTATGGCAAGACAGAATTCTCTGGAGACTTTACTTTGGGGACTGGCAGTAAGGAAAGTACTAGAACCTTTGTGAGGGCACCTGCTAATAGAAATTATAGACAAATTGTCCCAGGGCCTAGAGAAATGGTAGTGTTTACAACATTTAGTCAAGATTGGAACATTTTACTACAATATCAGTGACAATATAATTTTATTATTTTTAAAGTTCATTTTTATTTATTTTAGAGAGGAAGGGAGAAGGAGGGATAGAAATATCAATGATGAGCGAGAATCATTAATCGGCTGCCTCTTGCATGCCCACAACCCAGGCGTGTGCCCTGACTGGGAATTGAACTGTGACCTCTTGGCCCATAGGTTGACACTCAACCACTGAGCTACACTGACTGGGCAACAATATGAATATTAACAAAGGTCTTGGTTGTGCAATCAGGGCTCCATGATCTTTAAACGTAAGCATTTCAGAATTGAAACAGCAATTTTGGGTTGAAGAATATTTTATTGAACAGGATGGCTAAGTGCTTTTAAAAATATTCAGCAAGTCTGAATCTTATTCCAACTCTCAACCGCACACATATAGCAGTCTGCATATTCTTATATGAGGGCTTGAATATTAAATATTAATGTAAAGCTAGACTTTTATGAACTCTCTTAGTTTTCCTACCCTGCTCAAATAATACCAGTTATCAAGTATCTTATACTCCCCCAATATTTTATTTCTTTACCTTCAGCGTTAATTTTTCAGCTGTAATTCTCCAATATCTTATCTCTACTCTTAGCTCGATATCTTGCTTGTCAACCAATGCAATCTTGAGTTTTCATAATTCATATGAAAAAGAAATTAAACAAGGCAACTGGGTCCTGAAAAACTGAATGGAAACATCAATGGTAAATGATGAAACAGTTTCTGTACCAGAGTCTTCGTTTCTTATTTACTATAGTCTTCTGAGCTTATTCAATTGCTTAGAGCAATTGCAATGTTGCCCTTGTAATTATATTGAGATAGTGCAAGTCTTGAATGAATAGAGCTATAAATTCTCCAAAAAGATAAAATTACGAAAGTGTAAACATTGTTTTATAACTAAAAATGTCCATATTTTAGTTATTACAAGTCTCTCTGCTTTTGATTTTATATCCCAGTATTACTCAATGATTTATTTTTTTCTATTTATTAGCCTTGTTGTCCCAAAGAAAATTTCCACCAATGAATGGTAAAGAATAGCATGGCTGGTGTGGCTAAGTGGTTGAGTATCTCCTTATGAATTAGAAGGTCATAGTCTTACTCTGGTCAAGGCACAGGCCCGGGTTGCAGGCTTGATCCCCAGGAGGAAGCATCATTGATCTTTCTATCTCTCCTTTTCCCTTCCTCTCTGAAATAAATAAAAATATAATTTAAACAGAAAGGAATAAATGAAGATTATAGTTCATGCTCATTGCATTTGCTCTTCCAGTACACTTAATATAGTATTCAAATATGCAGCAAACTGAGATTCCCTTTGCTATTTTCAAGTTTAATTCCCTTGCCGAATCAAATCAGGTTAATTCCCTAACCTCTCAACTTATTTCCTCTTGTGTGGTAACATTGTCTGCGTCAGTGGATAGTGATCTGTTGTTACCCTGGCAAGTATTTTTAAGGCACTGATTTATAGCGGAATGTAGCAGAGAAATTCCAACCTACTCCTCTTGATCAGTAAAACAGGTACTCATGCTCTAATTGTGCTCTGCTCTCTTGCTTGGTAACAGGTCAGATTGGAAAGCAAAAAGGACTGGGAAAACATACATGATTGCCTGGGAGAGATTGTATGGTCCTTTAGGATACAGAGACTCAGGAAGTGTGCAATTTGAAATTTACAATAGTGGACATCTCCCTTTGAGATGTTGCTATAGTGGATAGAACATGCTATAATAGAGAATAAAGAAGAGCTAAAAATAAGCCATTGCTTTGTGCTGGTATCTATGATGCAACTCTGCTGCTTAAAACTTCTGCCACTTTGTGTGTTGAATCCAATTAGGTACAGGAAGCTTATTGGATGCTACACACAATCTAGCTGGCCCCATTTCTTTTTAAAAGAAAAGACCAAAAAGACATGTGGAATTTTTGTGTTCTGGTGTCATGTAGCCCAAAGGCTAGAAAAAATGATAACGGTTTCCAGCAATTGTCCTTGTTGTATTGTAATGCACATATGTGTACTAATATATTTATTTTAGTAATTTTCTTATCCAATACAATAGTTTAAGGAAAATGAACCAAAGCTACTGAATCATATATAAACAATCACCAAAGTCACAGATAATTTATGGAACTATGTATTTTCTCTACTTTTCAGGCACTGATTTTTAAAATAATTAAATGTTTGCTGCCATTTTCAATGCAAACTTTATTTCCAAAAACTTTATGACTTGGCTTGTAAAAGAAATCAGCACCAAACTAGAATTTGTTATAGTGACTTAGTGGAAGACAGTGACATTTCAAATGGATTTTTAAAATATACATCATAGACTATATTTCAAAGTAATGGACTACCTTAATTTTGGAACATTTCAGTGCCTCCCAAGATCTCCTTGTAGAAGCCCTACTTGGATGCTCTCCTCTGTGCAGCCTCATCTGATGCACGGATGGGGGGAACTCTCAAAATCTCGGCAGAGTGTAGGGGACAGAAGGGTAACTTATTCTGAAAAGTTGCTGACTCAATGAACTACTAAATCATATTCTTGTAGTAGGATTTAGGGGTGCTGGTGTGGATTGGAAAACTCTAGCAAGTTCAGTTTCATTATGTGAGCAATATGTTACAGTTTGCAATTTTCAAGTAAGCCAATTTCAGAAACACCAATGCAAAATAAACAGGAAAAACAGTGACCAATGCATTATGTTCAATGACCCGAGCTTCAGTTAAAGGACAGATCATTAAAAGGCAGAAAGGAAAAAATAAAATAACAACAAAATAATGGTTGGCCAGAGAAAGTGAAAAATATACATAGTAGTAAGACATAGGAACACGGAATTAAAATTTAACAGATGGAAATTTGAGTTATTAACCCATAACTTATTGGCTGTGATAACAAAGCAAATTATCTCTACTCTTAAGTCTTAGCATCTTCAACTGTGACTAATAAAATTCTGAAAATTTTTAAAATCCCTCCCAGAAATTAAATACTAAGAAATATTTATTTTTTTCTTTTGAAAATAAGTGCTAACTAAAAATCCTATAGCTTTATAACCAATTAAGAATTTCATATTATGAAATTTAACCCTTAGAAACTTAACCAAAGCCTGATCTTATCAATTATCCTTCAGTTTCTTGTTTTTCAATTATATGAGTTATATTTTATGAGACTAAGATGAATGGTGTGAATTCAATAATACTAAAGAATATGAAGGAACATATAATTAAAAATTATAATTTAAAAAATGAAAGCAAAAATGTATAATTAAAATATATTTCTGTGTCCTGAAAGATACATAAAAGGTTCAGGAAAATTTATTTTCACATACAATGAATGTGCTGGAGTCATGGGCCCTTAATACTTTAAAGCAGGCAGCTGTGGCAGGCCTATTATATCTTTTTGCTGTACTGTTTGGCTTCATCCATAATGTTTTCTAGTTAATAATTATGAATGTTGTAAAAATTAAATATGTGTGTATATATAATATATATATGTATAATATATATATGTATAATCTTGTCTTGATTTTTCTCTTTAGTCTAGGTTGGCTTTTCTAATAATAATAAAATTAAATTTTCATGTCTAAATACAGTTGGTCAATTTGTAGAGGAGACTTAGCTTCATAAATCTGTTTTCCTGGCCATCACCTCAAAATCCCAAATGTCTGTCTGCCTCTTGCAAGCGAACTCGCAGGAGCAAACAGAAAGGTGGAGATTGGTCTTTTCCTGGATTTGATGTGGTTTTTCCTTTTAGGGCAAGCCATTTCCTATAAAGGGGTCTTTTATTGCTTTTCTAATATTTATTTTATGAGTCTCTATCTCTATTTATATTCAAATAAACTTTTGTGGGGGAAATTTTTTCTAAAGACCAAGAAAGTCTGTAGGCATAATTTCACAAGGCACACTTTTATTTTCCATAGCAGCAAATCTATCGCTTGGTTATTCCAAATGGTTTCACCCTTTGCCAAAGTGGATTAAAGTACCAGATTGAGATCAAAGGTTATATTCTTTTCTTTCTATACTGGACATGAGCCCATATGGGTCAAAATGTAATAAAATGAGAATGTAGAATGTAGACGTCCTCATTCCTAATCAAGTGTTGACTGTGGATGGCAGAAGTTTTGAGAACTTATGAAATTGATTTGCAAATTAATTTAAAAAGAAGTAGATGAATAGCTTTGGTGGACACCCCTCTGCCAATTTGGCACTGTCTGTTGAGTTATATTAACTCTTTGGCAAGTCATGAATATGATAATGAAAGGAAGATACAGGCGAGGGAATAGCACATAGGCACTGAAAGTAAAAGAGTGTGACAGATATGGATTTGTTGCTGAATTCAAAACCATGGATGTTGTAACAGTTAAACCATTTAGCACAAAAATTCAAAAAGCCAATATTTATTAAATACATTTATATAAAATAATATCAATTATGATGATCTCTTGCTTTCATATCAAATACATATGCAGGGTTAAGCAAGCCGGTAACTTCATGATACCTTTTATGCTTTTCCACAATCTCATTAGTTAGAAATATAGAAGTCAAATTTCTGTTTTATGCAGTAAAGTCTAGAAGTTCTCACACCTGTTTTTTTTTTAATTATTATTAAATCTTTATTACTAAAAGTATTACATATGTCCCCTTTCTTTTCTCCCATTGACCCCTTCTAGCTTATCCTCACCCCCATCCCCAGGCCTTCACCCCCCTGTTGTCTGTGTCCATGGCTTATGCATATATGCATACAATTTCTTTGGTTGAACACTTCCCACCCACTCTTCCCCACCTTCCCTCTGAGATTCCACAGTCTGTTTTATGCTTCCATGTCTCTGCATCTATTTTATTCAACAGTTACACCTGTTCTTGTAATAAGAAAAATCTGGACCAATGGAAAAGCAGTGAGTTTTCTTCCACTCACCAGACAACTAACATTGCAGGGAAAACTGCCAATACAAGTGTCACAAGACAGATCCATTCTAGAGAGTTAATCTGAGGCCTGGTTGGTTGGAGTAACGTGTGCTGGAATGGTAAACTAGTAAGATAACTTAAATGCTAATTTTGATGAACAGAGGAAGGCTGAGTGTAAAGCAGAATGAGACTGAGAAACTCCCGAGGCCGCAGTATGGAGGGCTCCCACACTCAGTGGTATCTCCAGTAGTACCACTAAGATTCTCCTGTGGAAGTCGGAGAAATGTACCTTCGTGGCTCCAGAAGGAGGAGGAGACAATTAATCCTTGAGAAATAAGCCCAGAATATTCTCCATAGCAAAGAGCTACTGTCCAAAAGAAAAGACTTTGCCAAAGCTTTACCTCAACTAAACCAGCCCAGCCTCTTCTGCAGGTGTTGTCTTATCCAAAGTTCGGAGAAAGAATATCAACAGGAGTTAGGGCTTCAAAAAATAGATTGGGCACGCTGAAGTCAGGGGAGGGAGTAGAGAACTGAGGAAAAGGAGCAGGGGGGGAGGGTGGGGGGGGAGGGAGGGAGTACACTGGAGGAGCACTCATGAAAGGTACAGCCCAGAGTTCCTGACTGGCATTTATACATATTTCCCTTCCTCCATCCTCTACTACTATACCAATAGGGTTTTAGTATAAGAACAGCGGGTTAGAGTTGAAAGAAGCAGTCTCTTTCTCAAATGGAATACTTAGGGAAGTCCAAAGTCAAGAATGGTGGCAAAAACAAGGACACTAGATGATTTAATCTATGGTACTTGAAGCTACAGAAAACAGGAAACAGCCCCACTCTTACCATAATTAACATAAATCCTGACTGTGAAGGCCTATTTACCTCAGTGTTTATTACCCAAAATAGATATGTCTGTCTTTCAAAAAATTATTAGGAAAGAAAAAAAAAAGAATAAAAAAAGGAAAAAAAATTATTATTCATGCCAAAAAGCAAGAGAGAACACAATCTGAAAAGACAAATGAAATGCCAACACCAGATTCTGATATTACAAAGATGTTTGAGTGATCAGGTAGATCATTAACAATAATTGTTTCTCTGTCTAAAATAAATAAAAACCTACTTTAAAAAAAATACAAACAAACAACCAAAACAACACCCAGAAATCTCAAAAGTTCAGATGCAATGTTGGTATGAATCAGACCTCAATTTTTAAAGACAGAAAGGTCAAAGGTCTTTAGTTCTTATTCTCCAAGGGCCCTTAGCAACAGCACATATGAGAAATCAGAGCTCACTGAATGTGACTGCTCTTATCCATAGAGCTATTTGACTCAACCACAACAAAAGCATTTCATAAAGAAAAGTGACATTAGCCCTGATCAGTGTAAGTGTGGCTCAGTTGATTGGGCATCGTCTTGTGCACCCAAAATTGTTGATTCAATTTCTGGTCAAGTCACATGCCTGAATTATAGGCGATTCCCATAGGGGGTGTGCAGGAGGCAGCCAATGTTTCACTCTCACATCGATGTTTTTCTCTTCTCCCTTTCTCTCTAATAATCAATAGACTATTCTGTAAAACAGAAAAGTGACATTAAATTCAAATTTCTAACTCTGCAGGGCCTAGGCTTGTTGAGGAGAAATACCCCACTTTGATTTCTCTTGCATGCTATGGGAAATCCAACTGATGATTGCAATGTGCTTATTTCCATGAAGAAAAACTCAGGTCCACTCTCTACTCTCACCCTTTCAGGATCTAAGTAACCATGACAGGATTCATTCATCCTCAACGAGTTTAAGATGATGTATGGTTAGGGTTGAAGAGAAAACCTAGATGTTGGTCTAGGAGAGGTTAGGATTACACAAGGAAGAAGTAAGACCTATTTAAAAGAGAAGTTTTTGAGAGTTTAGAATTACACAAGGAAGAAGTAAGACCTATTTAAAGGAGAGATTTTTTTTGGCGAAATGTAACAAATTTTATAGTCATAAGAGGTAATATTTTAGTTTATACTTCTGGATAAATTTCAGCAAACTTCTTCTGAAAAACAATACTCTAGAGAGGTTACAGATCAATCAATTTTTATTGAATTTCAGGAATTAGGGTTATGTTACTAGATCTAACCTGAGTTCAGGGGGTGCTGTTGAAAACACAGTTTTAATAGTGAACAAAGTGCTGAAACCAGTTTGGCTCAGTGACTGACATGTACCTTGGGAGGCAGCTGATGGATGTTTATCCCTAGTTGATGTTTCTAACTCTCGCTTCCTCTCGGTAAAAACAATAAAATAGATTAAAAAAATAGTGAACAAAATTAATTACAGTGTTGAGCTAATAAAGAAAATACTTAGGTATTTTTGCATGCCCTGGACACACTGAAAATTTTATTAAGAGCTATATTCACATAAAATAAATTGATGGCTCAAATGTAACTTTTTATTTTTTATGTTGAACGTTTTTACTATATGCATGATTTTCTAATATTTAAATTTAAGTAGTAAACATACTACATTGTCAACAAGAAAAATTAGCCTGTTGAGTGCTATATTTCACTTCTACATTCTAAAGGACTGGTATGGTCATAGTATCCAGTGGTCAGTAGGCATTTAAAAAGCACATTTTGTGAATTCGTAGAAAAGCAGAAATATAGTATCATATATACTAGTATTCCTTCTTGGAATTAGGCATGATTGTCATAGAAAAATTGATGAGATACGCATATAAATTGATAACTGGTGAATTCTTCATTTCCAATTAGTTATATTTATTCTGAGCAAAGGAATATGGTGAGGGGAAATAATATTTTAAAGCAAATCTTATATTTTTCCCCCCAGGAGAACAGATTCCCATAATTTTGCCTCTGAAATATATATAGTACAATCTTATATCAAATGAGAAAAACTTTGAACACCGTTGAAATGCAGACAAAAGATAAATGTCCACATTCAAAGTATTACTGACATATATCATTTATGGGTTTAATATGTTTTGAGTCTTAAGAAGATTATATATACAAATTTAAAATGACTTGTATACTTTAAAGTTCTCAGATCTTTTACCAGTTGTTTCACACTCTCTCTCTCTCTCTCTCTCTCTCTCTCTCTCTCTCTCTCTCTCTCTCTCTCTCTTTCTCTCTCTCTCTCGTAGTATATTGTTTGCTTTAATATAGTAAGTTTGGAACAGTTTTCTTGACCACATGTGTAAAACTGGAGGATCAACTTTCAAAACACATTCTAGAAGTTATTTGAAAACATAATAACTTTGTATAGAGAGATTGATGGTTTCCATTATTTACACATTTTGAGAGCCAGATACATTCTTTTTTCCTATTATTATTTGTGTAAGATAGCTCAATCTCCCAGGTCTTTAAAGTTAAAAAACTATGAACAAATAAATAACTGTCTTCCTTCTATAGATTTAAAAGCTTGGGGTAAATATAGTAATTTGTAAAAAATTGGAGACCCTAAGTTCAAAGTACCTTATATTAGCATTTGAACTTCCTGCTGAGTAATAATGGCAATGTAATAGAAGGATGAACTCTCATATCTATGCATACCACATTTTAAACCTAATATTCTCCCCAGGATCTCTATGGCTTATTTGCTAGTCCTTACAAGGAAATACAGAATGCTTCATGGATTTACATGCCATGTTTGTGAAGGGGTCATGCTAATCTTTGTTATTATTCCAAGTTTAGTAGATGTGATACCAAAATAAGCACTTGATATATTGTTTTGAGTTATTGTAAATATAGTAAACTTTAATTATTACAAATGTCTGTTTCATGAGCAGCTAAAATATTAAAGTCAAGGTAGTGGATTACATAACTGGTACAAAAATATAAATTATTTATTATTCCTTGATTCCAAAACATTCAAATAACAAGAGATAACCATAAGAATTTTTATAAAATGCAGAGGGGATATTTTGTAGAAAGAAAATAGTGACATGTTCTTCATACAAGATTATTTTTTGAAAATATTCATTCTCTACCTCTTACAAGGGCAAAGTCACACTTCATATTTTTTTGATTCTATGTCTGAACACATGACTCGTTTTGACTAAAGGGATATTGGCTGATGTAACACAAGCAAGAGATGCTCTCTTACATTTCTGCTACAATCGTGAGAAAGTCATACCCAGGCTGACTACTAGTCCCAGTAGGAAAATGGAAACTTTTGGGGCAGAAATAATTACTCCTATATTTGCTCAGCTTTGATCTACTCTAAATAAATGACAATGGTTTAACACAACAACTTCTAATTTTTTTTTTGCCACCTTTTAAAGGCAATATGTCACTAATTTCTTGAATTTAAGACACATTGAAATACCTTTTTTTTTTTTTTTTTTTTTTTTTTTTTTTTTTTTTTTACAGTGTCTTAACACATTAGATTTCCACAGCCTAGAGTTTTCATGCCCTTTCCAAGTTTACCTCTCATGGTCCTCTTAAATGTCCTCTATCAAAATTTACTTGTCAAAATTTACTTATATTTGTTTCCTAGAATACAACCTTTTTATTGTTTTGCAACACAGAGTATACTATTTTATAACTATCTGTGTATTCTTCATACATTTGCTATTGGAATATACCTGTGAAGCATGACTTGTGGCATACTTATCTAGATATTTCTTACTATGCATGTTTCATGTATATTTTTGTAATGAAGAAATATGTTTATTACATAATGTGTTTGGGAATGCTAATAAAAATAAAAATGTTCCTTTATTAGAGGTATTGAGTAAAGGAATAAATCAGTTTTTATTGGAACAAGCATACTTATGACTTACACACATTACAAACCAGTCCTAGAATCATTGGCTTGCAGAGTGGAGGGTTCCTTAGTTGGTTTTTGGATTTCATCAATATTAGTATTTTTCTTTTAATATGAAGAAAACCTCTGTTCTAATCCTACTATTAAGGAGATGTCTTCTTCAGTGTCTTTAAAATTAATAGAAGAGCTTGATGTACTGGTGCTCTTCCCCTAGTGAACAAAACTGAATAATTTAGAGCTAGAATATTAAAATACCTTAAACTATTTTATCTGCCATGACCCTGACTCCACAAGGAATCTTGATGTATTCTAAATATATTTAAATGAACAATGGCATTTAGAATCCAAGATCTGGGCTCCAGATGTATTTATTATTACTGGGATGCCAGTTGCCCAGACTTCTTACTGCATAGAGCTAGAGAATATATGTAAGCTAATCCCTGCAAATAAACACATCGATGTTTCTGCATCTAATATTTATGCATATATGCAATGTATTTTATGAATGACCTAATATACGTACTTCATTCCAATACCACAAATTGCCTTTTGTATTTATAAATTCTCCAACAGTAAGAAACCTGGCTCTTATTAATTACAATATATAGTATACATCCAAAGAAGTTTCAGAATTGTTACTCATATCTCTGTGTGAAATACATTTTTTCCATACATATGTTTGTTTGTTTTGTCCTTGACAATATCCAGTCAAGGGACTATTTTCTGAAGTTATTTAAAATAGTTCTTTTCTTTGCACTCATCAGCATGCTAATAGAGTCAGGTTTATTTAGTAGTGTTTGTATACCACTTTGAGTTTTCCCACATCCTGGTTGATTTTAATTGTTGATTTGTCTTTGAAATATCTGAAATATTACTATAATTCTAGCAGTTTGAATATACAAAAGATAATGAGGAAATGTCACTTTCTTCTCATCTCTGCTATGTTATTAGCAATACTTCTTTCCAATTCTTTTCTACACAAGCCTGGCAAAAAACAACAAAAAAAACAACAACAACACCAAACGCTTTTGTTTCTGGTTTATCTTTTCTTCAAAACTAAAAAAATAAAGTCATGCTCATAAAAAGATGCAGTGTTAGTATAAAACATCCATCAAATGAAGTAAGGACTAACTACTTGACCAACAAAATAAATATAATAATACTTGGTTATAACCCTGAGAATAAAAATAATAATGAATCCATAAATATGTAAATAAATACACACCTTAACATACTTTAATCACAAAGGAAAGACAACAACATTACAGTGGAGAAACCAGGAAGGTCAACATTATCAGTACCAACACAGCAGCAGAGTATGGTCCTGTGATGTGATTGCTTTAAGAACTCAACATCAGCTTTGTGATATTATTGACAAAAATACATATTTTCAGTATAGTCATGAAGATGCCTCAGACTCAGAGCCAACTTACATTGGACAAGGTAAATTATTAATAGTCTTTGAAAGTGTCAAAGTTATGAAAGACAAGGATAGTCTGAAGAACTGTTAGAGACTAAAAGAGACAAAGGAAAAAGAATAACTAAATGTAATGTGTGATCCTGGATTTGACCTTGGAACAAAAAGAGCACATTATTGGAAAAATTGATAAAATTTGAATAAGGTCTTGTGTGTAGTTCATAGTAATATGCCAATGTTAATTTCTTGGTTACAATAATTTCATTACAGTTCTGTGAAATGGATATATTAGAAAAATCTGTGAGAGGGATATATAAAAACTCTTTGTACAATTGTTCAACTATTTAAGTCAAAAGATAGTTTGGGAAATTTTAAAATATATCAATTATCTAGGATTCAAATAGTTTTATTAAAAATGATCAAAACTATGAGTAACTTTAAATATCTGTCATGCCAAAATTCGAAGTGAAATCCAGCTCTACCAATTCCAAGTTCAATAACCTTTACTTTTAATACTCGGTGTTCTTCCAAATCTTGTAGGGGTATTTTTACTCAAAGGAAAATTGATATGGTAATATTGTTAGGCATTATAAAATATAAAACTCATTTTTTTAAAATGCCTCATATGCCTTATTTTTGATTCTGTTAAAACAAGCCATAAACACATCCACCTAATTTTGTGGTGTTCAATTTGTTACTCTTCTATAAAACAGATGAGAAAACAAAGATTTATTTTTAAGAAGGCAGTAGGCTGTCTTTTGTTTATAGATCTTAGAATTGAAGAATAGAGAAAAAGCATTTAGAATATTTTAAAATTATTTTCAATCCTAAGCTTGTTCTTACACTTGGTTGCTTCAAATTATTATTGCAGTTTCATAATAACCTTTGTAATTCTTTGGGGACATTAAAAAATTATTCTTAAAGAGACAATATACCTTTTAAAAACTCTAATCAATAGAGAGCAAGTAGCAATTATTAGTATATACAATATTTCCCCCTGATCTCCAAAGTTAGTATTATCATTCTTTAAATCAGAGTTAAAGTCATACTCTGGGTGCTACATTTTTAAATATCACTATCAGGAATAACTGGATATTCTCATTTATTTTGCTCTTTGATTTGGCTACATTTTTCAGAGCTACCTTCTTATCTGACTGTTAAATTGTTATTGAAATGCCACCAGCACTTGTTAAGATGTAGAAAATTAAGCTCACACATTTACATGCTGAATTTTATAGATGGTTTTATAGTGATATTGCTACTGGTATTGAATTCTTGAACTTTTATAGCTGTACATAAAAATAATAATATATAACTGTGTAACATAGAAATTAATAAATGGTAAATATGAAATATTGTTATATGGGGATTTATCAGTAAAATACAATTTTTATTATATTAAAATTCTCAGTCTGGAAATATTAGTTTACATTATTTTCTTAAATCTTGCACTATAGTATCTGTAATGTCATCATTTAAGTAATTGATTTTGCATGAGCTTTATTCACATTTTTATTAGCTAATTGAGAAGATTACAATTGTCATTTTAATCTAAAACTTAGTAAAGTTACTTCTAAGAGAGATCTGGACAGAAGCACACAGAGAAAAGTCCATTAAAATGGCACAATACTTTAAAGATCCCACAGAGCGGAACTCAACAGGAGCTGCTGGTAATGCAAACCCTGAGGACATCCTTATTAGTCTGCCCACCAAGTGGACTGTGAGTGTGTTGTCAACTCTGTGGGTTAGCAATAGCCAATAATTCAAAGCTAGTAGAAAGTCACTCCAGACATTTAAAATGCAATCACCTGCCCTTTGCTGGCATTTAAAATAGAATGAGCCAGTGTGAAGTTGGGGAGATTGACTTGAGGCTCTCTGAAGTGATACATGAAGTCATGTGGTTTTTACTACCAAGGTTAGTTAAATATGAACCTTTAGTCTATTAAATGTTTTCACTTTTTGGGGTGGTAAGGATGAGGATTATAATATATAATCAAATATTTATTGAGTGTTTATAGTACTTGGTTTCCAGATGTAAGAAAGTAGAAAAGGATTTCTTGCCTAAACTAAAATATTCTCTAATAGAATAATTACCAGCCCTGGTCGGTTTGGCTCAGTACATAGAGCATTGGCCTGTGGACTGAAGGGTCCCAGGTTTGATTCCAGTCAAGGGCACGTACCTTAGTTGCAGGCTCCATCCTGGCCCTGGTCTGGGCCCCTTAGGGAGGCAAACAACTGATGTGTCTCTCTAACATGATTGTTTCTCTCCCTTTTCCTTCCACTCTTGCTAAAAATCAATGGAAATAATATCCTCAGATGAGGATTAATAAATAAACAAAAAGAATAATTACTAAATGGCTGGTGTAGTTGATGATGGTAGTTTGATGAAGATGAAGATGATAAAATACAGGGTGTGGCAAAAGTACACAGTTTATTCTCACAAAATTCGTGCATGGGTGGGAAAGGGGTTCCCTCAACCTGGCCTGCACCCTCTCCAATCTGAGACCCCTCGGGGAATGTCCGACTGCCTCTTACAATTTGAGACCACTGGCTCTTAACCCCTTTGCCTGTCTGATCACCCCTAACTGCTCTCCTCCTGACCTGATTGCTCTTAATTACTCCCCTGGTGGCCTGATCACCCCTAACCACCTCTCCCTGGCCCTGCACCTGGGACCCAGGATTTCCTCCTCTGGCCAGTCACAGGTACCCCTGACCTGTGTTTCCCTTCCTCTGGCTGGCCACAGGCATCTAGGACCCGGGCCAGTTTTGCCTGGGCTAGCTGCAGGGGATTGTGGGTGGACAGCGCCGCCTGGGCCACAGCCACAGGCACTGGCGCCCAGGACTGCAGGGACCATGGGGCATGTGGATTATCCCTCTCCTGGCTGCAGGCACAAGCACAGCTGCTGGCACCCGGAACCGTGGTGTAGGAAGCTTGTCCCTGTCCTGGGCCAGACGCTGGCTGATCCCCATTTCTCTCTCCCCAGTGTTGAGTGTCTGAGCCCTTACTAGGTGCATATTAGCTCTTTATTATATAGAATTATTGTATTACTTTCCATATGAACCAGAGTAAACATACTTTTGCCATAACCTGCATTTTAAATTTAAAAGATGCTAATAACAGAAGGAATACTTTTAGAGTTAATGTGCTTCTCAGAGTTCAGAATAGTTAGTCTCTGAAAACTTGTGCCTCATTCTTGTCTTCAAATTCAACTTCATCCTCTCTTCCTGCGTTAAGGAATATTATCAGTGTTTTAATGACTCCTCTTACACTAACTTCTTATGTAGATTAAAAAGATAGAAACCAAATTAATCTTTCTTTCAGTTTGCTTCCATGTGTACCAATGACAGCAGAATTTCTAAAATAGTCACATGGAATTTAAGTTGACAGTATTTTAAAGACCAACTCCAAATCTACTTATTCTTTTTATTCTCAAATTTGTTGGGAATCTTGGAAATCATAAGTAGATGTGGTTTTGTCAAGTGACACTATTACTTTAGAAGCCTATACTTTCAAGTTCCCCATCTTCCACCATAGCTAATTACTATAATATATTAAATCTCATAAGACATGTATCATATAGGATTTTCTAGTATAATTAACCTAAAACCCACATGCATCTTAAAGGAAAACAATGATGGTAATCAGACATCAGTGCCACTAGACAGGACATTAGGTCACAGTCCAGCTTCATTTACAAAATGGAAGTTCAGGGACTGCTGGAATCACATAACCATTGCATTTTATCATTGTTATTATTTAAAGATGCTGGATAGTTATGGAAACAAGATTAGTTACTGGTGAATTATATGATGCTTCCTGTTGTTATCACACCCAAACATGATATGCATGTTTTTTAAGCCTCACCATACTTTGGTGTTGATTTTACCTCCACTTCCATCCTTGAATTTTTATTCTTAATCAATAGTGTTTTTAAAAGTAAGAAAAAAATAGCATTGTTAAAAAAAACAGATTTAGCTTTATTCTGGCATCATTGGAAATGCAATTTATTTTATACAGATTCTTGCATTTTTGCTATGATTATCATCCATAATATTTGAGTTTTAATAGCTGTACTTTTATTTAATATGTGGTGCTGGGAAAAGTGGAAATGTACATTCAAAAGAATATATAACTATTCTGTTGTTTTTCTCCATTTATAAAAATTAACTCAAAATGGACCAAAGATTTAAATTTAAGACCTGAAATAATAAATTACATAGAAGGAAACATAGGTACTAAACTTATGGACCTTGGTCTTAGAGTAAATTGTATGAATTTGACCCAAAATGAATGGTACTATATCAAATTAAAAAGCGTTATACAGCAAAATAAACTGCCAATGAAACAAACAAGCAACCCAAAATGAATGGTAGAAGATATTTGGAAACAACAGTTCTGACGAGGGGTTAATATACAAAATATATAAAGAACTTATATGATATTATAAAAAACAAATAAATAATACAATTAAAAAGTGGACAGTGGGCCTCAACAGACAATCTGCCAGGAATACATAACATACAAATGGCCAACAGATTAATGAAAATATGCTCCACCTCACTAGCTGTTAGGAAAATGCAAATTAAAAATACAATGAGATACCACCTCACACCTATTAGAATGACTGTTATCAACAAGACAAGTAATAACAAGCTGTAGGAATGTAAACTAATTCAGCCACTATGGCAAATAGTACGGCGAGTCCTCAAAACACTAAAAATACAGTGACCCTATGACCCAATAGCGTATTTACCCCCAAAATTTGAAAACATTTATTCACAAAGATATATACACCCCTATATTCATTGTGGCATTATTCATAGTGGCCAAGACATGGGAAAAACTGAAGTATTATTTATTTTTTATATATTTAAAAATATATATTTTATTGATTTTTTTACAGAGAGGAAGAGAGAGGGATAGAGATAAACATCAATGTGAAAGAATCATTGATCAGCTGCCTACTGGGGATGTGCCTGCAACCAAAGTACATGCCCTTGACCGGAATCAAACCTGGGACCTTTCAGTCCACAGGCCTACACTCTATCCAATGGGCCAAACCGGTTTTGGCTGAAGTATTCTTTGATAGATGATTGGATAAATGGAATACTACTCAGCCATAAGAAAAGATGAAATGCTATCTTTTGAGACGGCATAGATGGGACTTAGGAATGTCATCCTAAGAGAAATATTATAAGTCAAATGGGAAAAGTTGGGAACCATATGATTTCACTCATATGGGGGTTATACAACTAAAAGCAAGAAATGAACAAAACCTCACAGACACAGACAACAGTATGGTGGTTACCAGAGGAAGGTAGAGGAGTTAGTGCAAGGTATGTTTGGTCACATATATGGTGATGGAAGAAGATTTGACAGAGTGATGGGCATACAACTAAGATACAGATCACGTGTCATAGAAATATATACTTGATATCTGTGTTATTAATGTCACTCCAACAAATTTAATTTAAAAACAAACAAACAATTGACTAATGCATTGGAAGTTGTGGTAGGTGCTTTCCTTATTTCCTTGGGTCTTCTCAAAAACATTTTGATCATTTTTATGCATAATAAAACACAAGATTTAAGATGTGATGCCACACAGCTAATAAAAGCTGGAAGATTTAAGGCCACATCTTACTGGATTGTACCCCATGCCTTTCAATATTTCATCAGTGTGTATAAAATTATGAGAAATTGGATCAGCAATTATATTAGTATCCATAACCCTTAATTTTGGTCCTTGAAGTTTCAAAAGAAATATTTGTTGTTAAACCTTCCTTTTCCTTCTCAGCTCTTACAAAAACATTCACATTTTACTTTCTGTACTGCCTGCTGGACCCTTTATCCACAGCTTTGTGTTAACGAGTAGGTGGATGATAAAGTACTCTTTCTTTACAAGAAAAGTACAGTTTCTGGTCTAGCATTTTCATGGTTCTACAAAACGTCTAAAGTAGTGAACACAACTCATATTGCCTGACACATTTTTGAGAATTCCTTTCTAGCTAAACGAACAATTGCCTCACTTCTAGTGGGGCATGAGATAAAGCTGAAATTCAGATGATCATGCAGTTTAAATTGCTGGTCCATACAATGCTGCTTGCTCTTTTATTTCAATTTGCAGAATAGAAACTTCTTTGAGAAATTGGTCCACATCTATCATTTTATTATGAGCCATCACTGTTGTTACCCTATAGATAAGTAAATATATGGTAGAATTTGAAATGTTACATCACATCCTACTGAGTCAATTTACTGCTTTGTTGGTTTCTAAGATGCCAATGAAGAGGCTACATTATTTGAATTATCTTTTACAAACAACTCTCCCAAGGTTAAAATGTAGTAAAAATGTGCCCTTGAAGGCTAATTTATTTAGATTAGAAACAATGAAGGCAATTACAAGATTATTTTACCTTTTTTTTTTTTTGTAATGTTCAATTGTAGGGAATAGTAGATTACCTAACAGTCACATGTTAGGTTTCAAGAAATGTCTTAAACTTAACCATAAGACTCAGGCAGGGAAGAGGACTACCAATTTAGATGGAATCCAGCTGGAGGGAGGAAATTCTTGGAAACTCAGATTATGCTTCACGTAACACATACATTCTGAATATCTCTTTGTAGATAATTGCATTGGCATTCAGACATGTTAGGATGGACCTAGTTGACAGTTGGCAGTGATAATATTTCAATATCCAGGGTTTAATTACTATTAGGAAGAAGATGCCTTGGAGAGATTCCATATGTCAATTTAATTCATAAATAGGTTTGGACAAGTGGGTAAACACAGAAAATCTTCACAAATGATTGGGGAGACTCATAGAGAATGATTGTCAATGATAGACATGCCTTTTAGCGTCTTGTCTCATGTAAGAATCCTTTTTGAATTGAAATGAGTATCCTACTTATCTTTCATCAAACTATCTGATGAATACCCATCATCTATTTCTTCATACAGCACCCACTTTTAGTAACAGCAAGGACATTTTTTCTTCATGAAATTATCCATTCTCTATAGAAAATTGTTGTTCGTCAGTCATGACATCCTTCTGCCAAGGATCTTTTATATGCAGTCCCAGCTTCAAAGATTAGAAGAAAAAAAAAAAGACACATAGAATCAGGTATAAAGCTGCTTTTACTTTGTTTTGTTTTTTTACTGGACCAACAGAAAGGCAGTGCAACCATTATCTAAGATCAAAGATGTAATTGGGTTCACCAAATTCCATTTCTCATCACTTCTTCATTTTTATCAGTTTTGATCACAAACTTACCATATTCACCTTCTTTGGGGTGAGGAGTGAACATTTGGTCTAGGTGAAATTAATGTAATGTTTTCTATCTAGAATTTTAAAATGAACTAACAAAAATTGGTTCATTTTGGAGCTAATATTCTGGTGTCCTGTAGAAGCTATCTTTTTATTTCTATCACCTATATTCTTCTATTCTGTGGGCTAGCTTATATTCCTCAGATTCTTATAATAAATATTTTTTCTTTCTTAAAGTTTTATTATTGTTGTTTATTTAAGCCCTAGCAGTGTTTCCCAAACTTTTGACATATGTGTACCCCTTCTATAATTTTCGTAACGCTGAGTACCCCTCGTACTCATGAGAACGTAGAATTAGGTGCAGCTAAGCACGGTGCAGTGCATATCCCTACCAAACTCTTCCCATACACGTGGGGGTACGCGTACCACACTTTGAGAAACACTGTGGAATCTCTTTAATCCTATATACTGTGGCTATGTGAGATCAAAACTAGGGTAGTGGTCAACATGTTTCCAATGTTCTTCTGAGTTTCACCTTGTTTTGGCAGCACTTGCTGCACCTCCCACAGCCCATAAGCTACCTAGGAAGAAAGGAGGGAGGGCTATAAGGTTCAGCTTAATTAAACTAAGAGGCTCTGCCCTCCAAGCTGGGACTTGTTTGTCGCCCTGCGCAGGTCAGTACAAGGCTTGACCCTAGAGCCACTCCCTACAGGCATCATTAAGTAAACTTATATTAAAATGTACTTGATGTTAATATCTTGAACTAGGTTTAATTTTGCTAATACTTATCCAGCAATTTTCACACATTTCCTACAGGCCTTCCTATATTTTCACACCTGACTCAAAATATAGAATGCTAAAGAGTATCTAAGTAACTCACTACACAGACTCTTTAGCCATAGAGGCCAAATGTTCTGAAGCTATCCTCTCAATGTTCCAAGCACAGTAGTTCTTATGGCAATTTCCTTAAAGAGACAAACAATTATGGGCCTCCCCGTGGTATTATTCTATCAGGACAAGTACTTATGGGAACGGGAAGCACGTTGTAGTAGTGAGATCAGCATTATTTTAAGCACTAAAATGAAACTTACTGAGGCTAATTAACTCAAGTAATAGCATTCAGAGAACATCCTTAGATTTGAGGTTAGCAAATGTTGTCAATGTCTTTGGCTATATAATGTTTTGTGCAAAGTTATAAGCAGAAATGTATAAAAAAAAAAGGAATGTCTCAGAAGTTTGAGCCACTCTATTCAGTAATAGAATTTGTATTGTAGTTGACCCTTAAACAATGCAGTTGTTAAGGGCACTGAGACCCCTCCATCTCCACAGTTGAAAATCTGCTTGTAACATTTGATTTCTCAAAAACTTAGTACTAATAACCCATTCTTCAGAAGCCTTGCCAATAACATAAATAGTATATTAACACATTTTTTGTGTTATAAATATCATCAACTGTAACTCTTACAATATTATAATTAGAAAAAAGAAAATGTTAAGACAATCATAAAGAAGAGAAAATATATTTACTATAATGTACATATTTATTGAAAAAATCCACTTATAAGTCAACTGCTTAAAAATAATACATGATGTTAAATGTTATGCTATAAATAACAAGTAATTGTTGTGCATGAAATAATGTAGATATAGGTAAATATTTTTATAAGACACATGGAAAATGTTCAGACCTCTCAAGATTCTTGAATGTGATTTTCATCAATAGCAAATTAATGTATTGGTTCCCAAAGTGTTTTGTTTCAAAATTGAATGACCCTTTGAAGGTGCAGGCATAGGGAATCTTATTAGAGGATATTTCTTATTCTTATTCTTATTCTTATTCTTATTCTTATTCTTATTCTTATTCTTATTCTTGGATCCCATACAATTGTGACATATTATTCAGAAATAAAATCATAAAAATTTAGTAGTATAGACAAATGAGTTTGTATATTCTTATAGTGAATGTGAATATTTTAATATCAAAGCCAGTGGGCTAGGAAGTCATCATCTTGTATTTTGTCCCTAATTTTTTTTCACTCCTTTGATGAAACTGAACCATCAACTTACGAAAGAAATACATAATAGCTTAAACTAGTGTTATTCTTTGAACAGATAAAATGCCTTATTACTGCTAATGTATTCCTTTATTTTACATTATAGTTAGAATTGAGTAATTCACAACGTTCACTATCCTTGACTCTTCCATCATATGGTTTTAAAAATAATGAAATAATAGGAGCTCTTTGTATTAGTAAGAAGTTAAAAAAATATCAGAGGACTAATGAAACTCTAAATCTTGAGCCTTAATGAAAAAAAGTTATTTGTTCTTTAAGTAAATATAATTACTTAAATGATGTGGAAAATAATAGATAAACACACTCATAGATCTAAGTCATTTATATTGTTAGCAGCATATCTTTTATTGAGCAAATATCACTGCCTTCATTACTAAATGGTAATATAAATGAAAATAATTATAGCTGTGGAATTCTTCAAATCCTTCCAAATAGATTTATCTGTCTATTTCTTCCACTATTAGAAGAACAAATGGGCAATAAAGCCTGATCTTTTATCAGTAATAATACCAATAACAATAATAAAGCTTACAAGCACTGTTATATGCATATGTTCAAGCACTTTATAAACAATCACTCACTTAATATTTGTAATAATCATCTGAGATGGGATCTTTTATAAAACCTTACTTCAATCCCAGTATATAGATTGGAATCCACACATTTAAGTAGAATATTAGGCAATATCCAGAGCACATTATAGCCAGTTAACATTTGTCTTCCTAATTAATTTATAAAAATAATTATTTTTAAAATCTGGGACCAAATTAATACATAAATTTGAGAAATGCAATCCCTCTTCTTCAAGGTCTCACAGTGTAGAATTAGAAACCCATGCATATACATACTTGAGTATATGTGTATTTTTTGTGTTGCATTTTTTCACCTTTTCTATTTTCAAACCTAAGTTTTGTACTTGTTTTCTTTTTCTTTTCTTTTTTCTGTTCACAGCTGAGAGCACATTTATAAGATAATTATGAACATCTTTTGAGGCTTTTTCCCCAATAGGGAGAAATTTATTTTTTTGAAGAGGCCCCTATTGGGCTATAAGGCTGCATTAATACTACTTAAGTCTAAGATTATTTTTTTGAATTATAAAAGGATACATTTTGTCTGGATGGTATAGTACACTAGTACTTTTTAGAGAATGAAATAAATAGAATTTAAAACTTCTATGCAAATAAAAATACAATGTTATATTTAAATGTTTGTAATTTAATTTTTTAAATCAGTACATTATCACTAAATATAGAATGGTATCTTTTATTGGAAGGTATATATTTTCTTCCAAAGATTTTACAGAACATTACCAAGCATATAAGTCCAGATATAATGTATATCACATCTTTAAGATCCTTTATATAGTATAATTATTGCTGTCTATATTTTTAGTTTTTACTTACTTATGGAATCCTAGTCTTATTTTTTCCCTTTTTCCTCAGGAAAGATTTTTATCAATTCCATGTACTATTCCCCATTTATAATAAACTTATTTATTCCTATATTTACTCAAATATAGATGCCCTGAGCTTCTAGTTCAAAATCATATGCAATAGGGTAGCTATATACTTTTTGTCCAAACTGAGCCAGTCCTGAGAATCAAAAGAATCAGAATTAAACAAATACACCAAATCAGTTCTGTCCTGAGAAATACCAGAATATGTGCACTGTATATACAAGCTTTTCAAATCTATTTAAAGTCATCTGCCATCGAGGAAAGAAGAGGCATTCACAGCCTTCTCACTTTTCCTAATGCTGGGATTTTACCATTTTTAATGTCCCATCTTTTCTTAATATCCAATGAGGATGATTTTTTAAAAAGTTTGATCTCTAGAGGCATACTAACTATATAATAAATCAGTCAGTTAACTACTAAATTCATGTATCTATGTGTTCAACAAATATTTACCAAATTTATGCTGACACTATGCTAGTGTCTGGCAATTCATGACAGAAAAAGATAGGATATCTTTTTAAATGGAGAATTCGTCTAGTAGAAAAGGAAAAACAGACAGATGCAGTATAGGCAATATGATAGAGTTCATAACAAGGTCTAAAAGCTTAATAAAAGTGAGGTGAACCTAATTCAGAATCGGTGAGTGAGATACATTTTGAGAGAGAGTAAACATGAAGATTCATGGATTCTTTTTAATTGGTTAGGTAAAAATAAATATTTTAATTATGTAGAGGGAATGGTATGAACTGAAACAAAGAGGCTATGGAAGCCATGGAATATTTTGAAGAAGATATAGCTAGATTAGGTGAGGAAGAAGATGTGTGAAGAAAATGATATTTGAGTGAGAATTCACCTACTGATGGGAACTTGAGCTGCTTCCAAATCTGGCTATTGTAAACAACACTGCAACAAACATAGTGAGTTCACATATTTTTTTGCATTTGTGTTTCAGGTTTCTTTGAATATATTCCCAGAAGTGGGATCACTGCATGGTAAGGCAGTTCTATTTTTATATTGATATTTTTGCGGTGATTCCATACTGCTTTCCACAGTGACTGCACCAATCTGTATTATATACTACCTAAAGCAATCTATAGATTCAAGCAATTCCTGTCATGATACCTACAGTGTTTTTAACCAAAACTAGAACAAATATTCCAAAAATTTATATGGCATCACAAAAGACCTTGAATAGCCACAGAAGTCTTGAGAAGGAAGAGCAAAGTTGAAGGAATTAAGGCTATCTGATATCAAACTATACTACAGGGCCATAGTAATCAAAACAGCATGGTACTAAAAACAGACATATAGATCAAAGGAACAGAATAGAGAGCATAGAAATAAGTGCACAACTTATGGTCAATTTATATTTGACAGAGAAGGCAAGATCATACAATGGAGTAAATATAGTCTATTCAATAAATAGTGTTGGAAAAATTGGGCAAATAATGTGCAAAAAATTAAAATCTTAGACCACTTTCTTACAACATACACAAGAATAAACTCAAAATGGATTAAAGACTTAAATGTTACACATAAAACCATTAAAATCCTAGAAGAAAATACAGGCAATAAAATCTCAAACATTTCTTGTAGAAATATTTTTTTTCTGATATATCTCTTCAGGGAAGGGAAATAAAAAAAATATATATCAATGCGACTACATCAAACAAAAATCTTTTGCACACAAAGGAAACCATAAACAAAATGAAAATACAACTCACTGAATGAGAGAACATATCTGCCAATGATACATCTGACAAGGAGTTAATAACCCAAACATTTTATAAAGGACTTCTAGCTTTTAAAGTAGCACATTATCACTTTGGCTGATGCAGCAAAGTGGTTAGAGTGTTGACCCTCAGACCAAAGAGTAGCAGGTTAGATTCCTGATTGGGTTCTATGCCCAGCCCTAGTGGGGGCACCAGTGAGAGGCAACCAGTTGATGAGATGTTTCTCTTTTCCCTTCCCTTCCACTCTCTCTAAAAAAATCATTGGAAAAATATCCTTGGGTGGGTATAAAAAAAAAAATAAAGTGACAAATTATCAGCTCTTTGGACTCATATACAAGGCATAGTTTTTGGTTAGCTGCATGTTTGCTAAAAGACCTCTGAATTTGTGTCAGATGTTTCCCTGTGTATCAAGTCTTGACATAGATGTATATTGTAATGACACAGCCTAGAGCTTTTACGGAAAGTGTTTTCTATTAAATGCAGCATGGAGAAAGATAAAGTGTCTTGAATTTCTAGTAGGCTTATACTTTGGTGGTTGTTTATTTGTTTGTTTTTTGAGAGAAAAAGGTTGCAGAAAGCTATTTCTTCCTGAGCTTTGTCCCCTTCCCCCCTTCCCCCCCCCCCCAGTATTTATGAGTGATTAAGTTACTAATTTCAGCAAGTCATATTTTTTTTCCTAAGCTTTCTTTTTCTCCATTAAGTTTCTAGGACTTTCATAGGGATAGCTTCATTAACATAAAATTGACATTCTTTATGGAGGCTGGAGCTCCCAGTAGTTTTTAAAACTATTTTATAAACTTAGTACCCTTTTGCTAATTGATGTTTTGCCCTTTTTCTAAGCACTGTTTAAATATGTGGCTCTAACAAAAAGCTAAGATATTTTGAATTTGAATAATGAGTCACTTCTTTACCCTGTGTTTATACATTTATTAAAGTAAACCTACTTTATACACTATTCCAAATTTAACATGGGAAATACAGTGTATAAGAGACAAAATGTAATTTTTTTTGTATATTTGGAATAAGCTCTTATCTTCTCAAATGCTTTAACTGAGTTATCAATAATGTGTATTGCCCAGTTCCATATTAGCATTGAGATGTGCTGGATGCACATTGGAAGGAATATAATAGGCTGTGTATAAGAATCAAACCATGAACACTCCTTCTAAGAAATTGAGATTTCCACTGTGAGACCAAACTAATGCTTATTAAACTGTAGTAGAATCAATTCAGAATTTCCTGATTAATTCTAAATGATTAAATGTGTTTTGAAAACTATCTGCAAACCACCTATTTTTCAGCCACGTTGGTAGACTTTGTACACTCTGAGAATCACTTGAAAGTGTTTTGATTTCTGTATTCTTTAGTTAGCATCAGTGTTTAACTAAGTGGATGCTTTTGTTTTCTTTAATTGTACTTTTTATTTGTAAGATAAGTATAATGAGATATGTGAACATTTTCAAAATACTGATAAAGGAGAGCAAATCAATAAGGCAATTGAGTAGACCTGCCTTATTGTTCTTTTCATCTAAAAATCTATCTATCTATTTTAGATGAAATATAAATATAAATTATATATATATATATATATATATATATATATATATATATATATATATATTTATTCATCATCTAGGGATAATTTTTTCTATTGATTATTAGAGAGACTAGAAAAAAAGGGAGGGAGAGTAGGAGGGAAAATGAAACACCAAACATCATTGTGAGAGAGAAACATCTGTTGGTTGCCTCCTGCATGTGCCTCAAATGGGGCTGGGGATCAAACCCACAACCAAGGTTCATGCACTTGGCCAGGAATTGAACCCGTGAACTTTTCATACTTGGCCCATGCTCTAACTCTTGAGTACACAGGCCAAGGCAAAACCTATGTAATCTTGTTAATCAATGTCACTTCAGTAAATTAAATTTTTAAAAGTTAAAACAATAAAAATAATCATTGTGAAAAGGAAGATTTCAGGTGGAGCTTGAATATTTGGCAATCACAAGGTGATAAAAAAAGGAAAGGCTATTCAAGGTAAAAAGAATAGAATATGTAAATTACAATGAGATCACATAGTAGAATCCAGGGCAGCCAAAGATAGATTTGACCTCAAGTGACCTGAGATGGAACAGGAAAGAAATGAAGATAAGATCAGAAAGACAAAAATGGTAGCAGCAGTTCCTTAAGGAGGTACCTAGAGTGGATGTCAGTATGAAAAAACATGTGGTGAACAGATGACTTGGATGTATTTTGCAATGACCCCAGTTAAATATGTTGCTGACTCTGCTAAATGAAGCAGTAAGAAAAGGGAATACACATATGTATCACAAATAATTTTTTCAGATAGTGTTCACTGATACTGGATACTTCAGAACCACCTAACCGAAATATGACTACTCGGATATTTTATCATTCAATTAGGGGATTCAATCACATCCATGTAGATTGAATCCCCTAATTGAATGATAAAAACTAGCCACTGATAGAAATTCTTTAAAGTGTCCCTTCCCCTGGGAAATTAGAAAAGCAGTGGTGAGATCGCAGGCATAGTCTCGCTGGCATGTTGCTGATAGAACCCAGGTTGAGTGTATGCAGTAGGAATGGTCTGTGGTGGTCAAATCATAGTTAAGGTTATATGATATAATAACTGTTCCAAACAGCATGCATGGTGCAGTCCCAGTTCTGTTAGAATATTTGTTCATGCACATAGACAGGGACATGTGATTTTTTATATGCAAATGTTAAGTGCCTATTTTTAGCAGAATTCTGATATTCACAGTTTTTCTTTTTTGAGCTTTTCTGAGACATTTATTTTTTAATAACACTCATGCATTTTTGTAGAGATTACAAATAATTATCTAAAGATTAGTTGTTAAGTAAGCTGAGAAAAAAAAGTTAAAATACAGAGAAATTCAGAGTCTAAGGAGTTTATAAGATGGTGAACATACAATTAAGCTTATCTTGTGAAAACAAAGAATCAAATTTTGGCTATTATATCAATACATAACACTGCAATGAAGAAAGGGGTGGAGGAATTGAGAGAAAACAGAGAGAAATCATGGACATGTTCAACAGTGTGGTGATTGGGGGGTGAGGAGGTGGGTAGAGGTAGAAGAGGGTATAGAGGAGATACATGGAGATAGAAAAATAAAATAAATACAAATAAAAAGAAAGAAAACAAAGAGTTGGAGGAGAGAGAAGGTTAACATATAAGAAGAAATGCCAATCTTGGAGTGAAAAAGCCCCTGGAGAAGATAGGACAGAATACAATGACAGGTCAATAGCATAGAAAAATCCATCTTGGAGAGAAAGGCATTTTTTTCCTGTAAGTAATTGGAGGAGATCAGGAGAGATGTGGACTAAATATGCTGATTCTTATATAGATTAAGTCTATTTACCTATTTGTAAATACAGTGGTCACCAAAATTACATGCTGAAGGAAAATACCAATGTCCAAATTTTTACATTTACTAAGTGCTGGTAACATTTATTTTAACTTGATTTGGTTGACTTAAGGTCCAGATTGAAAAGTTAATATTTGATTCAGGCTGAGTATCAAATGCTAAGGCATAGTAGAGATTATTAATTTTAGTTATAATTAATTTTAATCAATTCTTCAAAAATATATTTTTATTCAATTGAGAATAAACAATTATTAAAAATAAAATTTATTAAAAAAATCAACTGTTTATGAATCCAGGAAAAACAAATCCACAGAAACATAGTATGTATTTGGTATAGCCGATAGGCCTCTGCTTTTCAAGTTTTGAAAATCCACTAGTAATTAAATTTAAATATTTTTTTTCAGATAGGATTCACATATGCAGACTACATCAACACTACTTAATCAAAACACAACAACCCAGAACTTTTTCTTTATATCAATTGTACATTGAATCTCCTAATGGAAAAGAAAAAGTTGTATTCTATTTTTTTGAATAGTTTCATTTTGACAGCTTTCTAAATGAAAATTCATGAATATAAATGTAATTCTTTTCAAATTATACATGAATTCTTTTCACTGCAACTTGTTTTGTTTCTGTGCTGGCTTTTAGCTAAATAAGATTTCGAACATTAAGAATGAGAAACCAACATATTACAACAGAATTCACTTTGAACCAAATGAAATGGGATGTAAAACACAAACTAACGTCTAAAAATGGAATTTTGGGGAAATGCTTTTCTCATTACTTTTTTGGTAATATAATAAGTTGTTCCCTACCTTTATGTTTTGAGGCAAAGATTGAGGGTTATAATGCTTTACAGAGAGTATGATGTAAGCCTGCATGATATCAGAACGTTGAAAGAAAGCAATTTTTGCCAACCTATTTGTTATTACTTTTTAGACAGAAAGAGTTGGCCAACTATTTTCTCGATTTTTCATCATATTCAGAAATTGTTACACTTTTTATATATTTGCAATCCCATTCAAAGGCCCAGCATATGATGACTTATAAGCATTCTTACCTAGAGAAGGTGGGGAGAAGGTGAACATTACACTAAATTCAGCCTGGGTCATGGGACGTAAAAGATACCAGAGAATTAACAAGATATCTATGTTTTAAGAGTCGGGATTTTGTTTGAGCGAGTACCAGCCATTGGTTACCAAAAAAAAAAAAAAAAAAAAAAAATAGTTTAAGTTTTGCCAGGGAGATCCCAGTATTGAAGCTAAGATTGGCAAGTGAAGTTCAATATCGGATAAATCTGTGAGGTATGGGGAATGCCTAATACTAATGAAGACAATATAATACAATTTGCTAAAGAGCATGAATTTTATTTTTTATTTTTAGTTTTATTTTTTGGTGATTCATTTAACAGGTCATGAAAGCATTGGCTAGGAGCCATCTTAAAAGCAATACCTGGATCTCAACAGACAGAAGCTAATAAAAGAACAGCACATTGTGAATATACATGTTGTTGCTCAAAAGCATGTAACAGTGATCATAGACTAGGTTTTTTTCACAATCAGCACAATAACCTTATTTGGGCTGTTTATAATTCATCGTTTTAAATAAAATAATGATTAAATGTAACAGGGAGGGATGTTAAAGCATGTTGGTTAGATGAGAGCTATAATCTAAGTTATATCTGTTAGGGTTGCCAAAGGAGGAATGCACAAGGCCAAAATGGTAAAGGATTATACATTTATTAGATTATCTGGATGCCAGATGGACTGAGCCCCAAAATGGCACCAGCACCCCGGGATGGGGAGTCAGAAGTTTTAAAGGTCTCTCGGTGGGCTTTTCCTCGGTGGAGAATTCTCCGGACGGGCCTGGATCCTGGGAGGTCCTGAGGGGAGAGAAGGCTCTTAGCAAGTGGGATGTGGTCTAAGGGAAAGGGAATGCCTGTCATGAAGTGGTCAGTTCCCAGGGGAGGGGCATAGGTTCAATTATTTGATCAGACCTAACAATTTCTTGATATTACTTCATTACTCATGTATCCAGGTTGATAAGTTGAAAATATGTTTTTATATTACTAATTCAAAAACAAAAAGAAAACAATTGTTATAGCAATAAAATACCTTGAGTTTGTTAAGAACCTGAGAAAATTATTCCTGCTTTTATTTGTGGAGGTCCCCTTAATAGAATACAACTTAACAGACATGTTAATACTTGATATGTGTACATTTGCAGATGTATATTTTCATATATATTAAAACTATTTCTTATTTGTGGGTATATTTTCAGAAATATATAAAATTTCTTAACTTTACATATTATTACTTTAGAATAAATGATTGGTAAAGCAGAACATGACTATAGTTCCTATGGTCAAATCTCAATTCTAAAAATGAACAATCTGAATCTCCAAAATATGAAGTGACTTGCTCTGAATTCTGATTCAAGGGTCTTATGACAGCATGGTTGATATATCTGTTACAAAACACTTTTAAATGGCTTTAATGATGACCCTGTGAATGGCCCCATCTAAATTTTTATGTTGACCACTTTAGTTGAGAAGTACATAATAGGCTGGTTTGATAATTCTATTCAATGACCACTATTTTTAAAAATATATATATTTTATTGATTTTTTACAGAGAGGAAGGGAGAGGGACAGAGAGCTAGAAACATCGATGAGAGAGAAACATTGACCAGCTGACTCCTGCACACCCCCTACTGGGATGTGCCCGAAACCAGTATACACCCCCTTGATTGAAATTGAACCAGGGACCCTTCAGTCCGCAGATTGACTCTCTATCCACTGAGCCAAACCGGTTTTGGCCAATGGCCACTATTTAAAGAACAAATTTAGATATTATTTTCCACTGAATAATAAAGATCAACTAGGCTGTTACTTTAACTTTCTCTCCTGGCCTGAGATCTTAGCCTGAATAGGTTATGTTCTTTTTACTCTTCTAATCTGCTATTTCTTTTCAGAATTGCCCCTTTCTCCTCCTCCACAGAAGTAGATCTCTGTGGTGTTTTAGGGAATTGATAACAGATGCTGGCACAGAGATTTCAATCTCTAAAGGATTATGCAGACTTAACTCTGCCTGAGGGTAGTTTGATGCATATAGAGTTTTTATGAGAACAAACAAATATTAGGATAGAAATAGAGATAGATAGTAAAGTAAAAATCATTTTTGACAGTTTTTCACATTTCTTACCCAGCATGCCTGCATCTATTTCTGCTACCCAGTCTATTAATAATACACCAAATATTTGTGAGCACCTATAATGTGACAGTCATATTCAAAACACTAGGATACAGCAAGAAACACACAAACAAAAAAGTCCTTGTGAACTCACATTCTAGGTGGAAGAGACCATAAACACTACTTGCAAGATTGCTACAGCACCATGTTGCAAATGAGTAGAGAAAGTAAATTGCCAATGCTAATAGTGGGAATGGTGAGGGATTTTAAATGGGGCTATCAAGGGCAGGCCTACTAGAGCAGAGTATTATTTCAAAAATGAAGTAAAGGTTCTGATGGGGCAAGACATGTGGCAGATGAACAAGTGAGCCAGTGTGCCTTCAGCTAGATGAGACAGGTCAGCAGAAATTTTATTTATTGTCTCTCGCTTGCCATAAGGAAGGAAACTCCATAAGAACTTGTGTTTTATTTCTTTGGTCCACTCCTGTATTCTCAGTCATTAAAATAATCCTAGCACATGGTTGATACTAAATTTTTGTTTAGTGATTAAATGATCTTGGTGCTGTGACAGCCATTTGCCCTCACACACACACACACTCACACACACACACACACACACACACACACCCAGAGCAAGATGACATTATCTGACAATGAAAATAGGTCTAGGCAAACAGAAGTAACTGAGACATTGGACAATTTCTACATCTACATATATCTGAGAACGCTAGTTCTTGGACTTTCTTTTTATAGGAATATGTGATTTTGTTTTTTGTTGTTGTTGTTGTTGTTAACCAATTTAAAGTTTCCCTGGAATTATGCCAAATGAGTTCTGACTAATATTCTGGACATATTTATACTTTAAAATGTCACTTTCCTGTCAGTTGGATTTGAACAGTTTTGGGAGTATTTTACAAGGCTGATTAGTCCTATTATAATTTTAGAATTGAACTTCTTTTTCAAACAAACAAACTTCTTACAGACTATATCTAGAGATAGAGCTCATTTAGCTAAGCTAATATAAACTACTGCTTTAATAAATAATTATATAAATATATTTTTTATCTGAAACTGTCATAAAATAGTTTTGTTAAGAGAGAGATTATAAATCTTTCTACCTCCTTTTCTTTTTAGAAGGCATAGGACTGACATGAATATAAGACAACAGTGAGACAATTTCTGCTATTTATTCATAATAATAATAGTTTTGAATGGAGCTATTAGAAATTTTAAATCTTTGGCAGGGAATAGGAAAACAACAACAAAAAAGTCTCCCAGTTCTCTCAGTTCTACCAATTGCTTTAGTCAAACTATAGCAGGCATATATTATAAAATTAATTATTTTTAAAGCATATCTAAAATTTTAAAACAAATTAGTCATTGCATCTTTTTATTTTTACAATAAAGTTCAGAATACCCTATATTTTTTCAGAAATCTCAATTAGCCTATAAAATTGTATGGAAAAAATTAAATTTATGTACTTTCAGATTCTGATGACCATATTTAATTTAGGGAAGAAAAAAGCATAATGATTGAGGCTCACTGATTTTTTCATCTCAATAATAAAGCAGCTTTTATATTAAAACTGGAAAGTTATCACAAATATATATTTAACATCAGTAAGGAATTAATATAACTAAATATTGGATACAGTGTAAATAAAGATAGTGGCTCAAGCTAGATAGATTAGGTAGAAGTGAAGTAAAATGTTTAGAGAGCCTATGGATATATTATTGTAATAACCAAACAAGGGCATTGATCTAAAATACAATGGTAACACAAGGCAATAAAAACTAAGTCTAAGAATTGAAATGTAGAAGGCCAGCAAACTGCAGGTGTTAGAAAATCAAGACAACTAATCATCTCACTAAGTATGATGACTTATAATTTTTACTCCTCAGAAAAATACAGCCCACTGCCATATAACATTCACAATTGTACTCTGCAGCTGCTCTCCTACCCACAGGCTCATCTTCTCCCCGGAGACACTATAGTTGTGGGTCGTTAAAGATTAGGCTCCTAACTTCAAAATCTAGAGGCTCTAATTATCTCAGACATTGGGAGGGGGAACCTCCCATTGGACACGACTCTTGATTTAAGTTCTAGGAAATTGTGACACATTAAACATATGTTGTTACTACTATTTTTTATCTTAATTTTGGTCCTTGGTGAAGTTATCTAGTACATGATATATATAATGCTTGTCTGCTCGGTTATGTATATTATTAATTTGCCTGGACAGCCAAATATTGGCAATGGGGAGAATAAGGCTTCTAAATACTAGTGACTTGTGTTGATAACTACACCAAATGTAGGAGAGAAAGTGGCTCTGATTTTACGACTGAATGTAAGAAGTAGTTTTTGCATCTTTATTTTGGAGAGTAATGATTCTCTTGTTCATATAAATAATGTTTAATAAAACAAATGGGAAGTAGCTGAAATTTTAACAAGTAACTCAGAGATTTTCTTCATCCTGAGAAATGTGTGCTGGGATGGAGCTGTTGTTTCTGGGTAAGGGAAAATGAGGCATCAATTAGTAGAAACCTAGAAGCAATGCTCGAGGGAAGAGCAGAGAGCAAGAATCTCAGGCTTGAGAAACATTCCAGAAACAGGAAGCAGGGGGATGTTTAAGCATTTTATAGGTCTGAGATTCAAGGAGATTTTTGTTTGGACTGGTGAGTAGTAAGGCCTGTGATTAACACACCTGCAATTAACAGACCTAAAGGTGAGAGAGAAGTTATTTGAAGAATTTATAAATCCTCAGGTTCTCATGTTTGAAATTCAACAATAATGTTTATGATATAATTTTGTTAATGATTGACAGGCAGCTGAGGCTGACATAACAAAACACTATAGACTGGGTGACTTGAATAATAGGAATTAATTTTCTCAGTTCTAGATGCTGCAAGTTCTAGATCAGAGTGCCAGCATGGTTGGGTTTTGGTGAGACTCTTCCTGGCTTGCAGAAGGCCTCCATCATCCTTGTTTGGTCAAGAGGAGAGTTCGCTTTCTTGTGTCTCTTCTTATGAAGGCACCAATCCTAATTTGGAGCCCCATCCATGCTCATGACCTCACCTAATCTTAATTACCTCCCAAAGGCCCCATTCCCAAAAATCATCACATTAGGAGAGAATTTCAATATATGAAATTTAGGAGGAGATAATTCATAGCAATGATCAATAAGAGATGTTTTGTTCTCTAGACCTCCAAATCTTATACAATAAGAGAGGAATATGCTAATTATCTATTATGCCCTGAGGTGCAATGACCAACCCAGTAAGGACCAAATCATGGATTTGCGGGAGGGGGCAGCAACCAACTATGGTGGGGGAGGAGAAAGAAGGACTGGCGGAGGGGTGGGAGGGCTGCAGCAACCTACTGGTGCACAGATTTGTGCACAGGGCTACTAGTCATTTTATAAGAGCTCAGTTATTTCAAAGCAAGGATTTATAAGCATTTCTCTGTTCTATGTTAATCTCTCAGTATTCCAGCCTGGAGACTTTGTCTTATTCAACTATGTCTCTATAAATTTAATAGCTCTTGTGTATGTCTCTGTCAGGCACTTAGTAAAAGAAAGTAAAGAAATAAACACTAAACAAACATTCTGTTAAGAGAAACTAGAGAGGAGGGTGGCAAAGGCCGATAGTAAGCATTTTTCCAGAGCTGTAGTAAACTTCATAAATGATAGCTTCTATTATCTATGTTAGTATGGAAGTAGAACTACAACCAAAGATGCAGATAATATTTCAAAAAATTCTTAAGGTGCGTTTTCCAATTTATTGAATAAAGTTCATGGTTATCATTTACATAATTGAACACAATTTATCTGCTCTCTCTCCCATTATCTTCATAGCATTTCTTCCAAAGAATATCTTAAATGTCTATTCCCTCTTGGTATCTGTTTTTCTGGGTCCGAAACTGACACAGGGGAACAAGCGTGGTTCTATCAGAAATGATGGAAAATAGAGAATAATAGAATGAAATCCTTAAAATACTAATATCTAACAAATCAAGTAATCTAGAATATAATATCCAGTGAAATATTATTATTAAGTTAAAGATAATAGTTTTTTACAAATTAAAAACAAATACTACCAAATAGTCTTTGGGAAAATCAAGTAATATATGATGTTGTAAAGAGTGTGTGTGTGTGTGTGTGTGTGTGTGTGTGTGTGTGTGTGTGGCGGGTAGGGGAAAGGAAAAAGAGGTAACTCTCTGGGGGTGATGAAGTAACAACTAGTTTCTAGATCTTGATTTACATGTTTATTCCAGGTGCTTTTGCATTGCCCCAAACATTTTAGATTGCACACTTGATATCCTTTTTACCTAACTGTATATAAATTTTACCTCAAAACAAAAAATAATAATGCAAGCGTACAACTAGAAACGGACATGATTGTAATGTCCTGAACCAAAAATTTCATTAAAATTTCCCCCTAAAATGCAGCATATTCTAACATTGAAAACATGAAATAAATTATATGGAATACATCTTGGTGTTTTTTATGTAGAAAAATTCACCTTCTAGTACGTATAACTTTGCAAATTCTTGTTTTTATGTCTGAATACTTGTGTTCCTGTAACTGTAGGGATCATGAGGGATCACTACACAGATTACGGTTAAGGGCATGACACAGTTGATACTGTTCAGCTATACTGACCCAGACTCAGTACTCTGGGTACAACTCACTTGGGTTACTGTAATAGACTCCAAGGGTTCATTTTTTCTATGCAAACTGAATATTTTGCAGCATAGAGTTATATTATGATCCTATATGTCAGGACCTATGCTAGATGCTTCAAATACATCAATTTACTCAATCATCACAGCAACCCAGTCATTTAAATAGTATAATTATCCTCATTTTAGGTAAGTGAAAAGTGAATCTTAGAATTGTTAGGTAATTTGCCAATGACTACAGTGCCCATGTGTGGCAGAGCCAGTTCTAATTCAAATCTAATTTGAGAGTTTTGCTCTTATTTCTGTGACATTCTTCTCAATTAAACACAGGCATGTTCTCCATTCGCTTAAAATTACATTTTACATTCTCAAGCCAAATGTGTCTATATTTGCTAGTGTTTCAATCAGTTTAGTAAATAAACTTAGCTTTTGATATTGAGAAGTATCTTAAACAATGTTCAGTATTTTCAAGGGTAAATAACAGTGGAAAAGTTCAACATTATTCACTGATGTTAGAATACCACTAACAGGAAATAATAATTGAGCTTGTTTTGAGTTTATAGTGACAAGGGATTTTCCTGGCATATAGCTAGCTAGGCATTCCATCCTAATAACAAATCATCCCCCTCCCCCTAATTTAAAATATGAATAGCAGTTCCAAGGAAATGTCTAAATGTCTTCTAATGAAAAAGATTGGACATTGCCATCTCAGTGTCACAATGTGTTTTTCAACTGTGCTAAAGTTAAACATATTACAATTTGCCATATGTGAAATTTAAGAAGTTGAGAATACAGTTTGAAAATTGTTATTGGCAAATCTGAATTTCCTCTTGCTAAACAGAAAAACTGAAAAATGAAAGATTTTCCTTATTTGTAATACACATTTTCTTTCTTCTAGATCAGATATAAACATGGGAAATATTATGAAGAGGTATGGTTTGTTTACTAGTCTAATGAACAAAAATAATGAATGTGGGATTTTACTCTGGCAGCTACTTACCTTAGCAGTCTTAAAAAGTTACCATAACTCAGATTCTTTCATGATTTCACAGCAAGTAAGTCATATACTTTGTCAGAATTATTTGTTATAAATTGCATAGTAAGATTTACTATACAGTTGGCCCAGGTTTATTAATCCATGTTCGCTTCATGGAATATAAAAGCTTATAGAAGTTAATGAGTGGATATGATTCTGGGCTTTATTAGCAGATGCTTTGAAGTTAAATTTTCTAGCATCTGAACCCCTTTCCTAATTTGGAGAAATCCATATTTCTGTAATCCTTAAAGTGGTAAAAAAATTTAGTTTAGAAAGAAATTGAGATTATGTCTTTAATCTTTGGCAGCAAGGGTGATACAATTTATGTCAGTTTGGCCAATGAGATGTGCCTACCAAAGATTTTGAATCTTCAACCAATGACTCATGATTAAGGGAAAGTGAAAGGAGGATCTTCATGGTGGTGATGTGGGGAGGGCAGTGCTTTCCATATCAGCATGTGTGTGTCCAGTAAAGATGGGATATTTGTTAGAAGTAGCACTGGCTGTATTCCTATTTAGTTCTCTAAGTATCTTGTGGAACCAGTGTATTAAATTTATATTCCTGCTAAGGCTAGAACCTGTTTCTAACGTGTACATCCAAAACCCTACCAGATCACTAGAACACTTATTTTACAACTGTTCTGGACACAATTTTAAGTCATTGAGACCATCATATACAACAACTAAACACTAATGACCATTCTCTTGACATGTGGAAAAATAAAACATGGCCCTTTTGGCAAGACAAGTGGTGGACTGATAGAATATCAAGAAAAAACTAACAATATGCCTAAATGAAGTTAAAAAATGGTCCTGAAGCCTGGCCCTGAGGACTTGCCCCTAGTCAATTCATTGTCTAATGATGCGCTTGTCTGCCGAAAAAAGTGGGCAAAGTCAATCTAAAGACTGGCAAAGGAACCAGATCATTGGTGCTTCTAAATTGAATAAGAAAAGCATGGGGGGTGGGTGCGGGTAGCAGTGAAATAACATGACTTTAAGTACAAATCTGTCCTGGAACATATAAGTAAGATGAATGATCATGTAATTCCCAAATACTGAGAATATATCATCTTCTGACTTCATTAAGTTTTTATGTAATATATTTATTTGAATGATTAACCAACTGTAGATTTCTGTAGTTCTCTATATATCTGGGTATGTGTCTGGAGGGGAAGTGACATACACTGAGTGACCAGATTATTATGATCACTGAATGCATAATAATTTGGCCACTCAGTGTATATCCTATATAATAAAGGCTAATATGTAAATTGTCCCCTTGACCAGGAGTTCAACCAGCATGTAGGCCGGCCAACTGCCCATGTCCCCTCCCCCTGGCCAGATTGGCTGGACCCCATCTCTCTCTCTCTCTCTCTCTCTCTCTTTCTCTCTCTCACACACACACACACACACACACACAGTGGCTAGATTATTATGCATTCAGAGATCATAATAATCTGGCCACTCAGTGTATATGAAGCTCATACCAAACTGCTTGATTCATTAAATATTTGTTGATTTGAATGAAAAGTATGTCTTTTTTATTTTGCAGTATATTTGCTGAGAAAAATGAATACATGAGGAAAATATTATTAAATGAAGTTCTAAGAGTTGAATTTTTGAGAGAAATTAAACTCATATTTTTAAGGAAACATAATTGGACTTGAAAGTATTTATAGAAAACATAACCCAAATCTGATAAATATACTGAAGGAATAAGGCAAGTCACATCAAATTTATATCTCATTGAGTTAAAAAGTGTTTAGCATATATATCTTTGTGAAACTCAAGATTTTGACAGCACAATCCACTGAAATCAATAATTTAAATGATGAATTAAGACATCTCTTATCATTTATGTTAATAATTCAGTTGAGTTTACCAAATAATATTTTATGGGATGTGACACCGGTAAATCTCAAAGCTAATATTTAAAAATGTCAATATGTTTCAGTGATAATAAAAATTTCTATGACTGCCAAATGTCTCTCACTGTATTTCATAAGCTTATTGTGTCATAATGCACTCCCCTACCTACCTGTGTAACACCTGTGTGTTAATGTATAACGCATATGTAAAGAGTCCAGATATTGCACCATTAGTAAAACTTTACCTGAATTCTACAAAACATTAACAATAATTTTATGATAATAAGACACTTTTTTGTTGTCAGAGATATTAAATAAATTAACCACTTACTAAGAGATTCTATACTGGAATTAGCTCTACCACAATAGAGCTATACCACATAATGGCTATAGATGGACTTATTGATTTTATAGCATCTTGAAAAAGGGAAATGACTAAATACTATTTCTAGATTTTGAAGTTTACATTAAACACAGTAGTAAATATGATTTATGTAACACTTTTTCTCAGGTACAGAACAAATATCAGTTAATAACTGATAATTCCACTTTTTTTCTTTAGTGGGACATGATTTTATTTATAAACTAGGATCGATTGGATTTGCTTATGGAAAATGAGTGCTTATTGTTACTGTTTCCAATATTTTTCTGATAGTTCTCTGAAAATAATTCATAACATTTAAAAATCTATAACTATTTTAACATGATTATTTCCAGAATCATTTAAAAAATTTAAAATATTAATTAAATTATATACTTTAATTATCTGTATATATTAAAAAATGAAAATCACTCATACCTTAATCTTTGCTCATTTATATTAAAATCCTATTTTAGAAGATATTTTCATAGACCATGTTATGTTCAAATTCTGATCTATACACACTAGCAAATAGACTATTCAAAAATTAATTTTCTTTCTGTTAGGACCAGCCTATTCCATTAAAAAAAAAAAATTGACAGTGTTACAGATATTCCCCATTTTCTCTCCCTTTGCCACCCTCCATCCTGCCCCGATTCTGCCCCAGACCTTCTCCATACTATTATCTGTGTTCTTTGGTTAATCTCTTTGTGTCTCCTCCACCCCCCACACCCCTATGAAACCTGTCATTCTAGTCCACACCCCTATGAAACCTGTCATTCTAGTCCACTCTTAATAAACAAACAAACAAACAAACAAACAAACAAAACCACACCAGAAGCCTGATTTCATTCTTCCCTCCTAAGAGAGCCCAAGAAGATGGGAGTTTATATACATCTTTCATAAGATGCTAGTTTCTTCCCTAAAATATCATGCTTGCTTCTTCATCAAACCTGTGAACCCTCAGTCACTTGGATGTAAAGATTGATAGACATGTTCCATGTTCTTCACAAATTTATTATCCCGTTGGGGAAACAGACATGTATTATCAGAAACAATGCATTGAGTAGAATAGAGGTCTTAGTAAAATAAGTTGGATTAAAAGGGTCATGGCCCTAGCTGGTTTGGCTCAGTGGATAGAGGGTCTGCCTATAGACTGAAGGGTCCAGTTCCATTCTGGTCAAGGGCATGTATCTCGGTTTTAGGCTGGATCCCTGGCCCTGGTTGGGTGTGTGTGGGAGGCAACCAATAAAGGTGTCTCTCTCACATCTTTCTCTCTTTTTGCCTCCCACTCTCTCAAAAGATCAATGGAAAGATATCTCTTAGGTGGGGATTAGTAAAAACAACAAGAAGAATGATCCTGAAAAGTCAATCAGAAGAGAAAGATACGTTTATGCCACTTTGGACATATAGAACCCAACAACAATTATGAGCTAGTTTGGTGGCATTATGACAATTTAACCCATACTTACACTAACTCAGATGATATTACCTAAGACTTCTGCCACATATCATAGTCCGCCTCAAACATTGTTCTCTGTTCGCTCTCCTTATTCCAGCCTCAACACGCTTTTATTTTTCACTTTCCTTTTGATACCGCTGCCAGATTATGATCATTATGATGGGTTTCAAAGAATTGTTCAGAAAATTATGTTTCTCAAAGCCTGTGAGAATGGGGAGTAGAAACATTTCGCAGATGAATGAAACACAGACATTGAAGCATAAATAACAACGAGGTTTCACATCTGCGACTTTTGATAAATTGTATAGATTCTAGATGGCTTATTTGAAATCCCGTTTGGGTGGGTATCCCTGTCTTGATAATTTTCTATGCAGCACTGAGCCAGTCTCCAGGGTACTGTGAGATATGTACACATTGGTTTCCTTTCTTTAACTATTATACTTGTGAAAGCCTTGGCTAACTCCTCACCGCTTAGAGATTACCTTCAGCATTCACAGGGACATACCATTAACTCCTGTTTTATTAAAACCCACACCTGCCCCTTTTTAGCATGTCACCTGCAGAGTAGGATAAATTAAGTGATTAAGAAGCTGTGTGCATTCACTTCACAATGTTTTCACATTTTCATCTTCCTATGTCTCATCTCATCTTAGCAGCTTTGGTATTTGAATGTAATGCCTGCAAGGAACTTTACTGTGTTGGCAATTGATGCTTCTGCACAGGTCAACAATATGCCCACTGTGTGTGAGAGGCTTTCTGTTGCCCGTCTTGGGGAATGAGCCTCGGGATTCATTTTACAGATGAGTAGACTGAAGCTGATTGAATGCTTTGATTAAAGTCACTTTTGTACAAAGTGTTGAGGGTCAGTTCTGTTTGAATTCCAATCACATTCTCTTTAGAGTTAAATTTGGTGATGGGGAGAGCCCCCTGGGATCCCATTTGCAGTAAAGCTAGTAGAGGATGCTTATCACAAATCCATTAATGTTTCTGTTGCCTGGATTTTTTTTTTTTTTGTGTGTGTGTGTGTCCTTAAGAATGGAAATTGAAGTATGACTGAAGAGATCTGAGTCAGTGCTTGTTAGCCATTTGTTATCAAATATCCGGAGCAAGTCACTTTGATTTACTTACATTTCAACTAGCTCTACTATAGAGTAAATCAGAGTTATAGTTTTAATGATCAAGTGAAATAATATATATATATATATATATATATGTATATATATATATATATATATGTATATATATATATTAGCATGACAGTGAGAGGTAAAATAATCTACAGTTTTAAGGCATTTGAGTGGTATTCAGCTAACTCTGGTGCTTTTCAATCCAAAAAGAGACACAAGTAAACAATTTTGTTGTATTCTCTTTACCAATGAATTACTCTTGATTATGGTGCTATTTTTCTTTTTTCCCCCCTACCCAATTAAGAGACTATAGTTGTTCAAAATGTGTGTATTGTTAAGCTCTCATTACCTAGGCTTTTTTTTTTTTTTTTTTTAACTGCCACATACTGGAGGCTGTGTTCTACTTCCATTACCTGCATTCCCTCCTAAATCACACCCATCCAACAGCTGCCCCACCCCTTCCCTCTGCAACTGTCATCACTGACTGCCAGTGCTTGCTATTTACCGATCAGGCTTTTCATTTTAGACTGGTATCATTACTGCCACTTCCCCCCCTTTGCTCTTGTTTCAGTGATTATTTTGTTCTAACTGGCGAAGTATCCACCCAACTACTTAAATATCTCAACTTTGAAATCTATTTTTTTCTTCCCTACTCCCATCATGCTTTCTTCTCTTTTTAGCCACATTTAATTAGATCTAAATTGTGTACCCATCGCAGTCGGAACAATCTCTCTCTCTCCCTCTCTCTCTCTCTCTCTCTCTCTCTCCTCTCTCTTTCTCTCTCCCCTCCTCTCTCTCTCTCTCCCTCTCTCTGTCTCTGTCTCTCTCTCTCTCTCTCTCTCATTAAGACTGAGATATGAGATATAAAAGGCAGCAGGTTAGGTTGCTGGGGTTTTCCCAAGAATAGTAACAGGACATTTTGGTAATGAAGATTACTAAATCCTGATAGTAGAGATGGAGAAGCAGAAAACTCTGGTGCACAAAGCTGGAAAGTAGATGAGCAGATGCCACAAAAGAACTGAAGAGAAGATGCAGAAATATAAGAAGTGCTTCTTAGGTATCTGGTATCTCTTCACATTTTGATTCTTTTCTTTAAGTTTTGTGATAAAGTATGTATATGCATGAATTTCATGCACTGGGCCTCTAGTATTACGTAATTATATCTGTCTATTTAGCTACATATTCATTTATTTTTTTTAATCTTTTCATTACAAAAGTATTTTAAGATATCTCTGACTAAACTGGAAAAAAGGAAAACGTAAGGTTTTTACAAATTATTGTAATGAGAAATCCATTACATGCCATTCAATATTTAATATTTATATATATATATATATATATATATATATATATATATATATATATACATATACACACACACACACATACACACACACACATACATATATACATACTAGGGGCCCAGTGCAGGTGCAAGCACTGAATGGGAGCATGGTTTGCAGGAGCAAAGAATTTGTAGTAACACCAGAGGCTCACCCCGATGAGAGTGACTGTTGCCCCATGTTGGTCTGGCGCCCCCCACTCACCTGCTCCACCATCCGGCCACAGCTGCCACCACCATGTTCTGCGCATGTCCCCTGGTGGTCAGTGAACATCATAGTGACTGGTTGTTTGGTTGTTCTGGTTGTTCTGCCATTCGGTCTATTTGCATATTAGCCTTTTATTAATAGGATTATTTGTAAGTATGTCTATGCTAACTACTTGTACATTTCTCTATTTGTTCATATAAAATGTGTTTTCTGAGACTTTTCAGTGGATTAATGAGCATTTATGAGCATTTATATTATGGTGCTTTCTAGATATTAACACTGTTTAAAACTAACAAAGACACTAAACTGGTGGAGAATAACAGAATAGCCATACTATAGAAAAATGTTCTCTCCTCTCTGTTGAACTTAATTTATGTCTGTTCATGTGGAGTTATGATATTTGTTAATGGGCTAAGAGCTCACAGAACTTACGAATTTTAGATGTTAGCAAGGAATTTTGGAAGGCAGTGATGAAAGCCAGTTAGGAAACAGTTATTTTAGAAAATTTGTTTAAATCTTTTGAAGTATTTTTAGCTAACGTGCTTCTGAAACTCTGACTTCCAGTTAATGTTTGTTAAATGCCTAAATGGCATTGTCTTGTAAAAGCATTTTAAAATTAAGAGTAAGGCCCCTATCATGAAGCTGGTTAGATACTTAGTGATGTAATGATGTTGAAGGAGGTGATCACCATTTTAAGTGCACACTTTATCCCAGAAATAGAAGGCTTCTTACCCCTTCCCTGTCCTGGGAACATGCTGTTCCCATGTCGGGAACCATTTCAATGATGCAGCCTCGAGAGGACGAGGTGCTGTTGAGACCACCTAGACTGAATTCCCTCAAGGCCTCCATTTATTTACACGTTTAGGCTTTTGGCAGGTGGGTGCCGAGATCTGTTAATCTCGTGACCACCCAAGACGAGTCTCCTTGCTGCTTAAAATTGTCACCTAACAATCTGGAGTGGTCTTCTTCTCTTCTGTCTCCCCTTTCCCTGGGTGTTCGGGGTCAATTTTAGATTTCACTAGGTGAACTCTTGAGCTTGCAAACTAACGAATGAGTACGGTTAAATATACAGATACCCAATTCTAAGTCTCTATTTTTTTTAAATATTTTAAAAATGTTCATTTTTTCCCTTTATCTAAAACACATGTGTCAAACACAAGGCCCGCGGGCCAAATCCGTCCCGCCAGGCCTTGCAATGTGGCCCGCACCGCGCTGTCATCACTGCACTCCGCTGCGTTTCCATCACAATGACAGTTTATGACTGTTCAGTAAACCATTCGGCCCGCGATTTAGGCTGGATTTTAGATTTTGGCCCCTTCTCTGATTGAGTTCGACACCCCTAATCTACACAAATAAAAGAGTAAGATTCAAATTGACCATACTTTTGTTGTGCCCACTAGCCAATCAAGAGTGAGTATTCAAATTAACCCAACAAAGATGGCTGGTTAATTTGCATATGCAAGCACTGCTCCGGGCTCTGGGCAGCATGGGAAGGCAGAAAGGCAGCTCCAGCTGAAGCAAAGGCGGTGCTGGCAGCCAGGGGAAAGAAGGCCCATTGTTGCATGAACCTTCATGCTTCGGGCCTCTAGTTTTAGTCATATAATAAAGGCCTAATTCTTCCCCAGTAAGGGTAGTGGAGAGAAAACCATCTCATTAGATATATAAGCATATAGTACATGTAATATGACCTAAATTTTTGATGTAATGGTATTTCTTAGGTTCTAAAAGTTTTAGCCAATAAGATCAATTAAATATTCCATGAAATACCTATGCCCTTTTATAATGTGCCAAAGAGATTATTGAAATATTTGTAATATACTTGAAATTTTCTTAAACAAATTTCTAACAATCAGGCAGTCATTTCACAACAAGGAATTGATATTAATATATAAAAATGATTTCATTTTTTATGGCTTTCTAGGTGGAGTTTACCTATAACTCATTAAAATTTGACACCTATTCATTTTAAAGCCAATATTCTAAGAGGTTCTACTGTATGTTAGAAATTATAAGTATGGTATATTATAGCATCAGAATGATGGGGAAGGAAAAAAAAAAGTGTTATTTATTATGGTAATAAGTCAAGTAACAAAGTATAACCTATCTTGGAGCTAGAGGATTAGAATATACTTTGAAGCAATTTAAAGTGGTAAGACCTAGACATTTAAAGTTCATCCTAAACTGGGATAGATAATTAACCTGACAGGCATAACGTGACACCACCTTATCAGGACCTCTGCTGAGCTAAGAGCAGCAGAGCTGCCAGGTGTGAGGGCAGCCAATTAGCACAAGCCAAAATGAAAGAAAAGAATCAAAACTTTGATCACTTTCTCTGATCATATAAGCAAGAGGCTAACCTCCTGCCTGTTGCCTTCTCTTTCATAAAACAGCATTCCACAGCATTTCCCAGGGCGGGAAATGGAACCGGGCAGGAGATTCGAACAAGCGTCAGGCAGACCAGCACAGTGGAAAAGCACTTAGTATATTGAGTCAGAGTGGAGAAAAGTGTCTTCAGGTTTCCTCTTCTCTCCCAGTAAGGAAGTCTCCTCAGAGGCTTCTGCAGAATGCCTTGGCAGAAGGCTCCAGATGAAGAGGTCTCTGAAGGAAAGCATGGCTGGCTGGCTGGCCTGAGTCCATGACTTGCAGTTTCCTTCAGAGAGTGTAATGCACTGGTCGTGCTTCAAGTCTGGAATAGGAAGGGACGCTTTCCTCTAGAGGCCAGGTAAAGGCTTTGTAAGTGCCTCTTATTGGGACAAAAGAATCACACACATAGGTTTTTTGATCAGGAGCCAGACTCCTTAATTTTATTTTAATCAATGGAGTTAGACATAGATAGATGATGATAGATACAAATAGATATAGATATAAATATAGACATGTTATTAAAACTCTTTACCCATATGTTTACATACTGAATTACCCTATTTATTTGTCTTGTTTTCAGCATACATTTGTTGCCCGGAAGGATATTTCTACATGTTTTCTCGCTGAGACTGTGATTCCTCTTCCTTGCCTTGTTTACGCCTGAGAAAAGGTCAGTTCTGTGAGGTAAATAATCACCTCTTCATATTTTAACTTTTCCACTCACTTTATATCCTACTTGTTGTGTACAAATGATCTTGTTCTCTTCTAACTGACTGAATGGGTGTAAAGTCCTCAGGTGAAGTACCATAGCCCAGGATTGGAACACTCAGGTTAGGGTGTGAGGCACAGTGTAGTTTAAGCAATCCATATTTATTGTGCATTTCTCTAGTTCTTCTCATGGCAATGGCTGAATATTTTCATATTTGAAAAAGTCTGTTTTCTCATATAGACCTTAAAATCTTATGACTCATCAGTGATGTTCCTTTGAATTTAAAATAAAATTTAGTGATTAAGTTCTGGAAACCTAATGTAAGTGTGGCTGTTGTAGTTAATAATTACCTAGTTGACCCTTGAACAACACAAGTTCTAACTGGCCAAGTTAATTTATCTACAAATTTTTTTCAATTAATATACAGTTGCCCTCCTTTGCTCTGTGTTTTGCATCCTCTTTGTCAACCAACCATGGATTGAAAACAGGATTATTGTGCCACTAAATACATTTTAAATATCTATGTATGCTGATTATCTTTTTAGAAGTCTTAGATGTAAAAAATAAAAAATAAAAAACTTAAATTTTTTTATTTGCCTTCAGATGTCTGAGTTAGAGGGTATCATGACCCAACTTCATAGGTGGGACTTTATTAATTTTATTTCAGGGACAATGAGTTGAATAGACTTTAGCATCACTTAAAAAATATGTGTGTATGTTGTACATGTGTTGGACTATTCTAGGTAGAGGGTAGGGATAGAAATGCAAAAATTTCTGTCTCATGGACTTCATTATGATAAAATGAAGTAGTAAATATTGCAATATATAGCTGAGTAAATGATAAGATTCATGAGTCAGTAATAACTAGGTTTATTGCTGTGCTATTAAACAATAAGAAAATCTCCATATCTAAGAGTGGTAAAGGTGTTTTTCACCTGAATATTTAGCCTTTGTGGTTAGCTGCACTGAGCTTCATATGGTTTCCACGTTAGCCTCAGACTGACAGGGCAGCCTCTACCTGCAAGATTTATTGTTGTTGTTGGGTGAGTTAAAAGAGAATGTGGAAAAACATGCTGACTTTTAAAGTTTTTATTCCGATTTCCATAGCCAAAGCAACCATACTGTTTTAAATTAGTAGAATGGAAATATATAAAACTTCTATTGGTAGGTTATAAAAGCTATAGAAGTTCATATAAACTTAAGGATCATGCTATCTTAGATTAGTTTGCCACAAGAGCAGAATCAGAGGTAAGAACTTGGTTTGGGGTAGTTTATATTCTATGTCAATTTTAAAACCCAGAATAAAGCAGTGGGGAGAGAGAGTCAGGGAAAGAGGAAAAGGCTAACACGAGAGTCCTGTAGCAGTTGGAGCTCTCCCACCATACAACAACATTGTTCTGAAACCCATCAATCTGAATGGAACCCAATAGGCTTATCAATGACTACAAAATTAATAAAGCTTGGTTTTACCAAACAGAAAAATTAAATTGTATATAAAAATTAAAAATTAAAAAAATCTATCAAAATGAATATTATTTCAGCTCTTTTATGTATTACTATAAAATTAATAGTGTTTAGATATACATTAGAACATTGAGAGTTATTAATTATCCTTATTTAAAAAAATCATTAATAACTAGGTAGTCTCTTCAAAGGGGAGATCTAAAGGATATGAGAACTTGAAGTTGAACATGATTGGGTTTAATAGTGTCTCCAAGGAATTCATGTCCATTACCAGGAACCTCAGAATATGATCTTATTTGGAAATAGGGACTCTAGATATAATTCACTAGGATAAGATCATGCTGGATTGAGGTAGGCTCTGAATCGAAGGCTTAGTGAAAGACACAGAGAGACACACAGGGGCAATGCCATGTGATGTTGGAAGCAGGTTACAGTGATGTGTCTACTATTCAAAGGAAGCCAAGGATTGCTGGAAAGCGTCGGAAGGCAGGAGACAAACAATGAACTGGCTTTTTTCTTAAATCTCTGGATATCTTGGTTTCAGGCTTTTGGTCTCCTGAACTGTGAGAGAAATGTTTCTGTTATTTCCCATTTGTAGTACTTTGTTCCTCCAGCCCTGGGAAAATAATACACAAATGGAGAAAATGAGAATTGGCACTGTGGAAAAAAACAATCATTTCAATTTACAAGTTGACACAAACTCTAATTAGTAAACATTCTACATATAGAATCTGGGTTTTCAAATCTAGACAGGACCATATAGTCTTATTTTCTTGTTGTTGTTTTTTTTAAATTAGTTAAAAGCTTTTGTCATTGAGAATTCATTTCTCCTATGTTTGAGTTGCATTTATTTTTCTTTGTTATCATCATCGTTATCATCATCACTGTTATCATTATCATTTTATCCATTAGCATCATCTTCCACAACACTATAAACAAATATCAAGCCATTTAGGCACTTCATTTAGCTTAGCATAATTTTAGATGCATGGTCCTTGCCATTAAGGACACCGAGAACAACCAAATATTGAACAAGCACATAAATAATTAAAAGTGTACTTCCCTCCCTTAAACCCATTTGTAGGAAACATCATTACAGGGAAATGTTCCTTTTAACCAAGTTATTTCGACCAAGGGCAGATGGCCAGTACTCAGCGAACTCCAATAATGTGATTGAATTGAACCCTCCACAATGGATCAAATTAGACTGTGGATGATTTCTATGGTCTCTAACCCAGCAACAGCCACTTTTAAAAACAAATATAAAGAGTAATTTGTGTTATCAGAGTGAGTTAAGTGGGTCCAACATCAAACATGTTGAGAGAAAAGAAGTTGAAGCAAAGATCTCCTTAACTTTTAAAAAAAATTCTCCATTAACTTTCATAGCCCCGAATCTTAAATATTTTCATCTCATCCCTCAAAGGCTTCCTACAACCTCAAAACCACTCATTTCTTCAAACTAAATGTTCAGGATCTTGCCAAAAGAGAGCAGGAAAGAGAGTGGTAAGGAAAGAGGAGACAAAAAAAAAAAAAAAGATAGAAGGGGAATGAGACAGAAACTATAGCCAAGCGAGAATTATCTCCTTGGTTTACTGCATTGGGATGACAGTAAACTTGCTTTTCCCTTTTTTCTTTGCTGACTTTAAAGCGTTTTCTTTTTCTATTCTAATGAATTAGAAAACCTGGGCAGCAATTCAAATTTTACTCTAATTCTGCTGACTGAAAATTTCATATCAAATAAAAGATTCATTATAAGATAAGCCTATAAAACAAGATGGTGTGGGAGTACTGCCTTTCATGCTAATGGAATTTTACCTCTAAAGCTTCCTCACCATCCTAATGAGTTGTAGAACTTAAATATCTGAAATTCAGAGAGGAATTTTTTGTTTAAAAATTTTAAGTGATGACCACACATTAGAAATAGACAGTGTCTTATTCTATTCATTGAATAAATAAGTAAATTATAATTATACCTAATGTAATTGCCATGAATAATTTTTAATGCGAAGCATACATTCAGTAGTTTAATATAAGGTAATTAATGTCATTAGTGTCAGAAGCATACATTTAGTTTTGTTTTTTTTTGCAGGATTAAAAATGAGAAATTTTCAGAACACTTAAAATCTGAAAGACCATTTAAAGGCTAATTTTATAGTATCCTTGTGTTGCACACAAAATAATACTGTACAGAATTTACATTTGCCAGAGTGTTCAAAATTCTTTCTGTGTGATTCTTTCCCCCCTCCCCTGGATTTCTGAACAGGTCTAAGGCATTCACATTTTTGGGTGGCAGATCCAAAGTGTATCCTTGATACTTGGGTTCTCTTAGAGAAGAGGGTGGTATTCTAACATTTTTCTATAGGGTCAGCTAGGGCAGTGATGATTAGAAATGAGGTCCAATCACAATTCTATTTCATATGATAGAAGTTTACTAGGTATATTCCTTTCTGCTTTTGTGAGAAGAGAGGTCTTTCACAGGAACTTTAGAAATTTTACTTGTCACATATTTTATAAACATGTTCATTTTTCTGAAATAGATACACAAAAATCTTGATGTGACTTCATTAAAATAACTGTCAAAAGTCATGATTTCCTCTGGCTGGTGTAGCTGAGCCAGGTGGTCACAGTTCAATTCCTGGTCAGGGCACATGTCCAGGTTAAGGCTCGGTGGTCAGTGTGGGGCAGGCAGGAGGCATCTGATCAATGATGCTCTCTCATCATAGATGTTTTTATATCTCTCTCCCTCTCTGAAATAAATTTTATATATATATATATACATATATATATAAATATATATATATAAATTTTATTTATATATATATATGTATATATATATAAAGTCATGGTTTTTATGCTCCTCTGCAAAGAAGTGGGGAAGTATTAAATACAAATGAGAAAAAGCTTCAGGCCAAAAAGAAGAATTTGCTCAAGGTTCTCCTATAATACATTATTTAGAAACATTTATCTTAGCCTTGACCTAAAAAAATACCTTGATGATGATGATGATGGTGATGATAATAGTGTGTAATTATGTAGCTTAGAGTTCACAATGACCTTAAAATCTATTTTATCAAGATAGCACCACTATTGAAGTAGACATTGTAATTCACATTTTACTTGTGAGAAAACTGGCTCAAATTTTGGTATATAAGTCAATAACACATGAATTAGCAATTCTTGCTCCAAGTTTCGTAGTATATAAAAATATTTTTTTAAATGAAAAAGTTCATAGTATGAGCCATCTGTTCTGTTTGTAGACCCTAAGAAGGCTACTGAACAATGAACGGTAAAGAAAATAACTAGCCATTATAGTGGGGTTTCAGAGAAAAACTGTGGTTTGCTCTCCTTCCCCATTCTGAAATAAGTCTTCCAACCAGTGTTCATGCAATTACTCAGAGATTTAAAACCGGTGTCATTAATGTGAAACATTGCATTTATATAAAGCTTCATGGAGAAGCCTTCCTCAAAATCCCATTTCCTCTACTTTCATTCCCTAGTACTACTTGTGTACATATTTCCTTTTCCAATCAGATAAGCCCTGATTGTAGTCTGTTTTATTATTCTTATATCCTTGCATCAATACCTAGACTGATAAATGATTTGGAAGTCTTCTGAGAATAGTATAGGAACTTTCTCTGAGAGGTTATTTTCTCTTTGACATAGCTCAGGTTACCATAACAAAATAAATAACAGAGACTGTGTGACTTAAAAACATACCTTTATTTTCTCATCTATATAGAGGCTGTCAAGTCTAAGATCAAGATATCAGCCAATTTGTTTTTTGGGAAGGGCACTCTTCCTAGCTTGCCAACGGCTATGTTTGTGCTGTGTTCTTACATTGCAGATATCTATATAACGAGAGAGAGAGAGAGAGAGAGAGAGAGAGAGAGAGAGAGAGAGAGAGAGAGAGAGAGAGAGAGAGAGAGAAAGAAAGAGAGAGAGAGTCAAAAATTACAAACCCTCTGGACTCTTCCTACCTATAAGGACACTAATACCATCACAGGGGCCCCATCCTCATGACCTCATCTAAATGTGATTACCTCCCGAAGACACCACAACTAAGTACCATCACCTTGGGGATTAGGACTTTATTTATTTATTAATTTATTCATCTTCACCAGAGAATATATTTTCCATTGTTTTTTTAAGAGAGAGAGAGAGAGAGGAGAGAGAGGAGAGAGAGGGAGGAAGGGGTGGGGAGAGACACACAGAGGGAAACATGTGAGAGAGACACATGTATTGGTTGCCTCCTGCAGGATGTTGCCTACCTCCCATGACCAGGGATCAGCCTGCAAGTGAGATGCAAGCCCTTGACCTGAATCAAACCCTCAACCCTTCAGTCTGCAGGCTGATGCTCTATTCACTAAGCCATACCAGCTCTGTGGGGATTAGGACTTTAACATGTGAAATTTGTTGGGGACACAAACATTCAGTTTATAACATTTTTTTTTTACCTACTTCTACATGTTTAGGGCAATAAAACATATTTTTTCTGCATATTGGTAGAATTTGGATGATAATTAGGGATTTCTAAGAGTAGACCTCTGCCTGGTGGGTAAAGCGGTAATAAAATTTCTAATGACCATTAATAAACAGAAATATGATAGGCATGTCCATTCTTCATCTTGTTTAATCCTCACAGAAACTCTGTAAAGCATATTCTCTTACCTCAGTTTTGTATATTAAGATATCAATGTTCATAAAGTTTTAGTAGCTCTCCCAAATTGCTCACCATTTAAGTAGCAGAAACTAGATAAAAATACTTTTTAAAAAAAGTTAAAATACCTTATTCTATTCATTGTAGCATAGTATATTAAGTGGGCATCAGTGCATGAGTTTCTAGCTTCCATGAGCATAGTTTATAGTTTTCGGGTCGCACAATCGGTTCAAAATAGTCATGTTTTTGTCACAGTCATAATTTGCACACAGTAGAATGAGACAGAATGAAATTGATGAGTTAACAGAGATCCTTTTCAGGACAAGGCTGACTCTGAAAGGAGATTTAAGATAGAGATGAATCTACAAAGGTACAAGGAAATTTAATGGAAGAGGGATCAATTATTTTAACAAATTATACTGGAGCCCCTGGAATCTGCACTTAAAAAAGAAATAACTTTCACCTAAATCCCATACTTTATACAAAACTTAATTCAGGGGTTCATAAAGTTAAATGTATGTCTAAATGTTTAGAAAAGAAACACACAGAAAGAAACTTTTAGGAACTGGAGAAGAGAAAAATTCTTAGACTTGACACTAAAATCATGATTCATGAAAGTGAAGTTAAAATATGGGACCTTATAAAATCATCGACCTTTGCTTCATGAAAATCTTTAAAAAGATGACAATAATTGCAAATTATTGTAACACTTTTAAGGGCAGGGATTATCTTTGTATCTCTTTGTCATGCTACATCTAAAAAATAAACCTGCCTAATTATAAATAGCCCACTAAGTTTGAGAATGCCTGTTGAGATGAAACTTGAAAGTTGACTGATAGAATTCTTCTTCTTCTTCTTTGGTGTCAAGAAGGGCAAATCATACTAGAATACAAAGAGCAAAATGAGATTTGGGACCTCGTAATTTGTGAAAGAAAATGTGAAACATTTCTGAGAGCTCCAGTTTTCTTTGGACTCTGTTTAACACATTGCTTCTGTTAACATGATGTGCCTTGCTCACCACGGATGGGTCACACTCCAGTGTCCTTGTGGACAGTGTAATGGATTGCCAAGGAAATTCTCTTGACAGGGCTCAGTCCGCTTGCTTTGCAGAATGTGTGTCCTACCCCAGGACTGCTTCAAGTCACTAGGAAAAGAGGTATCATTCTCCCTGAAAAGTCCTTTTAGGTTTATCCTAGCTATCAAATGTCAACACAGCTGACAAAGTGGCCAGCAGACTGCAAGGACTAGATATCACATGGTGATTATAAAAATTTACAGCTGTCATCTCAAATGAGAATATTTCCCATGGGTGTGAAAGTAAAATGTGAGGATTAGCTGATAAAGCATTCTGCTCTGGCTTTTTCTTTTTGTGAACTAAGATCACAGAGATGTGACAATGTCATCCACAAGGTTCCCCATGATTTAGGTCTTCATATTGGATTTTTAAAAAACATCCTTTTTATATATAAGACAGAATTCTTAAACTACTTTGAAAGACAGGGTAAAGTTGTTAACTGGCAAAAGATACTCTAAAAATTAAAATGTATCTCAATTAGCACCATGCATTTTAAACATTAAATTGCTTCCCAAAGTACATGTTAATTGTGGCATAGGTATTTCTGTCATTTAAAGGGTACTGCTAAGTTAAAGATAAGAGTAGGGCATTCATTTTTCAATCATGTCTAGAGAGGTCTAGGCCTTTTGAATAAAATAGGGCTATCACTAAATTTTGATTCACTATCTGCACTTCTCTAAAAGGAAATTTTATGAAATACAATTGTTCAGGAGCATGCCTTTCTCAAGACATCTGGCTAAATTAAACACTTTCTTATTAGGATTTTGCCTGAATACGGATAGAGTCGTATTTAATATAAGGACAGGTCTAATTTAGTATGGTATATGAATCACCTGAAAATACAGCCACTTTCTAGAAGTGAAGCAGACAAATAAAGCATGAACAATAGATACATAAAACATGTTTCCTATAGTTCACAATTTGTTCGCTCAAGGTATACCATTGCCAAATTTATGAGATCAGTCTGACTGCTTAGTACACAACTCTCATCTAATCACGACCTCTCTAATCCAACACTTTATTACTTCTTTTGAACATGTGCTAACTAGATTTCTCTATCCTCACTTTCTTTTTAAAAAAAAATATATTTTATTGATTTTGTACAGAGAAGAAGGGAGAGAGATAGAGAGCTAGAAACATTGATGAGAGAGAGTCATTGATCAGCTGCCTCTTGCACACCCCCTACTGGGGTTGTGCCCACAACCAAGGTACATGCCCTTGACCAGAATCGAACCTGAGACCCTTCAGTCCCCAAGCCGACGCTCTATCCATTGAGCCAAACCGGTCTTGGCTATCCTCACTTTCTTTCCATCACATTTACATCACCATATTATCTTTACCAAAGCACCCTGCTGATCACAGTATTTATATGTCACAAATTTGACTATCAAGCAAAGCCATTTCAAGTCACTCTGAAATTCAAAGTCATTGGCTCTTTGGCCTCAATTTATGATTACAGGACTATTTTCCAGACTTTCCCATCAGTTATCCAGATGAATTAAATAAGCCATGCATGGTACCCACTCTTATTGCAGCCTCTTTGCAGTGGCATTTTTCTGGTAGCATTTTTTCAACATATTAAACTTTGGAACAGTATAAAACATTGGAGAAGCCACTTCTTATATAGAAACATATTCAATATACTGGAATATATGTAATAACCTGTTGAGGAATGAGAATCTGGTAAAAAAAAATTGAAATTTTCTTTCTAAAAAGTGTAAATGAGGAAACATTAATTGGATGAATTAATTAGCAATGGGTATTGGTGCTAAAATATGCATACCCAGGAACCTTGAAGCAGATCTTAGGGCATGAGTGGTGAAGGTTAGCTGAAGTTATAAAGAGAAAGAATAAATAAATAATTAGAAGCAATGAGAACACAGCATTGTACAACACTTATAAGAAAAGGAGTGTTTAAGAGCAATGTCAGCAGGCATGATCAGAGAATACTAATTCCTGTATTGGAGGCACACTATGTAAAAATTTAGTAGCAATGAAAATGGCTCCATAGAAAAGGAATTACGTAACTATCTACTATCTACTGACTATTCTTATTGAATAAAATATATTTTAAGCTGTATGTCAAAATAATTTGAATCCATTGTGGAATATGCTCACATTATAATAGAAAAATATAAACTAAGTCAACTTATTATGTGGTTTGGAAACATTTTGAAATATGAAATTAAAAGTAGGGCTTTTGTTTTAAATACTGAAACAAACAAGTTCTATAGACCAAAACATAAAATTGGATGGGACATATCGCTAAAAAGTGCATGCTAAATAAGGAAGTGCTGCAATCATCACCATCTGCTGATTGTTTATAAGATGAGTTGTACAAGGATCTGGGTATTTCCATTGGGATTTGATGAGATAGCTAGAAGGAACAAGGATGCACAAAATATTCTCTACAAGTATTATAATTAAGTAGTGTCCCATTTCATGCAATAAAGGTTACTGTTATGTAGATAAAAGTAATACAGTACAAATCAATTCTAGCTATAGCTTTGTAATATGTATAGCTGCTCTATCATTTATGTTTCAGATACACAATGTCTTTCAGAGAACTCTGTGTGTGAGAGAGAAAGTTGAGTGGACTCGCTATTCAGGGGAATATTTAAGGACTGTGAAACTCTACCTTAAAAAATTCTAATCAAGATGAATTGATAATCTAAAATTAAATGAGTTAGTTTGGGCAAAATGATAAAGATGGGTTTTCATTGTTGAAAAATTCTTCATGTTAGCACAATGGCCACTTAAACAAATATTAATTAATTGAAATTTACATTTTGTTAATTTTTTTTCCTTTTCTGTACCAGAACACAATTTTTCATCTTCTCTAATTAAATCATTAATAGGATAGCAGTACATTTGTTTCTCTGAATAACTTGACATTCTTTCCTTTTATGTTTTTTAATTAATGTTAGAATTAGAAACTATGTTTACCCACAGAATAACTGGAAATATTAACACTGTTCTCTTTCACTATCACTTTAGGTGTATAAGTGATTATAAAATGGAAAAAAATGAATTAGATAAATTTTCTGGCAAATTTCTCAATGCATCTTAAAATAACTGGTCATATATTATACTATTTTAGTTCTAATCTATCAGTCAGATCAGTCCTATTTCAATATTCTTTGTTATTTTTTCTGAGCAATAAAAGTAATCTAATAATATGGTGATATATATGGTAAAAATTGTTTCATTTTAAAATTATTTGCTGTTTTGGCAAACATCTATTTTTATAAGCATAGCTACTTATTTCAACAGAAAAAGGAGGAAACATACATATATATAGGTCAGATAATTAAAATAATTATTAAAATAATGAAACAATGGAATCAAGATTTGCATCTAGAACAAATAAATATATTGTGTATTAATTGACAATGTGGAAATATTATTGCTATGTGTATATATGTTCATTTTATTCTGTCTACCTCACAGTCATATATTAATTAAATTTTATACAGAGCATACAAAATTTTCTCTTTCCCTCAGGAGTTTCTTCTATGAATGAATATGAGTTCCAGTGAAATTTTATGAGTATCATTGAGGCAAAATATTGCATTGTGGTGCACAGTGGGACTGGAATAAGGATCTGCACTGGGACCAAGAGAGTACACTGATAGGACTATTTGTTTCAGAATGGAATATATTATTCACTGAGTTCCATTACTTTAGATGTTACATGGCCTAATTAAGAAAAAAAAAAGTATAGCAATTATTGTTTCCTAAGTTCATGATCCAACATCTTCAGTTGTTTATGCATAAACAGAGGAGAAAATCTATTTTAATTTGTTCTTCTTTGGCTTTACATTGAGAAAGCATAATCACATTTTATTTTATTTTAAATAAATCTTATACCTTGATGAGCATCAGTATTTCCAGAAAGCCATACATGTACAAAACAAAATCTTTGTGCACAGGTACACTTGTTTGATTTTAGAATTAAAGAAAAACAGAGTCAGCCTGAGGCAAAGTTGTGATGAAAGAGATAAAATTGTATATCAACTCATCTACTTCTTTCCGTTTGCTTCCAGAATGAGATGCCTCATTTGCTAAACTCTGACAATCTTCTTCCTCCTTCTCATGATCCCTATCATGTGTTCTACTGACATATTCACTGTACATCTGGTAGTTTGAATTTTGAAATAAAAGAACACTAATAAAATATCAGAGAACTGTTACTTTGTTTGGTAGCCTAAGATGTACACTAATTATGCAATTAATAGAACTAATAAATACTCTATCAAAACCTGTCTTGGGAATAAGAAGCCGTGAAAGTGGTCTCATGAAGCCCTAAGATTGTTGCAAGTTTGTATGTGTGTTTGGGACAAGTTATAGGCATATTCTAGACCTAATTTTTTTCTTCTTGGTCCCTTAAAAATGTTCTTTTATGAATTACAACATCACTAAATCTTTATGATTGTTTTCACATATATGAAGTCCCTGTTATAACAACTTTTCTTACTAACCAGAGTCTTAAAGTCCAGTCTACCTATGACAGACGGACCTAGAAACCAGGCCAAGATGTTCTAAAGCTGACAGCTACTATAATATTATAATATTATAATACTTAGGTTATTTGCCTTTTCCATTATATTGACATTTGCACTGACAGAGCAAAAGCAATGATGAAGAAAAATGCTGGTGTCTTAATAGAAACCAAGGTAGTGGTCCCAAAATGTAGTAGTTGTCATTTTGTTCTTCACTGACAGGATGTCTATTATTTTTTAAACAAACAAAAACAGTTTCATTTAAGAGTGTCCTTGTAGAAAATGGGGGAAAAAATTGTACTTCTTACCCTCACCCCTTGAGTAAATATGTTTTCAATATTTTGAGTGACAAAAGGACAACTCCTGTAAAGCACCTACCTGATCATAGGTAAAAATTATGTTTTTGTTTTTAAAAAAACAATTATGTAATTGTGAGACTTGTGAGCTAAATTAGTCTTTTTTTTTTTCTTTTAACAAAACACTATTTTTATTTAAGAAAACATCCAACTGTAATTATTCACACTTGGGTATTCAATTGACATTTTCTGGCAAAAAAAAAAAAAGTGAAATAAATGAGTTTGGATATTGTGAAAAACAAACTATGATATTTATTTCTAACAAGATTCAAGCTTTCAAGAGAAAATTAGATTTTGGCAAAATTTATGTTACTGGATGATTGACAGCTTTTCAATACTTTCCGTCTTTTTTAATGAGGGCAATGTAATAATGATTATGATTTTTTGATACAATGAATTTTGTTAAGATATGGGAAATCTGTCTTAATTCAATGAAGCAATATTTTCCATATGACCAATTCATGATATTGCATTGCATAAAGTTAAAAAATAAAATTGCAATGCAATATATTATAAAATTATGCATAATAAATGATCCAGTCAAAGTGTAAAAAAATAATTCCACATTGCAACACACTTCTTGAGTGTTGGTATAATATCAAAGAGAAGTCTTGATAATTATCTTTAAAATACATTATAATACACATCCCTTTTTCTACTCCTGTCTAAATAAAACCAGATTATTTTCATATATTCCTACCAAAAAAACACATCATCATATACTGAAATGCAGACATAGTTATGAGAAACCACTTACCTTCTATTAAGCCATATATTTTAAAAGTTTTAAAAGATGTAAGCATTGCTTTCTTAGTCATTTTATATTTTTTATTTTAGTAAACAACATTTTTCATAAAAATTAGTAGTTTATAATAACTATAATGGGTTTGTTATTATATTTAATAAGTTATAAGTGAGCATTTTAAACTATATTTATTTTCTAATGTAATATAAATAAGCATAATCCACAGACACAAGTTCTCTCTAACATCCTCAAAAAATTTCAAGAGTATAAAGAATTCTTAAGAACAAAAATAGTAAAAGCCAATGCATTATTACAGCTTTACCTTCACAAAATTTATGTCTTCATATTTGACATGTAGCTGAGCTAATTGGCAACAAAAATTCTCCAATAAGACATGACTTAGTCATCTCTCATGTGTGAATTTTATATTTTTATTTATTTTATTTTTTTCTTTATTGATTAAAGTATTACATATGTGACCTTATTCCCCCCAATCCCCCCACCCCCCTCACTCATGCCCTCATCCCCCTGGTGTCTGTGTCCATTGGTAATACTTATATGCATGCATACAAGTTCTTTGCTTGTTCTCTCTCCCTCACCTCCACCCTCCCCTACCTTCCGTCTAGGTTTGATGGTCTAATCCACATGTGTCAAACACAAGGCCCGCAAGCCAAATCCGTCCCGCCAGGCCTTGCAATGTGGCGCGCTGTCATCACTGCACTCCGCTGCGTTTCCATCACAATGACAGTTTATGACTGTTCAGTAAACCATTCGGCCCGCGATTTAGGCTGGATTTTAGATTTTGGCCCCTTCTCTGATTGAGTTCGACACCCCTAGTCTAATCGATGCTTCTCTGTCTCTGGATCTGTTTTCTGCTCATCAGTTTATGCTGTTCATTATATTACACAAATGAGTGAGATCATGTGATATTTATCTTTCTCTGACTGGCTTATTTTGTTTAGCATAATGCTTTCCAGGTCTATCCATGCTGTTGCAAATGGTAAGGATTCCTTCTTTTTATACTGCAGCATAGTATTCCATTGTGTAGATGTATCACAGGTTTTTAATCCACACATCTGCTGATGGGCACTTAGACTATTTCTATTTTTTAGCTATGGTAAATTGTGCTGCTATGAACATAGAGGTGCATATGTCCTTCTGACTGGTGTTTCTAGTTTCTTGGGATATAATCCTAGAAGTGGGATCACTGGGTCAAATGGGAGTTCCATTTTTAGTTTTTTGAGGAAACGCTATACTGTTCTCCACAGTGGCTGCACCAGTCTGCATTCCCACCAGTAGTGCATGGGAGTTCCTTTTTCTCTAAATCCTCGTCAGCACTTGTCATTTGTTGATTTGTTGATGATAGCCACTCTGACAGATGTGAGATGGTACGCATTGTCATTTCGATTTGCAACTCTCAGATGATTAGTGACTTTGAGCATGTTTTCATGTGCCTCTTGTCCTTCCTTCGGTCTTCTTTCTAGAAGTATCTATTTAGGTCCATAACCCATTTTTTATTGGGTTGTTTTTTATTTGTTTGTTTGTTTTTAATATATTTTATTGATTTCAGAGAGAGATAGAAACATCAATAATGAGAGAGAATTATTGATCTTCTGCCTCCTGCATGCCCTCTACTGGGGATCAAGCCTCAACTTAGGCATGTGCCCTTGACCGGAATCGAACCTGGGACCCTTCAGTCCACAGGCCCATGCTCCATCCACTAAGCCAAACCAGCTAGGGCTGATTGAATTGTTTATCTTCCTATTGTTAGTTGTATGAGTTACCTGTAAATATTGGAGATTTTATAATTTTAAACATGAAATTTAAAAGGAGAAATAATGTTATGTGATAATCATATGATTTTAGTAGATACTAAAATTTGATGTTAAGATATTTATAGGTCTTAATCAAGTTTTGTTAAAGATTTTTATTTTTTAACTCTGAGTAAATCACTAAAGCTTGTTACATTTCTATTTCCCATTATAAAAACTGTCTCCACTATTCTTATTAAAATATAATGTGTGTTAGGAGAATTAATTAACAAAAAACTGTCAAATAATTTTTCATCTGTTGGTACCACTGAAATCCTAAGTTATAATAAGGAAATCCCAATGACACATAATAAAGTTAATAAAAGAATATTAAGATGATATATAGAAGCAATAAAATATTAAAATTTAAAATATTTCATATTGTTTAATTTAAAGATAAGGGAGAAATATAATCATGCATGTTTTCATACAAATGAATATAGAAAAAATATTGTACTGGGGAGAGATATCTTTTGGAGAAAAATTAAATAATAAAATAGTATTCCATGTAAAATATTTCAGATTGCAAGAACCAAGGTATATAAATGACTTTTCTAGAAAAAGTAGCAGGAAATTTTATTACATAAACAATAAGAATGAAAAGTATTCATAAACATACCAGGAATACTGAGAAAGAAAGTTCCCTAACATATATATCTTGGGATCCTTATGTAATTTCCATATCTAAAATCTACATTGAAATTAAATAAAACATACTTTATCCTCAGAATTCTAATTTAATAAAATATTCTATCTTATATTTGTTGAGCTTTGTTATTTTATATTTAGTTCATATTATAGTCATTTTTTAAAAAAATGTTTTTATTGGTTTCAGAGAGAGAAAGGGAGAGGGAGAAAGAGAAACATTAATGATAAGAGAGAATCATCATCGATGGGCTGCCTCCTGCATGCCCCCTACTGGAGATCTAACATGTAACTAGGACACATATCCTGACTGGGAATTGAACTGTGACCTCCTGGTTCATGGTTCGATGCTCAACCACTGAGCCACACCAACCAGGCTCATATTATAGTCATGTTAAGAGTCAGGTGCAAAACCAACACTGTTTCAAGGACTTGAAATGGCTTTGTATAGTATAAGTGTATTTATATATGTCTTATATATTTGCCTAAGCAATTAGATCTGAATAGTAAGATAATGGTGGTAACGGCATGTAACACTTGTTCACCTGGCAGATTGTGAAGCACATGGTATTCAAGTCAGTAATATAGGAGTCAAACTAGATCCCATAACTAAACTGATCGAGATAACTTTATAAAATATACACAGTATCTAAATTTATAGTACTTTAATTAGTTTGTCCCTCAACAATCATACTCCTATTGCAAAACAACAACAAAAAACCTATGAACAACCCAAAGGGAGTTAAAAGGACTAGAAAGCAAATACCTTACCAAGGTCAGCCAGCTCACTGCTATATTTGTAAATCCTAATTGAGCTAATCTTGCCTTGTTACAGATGAAATACTCCATTCCTTCCTTCCTCCTAACTGTGAAAAAAATGCCTAATTTTAAAATTTTGTGTAAAAATCAAGGGGAGCCCTGGCCTGGTAGCTTAGTTGGTTGGAGCATAGTCCCTTAAACTGAAAAGTTGTGGGTTCTAGCCCAGGTAAGGGAGTGTATGGGAGGTAACCGAATCAATCGATACTTCTCTCTCTCTTTCTGTTCCTCTATGTAAAGTCAATGAACATATCCTCAGCGGAGGATTAAAAAACAAGGAGGGGAAAGAAGTGTACATTTTACCCTTCCCCATCTTTACCTTCATTTACCCGAATTCAGATGCCAAGACAAGTTTGTACAAAGGAGACTAAGTAATCCAATGAAGTGCGAAATAAAAAACATAAAAAAAAAGTTTTATGCAAAGAATGATAATTTAGTACAAGAATATCTTTTAGAGCACAAAAAAAGAATGAGGTGGGGGGGTGGATTTTATTTTATATCTCTTTGTCTGAGTTAATTTCCAATTAACTTACAAGTTTAGTTTCCTCGTCTATGCAAACGCAATGATTTTAGCTATTCGTGTTTGAGAAAGGGGGTTTTTTGGTTACACCACACAGCCTCACGGATGTTGTCTTTTTTAGTCTGTTTCCTAGTTTGTTTTGCTAATCAGATTTTTCTCCACAACAAATTCAAGAAAAAAAATGAAATACCTATTTCCCTCATCTTCTTTACCCTATGTGATTAAAGAGGTAGTAGGTAGGAGAATGAACATAGTTATGTAGAATGTGATTCCAAGTGTTAAATTAAAAAAACAAAAACAAAAAAAAAACTTTCATGGCCAAAGCTTTTCTGAAATAAAAGGCTTCCTGAGCCGAATGGTAGGCAGAAAAGGGTCAGGTCCTGGGTAGGAAGTCTACACCTCCCGCAGCAGGGATATGTAGAAAAGGCGAGCATGTCCATGGCTCTGGGGTTGAGGGGCTCTTTTATGGAAAGAGATGGGTAAAGAAAGACCTAATGTTATTTAGAAAGAATTTGCATTTGCTGTAGGTGGAGGAGGTTGGAGAAGGTGGAGCAGGGCAAGTTCTGGGATAGGTACACAGTCTGTCAAGAATAGTTTACTCCTTTGGGTTAGGAGTGGACACGTCTGGAAAGTTCATGCCTCAGTAAGAAGCAGAGACATTTGGTGGGCAGTGGTGCCTGACTGTTCTCTCTCATCTTGGAAACGGCAACCTGGAAGTGAATCCGAAGCTTCCACACGCAGGTTGCATATTACATCCCTCGTACTTACCTTGTATCTGGAATGTTGTGCCTTTTGACCAGCTTTCTCCAATTCCACCACCCCTATCCCCTGCCTCTTGTCACCGAAAGTCTGATAGTTTTTTCTATAACCTTGGGATTTTGTTTTATTGTGTTATTTGTTTATTTATATTCTACATATTGAGAGCATGGATTATCTGTTTTGTTTCTATCTTAGTTTACATAGCATAATGCTCTTAAGTCTTATTCTTATCTCAAATGTCAGAATTTTCTTGTTTTATATGACAATATAAAATGTATGTATGTGAATATATATATATATATTAATATATATATATACACACACTGAATGGCCTGATTATTATGATCTCTGAATGCATAATAATCTGCCCCCTCAGTGTATTTGTATCTCAAATGGGTACCAAAAGTATTCTAGACTCTTTCTGGAGATAACCACCTATTTGCCCTGAGATTTCTATCAGCCAGTGCAAAAGGGAAAACTGATCAGTTGCACAATTTATACTATCTTTGATATCAAATAAATGAGGTACTCAATAGAAGTACAATGAGAGGCCAGATTATTATGCATTCACTGACCATAATAATCTGGCCACTCAAAAAATATGTGTGTGTGTGTATATATATATATATATGAATGAAATCTAACTTCTGGATATTTATCCAAAAGACTTGAAAAGTTATCAGCCCTCTAATGTTTATTGCAGCATCACTGACAATAGCCAGGATGTGTAAATAACTTACCCATTAGCAGATGAATAGGTAAAGAAAATGAGCTATGGACATACTGGAATACTATTTGACTTTAGGAAGAAGGAGATTCTTCAATATATAACCATGGATGAACCTTGAGGAAATTATGCTAACTAAAACAAGCCAGTCACAGAAAGACAAATAATGCATGACTCCACTTATATGAATCATCTAAAATTCAAATTAATAGAGTCAAAGAGGGAAATGCTGGTGGCCAGAAATTAGGAGAAAGGGGCAATGAGGTGTTTCTAATCAATATGCATGAAATTTCAGTTAAACAAGATGAATAAGCTCCAGAGATACGCACAGCATTGTACCTCTAATCAACAATAATGCAGTATAAAAATTTTTAGGAAAGTAGGTACCGTGTTAAATGTTCTTAGCACAATATAATAAAATGTAGAAAAAGAAAAAAATAAGTCACTCATAGTCACTGTTTTAACCTCCTCATAGCTTTTTTTTTTTTCTTCAACCCATTCCAATCGATCTTCAATCTTTGCTACTCCACAAAACTGTCTTTTAAAAAGGTCAACATGACTGTTTGTAAAGTTCAAAGGTTATTTTCCCCCTTGTTCTCATCTTAATCAACTCCCCAACAGCATGCAACACACTTAAAGTACTTCCTATCTTAATTTTAACATCTGTGACTCAATTTTCTGATTTTCTTTTAACCTCATTATGTCCTGTTTCATTTCTTGTATTTGATGCTCTTCCTCTCTCCACCAATAATGTTAGTGTTCCCCAAGTCAGTCTTGTTCAAGTCTCACATAGATGTTGTCTCAAATGATCTCATTTATTACCATGTGTTTACATAGGAAATACCGTCTATATCCAGATGACTGGAAAATTTACATTTGTTTGCATTTTTGTTCACTTTATGCATCTTTCTTTCCAAATAAACCTTTTTAAAAGCATATATATGTGTGTGTGTGTGTGTGTGTGTGTATGTATTTTATATATATATATATATATATATATATATATATATATATATATATATATATATATAATATATATCTAGTTCCTAAAACCATTAATTGAAACTAGAATCAGAAAATCAGCTAACACTGTCTAAACCTCTCTGAATCCACCATTCACCGTTCCCCAGGTGCAGGTACACAGGGATTGATTCACTTTCTCACATATGGAACACTTTCCTGCCGCAGAGAGTTTGTGGAGCTGAAGGAGTTGGCCTCCTCATTAATTCATGTGTTATGGCAATGGCCATGTCAGTAGTGCTGCTATGTCAGGAGAGCCCCCACTCCAACCTATTTTGTTTTCTTTTTAGTTCTTAATATTGTAGTGATTGTATCTGTATATGTGCTTATTGTCTTCATACACATAACAATAAATTAGTTAATATAATTCACATGTTCAGAATAGCGTATAGTAAATGCATAATATATTTAACCATTATTATTTCTGCAATAGAATGCAAATATCTCAAGACTAGAAATGTGTCCTATTTTGGCCCAGCAATTTGGTCTACAAATTCAGCATACCTAGCCATGGTAGTCACTAAATCAACATTGATAGGATGGATTACTATAACTGCAAGTGACAAGAGGATTTTTATTTATTTATTTTTAATGTAGAGATCATTTTCAGGGATGATTCAGATGTCTGAAAATAAGATCTGCATGGGGGGGAAAAAGTTAATGGAATTTTAACTATTCAACCTAGAATAAAGGAGGATAAGTGTGGTTGTGAATAGTTAAATAACTACGTATATAAAAGCAATCGCATCATTGAATTCAGTCACATAACTTCTATTTAAGTTGTGAAAAAAAGACAAACTGGCCATTAAGAGACAAAAATAATGATTATTTTATGGAGTTTTCACTCTGTACCAGTTCAAATTGATGTTATAAAATTGAGCTAATAGAGATGACCAGCTGTTTTCCATTTCTACTGAAGATAAAAAATAAAGACAAACTCAAATGGAGTCAGAAGAATAAAGGCTAACTAAAAGAAAGGTATTCCTTACTGTGAAAGTCCTTGTAACTCCTTCCAATGAATTGTAAAAGCAAGGTCATTAAAAACTTGTCTTCATTTTCCCATCTCTGTGAGAATATATCCACATACCTTATTCAGATAGGGAGACCAAGCAGATATTCTTTTTCAATCTTTATATGACTTTGGTTCTTTGTCATAATTTTAAAGATTCAATGTAAGATTTACAAATAAATTAGTGGTTATAATACAGATGTAACAAAATATTTATGTGAAATCTGAAGTGTTTTGTAGTGAAAGAGTACATGATGTTTCTCCATGGGGAATAAAATTTGATTACTCCTAGAACAATTTTATTTCTCAGAGCAACAGATCAAATCGTGCAAACATTATTAAAAGCTCAGTCCAGTTTTGTACTAACAACTGAATATCTTAAGTAAATGGTTGTTCAATTTGCTTATGATAAATAGGTTATATTGAAATTCATTTGTATTTGCTGATTTTAACATTCACCATAGGGCCCTCTTAATATTTTACTTGACCAGTTAAGCTGAGAAGACTAGCCATTTTATTTTTTAGATTAAACTAAAAGAAGCAGCATTTGAGTATTTCAATGATATCAAGTTCTTATCAAATTATGTCTAAGGATTTTATAATGACATTAAATATCAGCTTAGATTTTCACAGAAATGTAGTCAGTTTTTTTTCCTTCAGCATAGAAAATTTAATTATTAACTAAAATAATGTATGTTTTAAAAAATATATTTTTACTAATTTCAGAGAGGAAGGGAGAGGAATATATATATAGAGAAATCTCAATGGTGAGAATCATTGATCAGCTGTCCCCTGCACACCCTCTACTATGGATCAAGACCACAACCTGGGCATGTGCCCTTAACCTGAATCGAAACTTGAGTTCACAGACTGATGTTCTATCCACTGAGCCAAACCAGCTAGAGACAATAGTTAGCATTTTTTAATACTATACACAAAGTGAATACTTTCTGTATTAGTCTGCATTGTCCTATGACAGGAAGGCAACTTAACAAAAGGCAGTAAGATAGTGCATCGATTTAAAAAAAAAAAAAAGATATTTTCTAGATATATTTTGTCTGAATATGTATTGATTTATATATTGTTTAAATAGGCATTTGTATTAGTCAGTCATAGTGTTTTTAACAGTCTAAATCATGTTATTTTAAAAATAATTATGTATTATAATTAAAATAATAAATAATTGTAGTTCAAGAAAAGACAGAAGAAATGTTAGTGCCATAAAAACAGTGGATGATACATAAACCTAAATGTGCAATATATATCCCCCTTATATGATAAAGATAATCAAGATGTCTTATTGTACATCCATTATTTCCCAATACTCCATGCTGCTTCTCCATAAAGGACACACAAAACCATTTAGCTCCACCTGAAAAAAAGCACAAATTTTAACTTGCAGTAGTGTTTCCTTACACTTCTTTGGTTCCTTCCCTTGTACAGAGCACAAAGTAGGCTTTGGGTGAGATTACATCCTTATAAAAATTAAAAAAAGTGATGATACCATATTGTATATCCGCTTAGATCTGCTTCCACCACGAAGCTCCATGTTTACAGTATCAACTTTGAGGCACAAGGGGAGGTGCAGCTATTTAGGCCCCAATACAGGAATGCACCATTAGCCTCTCCTGTGATACAATAACAAAACCTCATACCCATTTTCTAATCCTATTTCTCTGTGGTGTAATTGTCTTTCCCTAGGACAATGTTTCTCACCTGGGAAGACATAATGCCGGTGGATATTTTGGGATGTCACAGTTGGAGGTGGGGGATGTTGCTGCCAGCACCAAATTGATAATGACCAAGGATGCAGTTACATATCCTACATTTCACAGGCCAGCCCCTCACAACAAAGAATTCCCTGGCCCACGATGTCAGACAGTGCTGAAGTTTGAGAAATGCTGCCCTAGTAGATGGTGGGCTGTCTGTAGGAAGTTGAGATGTTTCCGTGTTGCATCTATAGGATCTAGTGTAGCATCTGCCATGTGTAACGCATCTAAAAATGTGTTGGTTATTGATGTTTCTCTGCAGAGAGTTTAGAGAAAGGCCATATGGCACATATGAACCTAAGGGGATTATTTCCATTACACTACAAAAGCTCTTTTCTGAAGATACTGCTTTATTCAAAGCCCCAGTCCCTATCAACCTTGATTAATATTGTCCAATAGTTTCCGTTGCCTCAGGATAAAGAATGTTCCAATCCATACTTCCTCTCCCACCTCACCTTGTTCTACTCTCTGTTCTGTCTGCACTTCATGTACAGTAGTCTTCTTTCAATTTCTCAAGCACTTAAGTAGAATTGAGAGGGACTAAGAAATGCACAGTTAATAATGTACAATTTTTAGTTAAGCTTATATGTTCAGTAACACTTTAAGCACACACACACTTAGGGAAAATTATGTTTATTAGCTGCAACATTCGTATGTGATGGGACTATTATTATTATTTCCATTCCCAGAATGAGAAAACAGGAGCACAGAAAATGGAAAAGTGGCTTGCTGAGGACACCCACAGGATGTAAATAAGCTTTGGAAGCACAAGGAGGGGATTACTGTATTCCATTTTGAGGGATCACACAAGAAAAGATGATATAACATGGGTTACATGGGAAATTTGAGAAATTGCATGCAATTAATTGAAGTAAAATAGAACCCACTGGAGTACAACTCACTAATAAAGTTAGAATGATACACATGCTCACTTCATTGTAAGTTGTCCTTTCAAATATCCTCTCCCTTCTCTATCAAGACCCAAATGTTCAAAGCAGTTAATAGATGTAGATGATATATAGATAGATATATATAAGAGATATAAATGCCATAGACATAAATATATCTAAGGTTTAAGTTCCAGCATCTTTCTTAATTCGGAAATACATGTCTTAAAATGTACAAAAATCATAGTAAAAACTTTAGTGAACATCTCACCTAATAATAGACAAACATTTAAATTGACTGTACATCCGCTATGCCACCAGCCAATCAGGAGTGATATGCAAATTAACCCAACAAAGATGGCAGTTAATTTGCATACACAGGCACTGAAGAACAGGGGTGGGATTCTTGCATCATCACCATGGTGATGATGCAGTGTTCTGCCTCACCCTTGGTCTTTCAGGGCAGCATGGGAAGGCAGGGCCAGAGCAGAAAGAGGTGATTCCAGGGCCTGAGAAGAAAGGGGCTGGGCTGGAGTGGAAAGGGTGCAAGCAGCCAGGGAAAGAAAAGCCCATTCTAGCACAAATCTTAGTGCATTGGGCTTCTAGTTTGCTAAATAAAAATCAACAGTGAATTTGAATGTTTAGCCATAATTATCATTCCTACAATATTTTCTGTAATATCTGTTTAAACTCTGGACAGTAAGGGCTATTTATTAATGCTTGGTTCATTTTTATGAGTAAGGTCATATTAATAAATAAAAGCATCACTGATAGCCTTCAAGTCTAGTGAGGAATGAGGTAATTTGTACATAAATGAATGCATTAATAAATGGAACCCAAGCAGTATGCAATTTATTACTTAGTTATAATTACACAAAATTGTGAGGCTGGAAAAATGGGTTCTTTATAGATGAAAATGTTAAGTTCCTAATGTAATAAAATGTGTAATGTCTTTTAGTATTAGACTATAATGGTACACTATGAAAATTGTGTACATAATGTGGGGAATAATCCCCATGCAGTTTCCTAAGTTAGAAATACATAATAAATAAAATCTTAGAATAGCAACAAAGATTTTTTTCGGGTTATATTTCTCTATTTTCACTTTGATATGCTGATTCCCCAGTATGAAGGAAATAAGATAACAAAAAAGGGAAAGTCAGCGAGGTAGATTTTATACTTGTTTTCTTTTGAACTGTGTTTATGGTACTTTTAACATACAGTAAGCTTGCTCTTAATGTGTTAAATTGACTGAACTACTTTGGACATAAGCTACACAATTATGGGAACTTTAAAATGAACAGTATTCTGGGGAGAGGAACACTAAAGTTATCCTCAGATTTACCTATTTCATTGTGTGTGGTGAAACTCTGCTAACATCCATTTCTCCTTTCCACATTTACCTCAAAGTATTCAGATATTTTCCTTGGGTTTCCACTTCTTACAATAATGCTAGATGTTGACTGACCTCAGGTGTGGGGACAAGCCCTGATTAGTTGAAGCCCATTGCTAATTCAACTTAAGTGTTTCGTTCAGTATGATTTCAAGACTTGCTCCAATAGTATTTCTTGTTCAGCATTTTGTGTGTGTTAACGTGAAGCCTAAATGAAACTAGTTAGCCAATATGGAGAGGGAGTTTAAAACAAGCTGCACTACAGAAGGCAAAGAAGGCAGATGACAAGAAACTTGGCCCTCCATGTCATACGCATTAAGCTGCTGAAACAAAGCAAATTAATTCTTTACTTTTTAAAATTTCATTTAGCCCATACCCACCCCAGATGTGTTTTCTGTTCTTGAAGCAGAGCTTCCTGTTTGATATATAATGATAAAATAATTAGGACTTTAGAAATGGATTTGTACATATACAAATGATGAGGGGATAGGAGAGAGCTGAATGATCAGGTGATGGAAAAATCCCAAGTTTTCTAAAGGCAGATATTGGTTCTCTGACAATCTAGGACAGAGATTGTGTATAGCATGATTGTATAGCATAATTGTACAACATGTGTATAGCATGTGCATAGCATAATTATACCCATCAGGTGGCTGCACGTTATGTAAGAATCAAGATCTGATGATAAAATTAAGAAATGGAACTCCAAAGAGATAAATTCAACTTACCAATGAGAGAGACTGATATATAATGTAAAAATAGAATAAAATAAAATATAATGCATTCCATCTGTTGTAAAATAGTGATCAAATGGTATATGCATGGTGTACACACATTGATAAAGTAAAGAGATTACTTGCATAGGAAGTCACTGAATGAATCTGGTGTGCATTGAATTGGTCCTGTCCTATTTTCCATTAATCTGAGAAACTCAGGTAATCAGCCAGGTAATGAAAGGGATGAGCATGTAAAGTACATGTTTATTACAAGCCTTTCCTTAATTGTATGCTATGACGTGCACAACTGATTTTAAGAGTATTCTGATGTTACATTAGCTACAATGTGTATAAAGCATGACTGTTTTTTTTCTAATTATTTTATTACATATGTTTTTTCTGTCTTTAAGGAAGTGGGGAGATCTAATGGCAATTTAATAGGTTAAAAATCTGGAAGTAAAGCTTGTGAGATCATTCCCACAGGGAAGAAATGCATCAACTAAAAGTAAATCAAGTATAATATAGGATTTACTGCAACTTCTTTTCAAGTAACCATACATTATGCTGCAGTAACTTGAAGAAAAGCCACCAAGTCTTGTTTTTATTTGTGCTTATATTTCTGAAGAGAGCAACTCATTAAAGTGCTTCTTATTTTTATTTTGTATTGTCAAATAAAAAAAAGAACAGAGTAGAATTCATATGCATGAGTCAATATATTTGGAAAGGTGAGTCCTAAATACATATTTCAATGGAAATTTGATTTTTAGTTCACAGAATCCTAAATTCAATTATTAAAATATATTGCAGCATAAGGAATAGTATGAATTCTTGTTATAGCTCATTTGTGCACAGAACATAGTTACACAAAAAGGCTTTTATGCAGATGGATTAAAAGATTGCATTTAAAGACACTATTGAAAGACCTGCATTTGGGTTGTGTTTCTGCTACTTATAAATAGCATAATTTTATCCAATAATTTAATCTCTCTTAAACAAAAACACAATGGGGCTTTACATGTTTCTTTTCTTTGTCTGAGCACTTGACCATAAATGGTAAGTTCAAGGCCAGATGCATAAGACAATCTAAAAGTTTATAAAACCTATTGTGTGACTCTTCATCATGCATTTCTTCAGTTTATATATAAAGAAGTCTAGGAGGTTGGTCAAAGATGACAGTGCTGGGGATTCCTTACAGAGAATCCACAGAGTACAGTCCATAGCCAGTATTCCTGAGGGGGAAGAAGTGAGCATCTTATCAGTGCTCAAGAATAATTAAGGTAAACTTTGGGGAAACCTGAAGGCAATTCACAGTTTCCTTGGATTTGGTCATGTCATTGGTTCTCACTCCTACTTTAAAAAATGTCTAAACACCAAGGGTAGACTAGAGCCACCCTGATTACAAAGAGAAATGGGAAGACGGAGAATGAGAGTGCAGCCATCGCTAATAACATGAAAAAGGTTTCTACAATATTTCCTATTGTCTATGTGGGCACCAAGAATGAATGAGGAACTGAGTGATTTAGAAAAGGGCAAACCTCAGAGGGAAGGCAGGGGTGGGTGATTGGGGGGTAAGAGATCAACCAAAGGAAATGTACGCATGCATATAAACATAACCAATGGACACAGACAATAGGGGGGCAAAGGCATGTGCTGGGGGTAGGAGTGGCCTGAGAGAGGTCAATGGGGGAGGGGCGAGGGAAAGGAGAATATGTAATACTTTCAACAATAAAGAATTTAAACTAAAAAAGAACTTGAGACATTAAACAAAAGAAGAGTATGAAGGAGGGGAGTGACACTTAAAAGAAAGTTTGTCCAGTGCAGATTATCTGCACAGGGAAAAGGAGTAAGGAATTAGCAGTGTGAATAATCAGTTGTATTACCAAGAAACAAAGTATGCCAGTTTATCCAAGACTGGGTTGCTTAATAATCCACAAAAGTTTTTTGGGTGAGGAAAATACTGTATTTTGAGAGCTACCATATCAGAGGGTGTGTGACTGCCAAGGAAGAGCTACTGATATATTGCAACTCCCCTTCCCCCCCACCCCCCCCTCCGCCCTCATTCTTCCTTTTTTTAAACCTCTTCATTCTCTAATAGCACAGGGCATTGGCATCTTCAAACTACGGCCCGCGGGCCACATGCAGCCCGCAGAGGAGTCTGATCCGGCCCGCCAGGTTTTTTGGGCAGTGAGCGCAGCCCAGGTGTTACAGTAGGAATTAGTAGTTCATATAGTCCGGCCCTCCAGCTCTCTGAGGGACCGTGATCTGGCCCCCACTTTAAAAAGTTTGAGGACGCCTGGTTAGGGGATGGAGCCAAAATAATGAAAAGGAGCTCTTCCATTTCCTGTCCATTCCCTATAGTCTTTGGAGCCTCAGTTAGGCCTGAATTTGAAGAGAGAACTATTTAAAATATAGTTTTCATTGTGCTAAACTTTAAGAGATTGAAAAGAAAAAGATTGCTAATATCTTGAAGTTATGGGAATATCTTGCTTAGATATAACTATCAGCGGTGATGAGAAAGACTAACAGTCTTTTCTGTTACAGAAAATAAAATGAAATAGTTTGATGTTTCTCCTACACACATTCTGATGATGAAACTTTCGTCAGCTCATTTTGATAAAATAGTAATAACAAAACAGACTATCATTTTCTGCTGACTATTAAGGTAAATGCTTTATTGTGCATATATTGATCTTTCAATGATCTTAAAAGGGAATATGATTAATGTCCCATTTGACAGAAATACAAATTGATACTGAGAGTGATTAAGTAATACTTTTAAAAAATATATGGGTTTATTGATTTTAAGAGAAAGGAAGGGAAAGGAATAGAAACATTGATTGGTTGACTCCTACATGCTTTCTACATGGGGTCAAGCCTACAACCAGAGTATGTGCCCTGAATGGGAATCCATTGAGTGATCTCTTGGTACATGGGGGAGGAGGGTGGTGGCCATACTTACTAGCACCACTTTGATGTATGTCTTTCTCCAGGGCTGTTTTACAAGCTCATTATATGGAAGAGATACAGGGTGGGGCATGATAAACATCAGCTGAGCATCTTCATATCAGGGCAATATAAAAATTAAACTAAGGAGCTTATTTTAAAAGTTGAGCCAAGAGTTCAACTATGTAAATATTTATGCTAATGAATTAAGATTTAGTAAAATAACCCATGTGCAACTTTAGAAAACTGTGTTAGGGTCTATGGATCCACTTGATCCTATATGTCTTTTAAAAAAAGTAAACACTTCATCACTGAAACTTGTAGTAAATCCTATGAATGGCAGAAGGACTAGTCACTATGATGAGCACCGACCACCAGGGGGCAGATACCAATGCAGGAACTACCCCAGATCACAGGCCCAGGCCAGCCAAAGCAGGTGCCAGTAGGTGTCGTCTGTCCCCCAGATCCTGACCCTGCCCATGCATCAGATTCGTGCATCAGGCCTACAGTGATAATATAATAAGCTTTTGAAGCAGTTTTCTCATTTCATTCTTTTAAGGTTTGTAATACCCAAACCTGATATAAATCTAATATGGCACAGTGAGTATTTCTTCTTTCTAATGCACTTTCGCTGAAGATAACTTCCAATGCAACTAAGTTTTCATTTCAATATTAAAGGGAATATTTTAATTAAAGTAATCAGGCTGCCTTTCCCTATTGTTATAGCAGGTATTCATTAGAGTATTGGGCAATCAAGATATATTGTTACAACATCAATTATGGAAAGAAATCCACTCAAAATCTAATTTACAAAATCTGCATGATACTTTTTAAATTTTCTTTTTAAGTACTACAGGTGCACAGAATTGGTTTAATTAAAATTCTTTCTTCCTGAAAAGTATCTGCATTTTCCATGAATGGTGTTATTATTGTATTATATTTCATTGTGTTTTATTTTACTTTACTTTTTTAATACTATTATAAAATGAATAACTATGTACTCCAAACCAAAGTATAACCAGTCACTTGTGTATACTTGTGTGCTCACCTGTACCAAGCATCTCCTTGCCATCTCTCCTGGCAACTGTTATTCAAATTTTATCTTTATTATTTCCTTGCTTTGTTTCTTTTACAAATTTAACTAATACATGTGCATATTTATATGAAATAAGTATTTATTTATTTTTTGTTTATTTCTAACAATAGTCTCTAAACGAAATCACATCCATTGGACTTTTTTAAAACAAATATAGTGCTACGAAGTTTAATCAGTGCCATTGTGTATAGTTTAATATATTTGACTTTCATGGCTGTACAATGGTCTATTATTAACATGTGATGATAATTTATTAATCACACCTCCTTCAGTGAACACTTACTTGTATTTTTTTCTAGATTTAACTTTTACTATTGCAAACTGATATATATGTCCAAGAATTTATTCACCTAAAATTGGAATTTACCTAAAATTGGAATTAGATGTGTGGTCAGCAATGTTTAGTATTTCTAAAACTGTTTTCCAAAATTTTTATCAACTTTAACCCCACAAGAGCAAATTGTAAGAGCTCCCATTGGCCAAATAGAAACATTTGATATATTAGTAAGATGTCTGAATGTGTTATCAACTGACTAGATGTAAAATATAGCCTCTTCACTTTGAATTACATTTCTCTGGTCGTATAGAGATTGGCCATGTGTTTTTCTCTTTTCAGTTTGTAATTCACTTCATTTTTAAAATTGTAATAATTGAACTATATCATCCCCCAAATGCTAGAACCCAGTGATTCTCCAAACACATATTAAGCTTTGAGAATGAGGTAATTTTAAAAATAACTACATATACAGATAAAATAAAGGAAAAAGACTATTTTTGGCTGTTATCTGGGCCAGCAAAACACCTTCATTATCTTCCTTAAATTTAACAGTTATTGAAGGAAACAGGTACCATCATTATAAAATTTGTTTATAATAATCCAAATATAGTTATACAAAATAATAGAATAGAATACTATGTCAAGAAATAAGTTGTATTATACACAATTTAGTTCCAGATAAAGAAAACATTGCAAACACATGGCTAAGTGAAAACATATTAAGTAGAAGTAGTGGACAGGTCTTGCTTAAAATCTGGAGGAAAAAAAAGTTGGGGGAAAAAAGAGGTTGAATGATCCAAACTTCAGACCCAATGCTAATATTGATTTGAAGATATTAAATAGATCAACTATTTGGAAACTATTCATTAAAATAATTTAATAATTATTATTAGTACAATTTATTCATAGTTATCTGTAGTGAATCAACTCATATATTTAAAAGAACATAGTATTTGCCTAGTAAATAAGTAGGCTATTTGCAAAGAAAAAAACAAGAAGCAAGTGATTAATAATAGTTGGATCTATCAAATAAAATGCAAACTAAACCCAAGTATACTTTTATGTATATTTATAAAAATGGATTGTAATACTCATTTAAGCATGTCTTAGTTAATCAGGTGACTGGTATATTTTTATTGTTACTTCATGTGGAGAAAAAGCAGATTATGGATATGAATTAGGAATTATAAATATTTTTTAACCTTGACATAGGAATTGATTTTCTGGAAACTTTTAAAATATTTAAAGAAGAAGTGTAAGTTTACATGTCAAGGAAGCCAATATTTCAAATTGTACACAAGAAATTCCTGTTCTACTTTCCTGCCATTCCATCAGGGAACTCCCACCACCCCTTCCATCACTAAAACTAGTCTTCTGATATTTAATCTAATAGCTTTTTCTTCACGTGCTTCTTTGTCCTTCTCCTCAGGACCAAAAACATATTTCTCTTATGCTTCTATTTTCTCAAGTCAAGTAATACTGTCACCTCTTTTCTTGTTTTAGATGCTTATGCATTCACATCCCTGAGGTAGGGAGGGTCCATCTCATATTTCCCCGCGCCCCCCCCCCCCAATTAGCTAATAAAGTTATTTTTCTAAGCAGACAACTCTTAAAAAGTAACATTTTCTACTTTCTCATATATGTTTACCTGTTAAGTATTTTCATCTTAACATTAAATGCTGGGTTACATTATTTAATGTGCTTTTATGCTCTGTCATATTTATTAGGAAATTATGCTTACTAAGCATATGTATCTTTCTCAGTTTTACTTTTCTTGATTAAAAGTTTGGAAAATGGCTTGGTCAAGTGCTCTGTGGTTGAGCATTAACTTATGAACCAGGAGGTCACTGTTGGATTCTCTGCAAGACACATGGCCCAGTTGGGTTGCTGGCTCCCTCCCAGTAGGGGGCATGCAGGAGGCAGCTGATCAGTGATTCTCATCATTATGTTTCTATCTCTCTCACCCTCTCCCTTCCTTCCTGAAATCAATAATTTTTTTAAAGAGTATTTTAAATTGGTTGCTTGACCCACAATTCCATCATGCTTTAATTTTATTTTTCTATTGAATTTGACCTAATTAATTTATTTATATGGCATCTGCAATATTTTACTAGTACATACCTTTGAATTGTATGTTGAAGAAACATTCTAAAGAAAGATCTTTTGTTAGTATTCTATTTTCATATCCATATGCTTAAAGAGAATTCTCATATAAAATTTCTCTTAGTGACAATGACAGTGTCCTTAGCAACATTTGTAAATAGGTCTGTTTCTTGCACCAGACTTAATGAAAGCCCAATGTGTAACATTATAATAAACTCAATAAAGGTGATTGTGATGTAGAAGAAAAAAGCATTTATTATAGCCATTATGTTCCAGGCATTCAACATTTATAATTCCTATGATATTAAAATAATTATACCAATTTCAGTATTATGGAGAGATGGATAGGCCATCCCTTACAGAGCATTTGTAAATGTTACAGGTAAACATCTAATATTGGCCAAGTTTGAGTCTGAATTCAGATCTATCTGACTTGAAAGTCTCTAATCTTTTCACCCAAATTAAAGTAAATAAATCTCCATTCCTGGGCTAAGTCGATGTACTCCTGGCATCCTGGGAGGTTAAAGATTATACTTTGAATTCTTAAAAGGGTGAATGATTTTATTCCTTTAGTATTCAAATTTCAGTATTCATCAGGGCTTGTTGAAACAAAGATTGCTGAACCACAGTGCCAGGGGTTCTGATTCAGTAAGTGTGTAATGGGATCCTTGAATTTTTATTGTTAACAAGTTCCCAATTGTTGGTGCTGCTTCTGTTTTGGGGATTAAGTTTTCAGGATTATTGGTCTAAATTAAAGCACTCCGTTATATAGCAGGTGATTCCAAAGAAAGGGGCTTAGAATACTTAAGAGAATTCATCATCTTTATGCAAATAAAAAATTCAAATAAATAAAATAATAAAAATAATAAAAACAGCATGTAGATTATTATTTCTTTTATAGAAATATATCAATATGTAGAAAAAAAAGGATTAGTTAATGTTAAGCACTTAACAGTTAACAGGAATTCAGCAAATTCTTTACATGGAAGATGAAGTCTTCATAATACCTTCAAAATAAACAAGTATAGTGAAAGTGTTAGCATGAGTGTAAGCTTTGTGAAGTGTGTATGGTGTTAGCTAACAGTCCTTTAGGACGAAGGAGTTAAGCAATGGTTTGTGAAAGAACCAGAAAGGCCAGATGAGAAGGTTTATTTTGCATTTGACGGCCATTATTCTGGTTTGTCTTCTGATCTACCATTCGTTTTTGTTTCTGTTTGTTTGTTTTCCTTCTTTTCCTAAAGAAAAGAGTGACAAAATTAAAAAAAAAACACGTTCTCTGAAAAATATACCAGCTTATTCTTTTAAAAAATTATTTACACTCTATATTACTCTTCTCTATCTCACCTCTTCTCAAAATCTTTTTCTCTTGTCTTTATAAACTTTAAATTAGTGGTATGTAGAGTTTAATGTTTGACCTTTTTTTTCTATAAACCCCTCACATCTATGATGGTTCTAAAATACAATCCTTTCATAACTATGTATTTATGCTTTTGAACTTTCTGATTAACATCCTGGAGATGTCTTTTATCATTCTATCTATTCATCTCATTTGTCACTTTTATAATGTCACTCCAAACTCTTTTATAAAGTTCTTCTGTAATTTAAAATATATTTGCATATATCTTGAATATTGTCGACATCAGTTTGTATTATTCTTATCTTATATAAAAGGGTAATATGCGAATGACCAAACTACTAAATGACTGGTTGCTAAGACTTGCATTGATCACCAGAAGGCAGATGCTCAGCACAGGAGCTGCCCCCTTGTGGTCGCTGCATTTCCACAGGGGGATCTCCACTCAGCCACAAGCCAGGCTGAAGGCTGGCGAGCACAGCGGACATGGCAGGAGACCCTTCTGCCTCTGTGGCAGCCTAAAGGTTGTCTAACTGCAAAATGGCACAGACTGGGCTAAGAGGACTCCCCTCCAAACTCCCTTTCTCCCCCAGTGCATGAATGTCGAGTACCGGGCCTCTGGTTTATTTATGTTTCTGTCTCTTCCAAATGACCCTGAAGAGCAGCTCTCATGCCTTCTTAATGTTTAAAATATATATGTGTGTATATATATATATATATATATATATATATATATATATATATATATATATATGGTTTTTTTTGTTTTTTGTTTTTGAAATCAGAAATGAAGAGAAGGAGAGATAGAAACATTAATGATGAGAGAGAATCATTGGCCAGCTGCCTCCTGACCGCCTCATTCTGGAAATCAAGCCTGCGACCCGATCTTATGTCCTGACCAGGAATCGAACTCTGACCTCCTGGTTCATAGAGCAATGCTCAACCTTGGAGCCATTCCGACTGGGCCTGCCTTCTTAATCTTATACCCTTCCCTTCAAGTCCTCAGAGAGTATCTGCTCCATTCAAGCAATGTAATGGATAAATGGTTGATTTTGTCAAGCAAATTATAAATAAAATATTAATATGCTCTCATAATGACACGGGTAAAACCATTATGTAGGGATGACTAGAGTATTGGAAGTGGGTACTTATTTACCTTCCATAGTATCTAGTGCTAGACTGACTGCTCTAGGCTATTCACCTATGTTAGTCTAAAGCTCTCCGGACTACGTTTGTTTTCCGTTTCATTGTTAAATTTGTTCTGTTGGTGCGCAAGTCCTGTGATAACATCTACTTTGGGTGAGTGGACAAATTTCAAACACTTACTGTTCATTTTGCAAAGGATTATACTAGGAAGCAGATAGAGTCAGATTTGAGTTGAAAAGAAATACATAGATATAGGAAAACTTATTAATGAAAACTCACTGGCCTATATAGGGCCACATATAAGCATTAGGTATATCGTGAATGGGCATGAGTATATACTCTTACACAATTGAGTTAGAAGTAGTGGGTGTAGCAGTGAGTCTCAGACATGGTAGTAGGGACCTGGGGACATATACTCTCTAGGCCAAAATTAAGAATATAGACTCTTTGGTAGAGGAACAAAAACTGTGATCAAATGCAAGCTTGTCTGTTTTTTTTGTTGGTTTTTTTGACTCACAAATTAATCATTCCTACCTAATATTAGCCTGTGTCTCAAATTTTGTGGCAGGAGTTAAGTGAGAGAAATGTGAATATTGACCACAGAGGTGAAAATCTATGATCTTTAGACATTCTCTGTTTTTACATTTACTCTTTAGTTGCTATGTATATGGCAATGGTTTAAATCAGAAGGATCTATCTCCTCTTTGTTATTTTTATGATCTAATATAGAACACATGGAAGATTCTCAGCAAATGTCTGAAATAAATAAATAAATAAACAAATAAATAAAATAAAATAAAATAAAATAAAATAAAATAAAATAAAAATAGGTGGCTTCTCACCCCAATACATTCACTCAGTTTTCTTATACAAAGGTCAACAATCACATCAATCCAGCATTTTGTTCATTTGTTTTTAATTTTGAACTTCTATGCTATGCTGACAGTAGTGCCTTAGAAACATACCCTATTTTCTGGTGAATTGTAAGCTTGGGATGTCTTTGAGAGTTCCTTAGATCCATTATTTTGCCTCAAGACAGCACTAGGACTAAACAGACTAAAAATATAGAAATAAAGTATCTGTAAAAACATTGTTGTTTTAACCTGTAAAAGAGCATATTTCATAGTTTCCCTTACTTTTTGATTGGTGTTAAAATGATTTTCAGGGTGTTCAGTGGCCCCAACCATGTCACTATGAAGTGAAGGGCATTTTGCCTGGACAGTGTGCCTCAGTCGTTGAGCACTGATCTCTGAACCAAGAGGTCATGGCTCAATTCCTGATCAAGGCACTTGTCTGGGTTGCGGGCTTGATCCCCACTGTGAGGCATTCATCAGTGATTCTCTCTCATCATTGATGTTTCTATTTCTCTCTCCTGCTCCCTTCTTCTCTGAAATCAACAAAAAATAAATTTGTAAAAATAAAGGGCATTTTTTACCTGATTCTAGCTAGATATTTTCTCATGGCTAAATTTTCAAGTAATTTTAAATACCCTATCTTGTAGAGACATAATTTCTATTCATATCAACATCTGATTTAGTCTGCATTTTCTTGAAAACAGCACAATATCAGTGTTCCAAAGTGTTAAATTATAATAACTGATTACTTTAAATAACTATTTATTCTCTATAAGTTCTAAAATAACTATATGACCTATTCAATTGCATAGGAACCAACTAAAATCAGAAAAAAATATTTTGGCAATAATTTTAGAAAAAAAAAAATAGAATTATATAAAGAGAATGTCTCCTGATTAGTTGATTAATTATTTTATAAAATATAATATTATGGAGATACATACATATAAGACCAAACATTTTATACTGACAGAACTCATTTGTAATATTATTTATATTTAACTGTATCATTAACTAAAATGTTTCAGCATTTTGGAAGAATATAGATTTTTTTCCAGTTACTAAATTTTTACTTACTTCCAAGTACTTGTGTTTGACCCAAGGGATACATATTTAGGTAGACCAAACTCTTGTTCTTAGTGATCATATGCTTTATTGTGTAAATATTCACATAGATAATAGATACAGAGTTGAAGGTTGAATAAATGTTAAGAGTCAGCTAAATGTCAGAACCGGTTTGGCTCAGTGGATAGAGTATCAGTCTGCGGACTGAAGGGTCCCGGGTTCGATTTTGGTCAAGGGCATGTACCTGGGTTGCGGGCACATCCCCAGTAGGGGGTGTGCAGGAGGCAGCTGATTGATATTTCTCTCTCTTTGATGTTTCTAACTCTTTATCCCTCTCTCTTCCTCTCTGTAAATAATCAATAAAATACATTAAAAAAAAGAGTCAGCTAAAACAATTCAAATGCAGTATCCACTTTTCTACATTTCCATCTTTACTGCCATTATCTTAGCCCACATCTTCAGACACCTATATTACTTAAAAAGCTTTTTAGTCTCTTGCCTTCCTACAAACCATTTCCTCTATGGCTGCCATTTCCTCTATATTGCTATAATGTAAACAAGACAATACCTGTATCCTATATATTTTCCAATAGCTTTCTGGAACTTAAAATAGGATCCAAATGCTTTATGACCCAAATAATAGCCTAAGCTATTATTAAAAAAAATAATAATGACCTATGCCTATTACACTTCATCCCACTATACTTATGCAATCTGAACTTTTCCTACTTGTCATAAAGTTAAAACTTGTTCCCTGTTTAAAGATTTTAGACTTATTCCTCCCTCTTTGTTAATAAGTTCCTTATGGCTGACTTTGGAAGTTTTAAAATATGACACTCCTCCCCTTTTCTTTAGCATTCCTTCCACAGATAGATCTATGTCTTGGCCTTCGGCATCAAGGGGAAGGTTTGACCAAGAGTGTATGTAAGAACTTATGCTGTTTGACATTTGAGAGGTAACATATGTCTTGCTGGCAGGGAGACTTATGTTTGCCTCTTTTGCTGTCATATAAGAACTCCAGCTACTGTGAGGTTGCCTTGGTGTGAGTTAGCCAAGACACATGGCAGGTCTGCATGTATATGTTGTAATCAGCTGTAGAGGCCTTCAAGATATTCCATTCTGAATGCCACTTATGAGCCTTTCCAGGCGTCCTCTTACTTTTTAAAGTGGGGGCCAGATCACGGTCCCTCAGAGAGCTGGAGGGCCGGACTATATGAACTACTAATTCTTACTGTAACACCTCGGCTGCGCTCACTGCCCAAAAAACCTGGTGGGCGGGATCAGACTCCTCTGCAGGCCGCATGTGGCCCGCGGGCTGTAGTTTGAAGACAGCCAAAAAGTCATCTCCAACCATTGAGTCTTTCACGTTGAAGTCTCAGATGTCATGAAGCAGAGGGCAATCCATCCAACTGTGCCATATCTGAATTTTCCACAAAATTCATTTGCATAAAAATTGATTGTTTAAGCTATTACATTTTAAGGTACTTTGTCTATGCCACAACAGTTGCTGATAGATACATCATACAAATTGTATTTCTGTAACACATCCTCTGAAAGAGTTTCAGATCAGTTTGTTTTAATTTGATCCTCATCAGCAAATGCTATATCCGTAATTATTTATCATAGTCACAACCTATAAATAACCCAAACGTTTATCTATAGTTGAGATGAATATCGATATATTTACACAGTGGAATAGTATACAATAATTAGAATGGAGGATCTAAATTTACATTAAAAATCATCAATGAATTTCCAAACAAAATGTTGAACAAATGCAATCAGATGAGAAAGTATACATCTGTGTGAATCCCAGAAGAAATCTACTTCCTAAAAAATGGCAAGAGGGCAGCCTCTGGTGCACTGATAATGTTGGGATTTGAGTAACGGTTCCAATGTGTCACTGTATGTGTGGTATACAAGTTTACAGGATTGACCTTCAGTTATTTCCCACTTGTATATTATTTTATTTTATTTATAATTTAAATCATTAAAATTATCTAATATTATCAATATAATTATGCATTTATCACTCTGTTGTCTCCCTACTGAAATGCATAGAGAACAGGACTTTTTGCATGTTGTTTTTTTTTCTTTTTTGTCAGTTAACTGAATTAATATGTGTACATTAGTCCTTCCTTTATCCTTGGAAAATATGTTTCAAGACCACCAGTGGATACCTGAAATCATAGATGGTACTGAACCCTTTAAATACTGTGCTTTTTCCTCTATACATGCACACCTTTTTACTTAAAGGAAGCACTTCACAGCTTCGCTTTGGCAGTTCTGAATTGCCAGCATCACTGCTCTTGTGTTTTGGGGCCATTACTAAGTAAAATAAGAGTTACCTGAACACAAGCACTGCCATATCCCTATAGTCAATCTGATAACTGACAGGGCTGCTAAGTGACTGTCCAGCGGGTAGTGTATACAGCATGGTTATGTTGGACAAATGGATGACTCACATCCAGGGCAGGATGTAGGAAGAAGGTGTCAGACAGCATCACACTACTGGGAGCTACATGTAAATTAAAACTTATGAATTATTTCAGAATTTCCCCATTTAATATTGGGTCGGCAACGAAGTAATTGCGGATTTTTAAAAGAAAATCAAAGACAATTTTTTCATGGAACTAAGTAACTTTATTCTGTAATGTATTGCCCATTTTGATCAATGACCTTTTGCCATCTTTCAGGCAGCATCATAATCCCACGTTCAAAAAACTTCTGGTTTTTATTAGCAAAAAACTGAATCAGGTACGATTTGACATCATCATCATTATTGAAATTTTTACCATTCAAGGAGTTTTGTAAAGATTGAAACAAAAAGTAATCAGATGGTGCAAGGTGAGGACTATATGGTGGATGTGGCAAAACATCCCAACCAAGCTCCATTAATTTTTGCCGAGTGACCAAAGATGTGTGTGGCCTTGCATTGTCATGATGGAATACAACACCTTTTCGATTTGTCAATTCGGGCCGCTTTTCTTCAACTGCATTGTTTAATTTCGTTAGTTGTTCAATGTAGACATCAGAATTGATCGTTCGGTTGGGTGGTAAGAGTTCAAAGTAGACAATTCCTTTGTAATCCCACCAAACTGATAACAAAACCTTCTTTTGATGAATATCAGCTTTTGATGTTGTTTGAGTTGGTTCACCTGGCCTGCTCCATGATCTTTTCCACTTGATATTGTTGTAAACAACCCATTTTTCATCGCCAGTTATCAGTCGTTTTAAAAATGGATCATTTTCATTACGTTTCTTTAGCAAATCGCAGCTGCTAATGCGTTGCGTTAACTGTGATTCTTTCAGTTCGTGAGGAACCCATGTATCGAGTTTTTGAACATAGCCAAGTTGTTTTAAGTGATTTTCAATGCATGAATGTGATACATGAAGCTTCTCTGCAATCTCACGTGTTGTACTGTGACAGTCCGAATTGATTATTGCTTTGATTAGGGCGTCATCAACTTCAACTGGACGACCAGAGCGTTTTTCATCTTTGAGTGAAAAATCACCAGAACGAAATTTGGCAAACCAATTTTGACACTGCCGTTCTTTTAAGGCTTCGTCACCATAAACAGCACATAACTTTTTATGAGCTTGCGATGCGTTTTTCCCTTTGCAGAAATAAAAAAGCAAAATATGACGAAAATGTTCCTTTTGATTTTCCATTTTTCAACGAACGCCAAACGAAAACTACAAAACAGATCAAAAAACTTTTTTTACTGATTAACAGCTGAATAGCCAACTATCAAATAACAAAATGTGTTTTGCATTTGTACTATGTCTGCAAACCTAAAAATTCAACTGAAGCCATATGTGTGTGGAACCCGCAATTACATAGTTGCCGACCCAATATTTTCAAATCATGCTTGACTACAGAGAAGTGAATACTGTGGAAAAGAAAACTGAAGAAGACTGCTGTAATATTAATTTTATGTAGTTATTTGTAAGTTATATTTTAAGATTTTATTATTTAATGTTAGGTTAGAAACATTTAAAGGAAAGAGCTATTTGCAGAGAATCCTAGTAGACGGTGCAATTGAATCCAAGAGTAGTTAACCTTTAATATCAGAAAACATGTATTCAGAAACTGCTGTGAACAAACTATTCTGTCATATCTGGATTCTACAGAACTAAATCACTATTTTATGCTGAGCTTCCAAGTTTTGAGAGGAATATAATAGAATTCAGAGGAAAATAACTGGAAAATTAAAATAACTCCAGATCATATACTAAGGAAAAAGATAAAAGTTTTTGTCAACTCTCACTTGAAACTCTCCTATTTTATGCCTCAATGGATCGTACATTATTTAAAAAGCATAGCAGAGCTCTCAATGTATTCTCTTCTATAGAAAGAGAAATGGGTTATTAATTTAACCATTCATTAAAAATAGAATATTCAGTCACTGTTTCATTTTTTTCTATTTGCACTTTGATCTCTGTTTTCTCATCTCAGTGAGCAACTCAGAGAGAATGATGAACTCTGCTTGGATTTTCTCTCTATGTTCTTGTGACTCCCAAGCTATGGCAAATTTGGCACTTACTTTATTTTCCTTATTCCAGGAACTGAAATCCTCTGATTCCTCTCCAATATGTGCAAACAGTTTTCTAGTTATTTACAATGGGAGGAAAGGACTACTACCCATTATCATATATATATATATATATATATATATATATATATATATATATATATATAAAAGCCTAAGTGACCGGATGACCAGATGAGCAGCAGGTAGCTATGATACACACTGACCACCCAGGGGGAAGACACTCAACAGTGTGCTCCCACAGCGGGAGTGCTGCTCAGGTGACAGATGGCCGTCTGATGCCGGGTTGATGGCTGGTGATGGCTGACGAGTGCTGCTGTGGCAGCATGAGCCTTTCCTGTGGACACTTCCCCTGTACACCTAAGTGAAGGTGGTGGCAGGGGGCTGGGATGAATGGGAGCGGTGCTGTGTCTAGCCCAGGCTCAGGCTCCTCCCTCCCCGGCTGCCTGCTGCTTCATGCACTACTACAGCCTGATGAGCTAGCGGTTAAGGTCGGGCTGTGGTGGCATGGAAGTCCACTGATCCCTGCAGGCCAAGCCCAGGGACCCCACCAGTGCAGAAATCCATGATAGTAGTATTCTATTTGGATACAGAATCATGATCCTAGAGGTAAATTAAAGATGTAAATTTTACATTTCCATCAGAGCTGCCTCTATCCTAGATTGTAGTCTCCCAGAGAATAGAGTCCTACCCATCTTTAAAAATAAAAACAAAGTAACAACAACAAAAAAATACTTCACCGTAACCAACACTACCTAATCTATAAGAGCTGCAATGTAAATATATGCTAAATGAGTAAAGTCACTCATTTAAAAATCATGGCAGAGTTCCCAATTTATTTTCCTCAAAAGAAAACCCTCAGTGAGTGATTAATTCATCAATTCATTAAATACAAAACCTTATTAAGTTAATGAATGACTTAGGTCATTTATTCATCATATATTTATTTTGTAGCTATTTCATATTAGATGGTATTAGGTACAGACACCTAAGTAATATAACTGTATATATAAAAGCATAAGTGACCATTATGACCAGATGATGGATGACCGGCTAACCGGCAGGTAGCTATGATGCGCACTGACCACCATGGGGCAGGTGCTTAAAGCAAGAGCTGGTCAATGCACTCTTACAGCCAACCTCCTGCAGCCAGCCAACCTCCCCATGGTCCCTCCCCCTAGCCAGCCAGTCCCAATCAGCCCTGATCACTAGCCAGGCCAAGGGACCCCACCCATGCCCGAATTCGTGCACCAGGCCTCTAGTGTCTACTAAGAGCTTTTCTACAAGCAGGAGCCCTTTCCCCTAGTGACCATTGTCATTGAACATCATAAGGAGGATAATGTCCCAAATAAGAGGTTCTGTCTCCCCAAATGCTACTCATTTTTTTCCCATTCTTTGATATGGACTATTACTCATATGCAAAATTCATACTGAATTAAGATACATGTGCTATTTTTCTACCTATCGATATATGAAGGTTTTCTCCTAAATGTCTATCCAGGCCCTTATCCTTATAGATACTGGCCTTCTCACTATTACATCAACAAATAGGATTACAAGAATTTAAGTATACAGTTTGGGTTTAAACTGGGAATCTACATACATTTCATATATGCAGAACAGTAGCTGCTAATGTACCATCCTCTGTTTTAGATTTACTATTTTTTGTACTAGTTTTTATAAGTGATATAGTTAAAATGGAGCAGCATGGTAAAGACAATTAAAAGTGATAAAGATAAAGTGAGTGGGGACCAGTGTGAACTTCTCTTATTCAAATATTTCCTTATCTAAAAAGCAGGTTTGGGAATATTATCCATTAGATTATCTCAAACTTGCTAAATGATTTAATTAGTTAATGTGGACTTCTAAATGTGCATACTTCTATTTTTTGCAGGAAGGGTTTGTATTAAAAAAACAACAACTTTGCTTGAATTAACTAAAGTCTCTCATCAATCTCTGCCCAAATGTGCATAGGAGAATACTAAAACAAATAGCCTTTATGTGATAGTGCTATGAATTCTGGGGAGAATCAATAAATATTCATTGCAATATTAATTGAGTCATTTGAAGTGAACACACATAGGGCACTTCCTGGTGTTGCTTGCTTAAACCATTCATTATTGTCAATCCAGAATTTTTTTAAAAAATAGGCTTGTAAAACATCTGCACAATGAAAGCGGGGCATGATAGAAAATTTGAGGGATCTTCTAGGCAAAATAAGAGTAAATTCTTGTTGATACCACATGTGAACTAACCAAGAAGACTGTGAACTCTCTAAAACTGCATGTCAATGATAGCTATAAGTAAATGCTCATGTGCCTTTTCCTGGAGTAGCTCCATCGTATTTAACAAGTTCTCAGAAAAGGTCATTCTACTTTTTTTTAATTCTTTGATATGGATTATTACTAATGCGCACTGATTCCATATTGGTCTGTTTGAGCAATTCATTCTCTATTTATAGTAATGGATCAAAAATAGGATACTTGCATTGTTAATTCTCCTCTAGAAACAAAAGAATGGAGAAAGCCCTAGTCTGCATGATTCTTGTTTGACAAATTTATGTTTTCTAGTTTTAAAAGGCTTCATGTATAGATTGCTGGTTTAATGTATATAGCATGACTGATAGGGTAGCCTATATTCTTTGCAATATACAGGACCCCATTAAATGGAGAAGGAAAAATTCATTTTTTAAGTAAGTAAGTAAAGAAATAAATATAGATGATGAAAATTATCAGAGACATTATTCACAGGCGTAAGGAGTGAAATAATAATCTGATTAAACTCCTGAATTACTAGTTTTTAGAAGGAATTCAATAGCACTGCTAAGCATAAGCCTTCATTCAGAATATTGCAGATTTGAAACTTAAGGAGTTTTCTACCTTGTGAAAGAAAGATGAACTTTTTAAAGCTTTTGAAGGAATTTGGCAATATCAGGCATAGTTTGTCAAACGACTTTTGGAAGATGAGAAATTGTTCTTGTGATTCAGCAGTGATTGATTGTGCAAACTGACTTTATTGAGAAATTAGGGGCAGAGTAGTTGCAAGAGTCAGCATCCTGTGCAAGAGGAACGGTAAGGAGCAGATGCATAGGAAAGGGAATGTGAGGACCGTAGAGCTATCCCCCTTGGTTAAAAGGGAGACTGAGTCTCATCATTCAGTTGCACTTAGGTTAGTTCAAAACTCTGTGGGCTGCTGATGACCATCTAAAACTTTGGTGCTAACAGCCATTGTGGCTTCTTGGGACTATTTTCTTTGCAGTTGGATCAGTTGCATTTCAAGCATTTCAGCCTCTAGAGAAAACCCAAAAACAAACAGCAGAGAAAACAAGTATTAACTTGAAAGTTAAACTAAAGTCTTGGACAATAGCTCTTAGCCAAAGCCCTGCTACTATTGGTATTAAGTAGGAAAGCAGTTCTTGTCCCAAACCTGGCTCAGGAAGAAAGAAAACTTTGATATCTACAGATTTACAGAAACTTTGTTTATCCTCTTGATTTGTCTTAAGAATTGAGATAGAAGAAAACCTTTAAAATCTCATTTTAGCAATAAAAATTCGTAAGGCAATTCAGTGGAAAACTCATGTTTTTAAAAAAGAAAGTTGTTGATTATATATATAATCAATGCATACACCAGGGATCAAACATGCAACCTTTTAGTATATGGGATGATGCCGAGGCAACATGCCCTTGACTGGAATTGAACCTGGACCCTTCAGTCCTCAGGGCCGATGCTCCAAACATTGAGCAAAACTGGCTAGGACACCTTAAGATATTTTTAGTTTTAGATCTCCTTTTGGTATAGAAATATAGGAGGTGGGTGTATTATATCTTTTTAACGGGAAAACATGTTTACAAAGGTTGTTTTTCTAGGGTCTCACTGTGCAGTTTGTGGTTATCAGTATCTTCTAATCAGGTTCAATATTGGTCTTACATTGGTGATGTAGCCAATAAACCAGAACTCTGAGCCAAAGGTCATCTAGGGATTTTATCTTAGTTAAAAGCCTCTCTGACATGTTGATGACATGCTTGGGGTTATTTCATTAAGGCCCTACAAATTTAGTCGTCATGACCTATGGAACAGCAGAGAGAAAGACGGTTAGATTCCCAGTTGCATGATCAGTTCACATGGAGATAATCAGTGTTTCCTGTTGTAGTAGACCTGACAGTTTTAAGAGTTTGGGTCAAGATAACTGATGTTCCCTGAAGAGTTTTTTCAAGTTTTAGCTTCAATGTGTTATAGACTTCTTTTCTTTTCTTTGAGGAGTTGAAGTAATAGAGACAGGAGCACATCAGCACAAAATTGTATTTTTAAATGTTTCAAAAAAATAAGTTTCTCATAATACAAATGAATACATATTTCTCAATATTTCAATTGTAGGATAAGTTTATTTATGGCAAGGAAAAACTTTTTCCAACCAGAAAATACATATAGATTTATAAAAAGAATAGGGAGATGTGTATCTGAATAAACCCAATTTAGTTACTCTACTAGTAACTAAAAACCTGTAGGTTTAAGCTTCAATTGATATCCAATCTTTATAGTTTTCTTAAGACTGTGGGATTGAAAGGTGAGACCTGGATCAGGACATCTTTTTCAATGTCACTGAAAATTTCCCACCAAAGCACATTTATGATGGTTCTTAAGTTTGTTTGTTTTTTTCTGTGGTGGAAAGGAAAGTAACATTTTTAAGAGACACCATGTTAACATCTTAGGGTAAAATGAGCTGCTGTCTTGTTGCCACAAAAGACCATCTGGTTGTAGCAAAAAAAATATGATATTTTCCTGTGTGGTACTTGAGGATCAAGAGCTTGAGATTAGCCTTAACCAGTTTGGCTCAATGGATAGAGCGCTGGCCTGCAGACTCAAGGGTCCCAGGTTCAATTCCAGTCAAGGGCATGTACCTTGTTTGTGGGAACATACCCAGTAGGGAGTGTGCAGGAGGCAGCTAATCAATGTTTTGCTCTCATCGATGTTTCTAACTCTCTATCCCTCTCCCTTCCTCTCTGTAAAAAAAGAAAAAAATTCAATAAAATTTAAAAAAATATTAAAAAAAAGAGCTTGAGATTAGAGTTGACTCAAGAGTCAATGCCAATAATCAAGAGTTAGTTTTGGCTCTGATGTTTGAACTTTGTGGATAGCCTAAAGTCTGTTTTAAAGGAACTTATTTAGCCTAATAATGCTCTGAAAATATCCTTTGCTTCTTCAGTGTGCTGTATAGTGTGTGCCTCACACTTATCATAGCCAGAGGAAGCATTTACTAGGGTTTTATGTGGTACTATATTTAATAAGGGTATCAGCTGCAATTAAGAGGCTGGGCTGCTTCCAAAGCATACCAAAATCATTATATACTTGTAAGGGATACCTGATGTCTGTATAGACATTTGCTCTCTGCACTCTTAAGTCATGGTCATAGTAAAAGCTGCTACAGTTTGGCAAACCACTACAGATGTGACCTCTGGAAGGCTAGATTTAAATAGTTTAAATGGGTTGTACTTGCAAATCAGGCTTAAGACCCTCTTTGTTCAGCTTTCAACTAGAAGCCATCAGAAAGAAAATCTAAATCTGGGTTATTATAAAGAGGTTTCAATGAGGTTAGAAGCCAAAACATTTCTTGACAAATGCATGATTGTCCCAGGTGTGTCACCCACCAGGAGAGAAAAATGATTGGTAAAGTTCGGAATCTTACAACAATGGATGGAAATGTGTATAGGGAAAGAACAAGGATTCATAGGAGTTCAGTCTTGATATAAGACACTAAGAGATTATGTGAAGATCTTAAGAAATCAATGGGCAGGAATTTAATTAATCTGTTAATTGGCAAGTTGCTGCAATTGTGCATAAATAGGAGGGTAGATTTTGCCACTAGGTCAATAAACAATGATCTCTGACTTTTGTTGTCCTGTTGAGATAGAACACTAAATCTTACTATGATCTTTTATGTATAAGTAGGAAGAAAAACTCATGGCAATGGGAAAGTTCAACGGGAAGAGGTTTTTTAAAAGAAGTATTTTGTGATACAGATTACAATTTTTAATAAGTCTGCACAGGGTGAATAGTTGGTTGTGACAGTTTTTGTCAGATCAGATATAGGGCTAGCCAATTCAAAAAATTTAGAAATCCAATGTCAATAGTGTTTTTAAGACTGAGCAATCCTCTAAGGTAGTTTTTGGTAAGTAGCCTTGAAAAGTCAAGAATAACATTCAAACTTCGAAAAAAAAAAGCAACACTCCAGTAGATAATATGTATGGCAGAGGGAGGCTTAGTCAATGGGTTCAGTAGTCCCTTCTTAAATGAACATTAGGTTAAGTTCAACAAAAAAATAGATTAGTTGAAATCCTTAAGGGCTTACTGTCCCTTATATGTCCCATGCCTTTTTTCCCCCTTTGGCTCTGATGCTATTGTGGTCAAATTTAAATTCTGAGATATTGGTAGGGAAGCATCAGATAGTAAATAACAGTCGGTGACATTATTAAATTATAGTCCGGGGATTTTGTTTCCTGGATGTTCCAAATTTAATAGGAGTACACCATTACAAAAAATAGCCTTATTCTAAAAGATTCAGTAGAAGATTACGTCATGTGAAGGCCTCTGAACCCAAAGAGACAGGAAGTGGCTGAGACAAATACAGAATCTGAGGTCCTATTTCTAAAACCCAAACCTGTGTTCTATGCTAAGGACAAATGATGGAAGAGTAATAGGTTTATGGTAGAGAGGACAGACACAGCATCAGATAGAAATAGAACATTTTGTATCTGCCATTGTACAGAAATGTCTCCCTAGTAAGGGAAATTGTAGGTTGATCAGAACAGCTAATTCCTCAGACGGGTGTCATTTTGTCAGACAAAGTTTATCCTTTGTCTACGTTGTCTTTCAATATAAGGCAGGATAATTGTTCTTTCAATGACAATTTCTTTACAATAACTATAAGTGTATTTGATTATTCTAATTTAGACATGTACTTGTACATGAGTTTATCTAAAGGCTTACACGGAAGAGCTCTAAATTAGAGTTTAATATTTCTTTCTTACTAAATGAAAGTATCTTGAAAGGACTTCAGGAATCTCTTGTCAGGATTAAGACCATCAACGAAGAAAATAGATAGGCCTGTTGTAATCATTTCTCCCTGAACTATTTTCTGATGATGGAAATGAGATGGCTTGTATAACCTGAGAGCTACATTTCCCCACAGTTATAGCATTAAATATGGATCAATCAATATTGACAACAAACATCTTAGATTCAGATACTAAGAGGTCTTCTCCTACTTTTATACTCTTTTTTATATTTACCTTTGGTCAAATTTTGAAGCATGTATTTGATATTATTTTGGATTTTAGTCCAGCCTGCCTGTACTAGCCATTTTTAAAAAATGTCCTGTCTCTATACAATGATGAATTCAGTTCAAGACTTTTTACAAACAGATTTGTTTTCCTATAAACTTTAACTCTTCTTTATGAGAAGACTGTGACAGTCATGTGGAGGGAAGAGATTTTGGGGATGAATGGCATAAGAGAATGAGAATATTAAAGTTCTTTAAAGGAGCCATGGCAAGGTACAAAAGAAATAAATGAAAAAAATGTTTTTAAATATATATTTTTACTTGATTTCAGAGTAAGAGAAAGGGAGAGAGAGAGAAAACCCCCCCCACCACATCAATGATGACAGAGAATCACTGACCAGCTGCCTGCTGTAGTGCCTGCATTCCCTACACTGGGGATTGAACCCTCAACCTGGGCATATGCCCTGACCGAGAATCTAACTGTGACTCCTGGTTGATAGGTTGATGCTCAAACATTGAGCCACACTGGCTGGGCAGATTTTTGTATTTTTATTAGCCTTTTATAAGGAGTCTTTTGGGGAAGCCGTTTTAGAATTTTCCTGTCTTTCAGAAGCCTCTTCATATAAAATAATAATAATAATAATGTGCATGGAATATTTAGTCTCTGAACTTTTTAAATAAAGATGTGAAATTCCCCAAAGTGACCACTGAAATTCTAAATTGTCAGAAAAATCCAGTAATAGCTGCGGCACCATAACTTTTGTACATGAATGATGCTGGACAATGAATGAGAGTTTTATTGAATGACTGCTGAGGGTATATATCCTGTGCACTCTAGTTTTGAAAAATAGCAGGTGTAGAAGCAGCCGATAGTCTCCTTCCAGTCACATGAAAAGCTATCGGAGAGTATGAACTAGAGCACCGCGAGGCATAAGCTTTATTAAGATTGCCATGGGCTGACCACAATCTAGAAAGACTGGTCTACCTTGGGGAAGAAAGGTAGACTTTAACCCAGTGGGTCAGCTGAAGTTCATCCAGTTTCTATAATCATTGTTCAGAAGAGGGACAGATGGTTCTTGTAATTTAGCAGCTGTTGTTTTACAACTTGGATTTAGCAAAAAAGGTTAAAGGTGGGTAAGAATAGTTTGGGGGCATAAGGGTACCCATGCATTATGCTGGAAATGTTCAGTCTGTCGGGATATTTCACAAAAAGTTCATAACATATCCCAGGGAGAAAATGATCTGGGTAACTTATAAAGAATATATACCACAAGGACAAATACCAAACTTACCTTTTTTTCTCTCTCTCTTTTTGTCTTTTTTTCTAAATACATGAAAAATTGATATTTGAAATATTTAATATTGAATTTGTTTAATCTGACTTAATTATTATGAGACCATTTTATCATTTTTCCTTTGCAATTTGAGGTTTCTTCATTATTAAATATACAGTACTCTTTTTAAAAAATATTTCTTTTATTAATTTCAGAGAGGAAGGGAGAGAGAGAGAGAGAAAAACATCAATGATGAGAGAGAATCATTGATTGGCTGCCTCCTGCACACCCTCCACTGGGGATCAAGCCCACAACTCGGGCATGTGCGCTTGGCTGGAATCGAACCTGAGATCCTTCAGTCCACAGGGTGACTATCCCCTGAGCCAAACCAGCTAGGGCTATACATTACTCTTAAAGCAAGAAATTTGTATTAAAATTATTGATAAAAATATTTTATTAAAATAATTATTTAGTCAGTAAATTGGGTTAAAATGATGCCTAATTACATTGTTTTGATTTTAGTGTTTCTTGTTAAATGTGTCACTTTCATGCATTTAAAATATTATTTCTGTTTACATTTTTGGCCTATAATTTCTATATTCTTTTAATAAAATATTTTCAATTTTTGCTATTTATGATGGAAAGTTAGAATTTTAGTTTCTTCATAAAAAGGGAGTACGTGAAAACATGCAGAGCTTCTAAAATGTGTGTACATGATACACAAGTTATAATTACACTCATCTATATATATATATATATATATAAGCCTATGTGACTATCCTAACCAAATGGACTACTGAACAGGCGCATGGGGTGACTAGGCTGGCAGGGGCTTTAGTGAGGGGCAACCACATGACTGAACAGCAGGCTGCATGGGGCAACCAGCCCGGCAGGGGGTTAGTGAGGGGCAACCAAATGACCGAGCAGCACTTTGAGAGGCAACCAGGCCAGCAGGGAGTGGGGGGCAGTAAGGGGCAACCAGGCTGATGGGGGGGTGGGGCAGTTAGGGACGACCAGGTCAGCAGAGGGGGGCAGTTGGGGATGACTAGGCCAGCAGGAGGTGCAGTTAGGGGTGATCAGGCAAGCAGGTAAGCAGTTAGGAGCCAGTGGTCCCAAATTGTGAGAGGGATGTCCCCTGAGGGGTCCCAGATTGGAGAGGGTTTAGGCTGGGTTGAGGGGATCCCTCCAATGCATGAATTTCATGCACCGGGCCTCTAGTCTATATATATATATATATATAAAAGCCTAAGCAACTAGTTGACTGGCTGACTAGCTGACCGTCCTTAGCTGTGATGCACACTGACCACCAGGGAGCAGATCCTCAATGCAATAGCAAAAACCTCAGGCATGGAAACGTGAAATAGATTGATGAATCTCAGAGGGAAGCAGGGAGGAGGGAGAGGGAGAGATTAACCAATATCTTATATGCATAGTAGAGGCCCTGTCCTGTGGGGATTGGGCCAAAACTGGTTCTCTGACATCCCCTGAGGAGTCCCGGATTGTGAGATGGCACAGGCCAGGCTAAGGGACAGATTTGTGCACTGGGCCTCTAGTACCAGTATAAACCTATAATCCATTTCTGAGAGACAGCAGCAGTAGGCTTTCCTTCAATGTCAGTGGGAATTCCCCTTTGATGTCCACGGGTATGGAGAATTAAAATATCTAAAAGTAATGTCATATTTACTCATAGAGTCAGATTTTTTCTAGGGAATTCTGATTCAATCTGAAGAATGTATCTCAGTACATCTGTCTGTCTGTCTGGCTTGCTCTCACTCTCACTCTATGCTTTGTATTAAATGTCTAATAACAATATATAACAAATGAGTGTTTACTTATGGAAATATATTTTTAAAATGTGCATGTCAATGTAATAATTTCTGGAAGAGTAGGATTATTGATTCTCAAAAATTTTCTTTTAATTAAATTTTATAATTCTATGTAAGAAAGAAGTTATTGTTTTTTAAAAGTAATTAAATAATATAGAAAATGAATCAAAAGGATTTGGATTTTTAAATAGTTATTTCCCCCTGAATACACATAAAGCCAAATGTGCCTTCTCACCATCTTTGTAAAAATTTAGTTTACTCCAAATAATTTTCTTTATTGAACATTCACTGTTCACCGATTCTTTTAATCATTCAAGGATTTCAGAATTTTTAGGATAAAAAAGGTAATGCAACAAAACATTTTGTTGCAAATAGATTAAAAGCAAAGTAAATAAAAATAGTGTGAAATTTAGACAATTCTTTAAAATGAGGATAGTACTTGAAGATGAAGAATTATAAAAATGCTGTTATAAACACATGCACACACACACACACACACACAACTTACACAGATATATTATATTACATGCACTTAAAGAAAAATTTTCATAATTTTACCAAATTGCCCTGTTTATCAATTTGCATTTTTACTAACTTAAAAAAAATTAAGTAAAGACACACACACACACACACACACACACACACAGACAAATTGCAGTTTAATGAAACTTTTAACATTAAATTTTTCTAGTTTCTAATCTCTGAGGATTATCAAGCTAATTTCCTTCCAAGCACTTAAAATTTGATTAAGATTTAATACCAGTCATCTCAGTATCTGTATGAGTGATTTAACCTTAATCAAGTATCAGTAACCTCAAAACTGACTAAATAATGTGCTAGTAACATTCTTATGCTATCATTTTTACAATAACTTTCTACAGACAAAAATAAAGCAAGAAACAAATGGAGAAGGGAACTTTCTTTAAAAAAATATTTTATTGATTTTTTACAGAGAGGAAGAGAGAGGGAAAGAGAGCTAGAAACATCGATGAGAGAGAATCACCAATCAGCTGCCTCCTGCACAACCCCCACTGGGATGTGCCTGCAACCAAGGTACATGCCCTGGACCAGAATCGAACCCGGTACCTTTTAGTCTGCAGACTGATGCTCTATCCACTGAGCAAAACTGGCCTCGGCAGAAGGGAACTTTCTAATAAAGAAATACCTGCACTTTGCTTTTATTTTATTGCCCTTCCATTTTTAATAAGTTACCCAAACTCCTGTTCCCATAAAGTGTGCAAATTGTATTAGATTCTCCATTTGTGGATTCTCAACTTACACAATAGGACACTTTAAGATATCTCTATTATATGATTGAGAGTATTAAATTACTTCTTCTAGTTTTCCTTTCTGACTTAAAATGTTTCATTGCCATGAGCTCTATTTTTAACTAAATAATGTCAATTTAAAAAAAATGTTTTACTGAAAGACTATGTAACATTTTAGAAAAAAATGAAACAGTCATATAGATTAGGTCACTTTTTTTCTTCCATTAGAAAGAGCCCTTTTATCTCTAATAAGTGGGGCAGAGACTATCCTAGATAATAAAAATCTGACTTAATAAGAAATGGCTGAGATACTCCTTTCTCTAGGGAGCTGCAGATAGATGATCCCAACCGGCATCAGGGCTACTTCACAGAATCTTGTGTCTTAAAGAGGCTTATCGATGTTATTAAAACTAAAGCGGGAAGTGGGATATGTCATAGTCTGTTGGTACCAACTTTCAGAAATGCGAACAATCCAAAACCTTGTTTGGATAAGTTACTGTTAACGTATCTTCCATCGCGAATAGTCCTTAATGGAGGTTCACAGATTTTCGCATACATTGTTATCACAAACATCTACTTCTGATATAAGCAAAGGTGGCCCCCACGTGAAGCCAGAGACAGGAACCAGGGAGACAAATTGGCACCTACATTATCGCTCCACCCGGCGAAACAAGCAAACAAAACAGCTCGGCTGTGAGGGCAGGCTTTTTGCTTTTAATGCGAATCATCTTGAATGGAACTTATACGCCTCCCATTATCCCTCTAATTATCTGAAAATGACCAAGATCCCTTTCTTTCTTTTCATCTGGCCTTGTGTCATCCTGGGCTGGCATCACCCTTGGGAGAGAATTGAATAGTTTATTTATTTTTTTCTTTTTGAAAGCACTGCTTGTTAACCACTTATCCCTACTTAAGAATCTCAATTACAGTTATTTATATAAAACATCTATGCAAGCATGCACAATCAAATAAGGCATTTAACAGTATTCTCATGAACAAATCGATATGCCATTCGCAATAGCTCCTGTATTATCTTTTGAATAACTAAAATCTTTATAGGGGCATTTATAATGTTTGCTTTCATGGTTCTGCTTAGGTAGTAAAATTACCAACCAGAAGAGGCTCATTTGTAGCTGAAAATACTCCTCCACCCACCAATCCCTGCCCACTCCAGAAAAAAAAAAGGCTAATCACTTGTCAGGTTTCCCCAAGAGAATTATTTTCCGTGTTTATGAGTTTTTATTTGTTTATTTTATTTTAAATTAAATTTATGGGGGTGACATCCTTCCTATATAATAAAGAGGTAATATGCAAATTGACCATCACATCCTCCCACAATTTAACCCCCCCCCATGTGGTCACAAGATGGCTGCCATGGATTGCCAGCAAAGGAGGGCAGTTGTACGTACTCTGAGGATTATCAAGCTAACCCTGGGAAGACTGCATTGCCCTCTGAATAGGCAGGATGTGGGGACAGGCTCCTCTCTGTTGCAACAGGTCAATAGCTGACTGACTGCGATGTCATCTGAGGTACTAGGACTGAGAGGCAGTCTATTGCCAAGCCCCACAGACAGTGCTCCCATCAGAGAAAAAAAAATATCCTCCTGAACCACATGTCCCTCCTTTTCTTACAGGAAATTCAGCTCCACTATAATCCTACTAGAGGCCCGGTGCATGAAATTTATGCGAGGGTACAGTCCCTAGGACTGGTCTTCAATCAGGACCATCTTCCCCAGCTGCCCGCAGCCTGCCCCGCCTTCCACTGCCACCCACCCCCAGTTATCCATTCACCATTGGGGGATCAGTTCCTAACGGCTGGGAGAAGGGATCAAGAAGTGATCAGTGTGCCTCATAGTGACTAGTCCACTAGTTGTTCTGGTTGTTCTGCTGTTAGGGTCAATTTGCATATTACATTTTTATTATATAGGGTAGAGGCCTGGTGCATAGCCCCAGATAAGGGCGAGGAGTCTCCGCTGGAGGCTTGACCAACGTGGGTGAGGGGCTATGGGCGGTTTGCAAGCAGGCCATATCCCTGATCCTGGGGGTGCAGGCCACATCCCTGAAGCTGGGGGGCAGGGCTGGCTTGGGAGAGAGGCCACCAGTAGTTTGCAGGCCGACAATGCCTCGGCTTTGTCAGGAAGAACTTCCGAAATGACATCTGGAAGACATCAGGTCTGTTCAGTCTAATTAGCATATTACCCTTTTATTAGTATAGATAGGAACACTGACATATGCTATCTCACTGACCAAAATGTCATTATGTGGAACATGGCTGCACTGTGTTATGCTGCTTTGAGTTTGCTCGTAGATGAAGAAGAAATCAAAGACATCATAAATGTCTATGAACAGAAAAAGGCTATGGAGGAAATGAAACCTGGATAAACCTAAGACAGCAAATGTAGGGATTCTCATGGAAACCAGTTGAGAAATTTCTCAAGTCAGTTATCCAACAGAAAGGAAGGGAATAATAAAATTGAAGAAAAAGTTATAAAATGCTTCAGGCCTCTTATAAATATGAAAGTAGACTTTGAATATTATAATGTATTTAGAATGGTTCTATGAAGATTGCTATAATGTGGGTGAAACAAATAAATACTATTAGCATGGTTAAGGAATGAAGTAGTTTTAAACAATGAAAACTTACTCTTTGGTGAATTGTCAGTGTGTGTGTGTGTGTGTGTGTGTGTGTGTGTGTGTGTGTTTTATTTCAGAGAGGAAGGGAGAGGGAGAGAGTGATAGAAATGATAAGAGAGAATCTTTGATTGGCTGCTTGATGCATGCCTCCTTCTAGGGACTGAGCCCACAACCCAGGCATGTGCCCTTGACTGGAATCAAAACTGAGACCCTTTAGTCTGCATGCCAATGCTCTATTCCTGAGCCAAACCAGCTAGGGTTGAACTATCAGTTTTTAATTATTAACTTAAAATTAAAGCATATATGGAATCTGAATACTTGACAATTATGCACGTTTGTGCAATTTGGGTAGTACATTACTTAAAAGATTGCCTATTTACTGTGCCCATTCTGTCATCTTTTTAGTGTCTATTATTGGCTCTTTTAACTATTTTACTCATCCAGAAAAAATTATAGCCGAAACCAGTTTGGCTCAGTGGTAGAGTGTAGGTCTGCGGACTGAAAGGTCCCAGGTTCGATTCCGGTCAAGGGCATGTATGTACATTGGTTGCGGGCACATCCCCTGTAAAGGTTGTGCAGGAGGCAGCTGGTCATTGTTTCTCTCTCATTGACGTTTCTAGCTCTCTATCCCTCTCTCCTCCTCCTCCTCTGTAAAAAATCAATAAAATATATTTTAAAAAATTATAAATAAGTTATGATGTTTTCTCTGCTTTCACTCTGTGGGAATTATTCTGCATTGCAGTATTACTATTCCTTCTTAATTCCCGGTAGCCTTTTTTCCCTCATAATCAATCCAGATATTCCCCATTACATTTGATTACTTTTAAGGAAAAGATCATATGCTTTTATGGAAAATTCTTCTCTACATCACTTTCCATCTGAACCACATCTTGATGTAATTATTTGATTGGTTTAAGCAGGGGAGGTCAAGCAGGAATGACTATGGCACTTTACTCTCTGGCATCAAATGGTCCACTGAGGACACTGCCATCTAGTGGTTAGTCTCTTAAAAGGATTCCTGAATATCTTCAAGGGCTGCCAGCTCTGGCAGATTTTTACCAGTATACACCATCTTCTAAGTGGCCAAGAGTACTCCAGTTTTCCAGTGAATCAGCTTATAACTCTTTAGGAATGTAAACATGTTAATTCTAAAAAGAGTAACAAAGTCCGATAAAATACATCTTATATAAGGCAAAGCTAGTTATTTAAATACAGTGTAAATGAGTAGACTATAGCCAGACTACGTATCTGAGTATGAAGACATGAATAGATTTCTATCATCTGTGTAATAACAATAACTGCTAATGTTTACTTAGTGTGGGCTGTTTGTGAGACTCTGTTTTAAGTTTTTAATATCTATGAACTCATATAACCTTCTAGTCCCTTTAGTAAGGTAGTTTTCTCTCTTTCCTCCTACCTTTCTTCCTCTTGTTCTCTTCCTCTCTCTCAGATACACACTGTGTGCTATATGTTAATATAGAATTATATTTTATCTAAAATATTAATGTATGTGTTATAAACAGAGGATATGATTAGCGTAGTTCTTAAATATATATAATATATGTATAATATATAATATATTTAGATATGTGTAGGTATGTTTATATTTTCCTAGACTCAATTGTAAATTATACAAAAAAATGGATCATTTCTTTTTATGACTGCTCTTAAGTTTCCCTTCTCAAAAATGATCACTCTTCCAATTTCTTAGCATATTCTGGATAAATTATTATATACTCATGTATGTATGTTTATATATAATATGCATATATGTGTGTGTGGATGCATGTTCATGTGCATGATATATGGGAGAGCACAAACAAACATTTACTTTTTTTATGTGCTGATTTTCAATTTTTATCTCTGTGATTTTGAGCTATATACCTAATAATTCTATGCTTCTGCTTCCTTTTCTGCAAAGAGAAACTAATTATGTCACCTACCTCTGAGATTACTGGGAAAATTAAATAATAATGTACATATAAAGTTATGTTTTCAGACTCTTTCCTAGAATTTGAGTAAGTCCTTCAATTAACAGATACATTTTTGTGGTGATGTTTATTATTAATTATTATTATTATTTTTACTATTATGATAATATAAAAGAAGTTCAAGTAATTTTCTCATGATGCCTCTAAAGAAAGCATTTTTTATTAAATATTGTCTATTTTATTAAAAAGAACTTTTCAGTGTAGACTCATAGGATAGGCAGCCATTCCACATGTGAGATTCTTACAACTTAGGGTTGTTGTTAGCATAGAAACAGTGGTTCACACCAATATTTGAAAACCCTTATAAATATGTTACATATAGCCAAAAACACATGCATTAGTGATATAATAATTTTTTTTAAAAACATTATGAACGTTTTAGATAATAAAATAATAGTGATATTCAATTAGTGTCATTCTAAATAGTGCCATTTGTTTCTGCTGATAGCTTTTTAAAATTCATTTTAAAAGGTAGGACAAGATTTTGAAGTTACTACAATGTCGTCTCTTAAAATGTGTAGGATGTTTATGCTAAATTACTGATTGTACCAAATCAGGAAATAATTTCCGGACAGTCCCTTTTACCACAGTTTAACTATCTCTAATTTTTATGAGGTGTTTTTATTCCTGGTGTCAGCGAATGTGTCATTGCACTTTCCCTAAAGTCTCACCGGGGATGCCAGAGCCTGCCAAGAGGAAATATTAATTTCCGGGAATCAAATCAAGGTCTTCCTAAGGTTATCAAGAAGTGCGAACAACCAGAAAACAGTGTAATGTCTATATGTGTGTCCATGTTTCTTATTTAAAATAGGTTTTAATTTAATCTTATTTAAGTCAGTGTTATTTAGACATCACGGCAAACCTTGTATAATTAACCAATCAAAAACAAGCTTCCAATTCCATAACTTGGCATTTTTCTACTACACAGTTTTCTAATATGTGCAATCATTTTGCCATTTGGGCATAAAATAAGGACATTCGAAGCATGAAATGTCAACAGACAGCTGCATAGTTAATTTTAAATGCTTAATAATATCCTCTGATATATAATAGAAAAGGGGAAAAAAAAGAGTTTATTGTTTTCACAGAAAGGAAAGTTGGACATAAAATTCATTAATTTCCCAGAGCTTTAGCTTTTCTCTCTGTGTCCTGTGCAGTGACAGCATCTTAGAACAAGTTTTCAAGTGACTCTGAAAAATAAGACACAAGCTTTTGTTTTATTTCTAAAAGCAAAAATACAGTTTTAAACTATAACGTATATTATTTTTACCCTGCTAAAAGGCAGCACCTCCATGGTTACACATGTTTGTTTTACTAAAGAAAAATATTTTGTGGGTAATTAATACTTAACATGCTTTCAATTTAAATTGTGAAAATTACAAAGCATTTATGGAAATTTACCTAGTTGGCATATTGATTCATTTTACCTACTTAGGGATATTTTCAATATAAAAGTTAAGGAAAAAATAGAATGGTTCTTAATTAGAACTGATATGTATTTATTATTAAATGCTATTTTCACATACTTTATATTAAACTAGAAGAGGATTCCCCCCACCCCCGATATTCACAAAGATAACAAAAGACCCCGTGCACAAAGCACATATTCTTTTTAAAAAAATATGTTTTTATTTATGTTTTTAGAGAGAGAAGAAGGAAGAATGAGTGAGAGTAGAAATATCTATAAGAGAGAAACATTATCAATCAGCTGCCTCTTGCATGCCCCCCACCAGGGATCAAGCCGACAATTCACGCATGTGCTCTGACCAGGAATCGAACCAGTGGCCTCTTGGTGCATGGGTTGAACCACTGAGCCAACTAGCCAAGCCAAAGCGTATATTCTTCAGGAGAGATTGAGATAAATCACACTTCATTCACACAGCTCTTGTGAAATGATTCAGCAGCTGTGTTAAAAAATTGTCTCTCAAGTGGCCCTGGTTGATGATTAGGATTTTCCACTGAACACTCGGCAGAGTGTAAAGCATTTCATTTCCTCTCAAAAAAATTCAAGGTGAAAAGGATAAAGTAAGACATATCTGCTCATACAGTTACAGAGCTCTGACATATAGAAAGAAAACACATCTAAACAACACGTGGAAAATAAATAGAGCGGAGATATCTGTGTACATAGGCTTTCCTCTTTTATTCCCGAAGATAATATTTTATGGTCATTCAATTTTCATAATTCAAATGATAATTAAATGACCATAAAAAGATGCACCATCTTTGAAAAGAACTTTCAACAGTGCTTTTCCAGGTGATTTTGAAACAGTAAAGTTACTTATAAAGGGATCTATAAAAAGGTGGCATACTTAGCTATAAATATTTGGCATCTTAATTCTGTTCATCACCTGATCTATTCATTCAAGGAGACCATTCCCAGATTATTTCTTCTGCAGGGATTTTGACAGCACAAAACAATGACATGAAGTTTAAGTCATTACCAAGAAGCTTCTTTTTCATCACTAATCTATAAATTTGGGTTATATAACACAGACATTTGAATTACACCACTGTGTTCCCTATTTATCTGAAAGGATAGCTTTTTTATAATATTAGCAAATGACTGATTAAACAGACCAAAGAGGAAAGAGACAGAAGAAAGAGTTGATGGAAATATCTCAAAGTCTTGGTCCAAATAGTCTGCTCTTAATACACTGCCTTGTCTGTTAAGAGCCATTAGGCTTCAGCTGTGATTTGCCAATCAAAATGAGAATATCACATTTTCTAGTGACACAGTCTTACCTATCCCTGAAAAATAATTAATCTGATTCTCGCTTTTTCTGAGAAAAAGTGGTCTGAAATACCACGAGACAGTATGCACTTTAATTCAAAGGTTAGCAAGCTTAAACTGCAAACCAACTGGTTTCAAAGAATTGTCAAAAATTCTAAGACCCTTCGATCTCAATCATGTCTTGCTCTTATCTCCTGCACCCCTATCTGCACATCCAACATGACTGCACTCATAGGCTTGTCCTAACAAAGGGAGACTCATGGACAGGAGTGCATTCCTAAAATTTAAATAGTGTCCTAGTTATCAGAGAAGAAATAATTATTTAAGAATATGAAGTCTATTCACTCTTTGGAAGGTTTCAACTTTGGATTATTGACTAGCTCACACAATGTACCTACTTTTCTCAGACGCACAACTAGCAAGACCCTAAAATGCAATGCAAGGTGTGGAATGGCTTGACATCAGGTGGAGCAGTTTGCTTGCAGCAGGATTTCTTTTAAGCATAAAAGTAAAAGGATCCTTTTGATTAAGTCCAACACAAAATAGCTCAAACACTAGTGTCAGATTGAATAACAGGTTTCAAACTAAAAGCCTCAGATACCTAAAAATGTAAAGCATTTAATTAATATATATCTCATGTTTTCAATATAAAATTGTTGGCAAGTTAACTTACTCTCCATCGTAAGTATCAACTACTATGCTTGTCATAAGGAAGTGTATCAAGTGACATATGGTATTTTTTAATTTCAATTTTACTTTTTTTTTGTCTGTTATTGCAATCATTTAACACCTGATCTCTTTGGTGAAAAGATAATAACAATGCTTATTTCTAAATGTAAGGTTATTTATAATTCTCTCTGCATCAAAAATGTCAGCTATGTACAGTGGTAACTGAAAACATTAGTCTGTTTGTATCCTCTCATCTCAAACAGAAATGGCCATTTGAATGTGAACCTAGTTCACAAATATTATATACCCATTTTCACTAATATTAATTTATATTATATTATATTAATTCTATTCTATTCTATTCTATTCTTTTCTATTCTATTCTATTCTATTCTATTCTATTCTATTCTATTCTATTCTATTCTATTCTATTCTATTCTAATCTATTCTATTTATATGCCGGAACTCTTCAAAGCCAAAGTACATAGAGATAAATGAAATAAATTTTATGTTCTCAAAAACTCGTACTCCCCTGAGAGAGAACAGCTATGCTCAAATAAAGCAATATGGGCTTTATAAAAGTTGTGTAAAGGGTGTTAACTGAAGCAAGAAGAATAGGCTGAAGTTCTCTTGATAGGAAGAACATGGAAAGCTTAGGGGAAAATATATTCATTTGGTTATAAAGTATAAACATCATGTGCACTTTGCATTCAAGGTGAGGGTGGTTTTCAGAGGCCACAGTAGGTTCAAAAGTGAAGGCCTATTGTGGATTTGGTGAAGAGCAAGACATTGGTGTGACAGAACATAGTGAGTTCATTTCAATTTGTTTCTGTTCTCTCTGCCTTAACTTCCCTCCATTATGCAAATGAGAATAATTCATATGTATAGTAGCTCCCCCTTATGGTAGCAAACACATTCCAAGACACCCCCCCCTGCCCCAGTGAATGCCTGAAACCCTATATATACTATTATTTATTTCTATACATATATGCCTATAAGTTTAATTTATAAATAAGGCACAATAAGATATTTTAGTAACTACAATATCAATAAAATAGAACAATTATAATAATGTACTGTGATAAAAATTATGTAAAAATCCCTCCCCCTTCAGTAATTTTTATATTTTTTAATCGAAATCTATTCCTGAACCTATGTAACAATCCATTATTAGCAGTAAATGGCTTAGTGTCACTCATTTCAGGGGATCCTTGCTGGACTGAGTATTTGTATAGGCCCAATGCTTTCTGGCACAACATGTTGCTGTCAATCAAATATGTCAACAGAATGCATTTTCTGTCCATGTCTGACACCCACAAGTTTAATGCTTTTTCCATCTTAACTAGGCACTTGTCACTCACTGTGGCCATAATTTGCAGTTTGAGGTGCAAATCTAGCATAAAAGTCTTTTGACTTTCTTCACAATTTCACCAACAGAGGATCCATCCTTAGAGTATATCTTAGCAATCTCAGCATACATCATTTTTTCTTTCCTTCTTAAGTTGAGAACTTTTCAGCTTTTCACTTAAAGGCTGCACTTTACAGAATCTCTTTGGCCTATTCGAATGGCCAGCATCATTACTCATCATTTGGGGCCATTTTTAGGTAAAAATGGGGGTTTACTTGTACACAAACACTGTGACAACTAAGAAAGCTACTAACTTGATGCTCTACATAGCACGGACACTTTGAAAAATAGATCACGTCAGGGCGGGGAGAAGTGGGAGGGTAGGAGGTTTCAACATCTTAATCAGAGGTATTATAGTGCACAATTTAAAATGTATGAATTACTTATTTCTGGGATCTTCCAGTCTATATTTTCCAATTCTGAGTAACTGAAATATGGCTAGCAAAAAGAAAAAGAAAAAAGTTGTGATACAAATTGCTAAATTGACTGAATCGGTATTAATTATTCACTCAGCCAGACTAAAATTTAAACAGACTTCTTCCTGACTCTAGGCCATGACTTCTCTTTCATTAGTGCACTTATTTTAGAAAAGCTTTAACTGTAAATTATTTCACTGCCCCTTTTAGATGCAAACATTTTAAAAACGTTCTCGCCAGCTTTACAACCCAGGAATGCCTTTGCCAAGGACCTGGGATCCATCTCTTTTAATCACAGTCATTAATGAAGGGAACACCCCTAGGTCCCAGTTTCTGTAACAAGGCAGGAATCTCACTTCTGCAGGTGGCTTGGTCCAAATTGTAAAACTACCCCTGTTTGAAGATAAATAATTACTACTTTTTTTGTAAATCAATACAAGCTACACCTATTTGTGGGTTAGTTGTTGTGCAACCACTTTATCTTTGATGCACAACTACTAGTCATTTTTTTCTTTTATACTTTCATCATGAGGACTCCTACATGGATTAACATACTTAAATCATCTATTTTTTTTTCCTTCTAAATTTTACCAAAGCTTAGAATTGATTAGAAACTAGAAGCAAGAAATCTCAAATAGCCTTTCATCAATGATTTCTAGAGATGAGTTCCGAGGTCTTTCATCAGTCATATTTAGTCTGAAACTGCTATAAACATATACTCTACAAAAATAATAATATTTTGAATATCATAAAAAAAATTTCAACAACAGACATATATGTAAATGTATAAAGTAATTACAATTTCCATTATAGAGTACAGAAAATATACTAGTATGTGTATGTATGTATATATATATATATATATATATATATATATATATATATATTATTTTCCCAGAGAATTGGTGAATTATATTAGCATACATTGCTCTGACATAAAGGGAATTTAATGAATTTTATTAAGTTAATGTAAGTTTTAATAATGTTCTTAGATTGCTAATCAGTATAACATATCTTTGTAGATTTTCCATTGTGTGGACTCCTACATGGATTATCTGTACATATAAGTTTCCAGTTTTCTCTAAAGCTCAACAAAAGTTTAGAATTGATTAGAGATTATAGCCATAAATCAACATTTTAAATAATAAAGGCAATATTATTGCATATTGTAGACTTGGATATTTATTAAACATTGCCATAAAAATCTGAAATAAAATGTATAATAATTTTTAATTTTATAACTGTGAACATCTTAATCTACTCTTTAATGTCTATGTTTGTTGAGTGTAGAGCTTTTATTACACTCTTGCCTAAGTATTTCAGGAAGAGATCTATTTCAAAACTCTATAATCTATATACATAAAAGGCTAATATGATAAGTGTCCTTTCAGCTAATGACATTAAGTAGCAACACCCAGCTTCCTCTTCCGAGCAATGATTAGCCTGCTTGCAATTTCTTCAGCCCAGTAACATAGCTAGGTGGAAACACTTTACACTGTAACCAAATGTCTATGAAGTGTTTTCCCATGCCTCATCTCATTTGTTCCTCACAAAGGTCTTGGAGTAAGTAGATAGGAGACTTGATGGAATCCTATTTTCTTTTCGTTAGCTTAAAATGGAAATTTAGAAAGTTTAGAAACTTGACTGGACTGAAAAGAAGTAAGAAATGGTGGACCTTGAAAATGACTTCAGGTTTTCTCACTATGCAGAATATAGTCAAAAACTGCTGTAGTTACATATTTTACCCTTTGTTCTCCCTGCATGATCTACAATAATAATCTGCTTCCTGTTGCTATTTACTGCTATGGTGTTGACAAGTACCTGGAAAGAGAAGTTGAGATGCTTCACTGGGCTGGATAAAGTTTAGCTAAATCAGAAAGCAGGTCTAATTGAGCAAGTTTGTTCTATATTTATTGAAGGCTAAGTTGACTTGCGCATGCATGGTACATATAAAGCTGGTGCCAATGGCATGTGTGTGTTTTCATCTGTCATTGTCGATCGTGAATTTGGTTGACTCATCTACTATAGAGAAAGGGCGAATAGCAATATTAAAATATTTCTTCTAATTAATTTCCTTTTGATGGGCACAAATTTGTGTACCAGGCTACTAGTTTAAAAATAAAAAGGGGCCTTGTAATACATCCAAAACCAAATAATTAATTAGTAGGCACATTTAAAATTGGAAAATATTTTTCCTGAACTTACATGATTTTCTCTTTTTTGATACAAGTTTAATATTACAGTACAGTGTTAGATAGTACAATAACTATTCTTATTAAATGAATCAACCCCAGGATTTATAAAGCTCACAGACCATATCTAGGCTGAGATACCTACCTTGAAAACGACTCATAATAAACTTTATGAAAGTCTGTGATAGACAATGTGTTTATAGTTGTCATTCACCCAGCAAGTAGTTACTAGGACTGGAGGCTGTATCTCCATGTTTAATACATGAACTTTCAGGCTGTCGAACCCATGTATGTCAAAAATGCAGTTATACAAAGTATTATGCTTTTGGAATATACTGTATAACTCACCTTCACCTTCAGGCATCCTTTAGATGGATTCACAAAGCTGGAAGAAGAATTTGTTCATTCTAATAGTCAGCCAACCCATAAGTAATGTGTATCAAGAGATGAAGTAAGGTAGAAAGAGATTATTCTCCTCTAGGCTTAGCAGAATTGCTTTTTCCTTATTTCATCAACTGTTATGAGGGCATAGAGATGATGGCATAAACTATGGTGTAAACCAGCAATCTTCTTTTTTTTTTTTTTTTTTTTTACTTATTTATTGATTTTTAGAAAGGGGGTGTGAGAAAGAAAGAGAAATAGAGAGAGAGATAGACATAAATTTGCTTTTTCACTTATGTATTTATGCATGCATTGGTTGATTCTCATATTTGCTCTGATCAGGGATCGAGCCTGCAACCATGGCATATCGGATGACACTCTATTTAACTGAGCTACCTGGCCAGGGCCATACACCAACAATTTTCAACTGGTGTGTCACATGGATTTTTAAAATATATAATACCTGACTATTTAGTCAGGAGCACGGACCTCTTTTCCCTTAGATTGTCAAATAAAAATAACAATGGCCAACACAACAATAGCCATCTGATGTGATGCTCTATCTTGAACCATAAATATAAACGTCATGTAATAGAGTTGCATCTTATTGATCTCAAAGCTGTGTTTGGTTAATTCTTGCTACCAAAAATCCTTATAGACAAGCATAGGCAGTTTATTTATTTTTTAAGTCTGAAGCAAAAGATGGGTAATTACTATTATTTTTCTCTTTGTAAGTCAACTAAAATATACCTTATTTTTGTTAATTCAGCAAAAATATATTTTTTGGTCTGTCACAGAATTTTAGCAATTAGCTTATGTGTGCCATGAGACAAAAAGGTTGAACATAGGTAGTATAAATAGTCATAGAGAATATAAGAAGCATGCCCCTTTGTTACAATATTGAGAACAAAGAAACATTTTCAAAACAAGGCAATTGATATTTATTTCCTATCTAATGTCAACATAGATTTTATAGTTTACCAAAGCATGTGTTGTTTGATTTAGCAAAATATTTCAGTACATTGCTCTGGAATCATGCCTAGATCTGATCTTGAGAAGAAAAAAAAAAATCCAAAAACAAAACCAATAATTTTGTGACCTTGGGAAGATTCTTTAACTACTGTACCATTCAATTCTCTCTTCAGAAAAATGGGACTTGTTGATGTCTTCTTCATAAAGTTATTTTAGGTATTGAATCTGTTACCTGTACAATAGCTCAAACATGCCAGACATATAGTAAATGTTCAGAAAAATCTTAGTTTTTCTTATGAATATTTACAGAGTCTCAAACTCAAAGTTCAAGGTAATATAAATTAGTAAGCCATAGCATTTATGTTCAAGGCAGAGCTGTCATCCCCCCAATGTATTATATTGTGTACTCAAAACCAAAGCAATGTCAAAGAAATGTAAAACTAGAAAATAAAAAAGACATTTATATGGTCCAAAGCAAGATAAAGATCTCCATGATCCAATAATAAAAGAGAAACCAGAGGAAGTGAATGGGTCTGAGTGCAATGCTCTTCAGGCTCTGAACTAGAGACCTGCAGTGGGGCCCTGAGATTATGTAGAACACACTGAACTTGAGACACGGGATTCAGGATCCAGTCTCACTGCTTTAGGCAATGGCAATAGGAGGACTCATAAGTAAGGGTGAAAAATGACGTGCCATCATTTGGCTCTGACTTTATCAGAAGCAGTGAATACAAAATAATATAGGATAAGCAGGGATGATTTGCAATGGCTACAAACATTTTTTAAGACTGTATTCTAGATTGGGAACTTGCTAGATAGAAAAATATAATACAGCTACCAGGAAGAAATAAAGAAAACACAAATAAATAATAAGAGTAAAAGCAAAGCAGAACAATAATTCTTCCTGCTCAAAATGAGTCTGCAAACCAAAATTATATAGCACATGAACGAATAAAATACTACATATATAACTTACAAAATCAACACGAGACAAATTCATTTCAAATGACTTTAATTTATAGAAAACAACCTGACAAATATTTAAAATGAACATATTTCAGAAGTTCAAATTGATTGTTAAAATCATTGAAAGTAAGTGGCGAAACCAATACAAGTACATATGAAAGAAGAACAGATAGGAATAAAAAAAGTAAATCAATATTCAATAGAAAAAAATTATTTTCATTTAGATTGCCTCTGAATTTAATTGAAATGTAATATTTAGTAATTAACTAAAAATTTTACAAAGAGGTAAAGATCAAATGTATATAAGATAACACAAGAGACACAATCTGGATAATGCCTGCATTTTTCAAATAAGAGTTTTAAAGAATGTAAGAAACATCATTGTTACAATGTCTAAAGAAATGATTACCAAGAGTTTAGCAGAATTAAAAAAAAAAAAAGAGGAATGAATTTCAAGTACAGAATGAATATAAATCCACACTAACGCAATTCATAGATAAGCAGAAAAGAAACACATGAAGAAAATCCCAAGAACTACTTAAAGCAGAATATTTACAAGAGAACTGCAAAGTAGACTGAAGCAGATGTATGACTAGCAATAAGTTTCATGTATCTAATATTCAAATATTTATCAAGTTTCTACAGTGCCTGACATTGGTATTCATGCCCTGGAGAAAGCTATAAACCAAAGAGACAGAAAATCCTGCCCTCATGGAACATATTATATTCTAGTTTGAGCACAAGGAAGTAATATAATATGTAAAAAAGTTCTAAGGCAAATAACCGTGAATGTAGTATGTAAAAAATAAGCCATTATAGAATGATAGAGAAAAATAAATATATTTTCAGACATGTGAAAATGGTGAGTGTATATTAAGAAAGATTATCAAGTAAGAAATAAATAAAAAAAAGAGGGAGAAAGAACTCATGGACAGGGACAACAGTGTGGTGATTTTGGAGGGGGAATGGTGTGGGTAGAGATAGAGGAGAGTGTAGGGAGATAAAATGGTGATAGAAAAAGACGTATGTGTGTGTGTGTGTGTGTGTGTGTGTGTGTGTGTGTGTGTGTGTATACATTAAAATACAATGCTTTTTCATGGTTTTATTAAGATAACTAGGAGCCCATTGCAAGAAGATTCCTGCAAGACTTTCAGGGAGCTTCCCTTCCACCTCCGCCACCTCTCCCACCCCCTACCTCTCCCGCTGCAGCAGGCGGGACACACCCCGCCCCACCCACTCACCCCACTGTGCCCCTGGCCTTACTGCCACCACCTCCACCTCCATGGCCTCACTCACGCTACACACCCCAACCCACCATGCCCACCGCTGCCTCAGCCTCTGCAGCCACGCGCACTGCCAACACCAATGCGAGCCCACGGCCACTGCTGCCAAGCTGCCCACCTCTGAGCCACATGCACAGCATGCACTTTCCTTCCCACAGCCACCTTGATTTCCATTTTCCCCTCCTTCTTCCTTCTAGGCTGTCTTCACTCCTCCCTCCCTCAGTGTATGCAAATTAACTGCCATCTTTGTAGGGTTAATTTGCATACTTGTTTTGATTGGCTGTGGGTGTAGCGAAGATATGGTCAATTAGCATTTTTCTCTTTTATTAGTGTAGATTACATGGTATCAGTATATATGATGGAAGAGGCTGAGATGCTAACCGGGAGACACTGAGGCAATCTAAAACTTAAAGAAAGTGGAAAGCTGTGATAATTATTCTTAGAAGAACTTCAAAAGTATTCGATAAAGTATCAGTATCATCTTCAAAGGGAAGAGTTTCTTAAAACACAAGCATGAAAACTGAATAAATTGGTGCACTTTGCTACATTACAATTAAAATTTACTTTTCAACATGACAATATTTTTTTAAAATTCATTTAGATGAAACATTTTCAATGCCCCTAACTTCTTTTTTTTAAAATATATTTTATTGATTTTGTACAGAGAGGAAGGGAGAGAGATAGCAAGTTAGAAACATTGATGAGAGAGAGTCATCAATCAGCTGCCTCTTGCACACCCCCCACTAGAGATGTGCCCGCAACCAAGGACATGCCCCTGACCAGAATCGAACCCGGGACCCTTCAGTCCCCAAGCCGACGCTCTATCCACTGAGCCAAACTGGTTTCAGCTCAATGCCCCTAACTTCTAATGAATTCTCCAGAACATAAAAATATCCTAAAAAATATCAAGAAAAGATAAAGAGTCTAATATGTAAAGGGCAACTAATATGAAAGGAAATCCAGTGGACCAATAAAATATAAAAACAAAACAGTACTACAACATATAATCAGGCTGCCCTCATCAGGTTGGCATACATTTAGAAACATGAAAACACAAATATTGGTGAAAAAGCAGAGCAAAGGAAATGCTCATCAATTGCTGCTGAAATGCCAGAGCAACTCTTAGGAACAATTTAACGATACTCAGTGTCATAAAAAATGTATTGAATTGAGTCTTAGGAAGATTATATAATTTGTCTAAGGTGCATAATCAGGATGCAGAAAACATGATTTTGAATTATCTTAAATTGTGTTGGCTATCCTTTACAGCAGCGTTTTTCAACTGCTGTTCCGCGGCACACTAGTGTGCCGCGAGATGTTGCCTGGTGTGCCGTAGGTGCAGACAAGACAAGAATTTTATAATTTTTCACTATTTTGTTTACTTAATATTTCATAATAAAGTAATTATAAAGTACTTTCTTTGTGTTTATTTGATTCCTATTCAAGAGAATTACTTTATATATAGTCAATATAGGCACAGAGTTAAATTTTTTAACATTTTCTAATGGTGGTGTGCCTCGTGATTTTTTTCATGAAACAAGTGTGCCTTTGCCCAAAAAAGGTTGAAAAACACTGCTTTACAGAACTATGGGAATAAACAATTTAAGAATATTTACTGTACATGATAGTAAGTTCTAAACTGATTATTGTTTGAATGGCTCAGTAAATTTTGTTAACCAAGGTAAAGGCTTCTGTAAGCAGAGGTAGAAGTCTAGTGAATACAAGGTAGGAGGCCTGAATGGAGGCAACTCTGTTCACAAGAAAATGCTCTGGGTCTAAGATGGACAACCATTTTTATTTTTTTCAAAAGTTCTTTCTAATAGTTTCTTAGAGATTTTTAATAGTTCTTCTAGCTCAGTTCCTGGGTGTATGTTTTATATGGCACATACTCTCTTATCAGATGGTTCCCTCATCCAGCCCTTATGTAGAGTTTTGCTTCTTTACCCGTTCTTCTCATGGGTGGAACTAGGTTTCTTAGAATTTCCATGTTTCTGATGTCTGTCAGTTTATTTCCCCCAAAACTTGTCTCCCTTACATTATTTTTTTTTTTTGTATTCCCAGACATAAATATTTTCTCTTTCATAAAGCTCCTGTTTTCAGTAGAAATATTTCTTTCCCAGCTAAGGATACTGAGATACTCTAACAGATTAAGAAAACACGTGAGCCTAGAACCACCTTGGGGTTTTTGTAGGTTTTTTCCCCAGTGCATTATTTCTGCCTTCTACCACTATTATTCCAATGGAATTGTCATCAAATCAAAATTAAGCAGAAAAAAACTAACTCAGGAAATTCTAACAGACCTATTTTCTATCAAGAAACTAGATAACCTGTTTGTCACAGAGCACTTCCCCATCATTCATTCACATTGACTTCAGTTCTGTAATGGTATTTGGGTTTCTAACTTTTATAGGTTGCACTAAAATGTCTGTTTAAAAGTCTTGTCACATGCCGAAACCGGTTTGGCTCAGTGGATAGAGCGTCGGCTTGGGGACTGAAGGGCCCCGGGTTCGATTCCGGTCAAGGGCATGTACCTTGGTCGCGGGCACATCCCCAGTAGGGGGTGTGCAAGAGGCAGCTGATCGATGACTCTCTCTCATTGATGTTTCTAACTCTCTATCTCTCTCCCTTCCTCTCTGTACAAAATCAATAAAATATATTTTAAAAAAAATAAAAGGGACAAAATACAAGTTTAAAAAAAATTAAAAAAATAAAAGTCTTGTCATATAGTATAAGGATAAGAACTGGGTCAAATGTATTTCTAAAGACTATTTTAGTCCTGAGATTCATATACTATATTTCACTTACCCATTTGTTGCTGCCAACTATATTTTGCAAGGATTTTATAAAATATTAAGGACCCTTACTATAGTAGACTATACTCATTGTTTCTGCTAAGGAACAACTTTCAGGTCACCCATAGACGTGGCATTAATCCATTTGTCTGGGAAATTTTATAGATTAATTTCTATAGTAAAAAATATTTTAAATTACTGATATTTAATATTAGATTGTTATTTATCTGCATAAATTATAACATTTGTCTCAAAAAATTTGCAAAGCCACTATAGTTCTGTTTGTAAACATTTGCACATGTAGATAAAGTGAAACAAAACATGCACAATTAGGATCTATTGACTTGTAATTGTCATTAAGAAATGTATACTTTTATTTTAGAAAATGAGATAGAAGACAATTCGCTTTTAATACAAATGCTTTATCAAAATTAAAAAGGTACAAGTAAGATTATTTATATTTATTTCTCCCTGTTAAGCAAAGTAGTCCTTCAATATTAAATGGTTCATTCTGAACATAATGTGTTTTCAGGTTAAAGGTTGCCATGTTGCCCTTTTTTTTTTTTTTTTTTTTTTTTTTTTTTTTTTTTTGCTTCAAGTTGAAATATTCTGGTAATATTAAAAGTATCATCTTATCTTGATGTCATGAATGTGAAGGTAAGCTGAGCTCCTCTAGTAGGAGATTGCTTCAGTGCAGCAGGAATGTGTTCCCTGTGGTGAGCATTTGGCTCTGATAGTCTTGAATGCTCTGGATTCTGAGGACTCTTAGCAGGCTGGGAAACAATGGGAGCAGATAGAACCATCCAGCTGACAAGGAGCTCACTTCATGTAATTTGTTTTTTTATAGAAGGATGAACTTAAGTCATTTTCCCCACATAAAATATAAAATATAATTTCATCACATAATTAGAGAATATCTACTTTAGTCATTTAATTTATAATTGGTAAGATGGTTTTTGGAATTAGTAAAAAGAGGAATGCTACATTAATAAAAAAGAGGAATGATTAGACTATTTGGTCACTTAAAAAAAAAGATTTGATTAAATGTAAATCCCCATTACAAAGTTTTAACATTCAAAATGATGGCCATTTTAGCGAAAATAATTGGGTATCTGTTACATTTTATTTGTGATACTATATCTGGTACTTCTTAAATGTAATATTGATTCATTATGGAGGATAAAACCTCAAGCTTTGGAATCAAACTGATTTAAGTTTAAGTTTTAGCTTTGCCACTTAACTTCTTTAAGCCACTTCATCAACATTATTAATCCTGGAACATTGTTATAGTGTTAGATTTAATGGAAGAACACAGTTGCAGCACCTAGCACAGTGGATGAAATTGGTGAGGTTAGTCCAGTCATTTGTGAACAAATATTTAATCATTAGGCCATTTTACCTTTATATATAGGATTAAAAGTATTAGTAAGTATTTTGTGCTGAATAATTATTTAAGTTAATCTTTATTTGATCTGGCCTATTAAGGAGTTTATTTAGGTTTAGTCCCATAAGAATAACATTGTAAATATATATTTTTATTTTTCAAAACTGTATCTCAATGACCACTGTAGTCAGTGGTCTTATAACACTAAATAATTGTGTTAATCTCAGTTTTGGTTTCTGTACCAGTGTCATAGAAAAGTCAGGGAAAGATGGAGGGGAATTTCTGCTTCTTCTTCCTCACCCCTCATAAAACCATCATCCACCCTGGAAAACTTCATTTTCTCCTCCTTCTTTTTCCTTCTTCCTCCTCTTGCTATTATTGTTATTAATGTGACTCTAGTCTTTGACTTGTTCTCCTCTCCTAGGTTAACCCCGTTACACTTCTTATGGTACCTTTGGTCAAGCTGTCAATAAAGCAAGGCTCTGGCAGTGGCCCCTCTACTACAATAAAAAGCCTACTGTATACTCCAGAGTGCTCCAGTCTCCAAATTACGCTCCTCATGTCCCTCTCAGGACAAAAACATCATCTCCCCTAGGCAGATCATGAATTTGAAAGCTATATGCCTGAAATTAATTCATGCTAAAAGCAGAAAGGATTTTAAACTCTTAAACCTTCCAGAGTTATTTCCCCTTTAACAAAAAGAACTATTCAATCCGTTGACTCTCTAAACATTAATATTTCAGACACTCTGATATCACTGATGTGACCGTGTCCAAGGAGTCATAGGAGAGAAATTTGTTGGCATCAGAGCATCAAAAAGCAGCCCAGGTTCTTTGAACGTCTGTTCCTAGAGGGGTCCCCCTAAGCTCTTCCTGGTTTTCTCAGATTTGTCTACTGTGCCTGGCACCACTGAAAGCAAAAGATGCTGATAATCAGGGGCCCAGGGAATCCTTTGGGAACAAACATTTTTAGGGCATTCAGGGAAAATAACTGTGGAGAACCCAAAAGCAAGAGGTTATGGGAGAACAAGGGGCAGATGGCACTCATTTGCAGCCTGACTGATAGTTTGAAGAATACTACTTACACGTATAAATAGAAGTTTCTTCAGGGGATTCATGTTCTTTTACAGTCAGTTATTAAGTCACTAATCCATTCAATCTGTTTTTCTTTTTTTTATCAAGCCTTTCCTGTGCTGTGCACTGAGGCTGTATGCACAATCTGACTTTTAGAGATCACAGAGTCTAGCAGGGAAGACAGATAACAAAACAGGTTTTATTTTAAATGATAATTTTTATTTTATTTTTATTTTTATTTTTTTAATATATTTTATTGATTTTTTTACAGAGAGGAAGGGAGAGAGAGAGAGATAGAGCTAGAAACGTTGATGAGAGAGAAACATTGACCAGCTGCCTCTTGCACACCCCCCACCGGGGATGCGCCCACAACCAAGGTACATGCCCTTGACTGGAATCGAACCCCGGACCTTTCAGTCCGCAGGCCGACGCTCTACCACTGAGCCAAACCGGTTTCTGCGAACATTTTTATTTTAAATAGTTGTAAATTTATAGGGAAAATGCAACCACAGCACAGAGAGTTTCTATATATTCCATAACCTATTTTTCTTATTATTATCTTACATTAGTATAGTACATTTGTCCCAAGTAATGAACCAAGATCAATATATATTTATTAACAAAGGTCCATAATTTATTCAAATTCTCTTAGATATTACCTAAAATCTTATTTCAGTACTAGGATTCCATTAAGTATTACATTTATTGTCATGTCCAGAGTTTCTCGGACTTTCCTTGTTTTTGATGACCTTGATAGTTTTGAAGGGCAATAGATATTTTGTTGGAATTTGTGGTATGTATGTTTTTCTAATTATCCAGAAAAATTTTCCAGAGTTTTGAAAACAAAACCACAGAGGCAAAGTGCCATTTTCCCCCCCTCACATCATATGAAGGGAATACACTATCAATGAGTTATCACTTCTGATATTAACCTTGATCCCTTGGCCAGAGATAGTGTTTGTCAGATTTTTCTTATATAAGGTTAAATTTTTTTCACCAGTTTATACTGTACTCTTTAGAGAGAAATGAACGAACAGGTTTTTAACTGTAAGGTGGGAAGAATGCTAATAAGAGAATACAGGGAGTTGTGAGAATATGTAGTTAAATAACCAATGGCAACAGGAAACAAACCCTGTAAGAAAGTATTCTTAACTGATATTTATGGATAGAAATTAATTAGTCAGCAGAAGTATGAGATAGTTGGGAGCAAAATAGGTATGTAATCAGATCTGGCATTTTTATATTTAGTATAGATTAATGATCTCTGCAATATATATACATTTTAATATCTAATGTAAACTTCAGCTTAACTACCTGAATAGATTTTATTCCAAATAATTTGTACACTGGATTTTTTTAATCTAAATTGAATATTGTACTATATGGATGATGATAAACCTATGAAATGTATATAGACGTGCTTTATAGATTATATCTCATTTTATAGCAAAATGCACTTTTCTAAATATTACTAACTATAGCCTTTGGAGAGTCACATCAATCAAGTTAATATAAGCTATTGGCATGTGTTTCTACTAAGTTCCATATACCCTTCATAATCTTTTAAAGGCATGTGTTAACTGATGTTTTGAAAGAAAGGCTGATAATTACTTATAAGAAAAAAATGATTGATGCTGTACAAATGGGATGGGTGATAGCGGTAGAGGTGGCCTAAATCAATTATGCTTATTTATTTATTTTAATTAAATTTATTGGGGTGTAATTGTTTAATACGATTATATATTTTTAAGTGTGAATTTCTATGATACATAATCTTTATGTTGCATATGAAGTGGGCTCAAGTGAGCCACCAGCCAAAGTCATTATCTTCTATCACCATTTATTTGGCCCCATTTACCTTCTTCTGTGCATTGGTTATTCCCCCACCGCCATCCTTATGCTAACCACTATTTTATTGTCTGTTTCTATTGCTTTTTCTTATTTTTTCACTTGTTGCTTTCAGTTTTATATCAGTTTGAATCAGTTAAATGATATGATTCTTAGCCTAACCCGACTCCTGGATGTTACGGATACAATACACAAAAGAGAAATAAGTACGTAATTGCCAAAATTTGGAACTGTTTTATCATTCAGAAGAAAATATTATGACCCTTCTATGGAAGAGGCAATATTATTTATTATAATTAATATAATGAGCATAATCAGACATAACCCATGCAACTTTAAAGTTCTAAATACAAACATACTCAAGGACTTGTTTTTCACATTGTACTACTTAACTACTTTTGTAGACATAAGTCAAAATAAGGCTAATGAGGGTTGTTTCTCACATACTTTAAAAGGCTACATTCCCTGACAACATAATGGAGGGTTTGTGCAGGACAGAAATTATAATGGCATATAGCAAGTTTTCTTAAAATAACATCGTCTAGCTGAAACCGGTTTGGCTCAGTGGATAGAGAGTCTGCCTGCTGACTGAAAGGTCCCAGGTTCAATTCCGGTCAAGGGCATGTACCTTGGTTGTGGACACATCCAGTGTAGGGGGTGTGCAAGAGGCAGCTGATAGATGATTCTTTCTCATCGATGTTTCTAACTCACTATCTCTCTCTCCCTCTCTGTAAAAAAATCAATAAAATATATTTAAAAAAATAAAAATAAAATAACATTCTCTAAAACCTGTGTCAGGATTAATAGGGCTGGTATGGGGTGTGGAAGATAAAAGAAAGAGCTAGAATCCATATAGGCATAAAGAATAAGAATCTCTGAAGGGTAGGGCTAGAAAATTGGCATTTTGAACAAGTTCTCCAGGAGATGACAAAAGTACTAAATCTCTCTCTCTCTCTCTCTCTCTCTCTTTTTTAAAATATATTTTTTTGGTTTTTTTCTTACAGAGTGGAAGGGAGAGAGATAGAAGCTAGAAACATCGATGAGAGAGAAACATCTTGCACACCCACTACCGGGGATGTGTCCACAACCAAGGTACATGCCCTTGACCAGAATCGAACCTGGGACCTTTCAATCCAAAGACTGACACTCTACCACTGAGCCAAACCAGTTTCGGTGAAAAGTACTAAATCTTAAGGCCCCCTAGGACTGGCTCCCAGAATATAGTAACATCAAGGAAAAAAGAAGAGAAAACAGAGAAGAGAGTAGAAAAAGAGAAAAAAGGGAAAATAATATATTTAATTCATTATTAATAGACATACTCAGAGCTTCCAAATATTTAAGAAGTAGTCATAAATGTACTTCTTATAAAACAGTAAATGAGTTTATTGAATCCTAAAGTACTACAAATACATATTGAATCATGACTTTTGGTTTGTTTTATTTAATTTATTGGGATGACATTGGTTAATAAAATTATATAGGTTTCAGGTGTACAATTCTATAATATGTCATCTCTGTGTTGTATTGTGTGTTCACCACCCCATGTCAAGACTTCTTCCATCATCATTTATCCTCCTTTACCCTTGTCTTCTCCCTACTCTTTCTTTCCCTCTGGTAACCCATATGGTGGTCTTACCTTTTGTGCAGCATAAATGGACCTGGATAGCATTATGCTAAGTGAAATAAGCCAACCAGAGAAAGACAAGTATCATATGATTTTACTTATCTGTGGAATTTAATGAAAAAAATAAATAAAATAGCAAAATAGAAATAAACTCATAGATACAGAGAGCAGATTGACAGCTGTCTGAAGGGAGCAGTTTGGGGCAAAAAAAAAAAGTGAAGGGATTAAATAAAAAACCTATAGACACAGTAGGTTTTTTTTTAATCAGAAGAATGGAAATATATAAATTCATTGGGCAAGGGCATAGGTATTCTGTGAGAAATGATGAGGAAACAAAAGATACTGAAATATTAATAAAAATTGCAGTTTTATTTTATCTCTGCAAAAGTTAGTGGAAAATTAACTGTTTACAATTCATTACAGAAACAAAATTTAATGCTTCAAAAATGTTTTTGTAAATGCCAAATCCTAAGCAAGCACAGTTAATGTGTAATTATTCAAGGAAACATTTGTATGTTCTCACACTTTATCTTCTTGATTCTCAGGTCTCCACCCCTAGCAGCTTTTTCCTCAAAGTCATGTCTTTTTTAAATTTCAGACTTTAGTGAGGAAGCTGGTTAAGTCTTTTTAAACTCCACATGCCTATTTGCTCTCCTAGATTAGCCTGTTGTCCTGACTCTTATTTAGCTCCCCCTTGTACCTTATCCCTTCAGATAGATCTGACCCATGGTATCCTGTCTGCCTTCCAAATGAGAGCGCTTGCCCCTTGCCTAGAGGCTTGGCTTCAGCTGTTTCTGGAAGTCAATCCATTGTGAAGGTTATCAAAAACAGGAAAGTATGAGTAAATGTCACAGTCAAGGGAAACCTAATGGCACATGAAGACTAGATAAATTGTATCCTGATTGGGGTTCTGGAACAAAAAAAGGAGGAAAAATTAATTAAATCTGAGTAAGATATGGGCTTTAGCTAATACTAACATATCGATGCTGGTTCATTAACTGTGAAAAATGTACCATACAAATAAGATGTTAATAATAAGGGAAACAGTGAGTGGTATATATGAGAATTCTCTGCACTACCTTCACAGTTTTTCTGTAAATATAAAACTGTTATCAATAAAATTTATTAAAATATTTTGTGGGATTAACAAGAATTAACTTTCCCTGGGTGTCGAAATATTAAAATTGAACAATACTCTGTGCTACAATTAGTGGAGAAAAAATATTAGTCATACACTATTCATAAGTTTTCTCATAGACAACACCAAAAATTTAAACTATTTATCCTGCAAAAAGAATTTAAAATATCTATTATGAGATTATGACTGTGCCATCTAATTCCAGGAAAAATAATTGTTTTAATTAAACATTTGGACAAGGGTTAAAAAAGACATCATATCACGAAATAAGTGCACAACAAAAAAGGGCAATCTATAGTGGAGCACTCAAAATCTAAAACCTCAACATGTTGATTATTTTACTTTGTTTGTCTTTGAGCTAAATTGCTTCTCATTTGCACCTAATAAATAAGGCATAATGTTCTTATTGGTATCATTAGAGATAGAACCGTATTTCTTTCCAATCTGGTAGAATCTTGTAGGATGAATGATCACAAGTGATCAATGAATATGAAATAATTTATCTTAATACACAAGTTGATATTCTCAAGACTTTTCTTTCCCAAATAGCCCAGGTTGAATAGAATAAAACGTGTTTATATTTTTCTATTTTAAGTGTAACAGTACAAGTATAGACAATAGAAATCTTGTCTATTAAATTATTATTTTTATTTATTTAAGTATCATTGGTATATAATATTTTACTAGTTTCAGGTGCATAATATAGCAATTCACCATTTATATACCTTATGATGTGAAGTATATACCACACTCAGTCTGGTAATTATCCATCAATCACCATGCAAAGTTTTTATAATTTTACTGACTATATATTCCCCCTTGATCTTTTTCTCAACCTTCCCCTTCAGTAACTATTCCTTTGTCTCTGTTTCTATGAGTCTGATTTGTTTTTTTAGATTCTACATATAAGTGAAATAATGTGGTATTTTTCCCTGCCTAACTTACTTCACTTAGCATAATACTTGCTAGTTTCATCCATGCTGTTACATGTCTACTATTTTATTTCAATACACAATTAAATCAGAGTTCATCCCTATGATTTTAGCAGTAGTCCCAGAAATCTGTACTTTTTTTTTTTTATCAACTTCTAAACTTATCTCTTGCCTGTGTAACTTTTCCCTCCCACTATGACCACAAATCATTTCTTCTTTATTCTTTATGTCTCTGAAACATGTTCTTTTGAGCATTTCATTTTTGTATTGGTAAATTGGTAAATTTCAGATTTTCACAGGTATTTTTTTGCAATACAGTTTTCAGACAATACTCATTGGAAAACTTTAGAAGTGCTTACTCCCACTCACTGTGCAGCTATGTGCTGCAGGCCAAACATAATTAAAATTATTGCAGTCCTTTGAATACTAGACTGTTCTCTAACAAATTAGCATTAAAATGCCTGGAAAAAAAAAATGAAGCAAGCTGACACTGCTAGATAAAATACATTGGTAAGCTTTCTTCATTTTTGCCTTAGCAAGATTCTTTTAATTCTGAACTCCTAACAGCTTATCAAGTTCTATATAAAAACATTGATAAACTAGATTGGATAGCAAAATGTGGATATTTTTTTTATTTTTTTCTAGCTAATATATTTACTTGTACCAGAAGCTTAATATTTTCTGTCCTGTTAATAACACAGATAATTGTTTACTTTCTAATCTCACAATCTTTTTAATTTTACAGATTCTCTAGTTCCTCTTATGGCATTTTATACTAAGATGGTACTTTGATGTGTTTAATTATTCAGTATATTTTTATTAAGGCCAGATTTTGTCAGATTTAATATGAAGTGCTAAGAATATAAAAGAAACAGAAAACAAAATTTTCTGTATGAGGAAGAGCTTAGTTAAATGTGGTGGACATAGAAGTAAGGAGATAATTAGAAAACAATATGATACTCAAATAATTGGAAAAAAAGCAATATACTTGCAAGTTTTTCTCTTCATCTTTCCCCTGTCTATTGATTAATTCTATATAATAAAAGGCTAATATGCAAATCCATGGAACAGCAGAACAATCAGTCACTATGATGCACACTGACCACCAGGGGGCAGACTCAATACAGAAGCTGCCCTCTGGTGATCAGTGCGCTCCCACTGGGGGACACTGCTCAGCCAAAAGCTGTGCTCACAGCTGGTGAGTGCAGTGGGCTGATGAGAGCCTCTCCCGCCTCCTTGGCAGCACTAAGGATGTCCAACTAACGGCTTAGGAGCAGGCCTAAGCCATCAGTCAGACATCTCCTGAGGGCTCGCAGACTGTGAGAGGGTACAGGCTGGGCTGAGGGACACCTGAATGTATGAATTTGTTTAACTTCTTGAAACATTTGTTCACTTTAAGGTTATAGACATTACTTGGCTCAATGTTAAAAACAGTAGTAACAATCAGGAGAGGAAGATCCAAGTGATTTTTATGAAATGATGAGTTTCAAGTGAGAAATTCATCAATGTTAACTAAAACAAAAACAGAAACAAAAAACTGCCAGTATTAGTTATATGCATCCTCATTAGTGATTTGTAAACAGTGTTTCTGAATCAGGGTAGTAGTTTAGATGTTCTCAAGTATATTTCAGAGGCGTTCATGCACCACTGGTCCCCATTCAGACTGCGTTTCATCTTCCAGTCGTAGTCTCACATGGTTTATTGGTTGCTCTTTTGATTCTTTGCATTTTTCTAGTTTAAAACTGTTAATTTTAAAGACTTTGGTTTTCCCTACTTTCTCACAATTACTTCTTTCGTGATCTCATCTGTATTACTATTGTACTACTAACTATTCATTCCCTGAATAATTTTTAAAAATGTATATTTGGCATTAGACCACTAATCTGTATTGCAGGCTCATATAATGTAGCTTATAAAAACTTTACTCATGATGTTTTTGTTAAAAATATGCTCCATAATTACCTTTTAAAAAATGTATATATTTTTTATTGATTTCAGAGAGAGGAAGGGAGGGAGAGATAGAAACATCAGTGATGAGAAAGTATCATTGATTGGTTGCCCCCTGCATGCTCCCTACTTGGGATCTAGCCTGCCACCTAGGCTTGTGCCCATGACCAGAATTGAACCCAGGACCCTTCAGTCTGCAGGCTGATGCTCTCTCCACTGAACCAAACCAGCTAGGGCCACAGTTAACTTTTAGTTGCTAGTTCAGTAAGCTGTAACTCCTTCATTTTGATTATTCGAGGCAAAGGTTTTGGAGTTATGCTCCTTACTTGTACTTCCCATATATGTTATGTTAAGTTTTGATAACATATCCAAAATTTGACCACGTTTTTCACTACCACTGTTACCATCTTCATCTAAGCCACCACTATGTTGTTAACTGATAGTGGTGGCTTAGATGTCAACCACAACCATAAAACTTCAGTAGCTTACACAATAAATATTTGTTCTTATCAATATACTAGTTGGTTGGTGTGATTCTCCTCTAAGCTGTGTTGGCTGGTCGTCATTGGTGATCAGGAGGGCTCAGCTCCATAGCTCTGCATCATATGCTCTCATCTTTCTCCTGAGATCTGTGCACCAACTGTAGCATAGTCATTTAATGAAAATTGCAGAAATATTGGAGTACAAAGGGCAATACACAATATCACTTAAGGCTTTGGATGAGAATGGCTAAGCCCCATCTCAAGATGGTCTAATATATTCCACTCATCATGACAATGCAGAAAGAGTTTTGATGTGCGAGGAATGCAGCATTTTGGCTGAATGTTCATTCTATCATAGCAGTGAATTGAGAGTCATCCTCCTGATATCACTGACCAAGTCATTTAGAGGAGAATGTTAATTGGCTCATTTTGGGTAACACCCAACAATCACATAACCAATAACACGAGCAGGATGGAGTAAATGTTTGCTAGCCATTGGCCATGGACCCAACTCAGTGGATAGGAAAGGATAGGAGGATCAGCAAATCCCATCAAATAAAATGTATGTCAAGGAAGAAAGATTTCTTTTGTCACCACCAAGGAAAAAACTTGGTTTTCTTAGTAAACATTTTATCTGAGTATGCAAAAGAACAAATAGGGTGAGCTAATTCAAATTAAAAAATGCACTGGTGGATAAACTAATAGTTTCTTTTGTTGTGTTTTCCCAAGAAATCTGCAAAAGAATAAAGCTTATAAATCTTATATTTAAGTGTATATTTCTTTTAAACTATTTCAATCATACACAATATTTCTCTGATCTTTACTTAATTGATTCCCTAAAAATTAATGTGATGAGCTATAAATGCAAGATTTTGGATTTCCATGGTTATAAAAAAATATTTCTTATCATCTTCTGCATTGTTAATTTTTTTAATGTCTAGTACTAGTATATTGATCTTTAAATCCTTGACACTTATTTTAGGCACTTCTTTTAAACCTCAAGTTTAAAAATCCATATGCTTCTATTGGTTCACACTAGCTCTAGAAATAATACTGTATTTTAAACACTTAAATAATAACTGGAATAAAGAAGGATCGTTTCATTTTTGTTTTGATTCAAATGGCTCGTATTACATTTTGAAGAGCATATTGCTGACAGTCTTCATTTTCAACTCATTATCAGTTTTATAGAGCCCAGCATGTCAGGGCCTAGTGACTATTTTAGTAAGAGATGGCTCCTTAAAAAGGAAGAAATTACAATGATAAATTCTTACAATATAAAGGGCTTCATAATTATTTTATCCCTGAAGTAACATTAATAGAGTTTGTTTAATAAATTAGGTTTATTGTTCATTAAAAACCTATGATGCTGGGTTGCAATGTAGTTGCAGTCATATCTGCATGGTGC